>NC_057802.1:351773283-352460576 GCF_018294505.1 Triticum aestivum | reverse complement strand
TTTAACTTCCATTAAGCCATTCGAGAAGTGGGAGTTGCCAGGAGATGGTTCATATTGAGACAAAGCTTTCTTCTTCAGATACTTTGTTCTAACCATCTCGTGCCAATCCCCCTCCTCCTTTTTAGTCTCCAAAGACACTTGCAAAGAAGACTAGCATTTTTAATGTCAAGATTAGTAACCCCCAGTCCTCCTGGCACACACCATTCCAACAGACCAGGTGATACTTTCTCACCCCTCTTTTCTTGCCAACCAAACAGGCTTAGAAAAAATCAAATCATTTACCGATACCTTTAGGCAGCCTAAAGAAGGAAAGCATATGCTACTAATCAAGCAAGTCTCAGCTAGAATGAGCCTCTCCTCCATAGGAAGCAATCTTTCTTCTCATACTTCTCCTCTGCAGGTTTCTGATCGCTATTACTAAGCTTCTTGTAGTGCAGTGGCATATCTAGGTAATGAAAAGGAAAGTTTCCAACTATCCAAGTAAAATTCTAAGCATAATCCATCTGTTTTAGTTTCACCTCACCAAAACAGTAAGGCTCACTTAAAAAAAATAAGACCAGTCAAATACTCAAAAATAAAAAGGATAATTTTAAGGTTCCTAGCTCCTTCCAAGTCATCCTCAAAACAAAAGATCGTGTCATCACCATATTGTAAAATGGAAAGGCCACCTTCATAAATTTGAGGGGCTAGACCATTTTGAAGGAAATATGCTCTAGAGGCAATAATAAAGTTGTTATTTATATTTCCTTATATCATGGTAAATGTTTATTATTCATGCTAGAGTTGTATTAACCGGAAACTTAGTACATGTGTGAATACATAGACAAACATAGTGTCCCTAGTATGCCTCTACTCGACTAGCTCGTTAATCAAAGATGGTTAAGTTTCCTAACCATAGACATGTGTTGCCATTTGATGAATGGGATCACATCATTAGAGAATGATGTGATGGACAATACCCATCCATTAGCTTAGCATAGTGATTGTTTAGTTTTATTGCTATTGCTTTCTTCATGACTTATACATATTCCTCTGACTATGAGATTATGCAACTCCCGAGTACCGGAGGAACACTTTGTGTGGTATCAAACGTCACAACGTAACTGGGTGATTATAAAGGTGCTCTACAGGTGTCTCCAATGGTACTTGTTGAGTTAGCATAGATCGAGATTAGGATTTGTCACTCCGATTGTCGGAGAGGTATCTCTGGGCCCTCTCGGTAATGCACATCACTATAAGCCTTGCAAGCAATGTGACTAATGAGTTAGTTATGGGATGATGCATTACGGAACGAGTAAAGAGACTTGCCTGTAATGAGATTGAACTAGGTATGATGATATCAACGACCAAATCTCGGGAAAGTAACATACCGATGACAAAGGGAATAACGTATGTTGTTATACGGTTTGACTGATAAAGGTCTTCGTAGAATATGTAGGAGCCAATATGAGCATCCAGGTTCCGCTATTGGTTATTGACCGGAGATGTGTCTCGGTCATGTCTACATAGTTCTCGAACCCGTAGGGTCAGCACGCTTAACGTTCGATGACAATTTGTATTATGAGTTATGTGATTTGATGACCGAAGTTTGTTCGGAGTCCCTGTTAGAAATATGCCCTAGAGGCAATAATAAATTGGTTATTATTATATTTCCTTGTTCATGATAATCGTTTATTATCCATGCTAGAATTGTATTGATAGGAAACTCAAATACATGTGTGGATACATAGACAACACCATGTCCCTAGTAAGCCTCTAGTTGACTAGCTCGTTGATCAATAGATGGTTACGGTTTCCTGACCATGGACATTGGATGTCGTTGATAACGGGATCACATCATTAGGAGAATGATGTGATGGACAAGACCCAATCCTAAGCCTAGCACAAGATCGTGTAGTTCGTTTGCTCAGAGCTTTTCTAATGTCAAGTATCAGTTCCTTAGACCATGAGATTGTGCAACTCCCGGATACCGTAGGAATGCTTTGGGTGTGCCAAACGTCACAACGTAACTGGGTGGCTATAAAGGTGCACTACGGGTATCTCCGAAAGTGTCTGTTGGGTTGGCACGAATCAAGACTGGGATTTGTCACTCCGTGTAAACGGAGAGGTATCTCTGGGCCCACTCGGTAGGACATCATCATAATGTGCACAATGTGACCAAGGAGTTGATCACGGGATGATGTGAGTTACGGAACGAGTAAAGAGACTTGCCGGTAACGAGATTGAACAAGGTATAGGGATACCGACGATCGAATCTCGGGCAAGTAACATACCGTTAGACAAAGGGAATTGCATACGGGATTGATTGAATCCCCGACATCATGGTTCATCCGATGAGATCATCGTGGAACATGTGGGAGCCAACATGGGTATCCAGATCCCGCTGTTGGTTATTGACCGGAGAACGTCTCGGTCATGTCTGCATGGTTCCCGAACCCGTAGGGTCTACACGCTTAAGGTTCGATGACGCTAGGGTTAAAGGGAAACTATGTACGTGGTTAACGAATGTTGTTCGGAGTCCCGGATGAGATCCCGGACGTCACGAGGAGTTCCGGAATGGTCCGGAGGTAAAGATTTATATATGGGAAGTCCTGTTTTGGTCACCGGAAAAGTTTCGGGTGAAATCAGTAATGTACCGGGACCACCGGGAGGGTCCCAGGGGTCCACCAAGTGGGGCCACCAGCCCCAGAAGGCTGCATGGGCCAAGTGTGGGAGGGGACCAGCCCCAGGTGGGCTGGTGCGCCCCCCCACCAAGGCCCAAGGCGCATGGGAGAGTGGGAGGGGGCAAACCCTAGGTCCAGATGGGCCTTAGGGCCCATCTAGTGGGGCGCCCCCCCTCTCCTCCCCTTGGCCGCCCCCCTTGATGGGATCTAGGGCTGGCCGCCTCCTCTTGGGGGTGGAAACCCTAAGGGGGGCGCAGCCCCCTCCCCCCCTATATATAGTTGAGGTTTGGGCTGCCCAAGACACATGAGAACGTCTCTCTTTCGGTGCAGCCCTACCCCTCTCCCTCCTCCTCCTCTCCCGCGGTGCTTGGCGAAGCCCTGCGGGATTGCCACGCTCCTCCACCACCACCATGCCGTCGTGTTGCTGCTGGATGGAGTCTTCCCCAACCTCTCCCTCTCTCCTTGCTGGATCAAGGCATGGGAGACGTCACCGGGCTGCACGTGTGTTGAACGCGGAGGCACCGTTCTTCGGTGCTTAGATCGGAATCAATCGCGATCTGAATCGCTACGAGTATGACTCCCTCATCCGCGTTCTTGCAACGCTTCCGCATCGCGATCTACAAGGGTATGTAGATGCACTCTCCTTCCCCTCGTTGCTAGATTACTCCATAGATTGATCTTGGTGATGCGTAGAAAATTTTGAATTTCTGCTACGTTCCCCAACAGTGGCATCATGAGCTAGGTCTATGCGGAGTTTCTATACACGAGTAGAACACAAAGCAGTTGTGGGCGTAGATGTTGCCAATTCTTCTTGCCGCTACTAGTCTTATCTTGTTTCGGCGGCATTGTGGGATGAAGCGGCCCGGACCGACCTTACACGTACGCTTACGTGAGACAGGTTCCACCGACTGACATGCACTAGTTGCATAAGGTGGCTAGCGGGTGTCTATCTCTCCCACTTTAGTCGGAACGGATTTGATGAAAAGGGTCCTTATGAATGGTAAATAGAAATTGGCATATCACGTTGTGGTTTTACGTAGGTAAGAAACGTTCTTGCTAGAAACCTATACAAGCCACGTAAAAACTTGCAACAACAATTAGAGGACGTCTAACTTGTTTTTGCAGCATGTGCTATGTGATGTGGTATGGCCAGAAGATGTGATGAATGATATATGTGATGTATGAGATTGATCATATTCTTGTAATAGGAATCACGACTTGCATGTCGATGAGTATGACAACCGGCAGGAGCCATAGGAGTTGTCTTTATTTTTTGTATGACCTGCGTGTCATTGAATAACGCCATGTAAATTACTTTACTTTATTGCTAAGCACGTTAGCCATAGAAGTAGAAGTAATCGTTGGCGTGACAACTTCATGAAGACACAATGATGGAGATCATGATGATGGAGATCATGGTGTCATGCCGGTGACAAAGATGATCATGGTGCCCCGAAGATGGAGATCAAAGGAGCAAAATGATATTGGCCATATCATGTCACTATTTGATTGCATGTGATGTTTATCATGTTATGCATCTTATTTGCTTAGAACGACGGTAGTAAGTAAGATGATCCCTCACTAAAATTTCAAGAGACGTGTTTCCCCCTAACTGTGCACCGTTGCGAAGGTTCGTTGTTTCGAAGCACCACGTGATGATCGGGTGTGATAGATTCTAACGTTCGAATACAACGGGTGTTGACGAGCCTAGCATGTACAGACATGGCCTCGGAACACATGCGAAACACTTAGGTTGACTTGACGAGCCTAGCATGTACAGACATGGCCTCGGAACACAAGAGACCGAAAGGTCGAACATGAGTCGTATAGAAGATACGATCAACATGGAGATGTTCACCGATGATGACTAGTCCGTCTCACGTGATGATCGGACACGGCCTAGTTTGACTCGGATCATGTATCACTTAGATGACTAGAGGGATGTCTATCTGAGTGGGAGTTCAATAATCAGATGAACTTCATTATCATGAACATAGTCAAAAGGTCTTTACAAATTATGTCATTGCGCTTTAGTTCTACTGTTTAAGATATGTTCCTAGAGAAAAATTTAGTTGAAAGTTAACAGTAGCAATTATGCGGACTGGGTCCGTAAACTGAGGATTGTCCTCGTTGCTGCACAGAAGGCTTATGTCCTTAATGCACCGCTCGGTGTGCTGAACCTCAGCGTCGTCTGTAGATGTTGCGAAACATCTGACATACACGTTTTGATGACTACGTGATAGTTCAGTGAGTAATGCTAACGGTTTAGAATTGTGGCACAAGAGTCGTTTTTGAAACGTCGCAGAACATATGAGATGTTCCGAAAACTGAAATTGGGATTTCGGACTAGTGCCCACGTCAAGAGGTATGAGACCTCTGACAAGTTTCTTAAGCCTGCAGACTAAGGGAGAAAAGCTCAATCGTTGAGCATGTGCTCAGATTGTCTGAGTGCCACAATCGCTTGAATTGAGTGGGAGTTAATCTTCCAGATGAGATAGTGATGGTTCTCAATAGTCACTGCCACCAAGCTATTAGAGCTTTGTGATGAACTATAAATATCAAGGATAGATGATGATCCTTGAGCAACTCGCGATGTTTGACACCGCGAAAGTAGAAATCAAGAAAGGAGCATCAATGGTTGATGTTTAGTAAAACCACTAGTTTAAGAAGGGCAAGGGCAAAAGGGATACTTCATGAAACAACAAGTCGTTTGCTGCTCTAGTGAAGAATCCCCAGGTCGAACCCAAACCCGAGACTAAGTGCTTCTGTAATGAGAGGAACGGACATTGAAGCAGTACTACCCTAGATACTTGGTAGACGAGAAGGCAGGTAAGATCGACAGAAGTATATTGGATATACATTATATGAATGTGTACTTTACTAGTACTCCTAGCAGCACCAGGGTATTAGATACCGGTTCGGTTGCTAAGTGTTAGTAACTCGAAATAAAAGCTGCGGAATAAACGGAGACTAGCTAAAGGTGAGATGACGATATGTGTTGGAAGTGTTTCCAAGGTTGATGTGATCAAGCATCGCATGCTCCCTCTACCATCAAGATTTGGTGTTTGCGTTGAGCATGATTGGATTATGTTTATCGCAATACGGTTATTCATTTAAGGAGAATAATGGTTACTCTGTTTATTTGAATAATACCTTCAATGGTCTTACACCTAAAATGAATCTCGATCGTAGTGATACACATGTTCATGCCAAAAGTAATGATAGTACCACATACTTGTGGCACTGCTATTTGAGTCATATTGGGATAAAACGCATGAAGAAGCTCCATGTAGATGGATCTTTGGACTCACTCGTTTTTGAAAAGATTGAGACATGCGAACCATGTCTATTGGTATATATGCATGAAGAAACTCCATGCAGATGGATCGTTTGGACTCACTTGATTTTGAATCACTTGAGACATGCAAATCATACCACATGGGCAAGATGACTGAAAGGCCTCGTTTTCAGTAAGATGGAACAAGAGAGCAACTTGTTGGAAGTAATACATTTTGATGTATGCAGTCCAATGAGTGCTGAGGCATGCAGTGGATATCGTTATGTTCTTACTTCACATATGATTTGAGTAGATGCTGAGTGTATTTACTTGATGAAACACCAGTCTGAATTATTGAAAGGTTCAAGTAATTTCAGAGTGAAGTTGAAGATCGTCGTGACAAGAGGATAAAATGTCTGTGATATGATCATAGAGATGAGTATCTGAGTTACGAGTTTGGCACACAACTAAGACATTGTGGAAAGTGTTTCACAATTAATACCGCCTGGAACACCACAGTGTGATGGTGTGTCCGAACATCATAACTGCACCCTATTGGATATGGTGCATGCCATGATGTCTCTTATCGAATTACCACTATTGTTTATGGGTTAGGCATTAGAGATAACCGCATTCACTTTAAAAGGGGCACCACGCAATTCCGTTGAGACAACACCGTTTAGAGAAACCTAAGTTGTCGTTTCTTAAAAGTTTGGGGCTGCGATGCTTATGTGAAAATGTTTCAGGCTGATAAGCTCGAACCCAAAGCGGATAAATGCATCTTCATAAGAATACCCAAAACAGTTGGGTATACCTCCTATTTCAGATCTGGAAGCAAAAGTAATTGCTTCTAGAAACGAGTCCTTTCTCGAGGAAAAGTTTCTCTCGAAAGAATTGAGTGGGAGGATGGTGGAGACTTGATAAGGTTATTGAACCGTCACTTCAACTAGGGTGTAGCAGGGCACAGGAAGTTGTTCCTGTGGCACCTACACCAATTGAAGTGGAAGCTTATGATAGTGATCATGAAACTTCGGATCAAGTCACTACCAAACCTCGTAGGACGACGAGGATGCGTGCTACTTCAGAGTGGTACGTGATCCTGTCTGGGATATCATGTTGTTGGATAATACTGAACCTACGAGCTATGGAGAAGCGATGGTGGGCCCATATTCCGACAAATGGTTAGAAGCCATAAAATCCGAGAGGATCCATGTATGAAAACAAAGTATAGACTTTGAGAGGACTACTTGATGGTCGTAAGGCTGTTGAGGTAAATGGATCTTTAAGAAGAAGACGGACATGGACGGTAATGTTACCGTCTATGAAGCTCGACTTATGGCAAAGAGTATTTCCACAAGTTCAAGGAGTTGACTACGATGAGATTTTCTCATCCGTAGCGATGCTTAAGTCCGTCGGAATCATGTTAGCATTAGCTGCATTTGTGAAATCTGGCAGATAGATGCCAAAACAAGTTTCCTTACCAGTTTTCGTAAGGAAAGGTTGTATGTGATACAATCAGAAAGTTTTTGTCAATCCTAAGGATGCTAAAAGGTATGCTAGCTCCAGCGATCCTTCCATGGACTAGAGCAAGCATCTCGGAGTCAGAATATACACTTCGATGGAGTGATCAAAGTTTTTGGGTTTATACAAAGTTTGTTAGAAACTTGTATTTATAATAAAGTGAGTGGGAGCGCTACAACATTTCTGATAAGTATATGTGAATGACATATTGTTGATCCGAAATGATGTAAAATTTCTGGAAAGCATAAAGGGTTGTTTGAAAGGAGTTTTTCAAAGGAAGACCTGGATAAAGCTGCTTATTGGGCATCAAGATCTATAGAGATAGATCAAGACGCCCGATGATACTTTCAAAGAACGCACACCTTGACATGATTTTGTAAGAGTTCAAAACAGATCAGCAAAGAAGGAGTTCTTGGCTGTGTTACAAGGTGTGAGTATTGAGTAAGACTCAAAAGCTTGAACACAACAGAAGAGAGAGAAAGGACGAAGGTCGTCCCCTATGTTTTAGACGTAGGCTCTACAGTATGCTATGCTGTGTACCGCACATGGAGTGTGCCTTGCCATGAGTTGGTCAAGGGGTACAATAGTGATCCGGGAATGGATCACATGACAGCGGTCGAATTTATCCTTAGTATCTAGTGGACTAAGGAATTTTCTCGATTATGGAGGTGAAAAGGAGTTCGTCGTAAAGGGTTACGTCGATGCAAACTTTGACACTAATCCGGATGACTCTGAGTAGTAAACCGGATTCGTATAGTAGAGCAATTATTTGAAATGGCTCCAAATAGCGCGTGGTAGCATCCACAAAGATGACATAGATATTCGTAAAGCACACACGGATCTGAAAGGTTCAGACCCGTTGACTAATAACCTCTCTCACAAGCATAACATGATCAAACCAGAACTCATTGAGTGTTAATCACATAGTGATGTGAACTAGATTGTTGACTCTAGTAAACTCTTTGGATGTTGGTCACATGGTGATGTGACCTATGAGTGTTAATCACATGGTGATGTGAACTAGATTATTGACTCTAGTGCAAGTGGGAGACTGTTAGAAATATGCCCTAGAGGCAATAATAAATTGGTTATTATTATATTTCCTTGTTCATGATAATCGTTTATTATCCATGCTATAATTGTATTGATAGGAAACTCAAATACATGTGTGGATACATAGACAACACCATGTCCCTAGTAAGCCTCTAGTTGACTAGCTCGTTGATCAATAGATGGTTACGGTTTCCTGACCATGGACATTGGATGTCGTTGATAACGGGATCACATCATTAGGAGAATGATGTGATGGACAAGACCCAATCCTAAGCCTAGCACAAGATCGTGTAGTTCGTTTGCTCAGAGCTTTTCTAATGTCAAGTATCAGTTCCTTAGACCATGAGATTGTGCAACTCCCGGATACCGTAGGAATGCTTTGGGTGTGCCAAACGTCACAACGTAACTGGGTGCCTATAAAGGTGCACTACGGGTATCTCCGAAAGTGTCTGTTGGGTTGGCACGAATCGAGACTGGGATTTGTCACTCCGTGTAAACGGAGAGGTATCTCTGGGCCCACTCGGTAGGACATCATCATAATGTGCACAATGTGACCAAGGAGTTGATCACGGGATGATGTGAGTTACGGAACGAGTAAAGAGACTTGCCGGTAATGAGATTGAACAAGGTATAGGGATACCGACGATCGAATCTCGGGCAAGTAACATACCGTTAGACAAAGGGAATTGCATACGGGATTGATTGAATCCCCGACATCGTGGTTCATACGATGAGATCATCGTGGAAGATGTGGGAGCCAACATGGGTATCCAGATCCCGCTGTTGGTTATTGACCGGAGAACGTCTCGGTCATGTCTGCATGGTTCCCGAACCCGTAGGGTCTACACGCTTAAGGTTCGATGACGCTAGGGTTATAGGGAAAGTATGTACATGGTTACCGAATGTTGTTCAGAGTCCCGGATGAGATCCCGGACATCACGAGGAGTTCCGGAATGGTCCGGAGGTAAAGATTTATATATGGGAAGTCCTGTTTTGGTCACCGGAAAAGTTTCGGGTGAAATCGGTGATGTACCGGGACCACCGGGAGGGTCCCGGGGGTCCACCAAGTGGGGCCACCAGCCCCAGAAGGCTGCGTGGGCCAAGTGTGGGAGGGGACCAGCCCCAGGTGGGCTGGTGCGCCCCCCCCCCCCCCCCCAAGGCCCAAGGCGCATGGGAGAGTGGGAGGGGGCAAACCCTAGGTCTAGATGGGCCTTAGGGCCCATCTAGTGGGGCGCCCCCCTCTCCTCCCCTTGGCCGCCCCCCTTGATGGGATCTAGGGCTGGCCGCCTCCTCTAGGGGGTGGAAACCCTAAGGGGGGCGCAGCCCCCTCCCCCTATATATAGTTGAGGTTTGGGCTGCCCAAGACACACGAGAACGTCTCTCTTTCGGTGCTCCGGCTCGCCGCTAAAATCCAAGCCATGACACGGGATCCAAGCGTATGCGCAACACAGAGGCAGCAGAGGGCTCCAATGCCCCCCAACGCAGAACCAAGACCACCGCCACCAAAGAGAAGGAACCCGCCAAGGGTATGGATGAGATACCGCTTGCTGAGTTCATCTCTCGGAGGAAGATCAATCCATATGGAAACCCTCGTGCCAACTTTCGAGGGAATGAGCTATTCTGGACCAAGCAGCAGAATCTCATTTATCTGGATGTCATCAAGGCCAAGCCAAACACCTATGTGGAGGTGAAGTGGATCAACATGCATCACATGCGAAAAGAGGCGCACCGGGAATGTTGGAAATATGCCCTAGAGGCAATAATAAATTGGTTATTATTATATTTCGTTGTTCACGATAATCATTTATTATCCATGCTAGAATTGTATTGATAGGAAACTCAGATACATGTGTGGATACATAGACAACACCATGTCCCTAGTAAGCCTCTAGGAGACTAGCTCGTTGATCAATAGATGGTTACGGTTTCCTGACCATGGACATTGGATGTCGGTGATAACGGGATCACATCATTAGGAGAATGATGTGATGGACGAGACCCAATCCTAAGCCTAGCACAAGATTGTGTAGTTCGTTTGCTCAGAGCTTTTCTAATGTCAAGTATCAGTTCCTTAGACCATGAGATTGTGCAACTCCCGGATACCGTAGGAATGCTTTGGGTGTACCAAACGTCACAACGTAACTGGGTGGCTATAAAGGTGCACTACAGGTATCTCCGAAAGTGTCTGTTGGGTTGACACGAATCGAGACTGGGATTTGTCACTCCGTGTAAACGGAGAGGTATCTCTGGGCCCACTCGGTAGGACATCATCATAATGTGCACAATGTGACCAAGGAGTTGATCACGGGATGATGTGAGTTACGGAACGAGTAAAGAGACTTGCCGGTAACGAGATTGAACAAGGTATAGGGATACCGACGATCGAATCTCGGGCAAGTAACATGCCGATAGACAAAGGGAATTGCATACGGGATTGATTGAATCCCCGACATCGTGGTTCATCCGATGAGATCATCATGGAACATGTGGGAGCCAACATGGGTATCTAGATCCCGCTGTTGGTTATTGACCGGAGAACGTCTCGGTCATGTCTGCATGGTTCCCGAACCCCTAGGGTCTACACACTTAAGGTTCGATGACGCTAGGGTTAGAGGGAAAGTATGTCCGTGGTTACCGAATATTGTTCGGAGTCCCGGATGAGATCCCGGACGTCACGAGAAGTTCCGGAATGGTCCGAAGGTAAAGATTTATATATGGGAAGTCCTGTTTTGGTCACCGGAAAAGTTTCGGGTGATATCGGTAATGTACCGGACCACCGGGAGGGTCCCGGGGGTCACCAAGTGGGGCCACCAGCCGCAGAAGGCTGTGTGGGCCAAGTGTGGGAGGGGACCAGCCCAGGTGGGCTGGTGCGCCCCCCACCAAGGCCCAAGCGCATGGGAGAGTGGGAGGGGGCAAACCCTAGGTCCAGATGGGCCTTAGGCCCACCCTAGTGGCGCCCCCCTCTTCTCCCCTTGGCCGCCCCCTTGGATGGGATCTAGGGCTGGCCGCCTCCTCTTGGGGTGGGAACCCTAGAGGGGCGCAGCCCCCTCCGCCCTATATATAGTTGAGGTTTGGGCTGCCCAAGACACACGAGAACGTCTCTCTTCGGCGCAGCCCTACCCCTCTCCCTCCTCCTCCTCTCCCGCGGTGCTTGGCGAAGCCCTGCGGGATTGCCACGCTCCTCCACCACCACCACACCGTCGTGCTGCTGCTGGATGGAGTCTTCCCAACCTCTCCCTCTCTCCTTGCTGGATCAAGGCGTGGGAGACGTCACCGGGCTGCACGTGTGTTGAACGCGGAGGCACCGTTCTTCGGTGCTTAGATCGGAATCAACCGCGGTCTGAATCGCTACGAGTACGACTCCCTCATCCGCGTTCTTGCAACGCTTCCGCACCGCGATCTACAAGGGTATGTAGATGCACTCCCCTTCCCCTCGTTGCTAGATTACTCCATAGATTGATCTTGGTGATGCGTAGAAAATTTTGAATTTCTGCTACGTTCCCCAACAGTGGCATCATGAGCTAGGTCTATGCGTAGTTTGTATGCACGAGTAGAACATAAAGTAGTTGTGGGCGTAGATGTTGCCAATTCTTCTTGCCGTTACTAGTCTTATCTTGTTTTGGCGGCATTGTGGGATGAAGCGGCCCGGACCGACCTTACACGTACGCTTACGTGAGACAGGTTCCACCGACTGACATGCACTAGTTGCATGAGGTGGCTAGCGGGTGTCTGTCTCTCCCACTTTAGTCGGAACGGATTCGATGAAAAGGGTCTTTAAGAAGGGTAAATAGAAATTGGCATATCATGTTGTGGTCTTACGTAGGTAAGAAACGTTCTTGCTAGAAACCTATACAAGCCACGTAAAAACTTGCAACAACAATTAGAGGACGTCTAACTTGTTTTTGCAGCATGTGCTATGTGATGTGATATGGCCAGAAGATGTGATGAATGATACATGTGATGTATGATATTGATCATATTCTTGTAATAGGAATCACGACTTGCATGTCGATGAGCATGACAACCGGCAGGAGCCATAGGAGTTGTCTTTATTTTTGTATGACCTGCATGTCATTGAATAACGCCATGTAAATTACTTTACTTTATTGCTAAGCGTGTTAGCCATAGAAGTAGAAGTAATCGTTGGCGTGACAACTTCATGAAGACACAATGATGGAGATCATGGTGTCATGCCGGTGACAAAGATGATCATGGTGCCCCGAAGATGGAGATCAAAGGAGCAAAATGATATTGGCCATATCATGTCACTATTTGATTGCATGTGATGTTTATCATGTTATGCATCTTATTTGCTTAGAACGACGGTAGTAAGTAAGATGATCCCTTATAATAATTTCAAGGAAGTGTTCCCCCTAACTGTGCACCATTGCGAAGGTTCGTTGTTTCGAAGCACCACGTGATGATCGGGTGTGATAGATTCTGACGTTCGAATACAACGGGTGTTGACGAGCCTAGCATGTACAGACATGGCCTCGGAACACATGCAAAAACACTTAGGTTGACTTGACGAGCCTAGCATGTACAGACATGGCCTCGGAACACAAGAGACCGAAAGGTCGAGCATGAGTCGTATAGAAGATACGATCGACATGGAGATGTTCACCGATGATGACTAGTCCGTCTCACGTGATGATCGGACACGGCCTAGTTTGACTCGGATCATGTATCACTTAGATGACTAGAGGGATGTCTATCTGAGTGGGAGTTCATTAATCAGATGAACTTAATTATCATGAACATAGTCAGAAGGTCTTTGCAAATTATGTCATAGCTTGCGCTTTAGTTCTACTGGTTAAGATATGTTCCTAGAGAAAATTTAGTTGAAAGTTGGTAGTAGCAATTATGCGGACTGGGTCCGTAAACTGAGGATTGTCCTCATTGCTGCACAGAAGGCTTATGTCCTTAATGGACCGCTCGGTGTGCTGAACCTCAGCGTCGTCTGTAGATGTTGCGAAACATCTGACATACACGTTTTGATGACTACGTGATAGTTCAGTGCGTAATGCTAACGGTTTAGAATTGTGGCACCAAACACGGTTTTTGAAACGTCGCAGAACATATGAGATGTTCCGAAGACTGAAATTGGGATTTCGGACTAGTGCCCACGTCAAGAGGTATGAGACCTCTGACAAGTTTCTTAAGCCTGCAAACTAAGGGAGAAAAGCTCAATCATTGAGCATGTGCTCAGATTGTCTGAGTACTACAATCACTTGAATCGAGTGGGAGTTAATATTCCAGATGAGATAGTGATGGTTCTCCATAATCACTGCCACCAAGCTATTAGAGCTTCGTGATGAACTATAAATATCAAGGATAGATGATGATCCTTTCGCAACTCGCGATGTTTGACACCGTGAAAGTAGAAATCAAGAAGGAGCATCAATTGTTGATGGTTAGTAAAACCACTAGTTTCTAGAAGGGCAAGGGCAAAAGGGATACTTCATGAAACATCAAATCATTTGCTGCTCTAGTGAAGAATCCCAAGGTTGAACCCAAACCCGAGACTAAGTGCTTCTGTAATGAGGGGAACGGTCACTGAAGCGGAACTACCCTAGATACTTGGTAGATGAGAAGGCAGGCAAGGTCGACAGAAGTATATTGGATATACATTATATGAATGTGTACTTTACTAGTACTCCAAGCAGCACCAGGGTATTAGATACCGGTTCGGTTGCTAAGTGTTAGTAACTCGAAATAAAAGCTGCGGAATAAATGGAGACTAGCTAAAGGAGAGACGACGATGTGTGTTGAAAGTGTTTCCAAGGTTGATGTGATCAAGCATCGCATGCTCCCTCTACCATCGAGATTTGGTGTTTGCGTTGTGCATGATTGGATTATGTTTATCGCAATACGGTTATTCATTTAAGGAGAATAATGGTTACTCTGTTTATTTGAATAATACCTTCAATGGTCTTGCACCTAAAATGAATCTCGATCGTAGTGATACACATGTTCGTGCCAAAAGATATAAAATAGTAAAGATAGTACCACATACTTGTGGCACTGCAATTTGAGTCATATTGGTATAGAACGCATGAAGAAGCTCCATGTAGATGGATCTTTGGACTCAGTCGTTTTTAAAAAGATTGAGACATGCGAACCATGTCTATTGGTATATATGCATGAAGAAACTCCATGAAGATGGATCGTTTGGACTCACTTGATTTTGAATCACTTGAGACATGCAAATCATACCACATGGGCAAGATGACTGAAAAGCCTCGTTTTCAGTAAGATGGAACAAGAGAGCAACTTGTTGTATGTAATACATTTTGATGTGTGCAGTCCAATGAGTGCTGAGGCATGCAGTGGATATCGTTAAGTTCTAACTTCACAGATGATTTGAGTAGATGCTGAGTGTATTTACTTGATGGAACACAAGTCTGAATTATTGAAAGGTTCAAGTAATTTCAGAGTGAAGTTGAAGATCGTCGTGACAAGAGGATAAAATGTCTGTGATATAATCATAGAGATGAGTATCTGAGTTACGAGTTTGGCACACAATTAAGACAATGTGGAAAGTGTTTCACAATTAATACCGCCCGGAACACCATAGTGTGATGGTGTGTCCGAACATCATAACTGCACCCTATTGGATATGGTGCATAACATGATGTCTCTTATCGAATTACCACTATCGTTTATGGGTTAGGCATTAGAGACAACCGCATTCACTTTAAAAGGGGCAACACGCAATTCCGTTGAGACGACACCGTTTAGAGAAACCTAAGTTGTCGTTTCTTAAAAGTTTGGGGCTGCACAGCTTATGTGAAAAAGTTTCAAGCTGATAAGCTCGAACCCAAAGCGGATAAATACATCTTCATAGAAAACCCAAAACAGTTGGGTATACCTCCTATTTCAGATCTGGAAGCAAAAGTAATTGTTTCTAGAAACGAGTCCTTTCACGAGGAAAAGTTTCTCTCGAAAGAATTGAGTGGGAGGATGGTGGAGACTTGATAAGGTTATTGAACCGTCACTTCAACTAGTGTGTAGCAGGGCACAGGAAGTTGTTCCTGTGGCACCTACACCAATTGAAGTGGAAGCTTATGATAGTGATCATGAAACTTCGGATCAAGTCACTACCAAACCTCGTAGGATGACGAGGATGCGTGTTACTTCAGAGTGGTACGTGATCCTGTCTGAGATATCATGTTGTTGGACAATACTGAACCTACGAGCTATGGAGAAGCGATGGTGGGCCCATATTCCGACAAATGGTTAGAAGCCATAAAATCCAAGAGGATCCATGTATGAAAACAAAGTATAGACTTTGAGAGTACTACTTGATGGTCGTAAGGCTGTTGAGGTAAATGGATCTTTAAGAAGAAGATGGACATGGACGGTAATGTTACCGTCTATGAAGCTCGACTTGTGGCAAAGAGTATTTCCACAAGTTCAAGGAGTTGACTACGATGAGATTTTCCCATCCGTAGCGGTGCTTAAGTCCGTCGGAATCATGTTAGCATTAGCTGCATTTGTGAAATCTGATAGATGGATGTCAAAACAAGTTTCCTTACCAGTTTTCGTAAGGAAAGGTTGTATGTGATACAATCAGAAAGTTTTTGTCGATCCTAAGGATGCTAAAAGGTATGCTAGCTCCAGCGATCCTTCCATGGATTAGAGCAAGCATCTCGGAGTCAGAATATACACTTTGATGGAGTGATCAAAGTTTTTGGGTTTATACAAAGTTTATGAGAAACTTGTATTTCCAATAAAGTGAGTGGGAGCGCTACAACATTTCTGATAAGTATATGTGAATGACATATTGTTGATCCGAAATGATGTAAAATTTCTGGAAAGCATAAAGGGTTGTTTGAAAGGAGTTTTTTTCAAAGGAAGACCTGGATAAAGCTGCTTACATATTGGGCATCAAGATCCATAGAGATGGATCAAGACGCCCGATGATACTTTCAAAGAACGCACACCTTGACATGATTTTGAAAGAGTTCAAAATAGATCAGCAAAGAAGGAGTTCTTGGCTGTGTTACAAGGTGTGAGTATTGAGTAAGACTCAAGACCTGACCACAGCAGAAGAGAGAGAAAGGACAAAGGTCGTCCCCTATGCTTCAGACGTAGGCTCTACAGTATGCTGTGCTGTGTACCACACATGAAGTGTGCCTTGCCATGAGTTGGTCAAGGAGTACAATAGTGATCCGGGAATGGATCACATGACAGCGGTCGAACTTATCCTTAGTATCTAGTGGACTAAGGAATTTTCTCGATTATGGAGGTGAAAAGGAGTTCGTCGTAAAGGGTTACGTCGATGCGAACTTTGACACTAATCCGGATGACTCTGAGTAGTAAACCGGATTCGTATAGTAGAGCAATTACTTGAAATGGCTCCAAGTAGCGCGTGGTAGCATCCACAAAGATGACATAGATATTCGTAAAGCACACACGGATCTGAAAGGTTCAGACCCGTTGACTAATAACCTCTCTCACAAGCATAACATGATCAAACCAGAACTCATTGAGTGTTAATCACATAGTGATGTGAACTAGATTGTTGACTCTAGTGAACTCTTTGGATGTTGGTCACATGGTGATGTGACCTATGACTGCTAATCACATGGTGATGTGGACTAGATTATTGACTCTAGTGCAAGTGGGAGACTGTTGGAAATATGCCCTAGAGGCAATAATAAATTGGTTATTATTATATTTCCTTGTTCACGATAATCGTTTATTATCCATGCTAGAATTGTATTGATAGGAAACTCAGATACATGTGTGGATACATAGACAACACCATGTCCCTAGTAAGCCTCTAGGAGACTAGCTCGTTGATCAATAGATGGCTACGGTTTCCTGACCATGGAAATTGGATGTCAGTGATAATGGGATCACATCATTAGGAGAATGATGTGATGGACGAGACCCAATCCTAAGCCTAGCACAAGATCGTGTAGTTCGTTTGCTCAGAGCTTTTCTAATGTCAAGTAACAGTTCCTTAGACCATGAGATTGTGCAACTCCCGGATACCGTATGAATGCTTTGGGTGTACCAAACGTCACAACGTAACTGGGTGGCTATAAAGGTGCACTACAGGTATCTCCGAAAGTGTCTGTTGGGTTGGCACGAATCGAGACTGGGATTTGTCACTCCGTGTAAACGGAGAGGTATCTCTGGGCCCACTCGGTAGGACATCATCATAATGTGCACAATGTGACCAAGGAGTTGATCACGGGATGATGTGAATTACGGAACGAGTAAAGAGACTTGCCGGTAACGAGATTGAACAAGGTATAGGGATACCGACGATCGAATCTCGGGCAAGTAACATACCGTTAGACAAAGGGAATTGCATACGGGATTGATTGAATCCCCGACATCGTGGTTCATCCGATGAGATCATCATGGAACATGTGGGAGCCAACATGGGTATCCAGATCCCGCTGTTGGTTATTGACCGGAGAACGTCTCGGTCATGTCTGCATGGTTCCCGAACCCGTAGGGTCTACACGCTTAAGGTTCGATGACGCTAGGGTTAAAGGGAAAGTATGTACGTGGTTACCGAATGTTGTTTGGAGTCCCGGATGAGATCCCGGACATCACGAGGAGTTCCGGAATGGTCCGGAGGTAAAGATTTATATATGGGAAGTCCTGTTTTGGTCACCGGAAAAGTTTCGGGTGAAATCAGTAATGTACCGGGACCACCGGGAGGGTCCCGGGGGTCCACCAAGTGGGGCCACCAGCCCCAGAAGGCTGCGTGGGCCAAGTGTGGGAGGGGACCAGCCCCAGGTGGGCTGGTGCGCCCCCCCACCAAGGCCCAAGGCGCATGGGAGAGTGGGAGGGGGCAAACCCTAGGTCCAGATGGGCCTTAGGGCCCATCTAGTGGGGCGCCCCCCCTCTCCTCCCCTTGGCCGCCCCCCTTGATGGGATCTAGGGCTGGCCGCCTCCTCTTGGGGTTGGAAACCCTAAGGGGGGCAGCCCCCTCCCCCCTATATATAGTTGAGGTTTGGGCTGCCCAAGACACACGAGAACGTCTCTCTTTCGGTGCAGCCCTACCCCTCTCCCTCCTCGTCCTCTCCCGCGGTGCTTGGCGAAGCCCTGCGGGATTGCCACGCTCCTCCACCACCACCATGCCGTCGTGTTGCTGCTGGATGGAGTCTTCCCCAACCTCTCCCTCTCTCCTTGCTGGATCAAGGCGTGGGAGACGTCACCGGGCTGCACGTGTGTTGAACGCGGAGGCACCGTTCTTCGGTGCTTAGATCGGAATCAACCGCGATCTGAATCGCTACGAGTACGACTCCCTCATCCGCGTTCTTGCAATGCTTCCGCATCGCGATCTACAAGGGTATGTAGATGCACTCTCCTTCCCCTCGTTGCTAGATTAGTCCATAGATTGATCTTGGTGATGCGTAGAAAATTTTGAATTTCTGCTACGTTCCCCAACAGTCCCAGATGAGATCACGGACATGAAGAGGAGTCTCAAAACGGTCGAGAGGTAAAGATTCATATATTGGAAGGTTACATTCGGACACCAGAATGATTTCGGGAAGTTTCGGATAAGTTTCGGAGTACCCGGGGTTACCGGAACCCCCCTTGTCGGTGTCAAAACCGGCGGATCTCGGGTAGGGGGTCCCGAACCGTGCGTCTAAGGCGGATGGTAACAGGAAGCGGGGGACACAATGTTTACCCAGGTTCGGGCCCTCTCGATGGAGGTAATACCCTACTTCCTGCTTGATTGATCTTGATGATACGAGTATTACAAGAGTTGATCTACCACGAGATCGTAGAGGCTAAACCCTAGAAGCTAGCCTATGATTATGATTGTTGTTGCCCTACAGACTAGACCCTCTGCTTTATATAGACTCCGGAGGGGGCTAGGGTTACACAGAGTCGGTTACAAGGGAGGATATCTACATATCCCAATTGCCAAGCTTGCCTTCCACGCAAAGGAGAGTCCCACCCGGACACGGGACGAAGTCTTCAATCTTGTATCTTCATAGTCCAACAGTCCGGCCAAAGTATATAGTCCGGCTGTCCGAGGACCCCCTAATCCAGGACTCCCTCAGTAGCCCCTGAACCAGGCTTCAATGACGATGAGTCCGGCGCGCAGATTGTCTTCGGCATTGCAAGGCGTGTTCTTCTCCAAATTCTGTGTACCTGTCGAGCAGTGTCCGGCTTCCCATGAATGTTGCACTCCTTGGCTTCTGCGCCTAATAATGGCTATCTTCCACGTGTCGAGCGAATGCGAGAAGTCGGCGCATTTTTACACTTGCCACCCTAACCATGTGAGTAAATCGTCTATTTAAAGAGCTGGGGATCCTTAGATCCAGATCACACCATCCTCCCACAGCGAGTATCCATCGGAGCGCGCCCGGAAAAGTCCATCCCATCATGGCCGGCCATCGCAGCTCCTCCTCTCGCTCCCGTAGCCCTAAGCCAGGCAATTGGAAGAAGTGTTCCGTCCCCCACAGCCAATTAGTAGAGTTACAGACCCAGGGGTTTCTCCCTCCTGCGTATATGGTCCCCGTCCGAGCCGGACTAGCCACTTACAATGGCGGGGAGCAAGCGGAGAGCTTTCCCAACCCATCCATGGGGGAGCGGGTATGCCTTGTCCCTTACTTATTGAGGGGACTTGGATTTCCAATCCATCCGTTCCTCCGCGGGCTCCTGGAGTTCTACGGCCTCCAGCTGCATAACTTTACTCCCGCCTCCATATTACACATCGCTGGCTACGTCGCCCTTTGCGAGCTGTTTTTGGGCTGCGAAGCTCATTTCGAGCTATGGAAGAGGCTATTCTGCCTCGTACCCCGTACACAGGAGGGGTCAATATATCAAGTGGGCGGAGCCGAGATATGGCGCATCGCCGGGACCGGATACCTGTCCGGTACTCCGAAGAAGACATCCGAAGACTGGCCTTCGGAGTGGTTTTATATGGAGGACGTCCCCCTTCCGGACCCTATTCGGATGGGCCTTCCTGAGTTCAATAACGCCCCTTTGAAGAAACGCCGCAGCTGGCGCCCTCGGAGCCCCCAGGAGGAAGATAACAGAGAGGTCCTTTACCTGATGGGCCGGATAAAAACGCTGGCCAAATCAGGATTGACAATAATCGAGGTTATGTCAATATGTATAATGCGGGGGGTGCAGCCACTTCAATATCGGGGACAACCCATGTGGCACTTCAATGGAGAAGACGATGCCACCCGCTGCGGTCGTAAAGGTCCGGACTCCGTCGCTGCTCTAGCGAAAATACTGTCCGATTTATATAAAGGAGAGGAAGAGGAGTTCATCCGCATTAAGCCACGGGATGGATTCTCCATGTACAACCCCCCAAACTGGGTGAGCTGCTACTTTTTACTCCAGACCTTCCCGCATTCTTCGTCATAAGTATTTACCTTGCTATTTCATAGCAGGAACTGCGAAAAGCTGTGAGGGAGGTCCACAGCCCGTCTCCACAACCAGAGGACCCTGACCGGGCCCTCGACCCCGGACTCGAAGAAGATCCGGACACATTTGTGGAGCTCATCGACAGGACGTTCTATCAGTTAAGCTGCGACGGTGCCTTGGTGGCCATCATAGCCGATTATCCCGGGCTGCTCCCTGCATCGCATGTAAGTAAAGCCGAAGTCCCAACTTCCGAGAAGGATCCCTTTTTTTGCACTTCACCTACCGCACACATATGGTGTCTTACAGGGAAGGCCCTCGGGACGCCATGCCGAACTCGCAGTGACTCACCAACAAGGGGCACCGAAACCGGGTAGGCTTAAAAGGAAGGCGGTTAGGACTGAAACGCCGTCGTAGAGGTATGAAAAAGAACCCTGCTCCATGGTTGTGATCTTGAAAATATAACGACGTCCATGGTTCCAGGCAGGAAAAATGCTCGCCGGACCGTATCCGGAGAGCCTGCCGGCCACGCCTCCACCAGCCGGGCTCCAGAGCCGGACTTAGAGGCAGATGCTAACATGGGGACAACGCCGGATGTTCCTCCTCCAGAGGATGCGGATAGGCTGTCCGCTACGAATTCCGAAGTGGAGAGTGCCATGAATCACAGGCGTCGCCGGGCCGTACTCCGCGACCCTTGTTTCTCTGAAGAGGCGTTCGATGCCTTCAACTCAGGAGACGCGTACATCTGAGCTGCTCAAAATGGTCTTGCCAGAGCCACGGACCAGTATGTGAAGGATATACGGGTAAGAAAATCTGATAATTATGTATATCAGTAGCCCCTGAGACTTGAAACAGTTGACACAACTGATTTAAGGATCATTATTTGCGTAGGTTCTTACGGAGAAGAATACCCAGTTGTCTCAAGAGCTGGAGGAGTGCAAAGCCCAGCTACGGGCCGCAGTTGCCGCAATGAAGGAGTCCAAGAAGGCCCCATCTGGTAACACTTGTTTCTATCGAAAAGAATGACATGTACCAGTTAGTATCGGCATGCAAATCTAACAATAGATTCTGCAGATGATCCCGGAGTTAATCCGAAGGTCGTACGGGGGGATGAGCAACATGCTCAACGACAGCTAAAGGCTGGCGAGCGCGTGCTTACGCAGGTTAGGCGGGAGAAAAATGATCTCCAAGATGCCAATACCCGGCTGGGCGTTGAACTGAAAGATGTTCGGGCCCAGCTTGCTGACTCCGTAAAGGAGAATAAGAGGCTTCGACGCGGCATTTTTAGTAAGTGCTTGAACGAACTTTTATAGAGTTCGGCGAAGAAACCGGCTAACAGAGTTATATCTGTAGGTATGCTGACGGGTCGTCCCGCAGAGGAGATGCCCGGGTCTGCGGGTGATCTTCTGCCAGAGCTCTCACAACTGCACGAACAAGTTCGGCAGGTGATGCAGGGCATTGCCCAAGCCTTGTGGCCATCCGCCTCCCTGCCAGGAGGCATGGGGGAGCTTGTAGAGATGCTCAAGGGAGCGCGGCGGCGCTTCCGATTATGGAAGATATCTGCCTGCCGACAAGGTGTGAGGGAAGCCTGGGCCATGGTGAAGACTCGATATACCAAGGCTGACCCGAACCACATGGCCGAGGTCGGACCTGTGGGGTCTGATGGGAAAGAGATCCCCGTCAGTTTGGTGTATGACCAGGTGAAATTAGCCGCAAAGTATTCCCAACAGGATTGTAGGCTAGACAGCCTGTTGGATGGTATAGAAGAAGAATTTAGTCAGTCTAAGTGACTGTGTACTTCAAGTGACATATATTGTCCCTAGCCGGATTGTAAATCATTTGTCATGGCGGACCTTTTCGCTTCGACCTCCGGACCCGACAGTCCGGAGTGTATCCGAATACCCGCTCAGTTATGTAAAAACCGGGGTACGCGTGGAAACCAGGCGTAGGGGTCATAAGTGCTTGAACAGACAAGTACCCAACTAGCTATGTTATATTACATGGATAGTAAGAAACATCTTCCAGGGAGAATAGTTCCGTTAAGGGTTCCTTTCCCTGGGTACGCATGCATTAATGTGCATGTCCGAACTGCGAAAAGAGACGCAGGATATAAACATCTGGGGGCATGTATTGCAATAAGTAAAAGTCCTCTTTTGTTCACCAACCTATTCCCTTAAGAACACTAGCTTTCGGCTTCACCCAGTCTGAGGTACACATCCGGCTGACCCGGCAGTAACAATCGCAGAGGTGCTCCCCTTATGCCCTAGCCGAATTAACGGGAACGTAGGGCATAAACACAAGAGCCAGGCAACCCAGCTTGGCCAAAACTTAAGTCATATCGATGCATATAATGGCGAAGAAAAGGTACATGTGGAAAAGTAACACATGTGCGGGGGGCATAGAGCCCGGAACATAGTTATATTAAGCTTCTGTATAAGAAGCCCCCAGGTATAATGAGCACGCCTAGCGCGTCAAGATTGTGTAGTCAAGACACATTTTAACCTTTTAAGGCCGTGAAGAAAAAGGGAAGAAAGAAAGAAAGAAAAGACAGATAACAGATATATATAAAAAATTGACGGAGGTAAGGAGACGAACACAGAGTCCGGCACTTGGCGTAGAATCTTCGGAGTCTGGTTGCGTTCCATGTGTTTGGCTCAAGTCGATTGTCCGATGCATCCCGCAGACGGTACACTCCACCGGTCAGAACTTTGTCAATAACGAAGGGACCTTCCCATTTGGGCTTGAGCTTGTCCTTTTTCTTCTCCGGTAGGCGTAGAACGAGTTCGCCAATGTTATAAGTTTTGGCCCGCACTTCTCTGCTTTGATACCATCGAGCCTGTTGCTGATAGAATCGGAGCGGGCTTTTGCCACGTCACGCTCCTCCTCCAGGGCGTCCAAACTGTCCTGCCGATCAAGCTCGGCTTCTTTCTCTTCGTACATGCGCACTCGAGGCGAGTCATGAATGATGTGGCAGGGCAGTACCGCCTCTACGCCGTACACCATAAAAAACGGTGTGTATCCGGTAGTGCGATTCGGCGTAGTCCGCAGCCCCCATAGTACGGAGTCGAGCTCCTCGACCTAGTGCGTATTTGATTCCTTCAGGGATCGCACTAATCTGGGTTTAATGCCGCTCATGATAAGACCATTTGCTCGCTCGACTTGACCGTTAGTTTGAGGGTGATAGACAGAGGCATAATCGAGCTTAATGCCCATGTTGTTGCACCAAGTTTTTACCTCGTCGGCTGTAAAGTTCGAGCCGTTATCGGTGATGATGCTGTGGGGGACGCCGTAACAGTGTACAACCCCGGATATGAAGTCTATCACTGGTCCGGACTTGGCCGTTTTAACTGGTTTGGCTTCTATCCATTTGGTGAATTTATCCATCATGACCAATAGGTATTTTTTCTTATGGCTTCCCCTTTAAGGGGTCCGACCATATCAAGCCCCCAGACCGCAAAGGGCCAAGTAATGGGGATTGTTTGGAGAGCGGTAGGTGGCATATGGCTTTCGTTTGCAAAAAGCTGGCAACCGACGCATCGTTGAACGAGGTCCTGTGCGTCTGCTCGGGCCGTCGGCCAGTAAAAACTAGTATGGAAGGCCTTGCTTACAAGGGCCCGAGCTGCGGCATGGTGGCCGCCAAGTCCAGCATGAATTTCTGCCAAAAGTTGCCGTCCTTCCTCTTCGGAGATGCACCTTTGAAGTACTCCGGTAGCGCTTTTCTTATAAAGCTCTCCCTCGTGGACCTTGTAGGCTTTAGACCGCCGCACAATGCAACGTGCCTCGTTTGGGTCCTCAGGGAGTTGTTGCCTATTTAGGTAAGCCAAGAAGGGTTCTGTCCACGGGGCGATGACAGCCATAATCACGTGGGCCGAAGGTGTTATTTCGGTGGCAGAGCCTCCGATTACGTCAGAGTGTTCGGGATCTGGCGTTGTGGCCGGATCCGGACTGTTGTTGCCGGTCTCCCCATCCCACACCATGGATGGCTTGAACAACCTTTCCAAGAAGATATTAGGTGGGACATGGTCGCGCTTAGCACCGATGCGGGCGAGGATATCCGCCGCTTGATTGTTTTCTCGGACCACATGGTGGAATTCGAGCCCCTCGAACCGAGCTGACATTTTGAGGACGACGTTGCGGTAAGCCGCCATTTTTGGGTCCTTGGCGTCAAAGTCTCCATTTATTTGAGATATTGCGAGGTTCGAATCCCCACGCACCTCTAGGCGTTGAATTCCCATGGAGACTGCCATCCGGAGACCATGCAACAGGGCCTCATATTCTGTTGCATTGTTGGAGTCTGTGTATAATATTTGGAGTACGTATTGGACTGTATCTCCGGTGGGGGATGTCAGGACGACGCCTGCCCCCAGACCAGCCAGCATCTTAGAGCCGTCAAAGTGCATGATCCAATTAGAGTACGCGCCGTACTCTTTAGGGAGTTCGACTTCCGTCCATTCGGTGACAAAATCAGCCAGTACTTGTGACTTAATGGCTCGCCGTGGTTTGTATGTTATGTCGAATGGGAGGAGCTCGATAGCCCATTTAGCAATCCGGCCCGTGGCATCACGGTTATTTATTATGTCGTTGAGTGGTACTTCGGAGGCCACCATAATTGAACACTCTTGAAATTAGTGTCGTAGTTTCCGGGATGCCATGAAGACCGTGTATTGTATGTTTTGATAATGTGGGTACCGTAATTTGCATGGAGTGAGGACAGTGGATACGTAGTATACCGGCTTTTTAAGCGGGAACTTATGTCCGTCTATCTCTCGTTCGACGACGAGCACTGCGCTTACAACTTGGTGTGTTGCCGCTATATATAACAGCATTGGTTCGCCGATATTTGGCGCGGCCAAGATTGGGTTGCTGGCCAAGACGGCTTTTATTTCTTCCAATCCGGCCGTGGCCGCATCCGTCCACTCGAAGTGTTCGGTGCGCTGAAGAAGGCGATAAAGAGGTAGTGCCTTTTCTCCCAATCGGGAGATAAAGCGGCTTAAGGCAGCCACGCATCCAGTTAATTTCTGGATTTGCTTGAGGTCTGTTGGGATAGCCAACTGTGACAGAGCTCGGATTTTAGCCGGATTTGCTTCAATTCCTCTATTGGAAACGATGAAGCCCAAGAGCTTTCCGGCGGGCACGCCGAAAACGCATTTTTCCGGATTGAGCTTGATGTCTTATGTTCGGAGATTGTCGAACGTGAGCCTCAAGTCGTCTATTAAAGGATTCGACGTGTCTGGTTTTAATGACCACATCGTCTACGTATGCCTCCACTGTTTTGCCGATTTGTGTTTCCAGGCATGTCTGAATCATGCGTTGATAGGTTGCACCGGCGTTTTTGAGCCCGAAAGGCATGGTGTTAAAACAGAAGGGGCCGTATGGAGTGATAAATGCCGTTGCGGCTTGATCGGACTCCGCCATCTTAATTTGATGGTATCCGGAGTATGCGTCGAGGAAACACAATGAGTCGTGTCCTGCGGTAGCGTCGATAATTTGATCAATTTGGGGGAGGGGGAAGGGATCCTTGGGGCAAGCCTTGTTAAGGTCCTTGAAATCGACACATAGGCGCCAGGATTTGTCCTTCTTTGGTACCATCACCAGGTTTGCTAGCCAGTCCGGATGTTTTATTTCTCTAATGAATCCGGCCTCGAGTAACTTGGCTAGCTCTTCTCCCATGGCTTGTCGCTTAGGCTCAGAGAAACGCCGAAGAGTCTGCTTGACCGGCTTGAACCCCTTTAGAATGTTAAGGCTATGCTCGGCCAGCCTGCGTGGGATTCCTGGCATGTCTGAAGGATGCCAGGCGAAGATGTCCCAATTCTCGCGCAAGAACTCCCGCAGTGCGGCGTCTGTTGTGGGGTTCAGCTGTGCCCCGATGGATGCTGTTTTTGTAGGGTCCGTTGGGTGGACCTGGAATTTGACTATTTCGTCCGCTGGTTTAAAAGAGGTGGACTTGGGTCTTTTGTCGAGTATCACGTCGTCCCTGTCCACTGTGGAGCGCAGCGCAGTTAGTTCTTCGGCCGCAAGGGCTTCGGATAACGCCTCGAGGGCTAGTGCGGCGGTTTTATTTTCGGCGCGGAGTGCTATGTCCGGATCACTAGCTAGAGTGATGATTCCATTGGGCCCGGGCATTTTGAGCTTCATGTACCCGTAATGGGGTATAGCTTGGAAGATCGTGAATGCCTCCCGCCCTAAAAGGGCGTGGTATCCGCTACTGAACGGGGCCACTTGGAATGTGATTTCTTCGGACCTATAATTCTCCGGCGTGCCGAATACCACATCTAGTGTGATTTTTCCCGCACATCGTGCCTCCCGACTAGGGATGATTCCTCTGAAGGTCGTGCTGCTTTGCTCAATGCGGCTCTTGTCTATTTCCATTTTGCTAAGAGTTTCCTCGTAGATGAGGTTTAATCCGCTGCCACCGTCCATGAGCACTTTAGTAAGCCGGAAGCCGTCCACAATTGGACTAAGGACCAAAGCGGCTGGTGCTCGGGCTGTTCGGAATTGAGGTTCGTCACTGGCATTGAAGGTTATGGCTGTGTCGTTCCATGGATTTATTGCTGCAACGTGGCAGACTTCGGCAAGGCTGCGGAGTGCTCGCTTGCGCCTATTATTTGAGGCGAAGGTCTCGAAGACTGTCAATACTGTATTGTTATTTTCCACGGGATGGTGCTCTGTTGTATTGTTGATGAGGAGATCCTCGCCGCTCTTGGCCACCTGCCGGAGTATCCAACATGCTCTAAGGCTGTGTGTTGGCATGGTATCTGCTGTACTGTGAATTTTGCATGGCCCATTGAGCCATCCCTCCAATACAGTTCCACACCCTGTAGTGGGCTTTGGTTTCTTTGTAATTGGATCGGGTGACTTACGAGAGTACACCCTTTTAGTTCGGACGGGGGGTTTAGTGAGAGCCGGAGGATCCCAGAATTTTGTTTGGGTTTTCCAGGCGCTTTCCATCGCACAGTACTTCTGTACTATGGTCGCCAAGTTAGCGAAGTGTGCTATGTCACGACAACTTATGGCGTTGAGGATTCCCTTGTCCGTGCAATTTTTGCAAAAGAATGAAATTGCGTCTTCCTCGCGACAGTCCTTGACCTTGCTCATTACAAGGAGGAATCTGGCCCAATAGTGATGTACTGTCTCTTGGGGCTCTTGTCTAATGTGGGAAAGATCACTTATGTCTGGGTGGGTGGGTAGATTTAGGTCCAAACCCTGACCCGATCTGAGACCCAGGGGCGGACGAGTTTCCGAGCTTAGCAGTTCGGGCTCCGGGATGTTGCCCAATAGTTCTTGCCCGTTGTCTGATTCTAGGTTCAAAGCTTGGGCCGTGTCCTCCCGTGGACGGGTACCTGGCTCGAAGAGCTCAGGAATCCGGACATAATTTGTCCTCAAAATAGAGGAAGAATCGCTATATTGCTCCTCCAATACCGCTATCTGATGGGTGACCGGCGGAGAGTTAATCTCCCTTTGGTCGGGTTTAAGCCCGATCCGATCATAGTCCGGATGGACTCCCAGAGCGGCGATGCGATCCAAGAGCTCGTTCAAGGAAGAGAGCTCTATTGGATCCATCTGCTCGGCGAATCCCGAGCCGACGTGGAGGCTGTTTTTGATGACCTGAGAAGTCATCGTCGGCGCAACGGCTGAACGGGCGGTCATGACGAAGCCGCCTAGTCGGAGAGTTTGGCCTACAGCCAGGGCTCCCCCCGAGGTAATGTTGTCCTTGACAACAAGACGAGCATCAAGCCTTATCGTGACGGCATAGTGGAAATCTCCATGAAAGCACCAATGTCGGTGTCAAAACCGGCGGATCTCGGGTAGGGGGTCCCGAACTGTGCGTCTAAGGCGGATGGTAACAGGAGGCGGGGGACACAATGTTTACCCAGGTTTGGTCCCTCTCGATGGAGGTAATACCCTACTTCCTGCTTGATTGATCTTGATGATATGAGTATTACAAGAGTTGATCTACCACGAGATCGTAGAGGCTAAACCCTAGAAGCTAGCCTATGATTATGATTGTTGTTGTCCTACGGACTAAACCCTCTGGTTTATATAGACACCAGAGGGGGCTAGGGTTACACAGAGTTGGTTACAAGGGAGGATATCTACATATCCGAATTGCCAAGCTTGCCTTCCACGCCAAGGAGAGTCCCACCCGGACACGGGACGAAGTCTTCAATCTTGTATCTTCATAGTCCAACAGTCCGGCCAAAGTATATAGTCCGGCAGTCCGAGGACCCCCTAATCCAGGACTCCCTCACCCCTCCCGGGAAGGTAATGGGGCAACATGGGCCTTAGTGGAGGAGAGAGGGCCAGCCATAGGAGGTGGCGCGCGCCCCCCTTGCCAATCCGAATTGGACAAGGGGTGGGGGCGGCACCCCCCTTTCCCTCTCCTACTCCTTCTCTCTTTCCCCCTTTGCTACTCCGGAAAAGGAAAAAGAGAGGGGAATCCTACTAGGACTTGGGAGTCCTAGTAGGACACCCCACACTTGGCGCGCCCCTAGGGGGCCGGCCTCCTCCTCCTCCCTCCTTTATATACGGGGGCAGGGGGCACCCCAAAGTACAACAGACAATCTCTTAGCCGTGTGCGGTGCCCCTCCACAGTTTAGCACCTCGGTCATATCGTCGTAGTGCTTAGGCGAAGCCCTGTGCCGGTAACTTCATCATCACGGTCGCCACACCATCGTGCTGACGGAACTCTCCCTCGTCCTCAACTGGATCAAGAGCCCGAGGGACGTCATCGCGCTGAACCTGTGCTGAACACGGAGGTGTCGTACGTTCGGTACTTGGATCAGTTGGATCGTGAAGACATTCGACTACATCAACCGCGTTACTAAATGCTTCTGCTTTTGGTCTACGAGGGTACGTGGACACACTCTCCCATCTTGGTTCTATGCATCTCCTAGATAGATCTTGCATGATCATAGGAATTTTTTTTGAAATACTACGTTCCCCAATAGTGGTATCAGAGCCAGGTCTATGCCTAGACGTTATATGCACGCAAAGAGTTGTGGGCGATAATAGTCATACTTCTTACCACCAACGTTTTACTTTGATTCGGTGGTATTGTTGGATGAAGCGGCCCGGGCCGACATTACATGACCGTGTTCATGAGACTGGTTCTACCGACGTGCTTTGCACATAGGTGGCTGGCGGGTGTCTGTTTCTCCAACTTTAGTTGAATCGATTTTGACAACGGCCGGTCCTTGTTGAAGGTTAAATAACACACTTGACGAAAAATCGTTGTGGTTTTGATGCGTAGGTAAGAACGGTTCTTGCTAGAAGCTCGTAGCAGCCACGTAAAACTTGCAACAACAAAGTGGAGGACGTCTAACTTGTTTTTGCAAGGCATGTTGTGATTTGATATGGTCAAGACGTGATGAGATATAAATTGTTGTATGAGATGATCATGTTTTGTAAAAGTTATCGGCAACTGGCAGGTGCCTTATGGTTGTTGCTTTATTGTATCAAATGCAAACGCCATGTAATTGCTTTACTTTATCACTAAGCAGTAGCGATAGTTGTAGAAGCAATAGTTGGCGAGACGAAAATGATGCTACGATGAAGATCAAGGTGTCTAGCCGGTGACGATGGAGATCATGACGGTGCTTTGGAGATGGAGATCAAAGGCACAAGATGATGATGCCCATATCATGTCACATATTTTGATTGCATGTGATGTTTATCCTTTATGCATCTTATTTTGCTTAGTACGGCAGTAGCATTATAAGATGACCCCTCACTAAATTTCAAGGTATAAGTGTTCTCCCTGAGTATGCACCGTTGCTACAGTTCATCGTGCCGAGACACCACGTGATGATCGGGTGTGATAAGCTCTATGTTCACATACAACGGGTGCAAGCTCGTTTTGCACGTGCGGAATACTCGGGGTTAAACTTGACGAGCCTAACATATGCAGTTATGGCCTCGGAACACTGAGATCGAAAGGTCAAACGTGAATCATATAGTAGATATGATCAACATAGTGATGTTCACCATTGAAAACTACTCCATCTCACATGATGATCGGACATGGTTTAGTAGATATGGATCACGTGATCATTTAGATGACTAGAGGGAAATCTATCTAAGTGGGAGTTCTTAAGTAATACGATTAAATTGAACTTTAATTTATCATGAACTTAGTACCTGATAGTATTTGCATGTCTATGTTGTTGTAGATCAATGGCCCGTGCTACCGTTCCCTTCAATCTTAATGTGTTCCTAGAGAAAGCTAAGTTGAAAGATGATGGTAGCAACTACACGGACTGGGTCCGTAACTTGAGGATTATCCTCATTGCTGCACACAAGAATTACGTCCTGGAAGCACCGCTAGGTGCAAGACCCGCTGCAGGAACAACTCCGGACGTTATGAACGTCTGGCATATCAAAGCTGATGACTACTTGATAGTTCAGTGTGCCATGCTTTACGACTTAGAATCGGGACTTCAAAGAAGTTTTGAATGTCATGGAGCATATGAGATGTTCCAGGAGTTGAAGTTAATATTTCAAGCAAATGACCGAGTTGAGAGATATGAAGTCTCCAACAAGTTCTATAGCTGCAAAATGGAGGAGAATAGTTCTGTCAGTGAACACATACTCAGAATGTCTGGGTACCACAACCACTTGACTCAGCTGGGAGTTAATCTTCCTGATGATAGTGTCATTGACAGAGTTCTTCAATCACTGCCACCAAGCTATAAAGGCTTCGTGATGAACTATAATATGCAAGGGATGGAGAAGACTATTCCCAAGCTCTTTGCGATGCTAAAGGCTGCGGAGGTAGAAATCAAGAAGGAGCATCAAGTGTTGATGGTTAACAAAACCACTAGTTTCAAGAAAAAGGGCAAAGGGAAGAATGGGAACTTCAAGAAGAATAGCAAGCCAGTTGTTGCTCAAGGGAAGAAGCCCAAGTCTGGACTTAAGCCTGAGACTGAGTGCTTCTACTGCAAAGGGACTGGTCACTAGAAGTGGAACTGCCCCAAGTATTTGGCGGATAAGAAGGATGGCAAAGTGAAAGGTATATTTGATATACATGTTATTGATGTGTACCTTACTAATGCTCGTAGTAGTGCCTGGGTATTTGATACTGGTTCTATTGCTCATATTTGCAACTCGAAACAGGGGCTACAGATTAAACGAAGATTGGCTAAGGACGAGGTGACGATGCACGCGGGAAATGGTTCCAAAGTCGATGTGATCACCGTCATCACACTACCTCTACATCTACCGTCGGGAATAGTTTTAGACCTAAATAATTGTTATTTGGTGCCAGCGTTAAGCATGAACATTATATCTGGATCTTCTTTCACGCGAGACGATTATTCATTTAAATAAGGGAATAATGGTTGTTCTATTTATATGAGTAATATCTTTTATGGTCATGCACCCTTGATGAGTGGTTTATTTTTATTGAATCTCGATAGTAGTGATACACATATTCATAGTATTGAAGCCAAAAGATACAAGTTTAATAATGATAGTGCAACTTATTTGTGGCACTGCCGTGTAGGTCATATTTGTGTAAAGCGCATGAAGAAACTCCATGCTCATGGGCTTTTGGAATCACTTGGTTATGAATCACTTGATGCTTGCGAACCATGCCTCATGGGCAAGATGACTAAGACTCCATTCTCCGGAACAATGGAGTGAGCAACAGACTTATTGGAAATAATACATACTGATGTATGCGGTCCAATGAGTGTTGATGCTCGCGGCGGGTATCGTTATTTTCTGACCTTCACAGATGATTTGAGCAGATATTGGGTATATCTACTTGATGAAACATAAGTATGAAACATTTGAAAAGTTCAAAGAATTTCAGAGTGAAGTGGAAAATCATCGTACTAAGAAAATAAAATTTCTACGATTTGATCGTGGAGGTGAATATTTGAGTTATGAGTTTGGTCTTCATTTGAAACAATGCAGAATAATTTCGCAACTCACGCCACCTGGAACACCACAGCGTAATGGTGTGTCCGAATGTTGTAACAGCACTTTATTAGATATGGTGCGATCTATGATGTCTCTTACTGATTTACCGCTATCGTTTTGGGGTTATGCTTTAGAGACGGCTGCATTCACGTTAAATAGGGCACCATGTAAATCCGTTGAGATGACACCATATGAACTGTGGTTTGGCAAGAAACCCAAGTTGTCGTTTCTTAAAGTTTGGGGCTGCGATGCTTATGTGAAAAAGCTTCAACCTGATAAGCTCGAACCCAAATCACAGAAATGTGTCTTCATATGATACCCAAAGGAAACTGTTGGGTACACCTTCTATCACAGATCTGAAGGCAAGATATTCGTTGCTAAGAATGGATCCTTTCTAGAGAAGGAGTTTCTCTCAAAAGAAGTGAGTGGGAGGAAAGTAGAACTTGGTGAGGTAATTGTACCTTCTCCCGAATTGGAAAGTAGTCCATCACAGAAATTAGTTCTAGTGATTCCTACACCAATTAGTGAGGAAGCTAGTGATGATGATCATTAAACTTCAGATCAAGTTACTACTGAACCTCGTAGGTCAACCAGAGTAAGGTCCGCACCAGAGTGGTACGGTAATCCTATTCTGGAAGTCATGTTACTTGACCATGACGAACCTACGAACTATGAGGAAGCAATGACGAGCCCAGATTCCGCAAAATGGCTTGAGGCCATGAAATCTGAGTTGGGATCCATGTATGAGAACAAAGTGTGGACTTTGGTTGACTTGCCCGATGATCGGCAAGCCATAGAGAATAAATGGATCTTCACGAAGACTGACACTGACGGTAATGTTACTGTCTACAAAGCTCGACTTATTGCGAAAGGTTTACGTTAAGTTCAAGGAGTTGACTACGATGAGACTTTCTCACCCATAGCGAGGCTTAAGTCTATCCGAATCATGTTAGCAATTGCCGCATTTTATGATTATGAAATTTGGCAAATGGATATCAAAACTGCATTCCTTAATGGATATCTTAAAGAAGAGTTGTATATGATGCAACCAGAAGGTTTTGTCGATCCAAAAGGTGCTAACAAAGTGTGCAAGCTCCAGGATCCATTTATGGACTGGTGCAAGCCTCTCGGAGTTGGAATATACGCTTTGATAGTGTGATCAAAGCATATGGTTTTATACAGACTTTTGGAGAAGCCTGTATTTACAAGAAAGTGAGTGGGAGCTCTGTAGCATTTCTGATATTATATGTGGATGACATATTGTTGATCGGAAATGATACTGAATTTCTGAATAGCATAAAAGGATACTTGAATAAGAATTTTTCAATGAAAGACCTCGGTGAAGCTGCTTATATATTGGGCATCAAGATCTATAGAGATAGATCAAGACGCTTAATTGGAATTTCACAAAGCACATACCTTGATAAAGTTTTGAAGAAGTTCAAAATGGATCAGTCAAAGAAAGGGTTCTTGCCTGTGTTACAAGGTGTGAAGTTGAGTCAGACTCAATGCCGGACCACTGCGGAAGATAGAGAGAAAATGAAAGTCATTCCCTATGCCTCAGCCATAGGTTCTATCATGTATGCAATGCTGTGTACCAGAACTGATGTGTGCCTTGCTATTAGTTTAGCAGGGAGGTACCAAAGTAATCCAGGAGTGGATCACTGGACATCGGTCAAGAACATCCTAAAATACCTGTAAAGGACTAAGGATATGTTTCTCGTTTATGGAGGTGACAAAGAGCTCGTCGTAAACGGTTACGTCGATGCAAGCTTTGACACTGATCCGGATCACTCTAAGTCACAAACCTGATACGTATTTATATTGAATGGTGGAGCTGTTATTTGGTGCAGTTCCAAGCAGAGCATCGTGGCGGGATCTACGCGTGAAGTGGAATACATAGCTGCTTCAGAAGCAGCAAATGAAGGAGTCTGGATGACGGAGTTCATATCCGATCTAGGTGTCATACCTTGTGCATCGGGTCCAATGAAAATCTTTTGTGACAATACTGGTGCAATTGCCTTGGAAAAGGAATCCAGATTTCACAAGAGAACCAAGCACATAAAGAGATGCTTCAATTCCATTCGCGATCAAGTCAAGGAGGGAGACATAGAGATTTACAAGATGCATACGGATCTGAATGTTGCAGACCCGTTGACTAAGCCTCTCTCACGAGCAAGACATGATTAGCACCAAGACTCCATAGGTGTTAGAATCATTACTATGTAATCTAGATTATTGACTCTAGTGCAAGTGGGAGACTGAAGGAAATATGCCCTAGAGGCAATAATAAAGTTGTTATTTAGATTTCCTTATATCATGGTAAATGTTTATTATTCATGCTAGAATTGTATTAACCGGAAACTTAGTACATGTGTCGATACATAGACAAACTGAGTGTCCCTAGTATGCCTCTGCTTGACTAGCTCTTAATCAAAGATGGTTAAGTTTCCTAGCCATAGACATGTGTTGTCATTTGATGAACGGGATCACATCATTAGAGAATGTTGTGATGGACAAGACCCATCCGTTAGCTTAGCATAATGATCGTTTAGTTTTTTCCTGCTATTGCTTTCTTCATGACTTATACATGCTCCTCAGACTATGAGATTATGCAACTCCCGAATACCGGGGGAACACCTTGTGTTCTATCAAATGTCACAACATAACTGGGTGATTATAAAGATGCTCTACAGGTGTCTCCGATGGTGTTTGTTGAGTTGGCATAGATCGAGATTAGGATTTGTCACTCCATGTATCGGAGAGGTATCTCTGGGCCCTATCGGTAATGCACATCCTTATGAGCCTTGCAAGCAATGTGACCAATGAGTTATTCACGGGATGATGCATTACAGAACGAGTAAAGAGACTTGCCGGTAACGAGATTGAACTAGGTATGAGGATACCGACGATCGAATCTCGGGCAAGTAACATACCGATGACAAAGGGAACTACGTATGTTGTTGTGCGGTTTGACCGATAAAGATCTTTGTAGAATATGTAGGAACCAAGATGAGCATCTAGGTTCTACTATTGGTTATTGACTGGAGATGTGTCTCGGTCATGTTTACATAGCTCTCGAACCCGTAGGGTCCGCACGCTTAACGTTCGATGACGATTTATATTATGAGTTTCGTGTTTCGATGAACCCAAGTTTGTTCGGAGTACCGGATGAGATCACGGACATGATGAGGAGTCTCGAAATGGTCGAAACATAAAGATTCATATATTGGAAGGCTACATTCGGACACCAAAATGGTCCAGGTCATTTCGGATAAGTTTCGGAGTACCGGGGGTTACCGGAACCCCCCCGGGAGGTTAATGGGCCACCATGGGCCTTAGTGGAGAAGAGAGAGGGCTGGCCAGGAGGTGGTGCTCCCCTTGCCCAGTCCGTATTGGACAAGGGGAGGGGGCGGCGCCCCCCTCCTTCTTTCTCTCCTCTTCCTCCTTCCCTTCTTCTCCTACTTGGAATAGGAAAGGGGGGACCAAATCCTACTTGGACCGGGACTCCAAGTAGGACTCCCCTCATGGCGCGCCCCCCTGGGCCGGCCACCTCTCCTCCCCCTTTAATACGTGGGAGGGGGGCACCCCAAAGGCACACCAAGTCTTCTCTTAGCCGTGTGCGGTGCCCCCCTCCACAGTTACACACCTCGATCATATCGTCGTAGTGCTTAGGCAAAGCCCTGCGCCGGTAACTTCATCAACACCGTTGCCACATCGTCATACTGATGGAACTCTCCCTCGGCCTCAACTGGATCAAGAGTTTGAGGGACGTCACCGAACTGAACGTGTGCAGATCGCGGAGGTGCCGTACGTTCGGTACTTGGATCGGTTGGGTCACGAAGACATTCAACTACATCAACCACGTTACTAAACGCTTCCGCCTTCGGTTTATGAGGGTACGTGGACACACTCTTCCCCACTCGTTACTATGCATCTCCTAGATGGATCTTGCATGATCATAGGTAATTTTTTGAAATAATGCGTTCCCCAACACTAGGACTAGCTGATACTTTTCTCCCTCTGGAAAAAAATGATACGAGTTAGATCCCCGAGTGAACTGGATTAAAGAGGGGGCCGGCGGCACGACTGAAGTAGCATATCAGACGTGATTTTTTCCTCAGTGGATGGCTCTCGATGGCGTTTTTTTACTTGCCTCTGCACCATACAACTTGTATTTTTAGCCTCCCAGTCCGTGGTGGACCAGCAACCCATTTGCTGGGTGGGCCAACCTACAGAAACCAGCACTCGACTTTTCATCAAGCCCCAAAAACAACGTAGTACTATATTTGTTTTGAGGCCGAAAACATTACGGCAAGGGTTGAGCGGGGGAGGGAGGAAGACAGAGCAAAAATATTAAAAAGAGCTGATGCGCCGTTGCTACCCAAGCAAAGCAGGTGCAATTCTTCTCGGGAAGAAGGTGTGCCGTTGACACCCACACGTCACAAATCCCACAGCAGACATACTAACAAGTTCACACACAAGTACAATAGAATAGGTAAACATTCGTATCAAACTCAGGTTCACATGACATGTTCATATTCATAGCCAACATTCACAATCAAAAGATTCACATATACACAAGTTCAACATGTCTATGCATCCAAATGATTGATAGATCACACGACAATATTCATAGATAATTCACAAAAAGATTCAGATATACACATGTTCAGTATGTTTATGCAACCAAATGATTGAGATCACAGCCAATATCATCCATGGACGAACTTTAATTACCTAGGGTACAGACTGGTAAATGGTGTTCAGTCGAAGGTACTTCTTGCTAAAATTAATGCTTGTACGAGTAATCTTTCGAGTACATAAGAGGCAACACAGACAATCTGAACTTTGCTTGTAGGTTTATCCTCAAATAGTGGCATCGTGCCGAGGGAGGTTTGAGAAACTTGGCCACTACTTTCATCCAACTAGTTTACTGGCTCATCTTGGTCCTGTAGCTCGCCAAAATTCTACATTGCAGACAAGAAAGGAGGCGGTTGAGAAAATGAACCACCCAAATTTTTTGTGCACTTCAACTGAAATGGAGCATCCCTGGCGTGCAGACTGATTAAGTGCTAGATGAATATACGCGTGAACCAACTTGTCTGGAATCTTTAGACTCCATGCCATACAGTTCGCTACCATATGTGCCGATAACCAAAAGGCACAAGTTGGGACCAAAGACTGGACTGCGTTTTTCTGGGCTATGCGCCAAGCAATATTTTTGGCGTTCACTCTCCTAATACTTGGAGTTTGACAACTGGTTGACGCCGGTTGATACTCGAATGAATATAGGCACTTCTTCTTGTCAACATCGATGCTTGTCTGAGTGAACTTTGGAGTACATAGCAGCAACATAAGTATCTGTCCATCTGATCTTTTTGTGCAGTTCTACTGAAATCACCCAATGTAATGATTTGCCTGTGAGTTCAGGCTCCAAGTTACTCCTTTATGAAATCGGCAAACAGTAGCACAATACCAAATTACCAATACATATGACAAGCACAATAATCAGGATAAAGACCAGTACCAACCTGTGTGAGGTAGCATATCAATTACTATTTCCTTTGACTGGAAGCCGAGATAAGCGAAGCGACTGACAGCAAAGGAAGGAAGCAAGCCCAGATTAGCGACTGACAGGAAAGGAAGGAAGCTGTCGAGGCAATGAAGCACCCAAAGTTTTTGTGCAGTTCCACCAAAATCGAGCATCCCTGTTGGCACATATATTGAGAGAGTGAGATTACTGTAATAGTGGGACTAGTTGATGAAACATACACTAACAAATAGAAGCACCCTCATTATCTTAATGGGTAAAGTTAGAAACATAGTAGTCTTGCTTAAAGAGAGGTATTAGTTTATTTAATCAGTGCCAATTAGCTCAACACTCAAAGCATTGCCATGTATCATAGGTTGCAAAACTTTAACGTGCAAAGATAAAGGAGTTTCTCATGACAGTAGGACGATACAAATAGAGATGAAAGCAAATTAATATGGATGAAGGCCTTAGGCCGGTACCAACCTGAGCAAAAAAGCTTATTCATGTAGTCCCAGAAGAGATGATAAAACACTCACTGGAATCACTCAATAGTATATATTTTTGTGCACTTCAAATGTATGGTTGAAATCACTCTTGTTTACCAGTGCTGAGATTATATCAAAAGATTATAAAGAACTTCCAGCAGAGTTAAAGCACTTGCTGGGATACAGTTAATTGTATTGTCTTATGTAGTTCCACTAAAATGTATGATTGGCACAACATGATCCCTGTTTGCACAAGTAGGAACAAGGTGAAACCTTCATTAGCTTAGTGAGAAAGGATAGAAAGACATTAGCATATTACTCTAATAGTAGCATCAAATTCATGATGGACAATACGCAGAAGTGGAAGGGCTCCCTGGAGGATCGTCTCACATGTAAGGCAGACGTTGCCGGAGCCCTTGAATGGCCTCGACTGAGGCCTCGGCTTCAGCAAGATCACCTTGGCACTGTTTATTCTTCTTCCTCTTCATGCTCTGTTTCTCTTTCTCCTCACCAGTTGGTGAAACCAAGTACATGATTGGCCTTCTATTTCAGAATTGGTTTTGTTAGTGAGGGAGTACAAGTGTACTAGTATACAATAGCATTATTTTCTCATGGCAGTCGCAAAATAGAGATGAACACATGCAATTAATATCATTCTTACCTAAAGGAAGGTTATGGTGCCAATATGGATGATGAGGATTGGAACACAGATCTCCCTTTGTGCAGTTCCACCAAAATGAACCAACTGTTCCATTCTGACATTCCAGTTAAACAGCACAAAAGTCACTTCTTTTAAGAAGTGTTTTGTGCAGTGCACCAAAAGGTCGCAACAGCAACCAGGTGAAATGGATATCCCTATTTGCACAAAAAGCTATAGAGGAAACAGTCAGAGTCTCAAACAATTACAGGCAAAAACATTTGGCTAAACTTGTCATGGCTTATAACAGTGGCATGGCTTCATTTTACCAGGGGCATTAGATTAAGAACAACTAAATATTTGGTATAAGGGCATGGGACAGTGGGTGCACCAGCAGTCCAGCACCATGTACCTAAACCGCGGCATAAAGTGGTGATTCAGAGTTTGTTGCCCCAAGAAACAAACATCCAAGAAACATATCTGGGTGGGTCCCATTTTTGTTCACTCTAGCCACCTACTCCTATGTGTGGATAGCAAATCTAGTCCTGGTCATACCACTGTGTACAGTGTTTCCCCTATATTTCCCTTTTCGACCAAGAGACCAGTTGGATGACCAGTCTCTACTACTTTCACCCCCTTTCCTTCCTATTTGTACCAAGTCCGATGTACATACTAAATTTCCCCACCCCACTTTATTTCTTGTTTGAACCAAGTACAAGATTCGAATCCATGAAGTAGCTTTACCTCTAACAATAGAAGAAGAAGAAAATGTGTCGTTGGACCATCCGATCGAGAGGGGCTGAGAGGTAGAAAATGATGCACATGCAGCAACGTAGCGAGCTGGGGAAGTAGAGCTAGGGCGGTTTCGAAGGAAGATATACCTGAAGGTCGTCGGGATGTGGATAGGAGGGCGGCGGGAGGCCGGGTCCACCCACACTAGGGCAACGACGAAGGGATTGGAGGACCTCCCACACCGGCGCTCGGCCAGAGGTAACGGTGCGGCCGACAGTGGGTCTCCTCCCTCGTTGTCGATGACGGCCTAAACGCTGCCCCTCCTCCCCTTCACCGGCGGAGGGGGATACGTCTGGATCTGTAACCAGCGGTGAGGATAGAAAGATATTGTTTTTTGAAGGGAGAAAGACAGCGTTACCACCGCTATCTTGTTTAGATCCGGAGAGGATGAGAGTTTGTGAATAGAGCAACCCTAGCAAGCAAGCGCGGAGCTCCGCCCTATATATACGTAGTGGGGTAGTTTTCCTTTTTCACTCCATCAAAACTATCGTTTAAAATTGTGTACGTGGCAGGTCGCCGTTTTTTTGAGTTGTTGATTGTTTTTTGACATAGCTACCCGCTTATTCCAAGTGGTGTTATGGTGTGCCAGGTCGCACTTTGTATCATTCAAGTCTGGTACAAGACCCTCCATTAAATGAACAACCACCCCCTCGTAAAATTTGTGAACAAGCCCACGGCTAAAATTATCGGAAACGTGGGCTGCCCCAACATGCATTATTATTTATATTTTCTATGTGGGAGTATCCTCAAAACAAAATATGAGAGTACAATATTTATTGGGCCCCTTTGTAATTGGTGCTAAATTTTGACCAAAGATTTAATTGACAAAATGTTAGTGCATGTTAACAAAAATTATATCGTTTGATTCGTATCTGAACATAGTTTTCAATGATGTAATTTTTTGTGACATGCATGAACATTTGTTAGTTGAATTTATAGTCAAAATTTGGCAAGCTGCATTAAATCAACACATGCAAGTATCAAAAGGAAAGTCACGGCATGCATGCATGCGTTGTAATTAATGCATAGGTAAACGCAAATTATTGAAATATATCGAGTGCAGTGCTTTGATGTGTCGCGTCAACTCGTACAACAAGAAGTTTGATTACTATGACGCCCTCTCGCCTTAACTGCACCTGCCTTTGGCTGCATGACAGGTGGGCCACCCACCTTTCATACACGCAAAGGCAGGAGCAGTAAGTCAATGAAGCTGCATCCCTCCCTCGCCCATGAGCGTGGTGGCTGCCAGGACTAGGAGAAGCTTTCGCTACACGCTCTCCCTCCCGCACATGGTGGACGTGCATCAGTTCATTCGGTGTCAGATGGCCAGAAGCATACTGTAGTACTCCTCCATTGTAGTAGTACTCCATCATTGTTCAACATCCCAAAGAGGCGAAGAGCCAAGCGCAGCCCGGACGCTCGTGTGGCAGTTTCATGTGTAGAGTAGTCTAGGATAGCGTGTACCGTGCATGTAAGCTTAAAATCATTGGGGTCGGCTCCATGCTTTTTTTATTCAAATAATCTTTTAGCCCTACCTATCATCCTGGTGATTGTAGTTTGCACTCTCATCTGGTCAAGACAGGAATATATATTTTAATTTGTGGTGGGGTAAATGTTAGAGGTTGCAACAAATATATTGTACACTGCGGGTCTTTCAGCCAAGTTTAGAGGCAACCATGTGGGGCCAGTGCTATGATGTGTCGCGTCAACTCGTGCAACGAGGAGAAGCTTGATTTTACTACTACACGCCTTCTCCCTCGCCCATGCGCATGGTGGCACGCAGACGTGGACAGGCTTTTGCTTAGGCTGGTCGTAATGGAATACTAGTATCATGCATATGATACTACACATCCGTAGTGCATAGTATCATATGTTAGTATCATAGATGACTTCATTTATTAGGATGCATGACACATAGTAGCACAACATTTAATATGATACGGTATCATGATATCATACTCAACCCTCTCTTTCTTCATTTAATTCTATGCCACCTCAGCAAATTTGCCTAGTTGGCATGCATGATACTCCCTCTGTTCCTAAATATTTGTCTTTTTAAATATTTCAAATGGACTACCACATATGGATGTATATATACATATTTTAGAGTGTAGATTCACTCATTTTGCTCCGTATGTAGTTACTTGTTGAAATCTCTAGAAAGACAAATATTTAGGAATGGAGGGAGTACTACCTATGATACTCCCATTACAACTAGCCTTATAGAGTACTACAACAAGCTATCCCTCCCGCATGCAGTGGACGGACATGCAGCAGTGGATTCGATACTGTAGATGTAGTAAATAGTAACATCATTGTTCGTCTTCTTGAAGAGGCGAAGAGCCAAGCGCAACCCGAACGTGGCAGTTGCGAACCTTGAAGCACGCATATAGCCAGGCTCTTGCATGAGACAAAATTGCTATTTGAGCCCACTATTGTAGTACACTTGCTAGTATAGCCCTGTAAACCAGAAAGGAGTATTTGCCTTTCTAGAGATTTCAACAAGTGACTAGACTACACCCTAAATGAGTAGTACTAGAGCAAAATGAGTGAATCTACATCGTAAATAAATGCGTAGTTCTCTCGTTTTCCTCTCCGCCTTGGTCGCGGTGCACAATATTGAGTACTCATATGACTAGCCGCTCTATCTACATGCGGGACATCAAACCATTCGGGCCCGCGTGCCATCCACCAAATCACAGCGAGGTGCTACAGTCGAGACTCACCAGTCACCCCGGTGTGGCCATCATGACCCGTCATATCACAAAACCCACACCTTTACCAGCAGTGGTAAAGTGGCCTCGAAGTTGGACTGGACGAAGCAACCATCATTTCACTGGAACACTCATTGAAGCCCTTTCTCCCCTTTCTTCAAGAAAACCTCACTCCAGGCTACTCACTTCTGCCATTTTTCTTCTGTATCGACGAAGGAAAGGTGGGCGAATCAGTGATGCTACTATATTTTCATTCCAAGAATCTTCTTTTTGTGAAGCACCGACGAATTCTCACAGCCTGTTCTTTTCCCGCTTTCATTGCGATTGTGGTTTCCTTTCGATTGCTTTTTGTTTGTCAGTTCATTGATGGATCCTGGAGCACTAGGCAAAGAGTTGCCGGCGGACAACCCACTGGAGATAGCGCTCTCCAGGAAGCAAGCACAGACCAACGAGTTGACCATGTTGGTGGGCCAACCCATGGAGACGAAGAACTCCAACAAGCACTGGCCAAAGAGTTGACGACGTTGGCGGACGAACTCCTCAAAGAAAGTTGGAAGAACAGCAAGGGCCCCACCGTGCCTACCCTAGAAACTCTAATGGCCACCTATGCGAGACTCAAGGCCGAGTTTGATGAGATAGTCGCTGTTGAGAAGCAGTATGCCCCTGGCAAGGTGATGGCCCCCATCGAGGACGAGGAGATGGCCCCCCGAGGGATGGGATCCCCCGGTGAGCTGCACAAGGTAAAAAATAATGGCTTACCATAGTTGTGGTTTTTGATTATTTGCAATGTGCTTGCTAATATGTTAGGGTTGTGCAGGTGCCGGTGGACGTCCTTGATGATTCCGATGTCGCGGCCCATCCTGTGGACAGCGCCCCAGAGATCGTTTTTGATGTTGCGGTCTGTCCTGTTGACATCGCCCTGGAGATCGATTCCGATGCCGCTGTCCATCCTGTGGACATCGCCCCAGAGATCGATTCCGATGTCGCGATGGACATCGCCCCAGAGATCGATTCCCATGCCGCTGTCCGTGCTGTGGTCATTGCCCAAGAGATCGATGACAAGAAATAGTTGGTCGCGCTAATCCTTCAGGGTAGTTTGCATTGTGTTTCATTACCAGAATGATGCGTGTTATCAAACCATCTTAGGGCTAGTGCACTATCTTGTGTGGGCGGTACTTGCTACTTTTGTTTGATAGTGAATCATGTGAACCCTCTCCGAGTTGTGGAAACAGATGTATCCTCACCAGCTTTTGATGTAATATATGGCATGCTTAGATGTAAGTTTGAACTGTTTATCATATCAGCAGGGCTTGTTTGATGATTCTTGGTGTTAGCAGGCTAGCTACTTTGCGAGCTATAGTACTTGCAAAACACTCACCGAAGAGAAACGTTGGGGCTAATGAGCTCGTGGTACGCTTATACTGATCCGTCGTCGATCGGCCAATAGCCCAAGCTCCTAAAATTGTAGGCTTAGCGATCGATCAGAAATAGTCAACACGGATACATTCAGGCCTCATTTGGCTCATAGGGTAGGAAAATCGTAGCAAAAGTACAAGACGTACAACACAAAATCATAGCAGTACAGAGACGTACTCCTCCGTTCCAAAATAGATGACTCAACTTTGTACTACTAACTTTGAAATGGAGGGAGTACAAATCCTAGGCGGGCTAGTTTGGCCTAGTGGGTTTCAGTGATATGACGTGGTACAATGTCGTCCAGCCTTCGCGTGTGGTAGCAGTATTGTGGGTATAATAAGTTTTCTTGAAGAAGCGGAATTCAACGAAGTCACGATGGTTCCTTCGTCCGACCATCTTATAGTGGGAAAGGTTGGGCCTGCGCTACGACCGGGCTGGACCAGGATAATTTTGTGCATGGCAGGTGGACCAGGATGGTCGACGTCCCACATGTCGGTGAATGAAAGTATTCTTTCTGATATAGTGGACGAGCAACGAGTATTCATTGTTTTTTTATGAAATCTATTGTCTCCACTGTTACGACGGAGGAGTGTGAAACACGGCAGCCCAGTGAACTTGGCACGTGTACCATTCCCTTATTCCTCATGTACAACTTTTTCTCACTTTCTCTCTATCTATTTCCTCTCAAATGTTTTTTACCTTTCTTTTTTTAGACACAATTGTTTTTTATGCCTCTTTTTTAGAATTAGTTTTTTTTATACCAAGGAGCACGTGTAGAGATGGGCTCCTGCAGAGCCCACTCCTTGACTTTGTCAATGCCTCTCTCTCCTCCACATAAGCGGGCTTATAGCCCAGAATTTTACTGGTACTACTTGCTATGAATGCGGGCAACTGGCGTCTGAGGGGAGAGCGCACGCGGGGAGGTGGTGGTGGTGGGGGTTCTGGTGGGCTAGGGCGGTCAGGAGCGGGCTTGGAAGCGGTCCGAACTCCTGCATGGCCCACCTCACATTATCACCATATATTTCTTGGAGTCCGTGCGCGGCCAGCGGGCGATCTCTTCTCCCTCCCCCGTCTCTCTCTTCTCAGCCGACGCCCACCGAGCGATTAGATTTTGGCTATCGATGGTTTATTCAATTGCAGTCTCACATGTCAGTGAAAATGCAAGACAACGTGTGTCCCCTCTGGTGAGCGGCGTGCGAGCCGGACTGTCGGGGGTGCGATGCGAACGCGACGCGTACGAGTCGTAAGTGTGCCACCTTTCCCTTTTGAACTTGCAAAGCGTAACATTTTTGTGTGATTGATCGATAGAAATCTGGAACAAAATGACGAGGGCGGTGCTTTCCCGCGCGTTAGGCGGGCTAGTTTGAGTGATATGACGTGCTACAGTGCCGTCCAATTGCTCCATTTTTATGTAAGCAAGAGTCTGCACTCTTACGTGGGAGGAGTGCGAAACACGGCAGATCTGATTTTGATCGAGGGATAACTGTTCCCTGCGAAATAATGGAGCAGTGTTAGCGATAATAGCATGATAGTTAGGGTAACTCCAGCGCTGGCCCACAAATTTACACCGGCATCTGTCCGAGGACACTGATGGATGCCATCCAATGTTGCCCGCATACCTTTCGACAACTATATGAACTAACCAGACGAAATTCGTGCAAACAAAGCAAATTTCAAATTAGCCGGATGAAATTCATTACATTTCAAAAACTTTTCCTATAAACTGGACGAAATTCATTACATATTTCGCACAAATTGTACTAAAACCTACTGTAAACCTAATCAAAACGATCGCCGGCGCCCAACCACCATGTCCGGCCATGAACCCGAGAAAGCCGACCATTGCCTTTGCCTCCTCCTCATCCGCCTCGATAACCTCCTCCTTCGGAGCACAAGGTTCTGAAGAGTTCCGCCTCCACGTCGCCGTCAAGCGGCTAATCGGCCGCCGATGTTTATCCCACCAAGCTTGTCGTCGACTGAGTGGAGGAACGGTGGCCTTCCTAGGACCAGAGCGGTGGTGACCTACCGTGTACTACTCTTCCTCGTTGCCGCCTACGCCCGCGCACGTGCGCCAGCTTCGTGGTCATGGCGGCGGAGGGCGGCCGGGGGGAGCCGGCGATCTCATTTGTCTGCTCCTGCGACAGTACGTCCAAGAGAGCTTTGGAGCGCGCCCGGAGCAGAGCCACCGATGTCCTTCATCTGCTCCTGCAATAGTACGTCCAAGAGAGCTTTGGAGCGCCAGGAGGCCATGGTTGGAGTGGTGTCGACAGAAGGAAGGGACCGGAGGAGAATGAGTGTGGGTCTTTGGCTATGGCTGGGAGATGGGGCTCAAGTTAATATAGCAGGCAAATGGCAATGAGACGCGACAAACGGATGGACGGCTGGCGCCGGAGTAGGTTTGTCCGCAGCCGCGTGTCATTAATGTTGGCCGCGGACGGAAGGATGGCCGTGGTGTCCTTAACGCGGAGCAGTCGCTTGCACCGGGATGCTCCGCGGGTGGAGCTCTCTCGGCCGCCACGCCGCTGCAATGTCGGCGCCAGTGAGGGGTCGCGTTGGGCGTGAATGCGGACGCTGCTTCAGTGACTTAACCGAGGTGCGTTGGGTCACTGACATGTGGGCCCAACGGGCATCTGGCCCGCATGTCAGTGACACACCAACTGCACCTGCAGTTAAGTCTGGTGAATGCGGCATTGACGTTCTGGAGAGACAGTGACCGTTTCAGGCAGGAAGCGCGCGCTGGCGATGGAAGGGGTTTTGGTAGGCCAGGGCGGTGAGACACTGGCATGGTGGTAAAATGTGAACTCATGGATGACAAGCCTTTGAAGTGTATGCGACACGTATTGACAAGCAGGCGTCCATGCAACCGCTCTTGTCGCCAGCTAGCCTTCAACGACCACCATTAGACACCACAAATCATGCATAGCTTACGAATAATGGACGAATTGATCGGACACACACTCGTGTGCAGTGGCACTATGATCGGCCGCTCACGATAGTACATACTCCGTACCATAGTACCCTCTCTAGCTAGGCTGTTTTATAAATTGTCGTTGTGATGGACGATATACATGAGCAAGGCGTCGAGTCACGAGTATGACCGTTGGTGTTGAGCCAGGTGAATACATGCTCGGTGTTCGCGGAGGCCTCCAGCAAACGTCTAAACAGTAATGTCAGGCACCGCCGGGGCACGCAGGTGACGGGCTCGCCGTTTGCGTTGCGCCATGAGCAGGACTTTGATTGAGAGGGCGACGTGCATGCATTAGCATGGTTTTACAACGTGAGCGTGAGTGTTTGCACGCGTACATGCTACTTGCCTCTATGGACGGTGTGCGCTAATGTGCATCACGTATAATATTAAAAAATCCATTTGTGCATTTAACGTGAAGTATTTCATTTTCATTTGGCTGACGAGTGTGCGTTGCAGCGACGTGTCCTTGGTTTGATTCCTCACATACGCATAATTTTGGTTTTTATTTCTTTCTCCACTGACAGGTAGGCCCGCATAGATAGATAGATAAAGAACACGAGCTGATGAGGCGCATGCGGACTATTTGACTAGTCAACCAGACAAATACGGAGCTATACGCTGAGCCAGTGACCGTATAATCACCATATCTCGTATACAATGATGAAAGTGAGCTATCAGGACAAGTTCGATGACCGCCAATGCATTTTACTCGGTAATAAATGACCAGGATTGAAGGGGAATCCAAATTCCTTCGTCTTCTATCCTTGAGCTCTTGACAAACCAATGCACTATACGGTTGTCCGGACATTCCACCCCAGAGCTGTCACCAAGCTTCGTTCATGCCACCGCGCCGCACACTAACCGGTAAGAAAGCGATGGCATCCCGTCGCGCCGAGTTCGTCGCCGCCCACGACCGCACACAGAATGGTAGGGAAGCGATGGCATCCCGCCGTGCCGAGTTCATCGCCGCTCGCGACCTTACACCTATGTGGGTGGAATTTGAAGCTGCCAAGGCCGAATGGGCGGTAGAAAAAGAGGCGGCCAAAGCCGCACAGAGGGAGCGGAAAAGTCAGAAAGCACTCAAGAAAAGAGAGGCTCGCCGCCGCAAGAAAGAAGAGGACGCACGCGCTGCTGCAGAGAGGTTGGCGGAGAGAGTCAATTGCAAGAAACCACCACATTTGTAGCTAGGTTTGCAGGAAACCACCAACTCGTTAATCCGTTGCAGAAAACACCGGAAAATTTGTTAAGTCATTGCAAAAAACACTGATCGAATGATTTGGCCCGTTTAATCACTTTCTTATAGGTGGGGCCAGATTGTAAGGAATTGACTTAGCAAAAAAATAACACATACACCCCTAGATCTAAAAAACAAAAGCAATCAGACCCTCCCCATGGAACACAGACGCCCTATCCACTACGCGCCTGCCGCCGCGCTGCTGCCATCCGTCCGGCAAGGTGGTGCCCAGGCCGGGATGCCGTTACGGCGGCTCAGGGCTCCAGCTGCCGCCGCCCTCGCCGCTAGAACAGCCCCAATGCCGCCGCCGCCGGCGGCCGCTTCGCTCCGCATTCTCCAATCGGGAGGAGGCAGCCGCCGCGCGCCCTCGCAGCTGACCGCGCCGCCGCCGCCGGAAGCCCACCCGCGCCGCGCCCTCGTAGCTGACCGCGCCGCCGCCACTGGAAGCCCACCCGCCGCCCTCTCTCCATGGCGTGGACGCCCTGAGCCGCCGTGCACTGCTCCTACCCGAGCTTCTAATGTGGACGGCGCCGGAGGGGCCTCTGGTTCGAGCTCGTCCTCCTTCGTGGAGGAGGGCGACGGAAACAACTTGTCCAGCAGGTGGACTCAGCTCGTCACCTGCTTCCCCTCCACCCCCACCCTTGACCACGTCGGAGGAGGGTGCTACTCCTCCGCCTCGGCTCCTGGCGCGTGCTCCACGACGCCGACCCGGCCGCCATCGTCGCTGCAGCACCGGCAGGCCAACGCCTCGGAAACGAGCGCACTCCACCTACATCCTCGTCATTTGTCGCGGCCGTAGCCATCTCCGACGCCGACGAGGGCGTCGCTGTACCAGATGGTAGGGCCAGTTCTTCGTGGTTGTCAAGGGAGGGGGTCTGATTGTGTTTTTTGTAAATATCTAGGGGTGTGTGTGCTAATTGTTGTCCAGTTAAGCTCCTTACAATCCGGCCCCACTTGTCAGAAAGTGATCAAATGGGCCAAATCACCCGATTAGTGCTTTCTGCAAAGAGTTTAGTGAAATCGCGGTGTTTTTTGCAACAGATTATCGACTTGGTGGTTTTCCGCAAACCTAGCTGCAAATGTGGTAGTTTTCTGCAATTGACTCCGGCGGAGATCCAAGCACGGTGGGGTGTCGCCGACAAAGCCGGGAAGGAGAACGACGGTGTCTGGCCAGCATGTGAGAAGTAGTAGTACTAGTAGTTAGTGTGTGTGTCTGTGTCGCCCGTACGTTTGTTTAATTAATTATGAGCATGTACCAGTACTAGTTACTACTTTAGTTTTTAGAGCAAATTACCAGTACATTAGCCTAGACTCAATGGAAATATTCCTATCCTATGCATCGAATGGTATCTCTTTCTCTATAGGAATTGAGATGCATGTCATCTCACTTCCTATGATTTTCACATTCCTATAAAATTCCTATCCTATGAACCAAAGGAGGCCTCTGCTGGAGTAACTACTATAGGTAGCAGTACTGCTGGTACAGTAGTTTTCTTCAAGAAGCGGAATTCAACGAAGTCATGATGGTTCCTTCGTCTGAGAACCTTCAAAGTGGGAAAGGTTGGGCCTGTGATTTGACGGCTCATTAGTAATTACTACGACGCGATGACCGGGGTGACTCTCCCTTGGAGTTCTGCGTGCATGGCAAGTGGACCAGGATGGTCGACGTCCCACATGTCGGCGAACGGAAGTATTCTTTCCGATATCGAGGAGCAAGCAAACCACAAGGTATAGTATCACTGCTGATTTATATTTATTTTTTAATTCTGATGAATGCTAGCGTTTCAACTCTTACGACGAAGGAGTGCCAAACACGGCACGTGCTGGATGTCCCACACGTCAGCGAAAGGAGTGGGACATGAACAACGTGGTAGAGCGTCTCCACTTTTTCCACTTCTGGGTCGGAGACCACACGTAGTAGTACTAGTGGTATGAACGATACAAAGTGCGACCCGGAGAGAAAGACACATCTAGTTGGAAGGTCTCGGGGCATACACGTAAACAAATATAAAACCTAATATGTGCCTCCAATTAATGTAGTAGCAGTAGAGTACTTAGGCACGTACTCCATAACATCACCGTGCATTGCACGTACAACATTTCGTGGTAGTAAGAGACAAATGCCTATATGCCACGCATGTTCATACTATTTGTGCCTTTCTACTTCACTTACTGCGCTACATTACTCATGTTCGCACGTCCACTCCTGGGTACATGTCCGTCTCGTAGTTCCAGTCCCACGTGTTCTTCATAGATGGAACGATCCATAACTGTGGGAAATGGGAGTCCATATCATCGCAGTTAGTGTGGCTCCCCACGATGGAGACTCATCCAAACTATGGCCAGCCTCGACGCGGAGCATTCGCGTGCACCGGGAAGCGGCGCTCTCTCGGCCGTCGCGCTGCTTCAAAGCCGGCGCCAGTGAGAGGTCGCCTCCACTCTGGCCAGACATTAATGTGGCACTAACGTTCTAGGGTGACGCTGACCGTTTCACGTGGGAAGCGTGCGCCGGCAAGGGAGGGGGGTTGGGTTGGCCAGGGCGGTCAGACGCGGGCGTCGTGGTGGTATTGGTTTTGAACCGTTTCAGGTGTAGTACAGGTAGTTTGCAAAACTACTCAATTATTGCACTCAATTTCCTAAGAAAATGTGGTAAAAAAAGTTACTCCACAGCCCGCTTCCCTTCTCCTTCCTCTTCCACCGCCCACGCACATCCGCGGGAAGCGATAGGTCAACCCTTATAGAGGAGTGCTAGCACAAAAAGATGCATGCATGACTGATACGTCTCCAACGTATCTATAATTTATGAAGTATTGATGCTGTTATTTTATCATTCTTGGGTGTTTTACAATCATTTTATAGCAACTTTATATCATTTTTTGGGACTAACCTATTGACCCAGTGCCAGTTGCTGTTTTTTGCTTGTTTTTACATCACAGGAAATCAATATCAAACAGAGCCCAAACACCACGAAACTGTTTGTAGATTTTTTATGGGCCATAAGACTCCCGATGGGCTAGAGTAGCACCTGGAGGGTGCCCCGAGGGGGGCACAACCCACTAGGGCGCGCCAGGCCCCCCTGGCACGCCCAGGTGGGTTGTGCCCACCTCGGTGGCCTCCCGCACCCCTTCTTTGCACTATAAATTCCCAAATATTCTGAAACCCTTCGGGAGTAACCTAGATCAGAAGTTCCGCTGCCACAAGCCTCCGTAGCCACCGAAAACCAATCTAGACCCATTTTGGCACCCAGCCGGAGGGGGGGGGGAATCATCTCCGGTGTCCATCTTCATCATCCCGGTGGCCACCACGATGAGGAGGGAGTAGTCCACCCTCGGGGCTGAGGGTTTGTACCAGTAGCTATGTGTTTAATCTCTCTCTCTCTCTCTCGTGATCTATATCATGGGCTTTGTTAATATAGATGGATCATACGATGTTTCTCCCCTCTATACTCTTGTTGTGATGAATTGAATCTTTACCCTTTGAAGTTTTGTCTTGTCGGATTGAATATTCAGATATGAGAACACATGATGTATGTCTTACGGTATGAATACTTGAGGTGACAATGAGGTATCATATTGATTCACTTGATATATGTTTTGGCATTCAACTCGCGGATTCCCGCGGTGATATTGCGGTAATCTATGCATAGGGGTTGATGCACGTTTTTCTCCGGTAGAAACTTTGGGGTCTCTTCATAGTTCCTTATGTGGATGAGTAATATGAATATGAATATGCTTTGGTGTTATTCTAGTACGAACTCTAGGATAGATCGAACGGAAACAATAGCTTTGTGTTATTTTAGTACGAACTCTTGAATATATCAATCGGAAAGAATAGCTTTGAGGTGGCTTCGCATCCTACAAACAACTCCTATCTTTTGTTCTCCGCTAATAGGAACTCGGGAGTGATTCTTCATTACACTTTGAGGGATAATCATATGATCCAACTATGTTAGCACTGTTGAGAGGTTGCACTAGTGAAAGTATGGACCCTAGGCCTTGTTTTTAAGCATTGCAACACCATATTTGTGCCTGTTTACCATTTGCTACCTTGTTGTTTTTATTTATTCAGATTATACAAATATATTTCTACCATCCATATTACACTTTTGTCACCATCTCTTCGCCGAACTAGTGCACCTATACAATTCGCCATTGTATTGGGTGTGTTGGGGACACAAGAGAATTCTTGTATTTGGTTGCTGGGTCGTTTGAGAGAGACCAGCTTCATCCTACACCTCTCACGGATTGATAAACCTTAGGTCATCCACCTGAGGGAAAATTGCTACTGTCCTACAAAACTCTGTGCTTGGAGGCCCAACACATGTCTACAAGAATAAAGTTGCGTAGTAGACATCAAGCTCTTTTCTGGCGCCGTTGCCGGGGAGGTGAGTGCTTGAAGGTATATCTTTAGATCTTGCAATTGAATCTTTTAGTTTCTTGTTTTATCACTAGTTTGGTTTATAAAAGAAAACTACAAAAAAATGGAATTTAGGTTGCATCCTATTATTGATCATCTTTATAATATCTTTCTTGAAAATGATGGTTCGGAAAATTGTGCTCAATTCTTAGAAGAAGAAGTCAATAAAATGCTTGGCACAAAATATTTGAATGATGAGCATGATTGCAATGTTGTTAGTGTGAATTCTTTGAATATCCAAAATGCTAATGATGATTGCACAAGTCATGACAAAAATGTTTCTTATAAGCATGTCACTTTTTGCGGAGTGAATTGGGAGTGCCTTTGCACACCAAAAAGGGAAGATAGATTTTGTAAGAAGCATAAATATTTAGAAACGAGAAAGTTGCAAGAGAGGCTAGATGATTGTGCTGAAAGATTTAATTTTTTTCGCCATCCTTGTGAACTTTGCAATGAACATGGTCATTTAAAACTCCAATGCAAATTCTTTCATGATCAAATCGTGTCCAAAAATTGTGATAACTTGATTACCCTTGAGCATCATAAAGAGCTTAGTCTTCTTTTGGGGTATGAAGAAATGAAACATATAACTAAGGGTATTCCAAAATTTAACCTCGAGAGATTTCTTGATTTTGATCTAGAAGAAATTTATATGTTTTGTGCGGTAAATTGCATTGAGAATCCTTATATTGCCAACTACTTAAAGACAAGAAAACAAATGGAGTATGAAGAGAGTACTAATGAAAGGGAAAATATTTCCCAATACCCTCCTAGTGTTTATTATGATGAATCAGGTAACAAGGAGGAGCTTCCTATCCAATCAATGTCTTCAACAAGAAGCTTGGAAAAATTAATTAAACCCACACATGATGTGGTGAAGAAGAAGAAAAGAAGAAAGAAAAGAGGTAAAAAGGTATCTCTCCCAAATAATGTTGCTCCCATCACCATCGTGCCTCATGAAAGTGAATCAAATATGTTGATGGAGGATGATGATATTGATGATGATTTTTTATGCATATTGCTTGTTGTGATGATTATGATTGGGAAGACAATGATATCCATTATGATCTTGAAAATCTTTTTAGCACTTGCTTGGACGAATATGATAATAATGTTGCCATTCATGCTATTGATAAGAATGATTGTGATGATATGCAAAACCACAAGTTTGGGGATGCTATGTTGGATGAGTATGATATGTTTGAAGATTTATTTGCTGGAAATAATGCTTGTCATAAGCTTAGGGATGCTTTGCTTAATGAATATGATCCTTTGATTCCTTCTACTTTTGATAAGAAAATTTATTATGATGGTAGCATGCCTCCTATTTATGATGATTATATTGATGAAAGTGGATTTGGAGAGGTCATGACTTTATTTAGTGATGAATCCACCATTTTGGATGAGGCTTCAATTGACTATGATAACAAAGTTGCTATCTATGATGATTATTATGATGACATGTATGCCATAAAGAGTAATAACTTTTCTATGCTTGTGCATCATGAAAAGAGTGTTGTATGTGATAGTTATATTGTTGAATCTATTCATGATGCCTCTGAAAATTATTATGAGAAAGGAACTTATGCCCTTACATATCTCAATAATATCAAGTTTCTTCTCTATGTGTTGATTGTTTTGAAGTTACACTTGTTTTGCCCTCCTATGCTAGTTGATTCTTGTTCCCACAAGTTGTTTGCTCACAAAATCCCTATGAATAGGAAGTGGGTTAGACCTAAATGTGCTAGTAATATGCTTCATGATGCTCTCTTTATGTTTCAATTCTTATCTTTTATGCGAGCATCATTGAACTCATCATGCCTAGCTAAAAGGCATTAAAGAAAAGCACTTGTTGGGAGACAACCCAACAGTTTTACCTACTGTTTTTATGTGTTCACATGATTATGCTACTGTAATATCATGTTTTATAGCTTTTGTTTCAATAAAGTGCCAAGTAAAGCCTTTGGGATCATGTTGGGTGATAGTTGATTTGATCTTGCTGAAAAACAGAAACTTTTGCACTCACGAAAATAATTCTCATTTTTAACAGAAGGGTGTTGTTGAGTTGTTTATTTTTGAAGAAGATTAATATACAAATTGATCACGTGGTCCTAAATTTTCAGAATTTTTGGAGTAGCAGAAGTATGGTTTGAGTACAGATTACTACAGACTATTCTGTTTTTGACAGATTCTGTTTTCAATGCATAGTTTGCTTGTTTCCTAGTTTCTATTGCTTATATTGCTCAATATAAATTGTGGAAATGATATGCTACAGTAGGCATTGTGTGGAAACAATTATGAATCTTGTCTTTGACAGTACCATAGTGAAATGGTTTGCTCTTTTCATACTAACCTATCTCACGAAGTTCCGTTAAGTTTTGTGTGATTGAAGTTTTCAAGTTTTGGGTGAGATATCTATATGAGGAGAATAAGGAGTGACAAGACCCTAATATTGGGGATGCCCAAGGCACCCCAATTTAATATTCAATGAATATCCAAGCAACTAAGCTTGGGGATGCCCCGGAAGGCATCCCCTCTTTCGTCTCCAACATTATCGGTAACCTCACTAGGAGCTATGTTTTCATTCGTCACATGATATGTGTTTTGCTTGTAGCGTCAATTTATTTTGTTAGGATTTGCTTTATTTTATTTAGAATAATGTTTTCCATCTTTTATTTCAATAAAAGTGGCATTGATAGCCTTTGCCATGCTTATCTTGCAAGTATACATGTTGCTGTTTGAAAACAGAAAGTTTATCGATGTTGCAAAAATTCCCGAGGAAAGTCAGAATGTGATAAAATGTTGATTTTTTTTGCATAATAAGCTCTGATAAATTTTCTACAGTGTGGTAGAATTTCATAATATTTGGAGTTGAATAAGTATTGATACTCTTGCATTCTTTACAGACTGTACTGTTTTGGCAGATTGATGTTATGTTTGCATTGTTTGCATATGCTTGCTAGTTTAATGATTCTATTTGAGGATAGGAGTATTAAATATGAAGAGTCATTTAGTATGCAATGTTTAATAATAATTTTAGTGATTTGCTACAGTAGAGAATGATAAGGTTTTTGCATTGGTTTATACTAACTTATCTCACGAGTTCTTGTTGAGTTTTGTGTGGATGAAGCTTTTGAGATTTAGGAAAACCGTGATATGAGAGAAATTAAGGAGACAAAAAATCTCAAGATTGGGGATGCCCAAGGCATCCCAATATAATATTTCAATAAGTCTCAAGCATCTAAGCTTGGGGATGCCACGGTAGGCATCCCACCTTTCTTCTTCAACAATTATCGGTTAGTATCGGTTGAGCCTAAGTTTTTTGCTTCTTCACATGATGTGTGCGATCCTTGGAATGTCATTTTATTCTGTTTTCCTTGCTGTTTTAATAATGTACCTAGATCTGAAAGTTTTTAAATAAAAGAGAGTCTTCACATAGCCACCTATTTACTTAACTACTCACTTGATCTTCACTTATATCTTTTTGGAGTAGCTTGTCATTTACTCTTGTGCTTCACTTATATCCTATGAGTAAATTGTTGAATAAATTGAATATCATAAAGTTGAAATCATATCATGCCTACTCGTAGCTTCACATTGGGTTCAGAAAATGAAACCTTTTGAGGCTTGACAATCACAATTTTGGTCATACAAGCAATTCACAAATAATTAGTATAAGGAAGAGAACTTTCACATATAAATACACTATCCTAGAAATCTTTTGTGATTGTGAGCCCCCATCAAAATATTATATGCCAAAATTGTTGACATTGGACAAGGAAGACAACATAATGATTTATGTTTGTTTATATTCACATAGAAGTTATATTGTCATAGATCCTTCAACATGTGGTGCTTGCCCCCATCTTTGCTAGCCAAAAATTCCGCACCAAGTAGAGATACTACTTGTGCATCCAAAAACCCTTAAACCCAAATATTATTTTCAAGAGTCCACCATACCTACCTAAGGATTGAATAAGATTCTTCAAGTAAGTTGTCATCGGTGCAATAAGGCAATAAAAATTGCTTCTAAAAGTGTAAGATCATTTAGTGTAAGAGAAAATTGAGCGTTGTACGATCTTGTGATGGCAAAGCAATAAAAGCGACGGACTGCATAATAAAGGTTGCTATCATAAGGGCCAATATAACGTGACGTTCTCTTGCACTAAGGGGTTGAGCATACAAACAAATAAGCGCATGCAACCTCTGCTTCCCTCTGCGAAGGGCCTATCCTTTACTATTCAGTATTTACTTTTTATGCAAAGAGTCAAAGTTTTTCTCTCTATTCCTTTTTATTTTTCTCTTTTGGCAAGCATCATGTGGTGAGGAAAGATCTAGGCACATATGTCCAGTTGAATATGGGTAGCATGAGTTATTATTGTTGACATCACCCTTGAGGTGAATACGTTGGGAGGCAAAACAATAAGCCCCTATCTTTCTATGTGTCCGGTTGAAACGTTTTGCTCATGTGTACAAGGTGAGTGTTAGCAATCATAGAAGACTATATGATGGTTGAGTATGCGGAGCTCTTACTTAAACTCTATTGAATAAGTTGAATTACAATTGCTTGGTGACTAAGAGCATAGGTTGTTGGGTTTCAAGAGAATTCATTGTTTGAACCTTAACTGTGAATTGGTTGCCACTATAACATGAGAGGTTTTATAAGAAATAATTGCTGTTATGATGCTAGGAAAAGTGATTGAAATTATCATTGATCAAATTTGTGCACTTTGCTAGCATTCACACTTCATAAATTATTTCTTTTATCATTTACCTACTCGAGGACGAGTAGGAATTAAGCTTGGGGATGCTGATACGTCTCCAACGTATCTATAATTTATGAAGTATTGATACTGTTATTTTACCATTCTCGGGTGTTTTACAATCATTTTATAGCAACTTTATATCATTTTTTGGGACTAACCTATTGACCGAGTGCCCAGTGCCAGTTGCTGTTTTTTGCTTGTTTTTTACATCACAGGAAATCAATATCAAACGGAGTCCAAACAACGTGAAACTTTTTGTGGATTTTTTATGGGCCAGAAGACTCCCGATGGGCCAGAGCAGCACCTGGGGTGTGCCCCGAGGGGGTCACAACCCACCAGGGCGCGCTAGGCCCCCCTGGCGCGCCCAGGTGGGTTGTTCCCACCTCGGTGGCCTCCCGCACCCCTTCTTTGCACTATAAATTCCCAAATATTCCGAAACCCTTCGGGGTTGAGCTAGATCAGAAGCTCTGCCGCCGCAGGCCTCCGTAGCCACCAAAAACCAATCTAGACCCGTTCCGGCACCCTGCCGGAGGGGGGAATCATCTCCGGTGGCCATCTTCATCATCCCGGCGGCCACCACGATGAGGAGGGAGTAGTCCACCCTCGGGGCTGAGGGTTTGTACCAGTAGCTATGTGTTTAATCTCTCTCTCTCTCTCTCTCATGATCTATATCATGGGATTTGTTAATACAGATGGATCATATGATGTTTCTCCCCTCTATACTCTTGTTGTGATGAATTGAATCTTTACCATTTGAAGTTTTGTCTTGTCGGATTGAATATTCAGATGTGAGAACACATGATGTATGTCTTACGGTATGAATACTTGAGGTGACAATGAGGTATCGTATTGATTCACTTGATATATGTTATGGCATTCAACTCGCGGATTCCCGCGGTGATATTGGGGTAATCTATGCATAGGGGTTGATGCACGTTTTTCTCCGGTAGAAACTTTGGGGTCTCTTTGTAGTTCCTTGTGTGGATTGAGTATTATGAATATGAATATGCTTTGGTGTTATTCTAGTACGAACTGTAGGGTAGATCGAACGGAAACAATAGCTTTGTGTTATTTTAGTACGAACTCTTGAATAGATCGATCGGAAAGAATAGCTTTGAGGTGGCTTCGCACCCTACAAACAATTCCTACCTTTTGTTCTCCGCTAATAGGAACTCGGGAGTGATTCTTTGTTGTACTTTGCGGGATAATCATATGATCCAACTATGTTAGCACTGTTGAGAGATTGCACTAGCGAAAGTACGGACCCAAGGCCTCCTTTTTAAGCATTGCAACACCGTTTTTGTGCCCGTTTACTACTTGCTACCTTGCTGTTTTTATTTATTCAGATTATAAAAATATATTTCTACCATCCATATTACACTCTTATCACCATCTCTTCGCTGAACTAGTGCACCTATACAATTTGCCATTGTATTGGATGTGTTGGGGACACAAGAGATTTCTTGTATTTGGTTGCAGGGTCGTTTGAGAGAGACCATCTTCATCCACTTGAGGGAAAATTGCTACTGTCCTACAAAACTCTACGCTTGGAGGCCCAACACGTGTCTACAAGAATAAAGTTGCATAGTAGACATCAATGACCACTAAAATTTCCAGATTGAAGCGCCGCTCCGGCGGGAGTATGGCGTATGTCATTACCTTTGGCCGGGCCATGGCTACCTGGCTATGGCGACCAGAGAAGTGGCGGCGGGAGGTGAATGAATGCAGCTACTATTTGGGTTCACCGTTTGGCTTAAATAAATGCGCACCATCACGTGTACCCACGGGTGCACAAATTGTAACATACGTGTCTGCTTAAGTGGGCGTCGCGTAAATAGTGTGTGTGAGAGATTCTGAGAGACAGAGTGTGTGTGTGCGACTCTACTCTTCGGACATGTACTCAACCTTCTGCATCGGGATATAAGTATAATGGTATTACACTTTAGCTAGTGATTTACGTGGCCATGTTAACGTGGTTGTGTAAAAAAATGTCACTTCCTGCTCGTGATTTGCGTTATATAATTACTAGCAAGATGCCCGTGCATTGCACGCAACATCAATATGCATTTTTTTACAAAACACCTGTTGTGATTGACCCATGCAGGAGTAATCCCATGTGTAAAAACTAATGATATCTCGAGAATTTTATCGGAAAACTGGTATCTCGACAATTTCATCAAAAAAATGAAAGATGAGAGATAAGGTGAGGAGGAGTGGAGCATGGTGGTGAGTAGTGGTCGGACTGGGAGGAGGCATGGGGATGGACGGCGCTGGCAGGCGGTAGCGGCCCCCATGCTAGATTGTTCCAGAGACTTCCTTTTTTAATGGCTCAGCAATGAGGTTGTGGGAAATAAGGATGAACGAGGCAAGGCCTTGTCTGTAAGAGCATAATTGGTTTGGTGCCAAAAATAGGCATGCCAATGTTTGGCATTGTGCCAAATATTCACTACTACTTGGTTGGTTACCGAGTTGTCTTGCCTATCTCACATAAAGTTGCCAATATTTGTCAAGTCTTGGTATTGCCAATATTTGGCAATTCCAACATTTGGCTAGCCAAATATTGACAGCAAACCAATCATTCTCTAAATGTGGAGAGGGGTGCGGGTATCTTTTGTAAAATTGTCGTAGTTTGCTTTCTATCCGTCAGATATAGATCGGACGGTCTATATTACAAGATGGCAGGCACACCATCATCACCAACTCATTTTTTTATAACAGTAGAGATGATAAGTTTGCTAACTACTAAAGTAAAGTGGAATTTTTCCATGTTATACAAGTAAATTAAGGTGATTTCTTATCATACGGGTAAGGTTGGATGAAGGGTGGTAGGAACAAATGCTCCGCCTAGAGCATGTGTGTGTGTGAGATGGAGTCTTAGTGTGTGTGGGGGGTGGGTGGGTGGGTGCATGTGTGTGTGTGTGTGACGCGGGGTCCTCGGTGGCGGATGTAATTTAAGTGTGCGTGGCTTCATCATAGAGAGGTGATGTGTATGGTAGAGGCCACCAACGAGGGGGTGCGAGAGAGAAAAGGCCCGTAGAGAGGGAAGAGAAGGCGTGTGCGCGTGAGAGGAGTCGACATCGAGAGAATGTGTTTGTTCGAGAGACACCGAGGAAGACTACTATATATCGATGGTGCATGTAGGCGGGAATTAAATGAAGGGATGGTCTTATTGGTTTCAGGGATATAGGGGAAGATTGAGAGGGGGTAGCTAGAAGGAGATTATTAAGTGTGAGTGTGTGTTTTACCCATCCAGGCAGAAGTTATGTGCACACAAGAAGAGAATGATTCGATGTGGCGTTAGGGTTGAGGGTAATTAACTACGTTTGGAGACATAGGAGACCTTAAACGTGCATGTGCGAGAGGTATACATGTATACGTGGGATGTGTGTGTGTGTGCGCGCGCGAGCATGATCGAGATAAAAGAAAGAGGACATAAGTCATAAGATCAACGACATGGGAGAGACGGATCAGTATGACAATATGCATGCATGTGAGAGTGCAGGGAACAAGGCTCGATAATTGAGCATGTGTTTTTGTCTTTAAGAGATAGTGGCGTGGGCTGGAGCATGCATCTATGGCGAGCAGAGGGAGCGAGACACAATGATTGTGCAAAAGAGATCAACCTATAAATGCATGTATGGAGAGACATATATAGTGTGGGTGATAGGAAGCAAGATTGCATGCGAGAAAGAAATGTTGATGGAGAAACTACAGATAGATACAGAGATAGAGATGCTAGCTAGAGGGACATCGGCTAGTTTGAGTGTTGGAGATGACCGCCGGGTGGTTCAGAGGGTGATGTTATGTGTGTGTGAGAGAAAGATAAAAAGAGGGCACTTGACTGCATGTAGAGAGAAACATATATAGTGTGCGTGATAGGAAGCAAGAGTGAGGGCGAGAAAGAAGGTAAATAGAAAGATAAAGATGCTAGCTAGTGTGTGTTAGAGATATGAGTCAAGTGGATCAGAAGGCCGAGTTATGTGTGTGGGTGTGAGAGAGATAGAGAGAGGGTGCACGTGAGTCACAAATATCAGAGAGAAATGAGATCCCGAGAGACGGAGTTTTGTGTCTGCGAGAGAGAAAGATATTTCACAACGTAAGTGATAGCTAGAGAGACAATGAGGGAACGCAAGATATCTCTAGGGAGAGAGAGTGTGTGTGAGCAGCATACAAGAGAATGGTGGAGAGATATGAGACCCTGGGAGATAGAGTTTGTGTTTTTGTGTGAGAAAGAGATATTTAAAGAGGAAGAGTCGTAGCTTCTCATATCTAAGGAGCGAAAGATAGCTCTGTATGAGAGGGGGTGTGCGAGTGGCACACAGGGGAATAGTAGAGAGAAATGAGTCCCCGGGAGACGAAGTTTGTGTTTGTGTGAGAGAAAGAGATTTCACATGGAGAATCATAGTTAGAGACACATAGCAGGGAGCGAGATATACTTAGACAGAGATAGAGTGATGAAGGTCGAGGGAGAGAGTATCGTCAGTGTGTTGCGAAGATAAAAGATCATTGTCGACATACAGGTAGCATGAGAGATACCCGAGAGACGATGAACGCGTATAGGTCTAAAGAGATACTCCTATATAAGCATGAGTGATAGCTATATGAGACAAATATCTGGATTAAAGGGGATTCAAATATTTAAACTGGAGATCACGACATCGATAATATCATAACGCAAATTGGTGTATCAAACATGCATATTCATTTGAATTTGGGGACACGTGTAATGTTATATAGTTTATCAATATTAGTGATCCATAGATTCTTTAATTAGAGACAATGCATGATTTATATGCAATTAATGTCTAAACGGGATTACACTATATGTTGCGTGTGTGAAACACATTATACATGTTTGAGAAGTAAAAAAACCCACATGAAGCACACATTAATTGGAGACGGTTAGCGAGGAATGCATACATTGGATTTCAACATAAAGTGGTTTCAAATATTTGAAAATCCAAATTAAGATGGATATAGCCTTATGAATCTGAGATCATGCCATTTGTAAACCATATTTATGTATAAAGGGTGTTGTGCTTTTGAAAGTATATATAAAAAATGATGTATATAGAATTTTATTCCAATCGAAAATGGATCCTGCCCGAACAAAAATAGAATACAAACTGGATTCGAATTGAGTTGGCACGGTAAACATGCACTCTTGCTCTGCAAAAATTTGAACAAAGCGGGGAAAGTCGCAGTAACCGCCCGAAACCAAAATCTGCGAGATGGAAATTACTGCCTATCCCTGACACGCAAAGCCTATCGGCTTGATTTCTATAGGTTTCGATAGGGGTAGGTTTATAATTTCACTCAAACATGACATAACCGCCTCTCACCCGGATTCATACACAGTGGGCGCCAAAACACAATGTCTCCTTGGTCGAAATCGACTCCCTCCCCGATTCATACACGGTGGGCGCCAAAAACAAACTCTCGTCGGCAAATATTCGGTGTATGCGAGATTACCGTCCTATCCCCAACCAACTAATATTGCTGTGATGTAGGAAATTTTAAACGGGGGCTAAGTTTGTAAATTTCCTCGCATTTGAGACAAGCATGCCCTGAAGACATGGTTCCCCCCTTCCTCTCTCCCTCCATTTCCCCATTCGTACTCCGTGGGCGCCAAAACACCCTCTCCACCCCAGCCTCCTCTGTCCGCCACCCCATCCACCGCCGTCCTCCTCCACCATGCCAGAGCTGATACCACGACACGGTCGTCCATTACAAGAGATCGACCTCTCTCATCCACAGCTTCGGACCGGGATCCTTGCATCTCGTCCTCTCGCTTCATCCCTGCCATCGTCCACCTTGTCGGTGCCGCTCCTACGATCGTCTCGTCCACCGCGCCCCACCGCCACCATCTACCCTCCTAGATCTGCTTCCATGCCACCGACAGCCATCGCTACCGCAGTGCCGTCAAATTCTCAGCAGATGCATACACGGCGCCGCACCAGGGGCGGTACTCTTTCATATCTGCTCAACTTATTTATCACAGCAAGAAAATAGATCGCCACTGCTTTACTCTGATTTCTTGTCCATCACTTACTTGTTAGTTGAAAGCAAACATTGGTTGCGAAGTTGCCTTTGTCTGGTTTGCACCTTCAGATCCGCCATGGCACGCTCAACACTATACTCGCAATGGTTATGGTTTTCCCCTTTTATATGCCACACTAGTTAAATGATAGTAGACTAAATTTGAAAATTGGGTCAGTCGATTTTTGAGAGCTCGCCGGAGTTCGCCGGTGCGAAGGAAGGGGCTCAGGTGGGGACGGTGGTTGTGGGGGCGGTGGTCAGGCCTCGCCGAATGAAGAAAACTCAACGCGGGTGGGGGCGGGGGTGGGGGTGGCAGAGGAACACAGGTGATGCGGGGCGGTTCAGGGGAGGGGGGTAGGGGCCGGTGGTTCGGCCGGCGTCCCGTGCGGTGTTCTGTATGGGAAGAATCAGAGACGAGGAAGAAGAAGGGTTAGGAGACGTAGGATCTTCATCCAACCGCCTGAAATGGTCAGACTGACCCAAATGACAAAAGTCACGCAGACATGCCTTTATATTCAGTACCATCATCATAGCTGCTTAGCACTGCTCCTGAATCCATCAAGCTAAACAACGTGCCACTCATAATTCCAAACTTGTTGCTCAAATACGAATCTGATATGATGCTGATATTACTAAAACAGATAACGTTTAATTGGTCAGCTAATGTTCCTACTTTACTTTCGAAAAGCACGTGCACCACATATAGAGAGACATGAGGGACTTGCATTCTTAATGCGCTCTGGTTCATCATGTGCAGGCACTGCGCAACGAACATTTTATTATCCAAAATCTGCTTGCTCTTCTTTAGCATGTTCCTCTTGCGTTCTTCTTTAATAAGTACTCTCTCCGTTCCTAAATACAAGTCTTTGTATAGATACCACCATGGACTACATATGGAGCAAAATGAGTGAATCTACACTCTAAAATGTATCTGTATACATCTGTATGTGATCCATAGTGTAAATCTCTACAAAGACTTCTATTTTGGAACAGAGGGAGTATGATAGTAGTACAGTATGTTCCTTGTAGTGAAGATGAGCAGGGACATTTGAAGTGTAGAGGTCTATATGATCGGTTGTGATGGACACTTTGAACTCTTCGGGCCTCTTTGATTCGTAGGATTTTGTAAACATAGGAATAGGAATTGTACTGGCCTGCCCACTTGAATCCTATAAGATTAGCAAGGAAATGCGGGGAGCTATGTCGCCTTTGAGAGTTACACTGATATTAACAGTACCGCACCTTCAGTTGAAGAGAGCTGGTATTTGAAGCCTTTCTAGCTGTACCGGCAATACTAGCACAAATATTCCAGCAAGTTCCACTTTGCTGATTTTACTCCTGATGCTTACGGTTTTCCTGTTATACCTACATTATGATCTGTGTAGTTGCTTTGTGTCGCACTAGCAGCAGTCCACTCTTGAAGCTAAACAACACACCTATCATAAGTCCAAAGCTTACTTCTTCAAATACGAATTGTGATATGATACTGCATTAGTTAACAGACACACATTTAATTGGTCAGGTAATGCTCCCACTTGATTTTCGAAATGCATGGGGCCACATATAGAGAGACATCATGGAATTGCATTTCTTTGGGCACTCTGATTCATCATGGGTGGGCAACCAACATTGTATAGAAAGAAGGGGAATCTCAAGAATATGCTTCGTCTTCTATTCTTTAACATGTTCCTCTTCTGTTCTTCTTTAGTAAGCACAGTATGTTCCTTGTCAGGAAGGGGAGTAGGTACATCTGCAGTCGACACCTCTATTGGGCTGGTTCTGCTAAATGATTTTGCACTTCGAGTTGGTCTGCCATAATATCCCGGAAATGGTGGGAGTCGCGCGGTCTTTGATAGACTAAACTGATAGTAACAGATGTGCGCCTTCAGATGAATAGAGCTGGCCTATAGGTGATCGATAGGATGCATATTAGTAGCGACAAAACCCTATGTTTTCCAGCCAGTTCTGCTTTCCTGTTTATGGTGGTTATGGTGTACCCCTATTATCTACACTACGATCTGCCTACTGGCTCTGCGCTCACCATATTATAGCACACATGGGCTCTCTCATCAGAATCCAGTGATAGCACACAAGGGTTTACAGGGAGCCTCTATTATATTACAATATCCTCTGCATTACAAAGATAATCTCACTACTATTTGTGTTTTCATGCTTTACAGATATTGTACGTAATTACAATGAATATAAGAATGCGCACATCAGAAGAATATTGCAGAACAGTTCAATGGGTAACAAACTTGGCATCAAGGGATTGAGGTCCATTGTGGATGCAATGAAACCCACATGCTCCCGACCTATAGATTCATATTCAGAATATGATCCTAATGACTATTCGGAGCTCAAGGAGTCAAAGGCAGATGGCCTATCATGTTCACCCAGTAAGGTGTCTGTTCTAATTTGGCAAAGTTTTATTGGTTGCACATATCTTGCATAAGGTGTCTTGCATTTCTTTTGCTTTGTTGCACCGCCATCTGCTTAGTTTACTCATGATATATGTGAAGATGCCATGCCCATCCATTATCAACACCTATTCCATTTGTTGTCATACCATGTTTTTCCATTCAAATGTTGTTCTTGTGTTTCAGACATCCAAAAGGAAGAGGGTGATTGCAGAACCTGAAGGAGTACAAGCAAAGTCCTTGAAAAAGGTGGTGCTACCAGAGAAATCACATAGCGCTCGACGTATATTGGCGATAGAACCAGCGCCGCAAAACCTAGGATATCGCAACTATGCTGGTCGCTGCTTTTCTCTTGTGAGTACCTATTGTCCTATCGCTGTCCTTACATTCATACCTGGTGGATTATGTGACATCATTGTGCATTATAGCTTGCTTATCCACTGTTCGCTCCAAATTACAGATCTATATTAATGCTTAAATTAATGTAGAATAACCCAATGCCTATAAAGAAATTTAGTTCTGCATTGTTCTTGTAAGTATCTGTTGTCCTTCATCACTGTACTTATATTTGTCAGCTAGTTCTTCATGTACACTTTGCAGCTTATTTTCCCTTGTCCTCCATTTTTCCACACATCAGATCCACATTTACTCTTGCCAAAATATTGAATAAAACCAATGTTACTGAAGAAGTTTAGCTCCGCATTGCTGTTGTCAGTGCCTTCTGCATGTATGCTGTATTTACATTTGTACTCTGCATCTTAAGTTAAATAATTGCCATTTGTTCCTATATTTTCACATCTATATTTACTCTTAACAAAATGTAGAATAAAGGCAATACTCTTGAAGAAGAGTGTTGTAACACCCCAATAATCATGCTATAGTAAACTCCTGCTACTGACTGCCAAGTCATCACAACTATTTTGCTAATCATCACTTTGTTCCAAATCAAATTCAAATTCATATTCAAATTGCATGTCAAATTCTTTTCTTCAAAAATAAAACAAAAATGAATTTTCACTAAGAAATTATCATATAGAAACCAACATCATTTGACTCATAGATAAATTCCTAGGATTTAATAAATGGTCCAACAACATTAAAATAAGCCTTTTTTTAAACAATTGGTCTAACTTTTCCGAATGCTCTGAAACTTTTTGTAAAGCCTTAGGATAACATCGGGTATTTACGTGCCAAGTTTCTTCTACAACTAAAATCATTTGCTACTAAACGTAAATGCCAAATAAATAAATAATATATAAAAAAGGAAAGAGCTAGGTAGACTGGGCTCTAGTCCACAGTGGACAGCCCAACCCACCTCACCTCATCTCCCTTCTCGCTACAGGAGCAGAGGCGAATCGTGGCGTCCATCCGCCGGCGATGGCCGTGCGTGGCGGCCATCCACGCCCACCTGGTCGCCTACAAAACCTTCCCCGCGACCCCCTCGGCCGAACCCTAGCGCCTCCCCACTTCCCCTCCCCTCGCGCCGCTTCGCTCTCTCCCGAACACAACCGCCGCCGTGCGCCGCTCGATCCCGCGGCCACCAGCGCCCCTACGCCCGGGAACCTTGCCTGGGAGGTGTGCCGGCCGTCGCCTCTTCTTCCTCAACCATTGGTTAAAGCCGGGGTGATCTACAGCGAAGGAATCGGGTCCTTCTTCGTCCTCGGCCGCGGCTTCTTCCCCGACGAACCCCGGCGCCGTCGATCCTCCCTGAGCCCGCTGCCCTCCCCTACCGAACCACAGTGAGCACACGCTCCCCATCGTCCCATTGACTTCGATCCCCGAGCCCCCTAGCCTCTTCTCCGCCGCAACCGTAGCTCGCCGCCGTCGCTCGCCTCGCCGCTGCGGCCACTGCTCGCAAAGCTTGTATCTGTGCACGTAGTCGAGCTCGTGGAGCTCCCAGGCCCCGAACGCACACGCCTGCTCCTCCCCTCTTGACCTCTGTGCTCGATCCTGAGCATCACGTGCTCCGGCCGCCATCGCGGGTTCGTTTCTGACGAGCTTAGGCCACCCCCGCCTCTGGTTCTTGCTCCCTCACATGCGCGCCATCACCAGCACTCGAACGAGCCCCCCCGCGCCTCTTTTGGCTGCCGGAGTGGCGTTTCCGACCGTTGCTACCGCGCACTGCTCCCCGCACGCCCTCGCCCTCGCGCCCCGCATCGCGCTCATCCCCTGGCCGCCCTGCCGGAGCCAGCCCTGTCCGGGCGCGCCTGGCGCCCGTCCGCGTATGCGTCCCGCCGCGCCCGCTTCTCCCTGCCGCCTCCATCCCGGAGCTCGTCCATGGCCGCGTCGTGATACGTGTGCGCCTGCTCGGCTACTGCTTTGTCGCTGCAGTCGCTTAGCTGCACTGCTGCTAGTTACTCCCGCCACTGCCTGCTGATGCTGCTGCTACTTCTTCTTCTGCTGCTCCCCTCGCATGCGCGCGCCCGTAGCCGCCGTCGCTGCTTACTGCTGCCCGGTGCTGCGTACTGCTGCTGCTGCTCATGCGCTGCTGTTGCTCATGCCGCTGCTACGCTACTACTGCCGCTAGCTGCTGCTGGTGCTTGGCCATGGCCGCGAGGGCCCCATGTTTGTGCTTGTGCGTGAGCACAGCCACACAATGGATGGCTAGTGCCACTGCTATATGGGGTTGGGCCTAATTAGATTAGGATCTAATTGCTGTTAATGCCACCCTCCTACTAATAGTCACTGACGTTGGGCCCTGCTGCCTAAAGAAAACAATTAAAATCATCTAAATTGAAGTAAGTTGAAGTATAGGCAATGAATAGGAGGACCCACTAGCACTGTTCATATGTTGACCGGTCAACCATTGACTGGGTCAACACAACCCCATTGGCCCCACTGTCATACAGACAGGCTAGAGTATCACTAGGTGACAAATGTTTATTCTGTTTTTAATTCGGATTTACATATTCCAGAATTTTTGAAAATGCATTAAACTTTGAAAATTCATATAAAATAAACCGTAGCTCAGATGAAAATGTTTTCTACATGAAAGTTGCTCAGAACGACGAGACGAATCCGTATACGCAACCCGTTCGTCCACCACACATCCCTAGCATAGAAAACACGCAACTTTCCCCCTCCGGTTCGTTTGTCCGAAAATGCCTAACTTCGGGAAAGCATTCCCGGATGTTATCCCCCTTCGCCGGTAGCGTGTAGCACCGCGTTAGAACACGTCTAGCTTTGCCTGTTGTCCTGTTATGCACTTGCTTGCTCTGTATTTACTGTTTCTTCCCCCTCTTCTCTCCGGTAGACCCTGAGGCCGCTGCTGAGGGCCCGGTGATCGACTACGTCGATGACAACCCCTCCTTTCCAGAGCAACCAGGCAAGCCCCCCTTTGATCATTCCGATATCGCCCATTCCATTCTCTCATGCTTGCATTATATTTTGCTAGTGTTATTGTTTGCTCCTATTCTGATGCATAGCATGCTTTTGTAACCTGCTTATTGTTACCTACCTGCTTATCCTAAACTGCTTAGTATAGGTTGGTTAGTGATCCATCAGTGACCCCCACCTTGTCCTTGTTGCCCCTGCTTCATCATCGAAGACCCGATCAATGGGATCGAAGGCCAGGCCCCGGCACCGCACATCACTTTCCCCTTAGTTGCTCGACACTACTGGGTTACTATCGAGTGCCGAGGGTGAGACCTCATTAGCACTTCTGATGTTAACCTTGTAGTGTAGCTATTCGGTCGTGGTCATCGAGGGTGATTTCCTCCTTAACCACTTCCAATACGGCTCTGTCGTGCAACCCCTCAAGTGTGAACCTCGATGGTGGATCCTCTTACGTTCACCTTGATGATTACATCGAGTGGAATTCACCGGGGGTGATTCCTCGGGTTTTCCCCTTGATGTTTGGACACACGCATACTTGGACTTTACAACTGTTACTTGGAAAGGCGGGTCGACCCTGAGGGGTGCCCGCGAGTGATATGGAGACGGGTTGACCTGGAGGGTGCCCGCGAGATAATTACGAGGCATGGCCGGGCATTCCTAGCCCTTGCCGCAAGTCCTCGAGACGGGGCGACGGGGTCACATCTTTCGTGAGTCTCTCCTTGTTACCGCACGTTCCTAATCCACTACGATTTTGATATTTGATCCGAGGGGCCTCTGGCCTGATAGCACTAACCATCACGTGGGCATAGTATGGGCGTTCTGCGTCGTATACATCAGCCGAAGCTTAATAGACGTCAGCGACTGAGCGGCGCGCGCCGGGTTGGACTGGTAAGCTCCTGCCTTTTTAAGGATGTAGCTAGGTCTGCTCACCGGCCGCCCACGCAACGTGCAAGAGTTCCCAGGGCGATGGCCCATGACCCCTGGGGGCATAGGTTTAATCCGGCGTGCTGACCTCTCTATTAAGCCTAGGTCGGGTTGCGGCGTATTGTTTGGCCGAGGCCGGGCATGACCCAGAAAAGTGTGTCCGGCCGGAGTTAATCGAGCGTGGTGGGTAAGTTGGTGCACCCCTGCAGGGAAGAAAACATCTATCGATAGCCTGTCCTACGGTAACGGACACTTGGAGTTGTATCCCGATTGATACAACTAGAACTGGATACTTGTGCTGAGAATTGGATTGTGATGAGAAATGGATAGTATGGCTCTGGGATTGCTTTCTCGCAGGGAGTCGAGAAAGGATCTCTGGCCGAGGTTGATAACACTACTACTACTTTACTTTATGCTACTCTACTCCCTCCTGTTGCTGCAAGATGGTGGTTTCCAGAAGATGCTAGTCTTCCATAGGCTAGGCTTTCCCCTTCTCTTTTGGCATTCTACAGTCCAGTCCACAGATACAACCCATTTCTCTGACACCGATGCATATGCAGTGTAGTTCCTTGCTTGCGAGTACTTTGGATGAGTACTCACGGTTCCTTTGCTCCCTCTCTTCCCCCTTTCTTCTTCTTTCCGGTTGATGCAACCAGATGTCGGAGCCCAGGAGCCAGATGCCACCGCCGATGCTTACTACTACGTGGAGGCCGACGACGGCTAGGAGTAGTTAGGAGGCTCCCAGGCAGGAGGCCTTGCCTTTTCGATCGATGTTGCTTTTGTGCTAGACTTCTTAAGGCAAACTTGTCTAACTTATGTCTCTACTCAGATATTGTTGCTTCCGCTGACTCTTATGTTTTCGAGCTTATGTATTCGAGCCCTCGAGGCCCCTAGCTTGTAATATAAAGCTTGTATTATTTCAATTTGTGTCTAGAGTTGTGTGGTGATATCTTCCTGTGAGTCCTTGATCTTGATCGTACACATTTGCGTGTATGATTAGTGTACGACTGAATCGAGGGTGTCACAAGTTGGTATCAGAGCCGACTGCCTGTAGGTAGCCCCTTTCCAACTCCTTGGCCAAAGTTGAGTCTAGTCATCGAAAAACTTTTACTAACATGGTTGTGTGTCTTACGGGCCCACGTCACCATTGGGTGGTATTAGGATCTTTTACTCCTCGTCTATACTCTGGGACTCTGATCTCTCTTCCATTCAGGTTAAATAAATTTGCTAACTCTAACACTAGGTTCTCGTACCCACTTCCTCCCGGAGAGCCCAGACATTATCGATGATCGCTTGCTTCGCCAGAAGATTCTGCGGATACTCCTCGATGTTTCTTGAGACCCTATGCCAACTACCTTGCAGTTCCTGACCACCGATAATCCCCCTGAATAACATCCTTGCCGCTTGTACCTTCATCCCTAGTTGCTCCTGTTATTAAGAGATACCACTAGTACTCTCCGTTGTTCCAAGAATCCTTTGTGCCTTCTGCTTTGCAACTTCTTTTCGAGCTGCGGATAATTCACTTAACCGGGGTTCGTTCATCCCCAGTTGTTCTTTTGCTTTCCAAAATACCTGAAAAAGCTATCTGATCTTTCAAAAATCCTCTGCAGCCTATTGCTCTTGATTCTCATTGCCTGCTTGCATTAGGATTAATTCCATATGTCTAGCAATATTCTTTAAAATTCTTTGTGATTGTCATTCTGTTCCTATGGATTCAGCGTGTGTGCGAATACTCGCAATCATCAAATAATCCTTGGAAACTTTCTTTCCGGCTTAGACATCCTTCCAGATATGAGCTGGTTCTTGCCCAATCTAGATTTGATCGGGTGCACCTCTAAGTCTATTCAACTTACTCATCTTTTGATCAGAGCCTCTGCTTCTGATCCTTCGTCTTGAAATCATAATTCCTTTGTACCCAAGCATCGAATCATTCAGACGTTTCTATAAGCCGATGCCTTTGCATCCCCTTTTTCATCTGATTGATTATCGATACTCACATCAACTCTGTCGTGAATCGCTGGATCCATTGCTGGGTTGTTATCCGACAATGTACTTCACATCCAAAGTCTTCTGAGTTTTTCCCTGATACATAATACCTTCGGTAAATTGTATCATCTGCTTTGACCCCGATAATCTGCTTTTGAACTCGTATCTTTTGCTTGGTTGATGGTTGTATAGATTTGTAAAAATGCCCCGACGGGTTGAACTTATGCCTTCCATAATCCGTGTGAACCCGAGAGTTCTCACGAGTCATACTCTTCTTGTGTTTCGCCAGATAAATTCCAACACTACAACTCCATCGAAAGCGCGGAGTGACTGAAAGGTTACGCATTGAAGAAGTGGGAGTCGACCTTGAACCTTTGTGGTCATGCCCATGGACCCGATGTAGAACTTATCATGGAAGCTGCTCATAATAATAATAATAATAATAAACTCTTGTTATAATCCATCTGGTATTTTGCTTTGATTCTTTGCAATCGTGGTCCCGACCATGATTGTTCTTCTTTGATCCCATTTTGTGGGCAAGCTAAAGCACTTGTCTTCTGCAAACCAATATGCCTGCCCAACCTCTATTCCGTTTTACCCTCGAGTGTTATCCCTTGGTATCTCTGGAATATCGCAGGAACTACATAACTTCTTATGAGTTCTTCATCGGACTACTATTGATCACCAATTCCAATATCCCCAGGTTTTGAGTGGTTGGTCACTCGAGAACATCGGTAAGTGAATCGATTCCGCACTCCGATTCGATAACTCTTAGTAATTTTCGTTGCTTACGAGTTTAATAATCCTTCCAGTCATTCCTAGCCTGATCGGCTATATCATTATCGTGCTAAATTTTAACTGTGCTACCTGGTCCTTCTTCCCAGAATATAATTTTTGACGATGAGCAAAGCTTATGTCGATCTTCCTCGTCATACCATTTTGCCTTGAACAGCAAGCTTGCTTTTGAGTTTGTGTCGTACCCGTGGTTCCAATAACTTTTCGCTTCATCATTCCTTTGACTTGATGTCATCGCCGATCGATTACATCTTCCTAAATTCTCTCGACAATTGTGTCATGCTCGTCAACATTCTAAGCTCTTCCAGCATATCCTTTGAATTCGTGATGAGAAATACCATCCTTGACCTTCGATGATTGGAGTTATCATCAACCTCCTTGTCTTCTTTCCAACACATGTTTGATCATGTCTTGGTTATACCCTGGACTCCTTGCTACTCCTGCAATTGTTCCTTGAGTATTTCTTGTGATCTTCAATTCCAACCCCTACTTGTAACACCATGTTAATGCTACCTCGAAGCATGACTGAGGTATTCCGAATATCAACAAGAACATTGGAAGCACATTGTCGAATGTTTCTTGATCTACTATCCAAACACTGTTATGGGTAACGTCATGAATTTCCTCTCCCCTTTACCTAAAAGGTAATCTACTACCTTGTCATGGATGTCATCCTCTGCTTGTCCTTGGGAATAATATACTCCTGATAATTGTGTTTAAACACATTTTCCTTTCCATTGTTCTGATTAAATTAATAACCACATTTTCCTTTCCATTGTTTGGTTTAACCTTTCTTGAGGTCTATATGATCTAAGCAGTATATTCTCCTGCTTATGTAAACACCTCGGTGTACAATTCTGTCAGCAAGACCCTGTTACTATTGTTGATGACATTCCGGTAGCCACCGATGGACGAGAATTTTGCCTATTGGCCTGCCTCGTTCAACGAGCAGGAAAATGGTTCTCTTCGTCCCTCGCCCTTGGTACCAACGTTGTTGCCAACATAACTGACAGGTATCCTCTGACATGCCTTGCTATCATGACCGTGCAAGATGTCAGCATCCTTCCTACTTTTTAACCGACATGGTGGGCCCATAACCCGCGGTTCCACAGGATTGAAACCTGACTCTCCTATAAATCCCTGTTTTACAAAATTGTTCCTCGCACTTGGCTTCGTATGTAAATCACAAGCCACATTCCTAGCAATCTATTCTGATATCAGACGCAATACCTATTCCCATTGCTCTGAACCCCTTTCACCCTCTGTTTCAGGCAACGAACGATTGCCTACCCGGTTGAAGCTTCTTATTGCACCTCCTTACCTTGCTCTCAACGTCTTTCTTGAATTTCGACTCGAGAGGTGCCTCTATGCCACGTTCACTGGGATAGCCCCCAGGTACCTATCTTGTGTTGAGCTCTGTCCTTCCCGAGTCTTTCCCCCTTACTCCACCTCTTAAATCTCGGGACGAGATTTCTTGTAGTGGAGGAGATTTGTAACACCCCAATAATCATGCTACAGTAAACTCCTGCTACTGACTGCCAAGTCATCACAACTATTTTGCTAATCATCACTTTGTTCCAAATCAAATTCAAATTGCATGTCAAATTATTTTCTTCAAAAATAAAACAAAAATGTTGGTTGGGTTGCAAATTTTCACTAAGAAATTATCATGTAGAAACCAACATCATTTGACTCATAGATAAATTCCTAGGATTTAATAAATGGTCCAACAACATTAAAATAAGCCTTTTTTTAAACAATTGGTCTAACTTTTCCGAATGCTCTGAAACTTTTTGTGCAGCCTTAGGATAACACCGGGTATTTATGTGCCAAGTTTGTTCTACAACTAAAATCATTTGCTACTAAACGTAAATGCCAAATAAATAAATAATATATAAAAAAGGAAAGAGCTAGGTAGACTGGGCTCTAGTCCACAATGGACAGCCCAACCCACCTCACCTCATCTCCCTTCTCGCTACAGGAGCAGAGGGGAATCGTGGCGTCCATCCGCCGGCGATGGCCGTGCGTGGCGGCCATCCACGCCCACCTGGTCGCCTACAAAACCTTCCCCCGCGACCCCCTCGGCCGAACCCTAGCGCCTCCCCACTTTCCCTCCCCTCGCGTCGCTTCGCTCTCTCCCGAACACAATCGCCGCCGTGCACCGCTCGATCCCGCGGCCACCGGCGCCCCTACGCCCGGGAACCTTGCCTGGGAGGTGTGCCGGCCGTCGCCTCTTCTTCCTCAACCATTGGTTAAAGCTGGGGTGATCTACAGCGAAGGAATCGGGTCCTTCTTCGTCCTCGGCCGCGGCTTCTTCCCCGACGAACCCCGGCGCCGTCGATCCTCCCCGAGCCCGCTGCCCTCCCCTACTGAACCACAGTGAGCACACGCTCCCCCTCGTCCCGTTGACTTCGATCCCCGAGCCCCCTAGCCTCTTCTCCGCCGCAACCGTAGCTCGCCGCCGTCGCTCGCCTCGCCGCTGCGGCCACTGCTCGCGAAGCTTGTATCCGTGCACGTAGTCGAGCTCGTGGAGCTCCCAGGCCCCGAACATGCACGCCTGCTCCTCCCCTCTTGACCTCTATGCTCGACCCCGAGCATCACGTGCTCCGGTCGCCGTCGCGGGTTCGTTTCTAACGAGCTAAGGCCACCCCCGCCTCTGGTTCTTGCTCCCTCACATGCGTGCCATCACCAGCACTCGAACGAGCCCTCCCGCGCCTCTTTTGGCTGCCGGAGTGGTGTTTCCGACCGTTGCTGTCGCGCACTGCTCCCCGCACGCCCTCGCCCTCACGCCCCGCGTCGCGCTCATCCCCTGGACGTCCTGCCGAAGCCAGCCCTGTCCGCGCGCGCCTGGCGCCCGTCCACGTATGCGTCCCCCGCGCCCGCTGCTCCCTGCCGCCTCCATCCCGGAGCTCGTGCATGGCCGCGTCGTGATACGTGTGCGCCTGCTCGCCTACTGCTTTGTCGCTGCCGTCGCTTTGCTGCACTGCTGCTAGTTACTCCCGCCACTGCCTGCTGATGCTGCTGCTACTTCTTCTTCTGTTGCTCCCCTCGCATGCGCGCGCCCGCAGCCGCCGTCGCTGCTTACTGCTGCCCTGTGCTGCGTACTGCTGCTGCTGCTCATGCGCTGCTGTTGCTCATGCCGCTGCTACGCTACTACTGCCGCTAGCTGCTGCTGGTGCTTGGCCATGGCCGCGAGGGCCCCATGTGTGTGCTTGTGCGTGAGCACAGCCACACAATGGATGGCTAGTGCCACTGCTATATGGGGTTGGGCCTAATTAGATTAGGATCTAATTGCTGTTAATGCCATCCTGCTACTAATAGTCACTGACGTTGGGCCCTGCTGCCTAAAGAAAACAATTAAAATCATCTAAATTGAAGTAAGTTGAAGTATAGGCAATGACAAGGAGGACCTACTAGCACTGTTCATATGTTGACCGGTCCATTGACTGGGTCAACACAACCCCATTGGCCCCACTGTCATACAGACAGGCTAGAGTATCACTAGGTGACAAAAGTTTATTCTGTTTTTAATTCGGATTTACATATTCCAGAATTTTCGAAAATGCATTAAACTTTGAAAATTCTTATAAAATAAACCGTAGCTCAGATGAAAATGTTTTCTACATGAAAGTTGCTCAGAACGACGAGACGAATCCGGATACGCAACCCGTTCGTCCACCACACATCCCTAGCATAGAAAACACGCAACTTTCCCCCTCCGGTTCGTTTGTCCGAAAATGCCTAACTTCGGGAAAGCATTCCCGGATGTTATCCCCCTTCGCCGGTCGCATGTAGCACCGCGTTAGAACACATCTAGCTTTGCATGTTGTCCTGTTATGCACTTGCTTGCTCTGTATTTACTGTTTCTTCCCCCTCATCTCTCCGGTAGACCCCGAGGCCGCTGCTGAGGGCCCGGTGATCGAGTACGTCGATGACAACCCCTCCTTTCCAGAGCAACCAGGCAAGCCCCCCTTTGATCATTCCGATATCGCCCATTCCATTCTCTCATGCTTGCATTATATTTTGCTAGTGTTATTGTTTGCTCCTATTCTGATGCATAGCCTGCTTTTGTAACCTGCTTATTGTTACCTACCTACTTATCCTAAACTGCTTAGTATAGGTTGGTTAGTGATCCATCAGTGACCCCCCACCTTGTCCTTGTTGCCCCTGCTTCATCATCGAAGACCCGATCAATGGGATCGAAGGCCAGGCCCCGGCACCGCACATCACTTTCCCCTTAGTTGCTCGACCAAGGTAGCACAGTTAAAATCAGCACGATAATAACATAGCCGAGCAGGCTAGGGATGACGTGATCGAGTACGAACTCGTGAACAAGGGAGATTATTAAGAGTTGTTTAACCATGATGCGGGCTCGATTCAGTTATCGATGTCCTTGAGTGTTTAATAACTCGGAGCCCGTGAAAAATTGGAATCCATGAGAATGTAATACTTGATGGAGAACTCATAAGAAGTTATGCAGTTCCGTGATAATCTCGAGATACCAGGGGGTAATACTCGACGACAAACCAAAGTAGAGGTTGGACTGGGGTATTGCTCTTACAGAAGACAAGTGCTTAAACTTGTACGAGAAATGGTATTTAAAGGAGAACATGGTCGGAACGACGTCCACGGATACCAGATGAACTTATTACAAGGGGACAATTATTTTAAGAGAAGCTTCCATGATAAGGTATACATCGTGTCCATGGGCATGAACACAAAGTTCAAGGTCGACTCCCACTTCTTCAATGCATAACCTTTCATTCACTTCTCGCGTTTGATGAAGTTGCAGTGTGGAAAATTTTCATCTGGAAAAATACCAGAAGAGTATGACTCATGAAAACTTTCGAGTTCACACGTATTATGAAAGGCATAGGTTCAACCCATCAAGGCATCTTAGGAACATATACCACAAACTTCGGAGTAATTATTACAAGCTCGAAAGAAGAGCATTGTTCAAAATCAGATGATACAATTTACCAAAGGCATTATATACCCATGGAAAGGCTCACAAGGTTATTCAATAGGAAGGACACTGTCGGATAAAATCCAACAAAGGAACCGATGGTCCACAAGGGATCTGATGTGAGCATCGGTACTCAACCAGAGGAAGAAGAATGCCAGGAGATCTGATTATAGAAACAACTGACTAACTCAAAGTTCAAATGCAAAAGAATTATGATTTCCAACTCAGGGGGGTCAGAAGCAACGCTCTGATCAAGGATGGATACGTTGAGTAGGCTTAGGGGTACAATCGATGGCAATTTGATAGGTCGAGATCCAGCTCACGTTTAAAATGACGTCTGAGCCGGAAGAATGAATTCTAGGATATGATTGAGGATTGCGAGCATTCGCAACAAATTGAATCAACGGACTCAAAATGATAATGACAAGAGATGCCAATAAGATTACGAGACTTATGGGATTAACCATAATGCAAGCAAACAAGAATTTCAAGAGCAATAGGCTCCTGAGGATTTTTGGAAGATCGAATAGTATTTTGAAGACTATTGTGGAATACTTGAATCAACTGGGGATGACCGGATACTCGGTAAGTGCGAGAATTATCCGTAGGGGTATTCAGGTGACAAAGAACAGCAAGGCAGTAAGCTCAAAGGATTCTCGGAACAACAGAGAGAATTTCGGGGTATCTTGTAATAACAAGATCAACTAGGAAACATTGTATGAGTGGCGAGTATACGTGGTTATCCATAGGAGTTTATCGATGAAAGGGAATTGCAAAAGCGATGAACACAAGTTCTTGGGTTATCAGCGGAGAGTATCTTCAGGGTCTTCACGTGCAGCAGACGATCATCAGTAAATAAGGGGCTCTCCGGGTGAAAGTGATAACGAGATCCTAATGTTAGATTTAGTAAAATCATTTAACCCGAATAGAAGAGAGATCAGAGTCCGAGAGTATAGGCAAGGAGTAAAAGATCCTAATACCACCCAATGGCGACGTGGGCCCGTAAGCCACACAGTCATGTTAGTAAAACATTTTTCACTGACTAGACTCAACTTCGGCCAAGGAGTTGGAAAGGGGGATTCCTACAGGCAGTTGGCTCTGATACCAACTTGTGACGCCCCCGATTTGACCGTACACTAATCATGCACGCAAATGTGTACGATCAAGATCAGGGACTCACGGGAAGATATCACAACACAACTCTAAAACATAAATAAGTCATACAAGCATCATAATACAAGCCAGGGGCCCCGAGGGCTCGAATACAAGTGCTCGATCACAGACGAGTCAGCGGAAGCAACAATATCTGAGTACAGACATAAGTTAAACAAGTTTGCCTTAAGAAGGCTAGCACAAAAGTAGCAACGATCGAAAAGGCAAGGCCTCCTGCCTGGGACCTCCTAACTACTCCTCGAAGCCGAACTCCATGTAGAATCATCCTCGGGATCTCTAGCTCCTGGACTCCAGCATCTGGTTGCGACAATCAGGTATAGAAAGGGGAAAAGAGGGAGAAAAGCAACCGTGAGTACTCATCCAAAGTACTCGCAAGCAAGGAGCTACACTACATATGCATGTGTATATGTGTAAAGGGGCCATATCAGTGGACTGAACTGCAGAATGCCAGAATAAGAGGGGGATAGCTAATCCTGTCGAAGACTACGCTTCTGGCCATCTCCATCTTGCAGCATGTAGAAGAGAGTAGATTGAAGTCCTCCAAGTAGCATCGCATAGCATAATCCTACCCGGCGATCCCCTCCTCGTCGCCCTGTTAGAGAGCGATCACCGGGTTATATCTGGCACTTGGAAGGGTGTATTTTATTCAGTATCCAGTTCTAGTTGTCATAAGGTCAAGGTACAACTCCGGGTCGTCCTTTTACCGAGGGACACGGCTATTCGAATAGATAAACTTCCCTGCAGGGGTGCACCACATAACCCAACACGCTCGATCCCATTTGGCCGGACACACTTTTCTGGGTCATGCCCGGCCTCGTAAGATCAACGCGTCGCAGCCCCACCTAAGCACAACAGAGAGGTCAGCACGCCGGTCTAACCCTATGCGCGCAGGGGTCTGGGCCCATCGCCCTATGCACACCTGCACGTTGCGTACGCGGCCGAAAGCAGACCTAGCCTAGTGGCGTTCCAGTCCAATCCGGCGCGCGCCACTCAGTCGCTGACGTCACGAAGGCTTCGGCTGATACCACGACGCCGGGATACCCATAACTACTCCCGCGTAGATGGTTAGTGCGTATAGACCAAATGGCCAGACTCAGATCAAATACCCAGAACTCGTTAAGCGTGTTAAGTATCCGCGAACGCCGACCAGGGCCAGGCCCACCTCTCTCCTGGGTGGTCTCAACCTGCCCTGTCGCTCCGCCACAAAGTAACAGTCGGGGGCCGTCAGGAACCCAGGCCCACCTCTACCGGGGTGGAGCCACCTGTCCTTTCAGCCCCCTCATCAGAATCACTTGCGGGTACTCAACGAGCCGACCCGACTTTAGTCACCACATGTGTCATGTATATAATGCATATAGTATATACCCGTGATCACCTCCCGAAGTGATCACGGCCCAGTAGTATAGCATGGCAGACGGACAAGAGTGTAGGGCCACTGATGGAACACTAGCATCCTATACTAAGCAGTAGGATAGCAGGTAAGGGTAACAACTGTAGCAACAATGACAGGCTATGCATCAGGATAGGATTAACGGAAAGCAGTAACATGCTACACTACTCTAATGCAAGCAGTATAGAGAAGAATAGGCGATATCTGGTGATCAAGGGGGGGGCTTGCCTGGTTGCTCAGACAAGAAGGAGGGGTCATCGGTGACGTAGTCGACCACAGGGGCATCAGCATCGTCACGGGGTCTACCGAAGAGAAGAGGGGGGAGAAACATTAAATACATAGCAAGCAAGTGCATAACAAGACAACAGGCAGAGCTAGACGTGTTCTAACGCGGTATGAGGTGATACCGGTGAAGGGGGGAAACATCCGGGAAAGTATTCCCGATGTTTCGCGTTTTCGGACAGACGGACCGGAGGGGGAAAGTTGCGAGTTCGATAGGTTAGGGAGGTGTGGTGGACGAACGGACTGCGTATCCGGATTCGTCTCGTCGTTCTGAGCAACTTTCATGTATAAAACTTTTTCATCCGAGTTACGGTTTATTTTCTATGATTTTTCAAAGATTTAAACAAATCCTGGGATTTCTGCATTTAATTTAATTCGAAATAATAAAAAGACAAATTGCTATGGGTACACAGGAGTGTACCCAGCAATGTGTGCATCTGTATGACATGTGGGGCCAGGGGCTGGGTTGACCCAGTCAATATTTTGACTAGTCGAATGTGAACAGCGTATGTGGGTCCCAATTGTCATTGACTCATTTTAATTAACAGGTTTTTGACTAAGTTTACTTAGCTTAATTAGGGGGTTTGGGGCTAAACTAATTAGGGCCTCCCTAATTAACAGGGGGGTCGGGCCCATGTGCCAGTGGCCCAAATCGGCCTCTGGTGTGGCTGTGCCCGTACGTACGTACTCGTAGAGTACGACGCCGGCGGCCATGGTGTTGGCCGTGGGAAGGCTCGGCACAGGGGGCGCGAGCAGGCCCGGGAGGAGGTGGGCGCCGCCGGCTGAGGCGGGCGACTGGGGGCGCGGCCACATGCGTAGGGGGTGAGCGTGGGCGAGGAGGCGTGCAGGCAAGGGCGATCTCCGGCGGGCGCGGCGAGGCGCGCACGCAGACGTCGTCGGCAGTGGAAGGGGGACTGGGCCTGGCGCGAGGCAGTAGCAGCAGCAGGCACACGGGAGGGAGGCAAGGCGCGGGCGGCGGGTTGGCCGGAGATGGGTGACGGGCAGGGGAAGAGGTGGTCGGCGGATGGGGCAGCGGGAGCCCGCGCGGGGAGCGCGATGACGGCGGGCGCGCACACGTACAGAGGAGGAGAGGGAGGAGGAGGGAGGTGGCGGCTCACGACAAATGTAGGGTACAGGCAACGTGCGCGGGGAGGAGGACGGGGAGGCGTTCCGGCGAGGTGGAGCCGAGGAAGGAGCGGCGACGATGACGGGGTCCGGCAAGTCGGAGTGACGGTGGTGGTGCTCCGGTGACGGGGTGGTGGTCGGCAATGGCGTAGGGCGCTCGGGGCGGCGAGCACGGCGTCCTGCGAGGCGGGCGACAGGGGGGAGCGGCGCCGACGTCGGGGCCTCAGGCGGCGGTGGTCGGAGACGGGGGACAGGGGCGACGGGGCGCCGGCGGTGGGCACAGGGGCAAGGCGCCCCGATCCAGATCGCGTCGGGGGGGGGAGGAGCGAGGGAGTAGGGTTGCGGGGGTGAGGGGATAATGCGACGGGGTGGGCTGGCCTGGTGGCTGACTGGGCCGACCTGTTGTGTCGGTTGGCCCGGGGTCTTTTTTTTATTGGTTTGGTTTTTTTATCTATTTCCTTTTTACTGTTTTATCTCACTTTCTATTTACTATAGTTTTATAAAATGCTAAATTAGTTCCTAAAATAGTGTTACTACTTATTCTATTGTCACAATAACTTGGGCTCCCAAACAAATTAGTTTAATATTTTATATATTATAAAAAGCATTTAATTATTGGTTTTAGCTGCTGTTTTGCTCATTTTAGAGTATTTACACATTTTATAAAAGTGTGGTTTCTCCTCCATTATTACTTAGGATTTATTTGTTACAATTTGAACATTTTAGTTTTAATGTTTGAAAACTTTTATCGTTTGCCTTATTTCGAATAGATTTTTGAATCGGTTTTGGACTAACGAAGGATTAGAAACAGTAAGGGAGGTGACGTGGCATCATTAGCAGAGTTTTACTGTAGCTTGATTATCCGGGCGTCACAATTCTCCTCCACTACAAGAAATCTCGTCCCGAGATTTAAGAGGGAAGTAAAGGGGGAAGGTTCGGGTTACGAAATTCTAGGGAGCGTTCTTGGTCTTGGTTGTTCTTCTCGAAGAGGTTGATCCATTACATTGATGTCTTCATTCTGCTGTTCCAGGTCATCATGATAAAGTTGTCGTCCTTTCTTCGGGAACTCCATCGTACTTACGACAGAGTAAGGGGGTATTCTGGAAGAACGGACTTCTGCAGGGTTTACTATCTGGTCAATATCATCGGGGAAGGTGGCGGAAAGTATCTCTCGAACTAAACCTTAAGAAAAGCCGAGAGCAAGTAAGAAAGTACCATGAGAAGTTTCAAACGGGTAGGCAATCGTTCGAAGCCTGAAACAAAGTGTGAAAGGGGTTCAAAGCAATCGGAATAAGTATTATGTCTGATGCCAGTATAGATCAGTAGGACGATGGTCCGTGAATTACATACGAGGCCACGCGCGATGAATAAATTTGGGAACAGGGGGTGCACAGGAGAGTCAGGTTTCGATCCTGTGGAACTGTGGGTTATGGGCCCACCATGTGGGTTAAAAGTAGGAAGGGCGGTGACATCTTGCACGATCATGATAGCAAGGCATGTCAGAGGGTAGCCTGTCAGTTATATGTCAGCAACATCGTCGGTACCAAGGGCGAGGGACGAAGAGAACCATTTTCCTGCTCGTTGAAACGAGGCGGACCATTAGGCAAAGTTCTCGTCCATCGGTGGTTACCGAAATGTCACCAACAATAATAACAGGGTCTTACTGACAGAGTTGTACACCGAGGTGTTTACATAAGCAGGAGAATATTACTGCTTAGATCATATAGATCACCAGAAAGGTTAAACCAAACAATGGAAAGGAAAATATGATTATCAGATTAAACAGAAGAATGGAAAGGAAAATGTGTTTAAACACATATTTCAAGGGTATATCCTTCCCAAGGACAAGCTGAGCATGATATTCATGACATGATATAATGTAGAAAACTCTTTAGGTAAGGGAGAGAAATTTCATGACATTACCCATACAACGGTGTTTGGATAATTGAGCAGGAAACATTTAGCATTGGGCTTCAAATGTTCCTGTTGAAAATCGGAGTACCATAGACATGCTTCGAGATAGCATTGACATGGTCAACAGGTGAAGATCAGACTTGGAAACAAAAAGGATCCATCAGGAACAACTTATAGAATAAGTCTTACAATTTCCTCATGGAAGAATAGCTAACCTTGCTAAAAGGAAATCTATAACAATAGGGCCTCCGGCCAGGTGTGCTGGGTATCATCACCTTACCGGGTCATAAATAGGCCAATGTTATAACTCTTGGAAATATGTTCCAACCATCATATCTGACCGAGATTCAGATCTGATTGGTGTCAGGATAACTCAGACTCAGGATGCCTGAGAAGAAAGGTGCAACACAAATTGTCGAAACGACATCGAAGATTCTCGGGAGATGAACTATGGAAGCGAGTTCCGAACAAGGGTTCATCATTACATCAAGGAGAGGTGAGGAGGTGACTGATTGACTCAGCGACAATCCATTGAGATTTCCAAAAGATGGATTTCCACCACTATGTGAACAAGGAGATAACATTAGCTAGATCGAATGACTTAATGATGTATGCTCGAGGAAAACATACACAGTTAAACATTGGTTGAAATGTGCACCCGAAATATGGGCTAGGTAGCACAATCAATGTTCGAATGATGATTCATTAAGCCATAGACGTAGAATGAAACTATAGACCAATAACTTCAAAGCAATAGGGTTGCTAGAAGTTTAGAATTTACACATCACAGACCATTGGTCGGTATTCCTTTTAGAAACAACACGGGGACCAAGAAAGAATGGTGATGGGGAGAAGTATCACTGTACCAAGATGTCATACGAGGTGGTGAAATTCTTACGACATACTTGACATAAAAGATGGTAATACTCCAAGGTAGAACATATCATAAGCTAGATAGCAAGGAAATCAAGGTACAACACAAAACACGAACAAGTTTGTGTTGAATGGAAGGCGATAAAATGGTCGATGATAAAACAAATCATCGAGGGCAAGGATGGTATTTCTCATCCAGAATTCGATAGATATCTTGGAAGAGCTCAGAATGTTGATGATGTTCACGACACATTTGTAGCGAGAATTTATGAAGAGGTAATCGATCGGCGATGACATCAAGTCAAAGGAATGATGAAGCGAAAAGTTATTGGAACCAGGGGTACGACACAAACTCGAAATCAAGCTTGCTGTTCAAGGCGAAATGATATGACGAGGAAAATCGACGTAAGCTTAGCTCAGCGTCGAAGGTGGTGCTCCGGGAATAAAGACCAGGTAGCACAGTTAAAATCGGCACGATAATAACATAGCCGAGCAGGCTAGGGATGACGTGATCGAGTACGAACTCGTAAACAAAGGAGATTATTAAGAGTTGTTTAACCATGATGCGGACTCGATTCAGTTATCGATGTCCTTGAGTGTTTAATAACTCGGAGCCCGTGAAAAATTGGAATCCATGAGAATGTAATACTTGATGGAGAACTCATAAGAAGTTATGGCAGTTCCGTGATAATCTCGAGATACCAGGGGTAATACTCGACGACAAACCAAAGTAGAGGTTGGACTGGGGTATTGCTCTTACAGAAGACAAGTGCTTAAACTTGTACGAGAAATGGTATTTAAAGGAGAACATGGTCGGAACGACGTCCACGGATACCAGATGAACTTATTACAAGGGGACAATTATTTTAAGAGAAGCTTCCATGATAAGGTATACATCGTGTCCATGGGCATGAACACAAAGTTCAAGGTCGACTCCCACTTCTTCAATGCATAACCTTTCATTCACTTCTCGCGTTTGATGAAGTTGCAGTGTGGAAAATTTTCATCTGGAAAAATACCAGAAGAGTATGACTCATGAAAACTTTCGGGTTCACACGTATTATGGAAGGCATAGGTTCAACCCATCAAGGCATCTTAGGAACATATACCACAAACTTCGGAGTAAATATTACAAGCTCGAAAGAAGAGCATTGTTCAAAATCAGATGATACAATTTACCAAAGGCATTATATACCCATGGAAAGGCTCACAAGGTTATTCAATAGGAAGGACACTGTCGGATAAAATCCAACAAAGGAACCGATGGTCCACAAGGGATCTGATGTGAGCATCGGTACTCAACCAGAGGAAGAAGAATGCCAGGAGATCTGATTATAGAAACAACTGACTAACTCAAAGTTCAAATGCAAAAGAATTATGATTTCCAACTCAGGGGGGTCAGAAGCAACGCTCTGATCAAGGATGGATAAGTTGAGTAGGCTTAGGGGTACAATCGATGGCAATTTGATAGGTCGAGATCCAGCTCACGTTTAAAATGACGTCTGAGCCGGATGAATGAATTCTAGGATATGATTGAGGATTGCGAGCATTCGCAACAAATTGAATCAACGGACTCAAAATGATAATGACAAGAGATGCCAATAAGATTACGAGACTTATGGGATTAACCATAATGCAAGCAAGCAAGAATTTCAAGAGCAATAGGCTCCTGAGGATTTTCGGAAGATCGAATAGTATTTTGAAGACTATTGTGGAATACTTGAATCAACTGGGGATGACCGGATACTCGGTAAGTGCGAGAATTATCCGTAGGGGTATTCAGGTGACAAAGAACAGCAAGGCAGTAAGCTCAAAGGATTCTCGGAACAACAGAGAGAATTTCGGGGTATCTTGTAATAACAAGATCAACTGGGAAACATTGTATGAATGGCGAGTATACGTGGTTATCCATAGGAGTTTATCGATGAAAGGGAATTGCAAAAGCGATGAACACAAGTTCTCGGGTTATCAGCGGAGAGTATCTTCAGGGTCTTCACGTGCAGCAGACGATCATCAGTAATAAGGGGCTCTCCGGGTGAAAGTGATAACGAGATCCTAATGTTAGATTTAGTAAAATTCATTTAACCCGAATAGAAGAGAGATCAGAGTCCCAGAGTATAGACAAGGAGTAAAAGATCCTAATACCACCCAATGGCGACGTGGGCCCGTAAGCCACACAGCCATGTTAGTAAAAGTTTTTCAATGACTAGACTCGACTTCGGCCAAGGAGTTGGAAAGGGGGATTCCTACAGGCAGTTGGCTCTGATACCAACTTGTGACGCCCCCGATTTGACCGTACACTAATCATGCACGCAAATGTGTACGATCAAGATCAGGGACTCACGGGAAGATATCACAACACAACTCTAAAACATAAATAAGTCATACAAGCATCATAATACAAGCCAGGGGCCTCGAGGGCTCGAATACAAGTGCTCGATCATAGACGAGTCAGCGGAAGCAACAATATCTGAGTACAGACATAAGTTAAACAAGTTTGCCTTAAGAAGGCTAGCACAAAAGTAGCAACGATCGAAAAGGCAAGGCCTCCTGCCTGGGACCTCCTAACTACTCCTCGAAGCCGAACTCCATGTAGAATCATCCTCGGGATCTCTAGCTCCTGGACTCCAGCATCTGGTTGCGACAATCAGGTATAGAAAGGGGAAAAGAGGGAGAAAAGCAACCGTGAGTACTCATCCAAAGTACTCGCAAGCAAGGAGCTACACTACATATGCATGGGTATATGTGTAAAGGGGCCATATCAGTGGACTGAACTGCAGAATGCCAGAATAAGAGGGGGATAGCTAATCCTGTCGAAGACTACGCTTCTGGCCATCTCCATCTTGCAGCATGTAGAAGAGAGTAGATTGAAGTCCTCCAAGTAGCATCGCATAGCATAATCCTACCCGGCGATCCCCTCCTCGTCGCCCTGTTAGAGAGCGATCACCGGGTTGTATCTGGCACTTGGAAGGGTGTATTTTATTCAGTATCCAGTTCTAGTTGTCATAAGGTCAAGGTACAACTCCGGGTCGTCCTTTTACCGAGGGACACGGCTATTCGAATAGATAAACTTCCCTGCAGGGGTGCACCACATAACCCAACACGCTCGATCCCATTTGGCCGGACACACTTTTCTGGGTCATGCCCGGCCTCGTAAGATCAACGCGTCGCAGCCCCACCTAAGCACAACAGAGAGGTCAGCACGCCGGTCTAACCCTATGCGCGCAGGGGTCTGGGCCCATCGCCCTATGCACACCTGCACGTTGCGTACGCGGCCGGAAGCAGACCTAGCCTAGTGGCGTTCCAGTCCAATCCGGCGCGCGCCACTCAGTCGCTGACGTCACGAAGGCTTCGGCAGATACCACGACGCCGGGATACCCATAACTACTCCCGCGTAGATGGTTAGTGCGTATAGACCAAATGGCCAGACTCAGATCAAATACCCAGAACTCGTTAAGCGTGTTAAGTATCCGCGAACGCCGACCAGGGCCAGGCCCACCTCTCTCCTAGGTGGTCTCAACCTGCCCTGTCGCTCCGCCACAAAGCAACAGTCGGGGGCCGTCAGGAACCCAGGCCCACCTCTACCGGGGTGGAGCCACCTGTCCTTTCAGCCCCCTCATCAGAATCACTTGCGGGTACTCAACGAGCCGACCCGACTTTAGTCACCACATGTGTCATGTATATAATGCATATAGTATATACTCGTGATCACCTCCCAAAGTGATCACGGCCCAGTAGTATAGCATGGCAGACGGACAAGAGTGTAGGGCCACTGATGGAACACTAGCATCCTATACTAAGCAGTAGGATAGCAGGTAAGGGTAACAACTGTAGCAACAATGACAGGCTATGCATCAGGATAGGATTAACGGAAAGCAGTAACATGCTACACTACTCTAATGCAAGCAGTATAGAGAAGAATAGGCGATATCTGGTGATCAAGGGGGGGGCTTGCCTGGTTGCTCAGACAAGAAGGAGGGGTCATCGGTGACGTAGTCGACCACAGGGGCATCAGCATCGTCACGGGGTCTACCGAAGAGAAGAGGGGGGAGAAACATTAAATACATAGCAAGCAAGTGCATAACAAGACAACAGGCAGAGCTAGACGTGTTCTAACGCGGTATGAGGTGATACCGGTGAAGGGGGGAAACATCCGGGAAAGTATTCCCGATGTTTCGCGTTTTCGGACAGACGGACCGGAGGGGGAAAGTTGCGAGTTCGATAGGTTAGGGAGGTGTGGTGGACGAACGGACTGCGTATCCGGATTCGTCTCGTCGTTCTGAGCAACTTTCATGTATAAAACTTTTTCATCCGAGTTACGGTTTATTTTCTATGATTTTTCAAAGATTTAAACAAATCCTGGGATTTCTGCATTTAATTTAATTCGAAATAATAAAAAGACAAATTGCTATGGGTACACAGGAGTGTACCCAGCAATGTGTGCATCTGTATGACATGTGGGGCCAGGGGCTGGGTTGACCCAGTCAATATTTTGACTAGTCGAATGTGAACAGCGTATGTGGGTCCCAATTGTCATTGACTCATTTTAATTAACAGGTTTTTGACTAAGTTTACTTAGCTTAATTAGGGGGTTTGGGGCTAAACTAATTAGGGCCTCCCTAATTAACAGGGGGGTCGGGCCCATGTGCCAGTGGCCCAAATCGGCCTCTGGTGTGGCTGTGCCCGTACGTACGTACTCGTAGAGTACGACGCCGGCGGCCATGGTGTTGGCCGTGGGAAGGCTCGGCACAGGGGGCGCGAGCAGGCCCGGGAGGAGGTGGGCGCCGCCGGCTGAGGCGGGCGACTGGGGGCGCGGCCACATGCGTAGGGGGTGAGCGTGGGCGAGGAGGCGTGCAGGCAAGGGCGATCTCCGGCGGGCGCGGCGAGGCGCGCACGCAGACGTCGTCGGCAGTGGAAGGGGGACTGGGCCTGGCGCGAGGCAGTAGCAGCAGCAGGCACACGGGAGGGAGGCAAGGCGCGGGCGGCGGGTTGGCCGGAGATGGGTGACGGGCAGGGGAAGAGGTGGTCGGCGGATGGGGCAGCGGGAGCCCGCGCGGGGAGCGCGATGACGGCGGGCGCGCACACGTACAGAGGAGGAGAGGGAGGAGGAGGGAGGTGGCGGCTCACGACAAATGTAGGGTACAGGCAACGTGCGCGGGGAGGAGGACGGGGAGGCGTTCCGGCGAGGTGGAGCCGAGGAAGGAGCGGCGACGATGACGGGGTCCGGCAAGTCGGAGTGACGGTGGTGGTGCTCCGGTGACGGGGTGGTGGTCGGCAACGGCGTAGGGCGCTCGGGGCGGCGAGCACGGCGTCCTGCGAGGCGGGCGACAGGGGGGGAGCGGCGCCGACGTCGGGGCCTCAGGCGGCGGTGGTCGGAGACGGGGGACAGGGGCGACGGGGCGCCGGCGGTGGGCACAGGGGCAAGGCGCCCCGATCCAGATCGCGTCGGGGGGGGGAGGAGCGAGGGAGTAGGGTTGCGGGGGTGAGGGGATAAGGCGACGGGGTGGGCTGGCCTGGTGGCTGACTGGGCCGACCTGTTGTGTCGGTTGGCCCGGGGGTCTTTTTTTATTGGTTTGGTTTTTTTATCTATTTCTTTTTTACTGTTTTATCTCACTTTCTATTTACTATAGTTTTATAAAATGCTAAATTAGTTCCTAAAATAGTGTTACTACTTATTCTATTGTCACAATAACTTGGGCTCCCAAACAAATTAGTTTAATATTTTATATATTATAAAAAGCATTTAATTATTGGTTTTAGCTGCTGTTTTGCTCATTTTAGAGTATTTACACATTTTATAAAAGTGTGGTTTCTCCTCCATTATTACTTAGGATTTATTTGTTCCAATTTGAACATTTTAGTTTTAATGTTTGAAAACTTTTATCGTTTGCCTTATTTCGAATTGATTTTTGAATCGGTTTTGGACTAACGAAGGATTAGAAACAGTAAGGGAGGTGACGTGGCATCATTAGCAGAGTTTTACTGTAGCTTGATTATCTGGGCGTCACAGTAGTGTAGTTCCTTGCTTGCGAGTACTTTGGATGAGTACTCACGGTTGCTTTGCTCCCTCTTTTCCCCCTTTCTTCTTCTTTTCCGGTTGATGCAACCAGATGTCGGAGCCCAGGAGCCAGATGCCACCGTTGATGCTTACTACTACGTGGAGGCCGCCGACGACTAGGAGTAGTTAGGAGGCTCCCAGGCAGGAGGCCTTGCCTTTTCGATCGATGTTGCTTTTGTGCTAGCCTTCTTAAGGCAAACTTGTCTAACTTATGTCTCTACTCAGATATTGTTGCTTCCGCTGACTCTTATGTTTTCGAGCTTATGTATTCGAGCCCTCGAGGCCCCTAGCTTGTAATATAAAGCTTGTATTATTTCAATTTGTGTCTAGAGTTGTGTTGTGATATATTCCTGTGAGTCCTTGATCTTGATCATACACATTTGCGTGTATGATTAGTGTACGATTGAATTGAGGGCGTCACAAGTGTGCGGTAAACTTCTTGAATTCCCCCCCCCATCAATATGGACAAGGCCTTTATAGAGCCTGTCTTCACTACTAATGTAAGTTTTTCCTCCTCGAGCCTTCAAACTTTGTTGTTTATATTTGGATAGCTATGAGTGCAAATGTTGTTTATTTTTGTCGTCTGCATCAAATTGCTTGTTCAATGTTTATAAAGTAGAATTACATAAACATAAGTTTGTCCTTCTCAATTTCAGTCTTTAGTTGTACAATCTAGTTCCTTATTCGTACCATGTAAATTAAACTAAACATAGCAAGTTATCTTCTTTAGCACTATGTGTATGCTTGTGTTCTTGATCTGTAACCAGTGGTGTGGTGAGACTACCAACAATAGCACAATGTCATATCTTGCTATGTCTCAACTATGAACAATGCCATATTATATTAATGTTATTTAAATCGTGTCTCTTTATTTACCAATCTGAAATAGTATAAATTGACAGTACACTCACCATTCATGCTTATACGTTGTTTAGAACTACATCTATGCTTGTGTTCTTGATCTGTAATCCAGTGGTTTGGTGAAGCTGGCCGCTCCTGCACAATGCCATTTCCTGTCGTCTTAAGTATGAACAATGCCTATTATGTTAATGCTATTTTCAACCGTGTCTCTTTATTTCTGACAAAGAAATGAGATGAATTGACAGCGCTGATGCTTATACGTGCAAAACATGTTATCTACCTACTTGTTTCTCTTTCAGGGTGACAACACTGCTGCTAGGAAGAACTGCCACAATGATAGTGAGACGAACCCATTGTTTGTCCCTCTAACACATATTCCAGAGGAGAAGGCAACACATATTGAGGGTAGGGATACAACCACGGAGTCACATCTTGATGTAGTGTCAAACTTACTCAGTGACAAAAGCTCGATGAAGTTGCCGCCTGAATCTGTTTGACTTCTTCAGTCTGAAATTCAAGCAGAAATACATGCTTCCGCTCAAATACGACTGGAACTCCAATCACTATGCAAGATTAACCATAAGTACAGGACGTTTATTGATGCTATGCAGCTTAAGTTCGTGGATATGAGCGCCAAAGAAGCACAGTCTCATCAGGTTGCTAAGCTGCTTGCGCTGCAGCTCTTGGGCCAGGCTAACCTTTCTTGAACTGTGTTGAAGTGCTATCGGTTTTGTCCATTATTGTGTCCGCCTGTTAACTTCCACTAGTGGTGACCTGCCCAGCTTTTGTAATCTGCTGTCTGGTTTCCCTTTATTATCACTGGCGACGAACTTTGATGCTGAGGGGATGTAATATGTTGTAATTTCTTTGTTGTATAGTCTAGGTTTATTCTTGGTTGGTATGCTGTAATTTAGGCCAGAAGGTTCAGTGGATCTCAGTGTTGTCGGTCTTCAGGCTGGCCCGTTACTCATATGGGCCAAAACGTGGGCCTATAATCATCTTGGGCCATTAGCAGGTCTAAACCTATAGTTGTTTCCCGCCTTTAACAGGCCGAGTAAAGTTCTGTCCAGCTAGGCCAGAGAATACCATGGGCTTTTAACAGGCTAAAACCTAGATTGGGCTAGCGTTGAGCCAAAAAATTCACGGGCCAATACAGGTCGAAACTGCCTATGGCCCATGTTTGGCCCAAATAGGACGAGCAGTTAACAGGCTAAAATATATCTCGGGCCTGTTTGGCCCAATAAAATTATGGGATTTAAGCAGGCCGGTATCTACGCTGGCCATAGGCCTAAAAGTGTCACGGGCCATTATCAGATGGGTTGTAAGCCCGCCGAATTCAATGCGGGTTGTAATTAGGCCCAACTGTTACACGAGCCATTAACAGGCCGATAGGCCAGTTGGGCTGAAATTTATCCACGAAGACTACGGGCCGTTAAGAGGCCTAAAGTTACTTCAAACAAGAAATAGCCCAGTTTCTGCATGGGCCGTTAAATGGCCTAAAGTTAAACCGGGCTGACAACATCCCAGATGCACCATGGGCCGCTAACAGGCCGAAACTATTATCGGGCCGAACCGGTAAACGGGCATTTAACAGGCTGAAATACAAACCTGTCTTAGAATGGGCCCAAAAGAACAGTGGCCTATTAACGGGCCTGATCCGATATGGGCCGTAATTTGGCCCAAAACACGGCAGGCTATGAATGGGCCTGATCTAGTATGGGCCTCAATTTGACCCAAAACATGGCAGGCTGTTAACGGGCCAGCCCACTAGTGTCTGAAAAAATATGGTGGGCCTTTAGCTGGGCCGGCCTTTTCACCGGAATGGGCCTCAGTTGGGTCGTGCCACGTGTCGAAGTATCATAGGCGCCTCCTGTCCAATGAGTGGATGACATCTGTCCCCACGGTGAGCCAACACGTGTTTCCTCTAGCCAATGAGAATGTTACACATGGAAAATCCCCATTGGTCTGGGCTGTTAACGGGTTATCGGATCCAAAACCGGACCCGATAGCTTAACGGCGACCCGTTACAGTCGATGCCATGTGTCGGTCACCCTTGACGAAAGCACTTCTATGACGCGCGATTTATCATCATGGAAGTGGACTTTTTCGTGATGATAATTTTGGTAATGTCATGGACACTTCTACAACAGCACGTGTATGACTATCTTCATGGGCGGATCTGGGCCCCAGGCAGCCCAGGCCATTGCCTGGGGCGTGAAAATTTTTCTCAGCCCATATTTAAAAAAAATAGGTTTGGCCTGGGGCGCAGCCCACTTATAAGTGGAGCCAGCACAGGCCAACTGGCCCAGCCGCCCAGGCTTGCCGCTTCGCTCCCGCACGACAGGAACAGAGAGGAAGCGATGTGAGCGAACACGAACGAACCGGCCGCTAGTATTCCCCCGAATTTGTCGAACCCTAGGCGACTGCTCGCCCCGACGCCGCCGCCGTCCGCCGTCGTGTCGTGCCCATCCAGCCGGCCTGCTCCATGGGCAGCTCCCCTTCGACCCCTCCTGCGCTTCTATTGCGTCAGGTTGCGCCACTGCGTCTGTTGCCCTGTCCGGCGAGGCGGCGACCCCGGCGAGGCGGCAGGCTGCCCGGCGTCTGGCGAGGTGGCCGTTCGTCCTCAGAAGCCAGCCGAGCCATAGCAGAGGCAGAGAGCAAAGCAAAGGTATTGCTTGATGTTGATGCCACTGTTTTTGTTTGAAGATGTCACTGTAAACTGTTTGATGATGATTTTCGTTGCTTGTTGTGCTAGATGTCAATGTTGTTGCTTGATGCCACTGTTTGATGATGATTTTCATTGGTAGAAATTTAGTAATTTTTTTTTCTATGTAATATTACAGGGAGTCAAGATGAGTAAAAGAAACAAAATAATGAATTCTTTTTTCCAATTCTTTTCACATTTTGCATCTGTTATTAACAAGTTGTACCTACTATATTATGCATTGATTTGCATTTCGAATATAATACATATTGTCTTTTGATTTGTCTTGCTTTATTAGTTGGCCCATCATGGAACAAATGCTGCCATTGGATATTATGTTTGGTTTCTTATTAGTTATGCAATATAGATTGACTTTTGTATGCCTTGAAACTGAAGTTTTTTTTGCAGAGTTTTTGGCCCTTAGTTTTTCGCCTGGGGCGTCAACCAATCCTGGGTCCGCCACTGACTATCTTGACTCTGTCATAAAATCGTCATGGATGTACATGCATGACAGAAAACGTGACCTACTGTGACAAACACGTATTATCACGGAAGTGTATTTTTTGTAGTGTAGGTGACTATAACTTGCAAGATCAGATCTAGAACATGGATATAATGGTGATAACATGAATGGTTCGGATTTGAAATCATGGCACCCGGGCCCAAAGTGACAAGCATTAAGCATGGCAAAGTAATAGCAACATCAATCTCAGAACATAGTGGATAGTAGGGATCAAGCCCTAACAATACTAACTCGATTACATGATGAATCTCATCCAACTCCTCACCGACCAGCGAGCCTACAAAGGAATTACTCACTCCCGGTGAGGAGGATCATGGAATTGGCGTTGGAGAAGGGTTGGTGGTGACGAAGAACGAAGATCCCCCTCCCCGGAGCCCTAAATGGACTCCAGATCTGGCCACCCGATCAAGAACAGGAGGTGACGACGGCTCCGTCTCGTGGATCGCGATAATTCTTTCTCCCTGATTTTTTTGGAAAAATAGGATTTTATAGCGTCGGTTTCAGGGTCTGCGGGGCCACCAGGTGGGAACAACCCACCTGGGTGCGCCTGGGAGGGCAGGCACGCCCTGGTGGGTTGTGCCCACCTAGGTGCCCCCTCCGGTGGCTCTTGGCTCCAAAAATTCTCTTTTATTGTATAAAAAAAATCCTCGCAAAGTTTCCTTCCATTCGGAGAACTTCTATTTTTGCACAAAAACAACACCATGGTAGTTCTGCTGAAAACAGCATCAGTCCGGGGTTAGTTTCATTCAAATCATGCAAATTAGAGTCCAAAACAACAGGAAAAGTAGATACGTTGGAGACGTATCAATAGTATATTGTAGTTTACTTTTATCAAATTTATATTATTTTAAATGGAAATACTGATCATTTTAAATTTACATTAATTCAAAATTAGCATTGGACCAAGCCCAAATATTAGGAGGCCGTGGGGGTCAAAACCAGGGCAACGACACCCTCGTCCCACTCCCTCTCTCTCGTCCCCCTTCCTTTCCCTCTCTCCCTGCTCGTCGTCGCCGCTACGATTCCGGCCGGTTCCGGTGGTTAGGTAATCTTCCTCTCTCGCCCCCTCTCCCTCTCTTCCCGCTCGTTGCCCTCCAATTTGATTGTGTTGGGGAACGTAGCAGAAATTCAAAATTTTCTACGCATCACCAAGATCAATCTATGGAGTAATCTAGCAACGAGAGGAAGGGGAGTGCATCTACATACCCTTGTAGATCGCGATGCGGAAGCGTTGCAAGAACGCGGATGAAGGAGTCGTACTCGTAGAAATTCAGATCGCGGTTGATTCCGATCTAAGCACCGAAGAACGGTGCCTCCGTGTTCAACACACGTGCAGCCCGGTGACGTCTCCCACGCCTTGATCCAGCAAGGAGAGAGGGAGAGGTTGGGGAAGACTCTGTCCAGCAGCAGCACGACGGCGTGGTGGTGATGGAGGAGCGTGGCAATCCTGCAGGGCTTCGCCAAGCACCGCGAGAGAGGAGGAGGAAGAGGGGTAGGGCTGCGCCAAGAGGGAGGTGTTGTCTCGTGTGTATGGCAGCCCCAAACCCCCACTATATATAGGGGAAAAGGAGGGGCTGCGCCCCCATCTAGGGTTCCCCCCCAAAGGGGTGCGGCCAGCCCTAGATGGGGCTTGGGGGGCGGCCAAGGGGGGGAGAGAGGGAGGCCCCCCACTAGATGGGCCTTAGGCCCATCTGAGCCTAGGGTTTCCCCCTTCCCCCCCTTCCTGAGCCCTGGGCCTCTTGTGGGGGGGCGCACCAGCCCACCTGGGGCTGGTCCCCTCCCACACTTGGCCCACGCAGCCCTCTGGGGCCAGTGGCCCCATATGGTGGACCCCCGGGACCCGCCCGGTGGTCCCGCTACATTACCGATAGCACCCGAAACTTTTCCGGTGACCAAAACATGACTTCCCATATATAAATCTTTACCTCCGGACCATTACGGAACTCCTCGTGACGTCCGGGATCTCATCCGGGACTCCTAACAACATTCGGTAACCACATACAAACTTCCTTTATAACCCTAGCATCATCGAACCTTAAGTGTGTAGACCCTACGGGTTCGGGAACCATGCAGACATGACCGAGACGTTCTCCGGTCAATAACCAACAGCGGGATCTGGATACCCATGTTGGCTCCCACATGTTCCACGATGATCTCATCGGATGAACCACGATGTCGGGGATTCAATCAATCCCGTATACAATTCCCTTTGTCTACCGGTATGTTACTTGCCCGAGATTCGATCGTCGGTATCCCGATACCTTGTTCAATCTCGTTACCGGCAAGTCTCTTTACTCGTTCCGTAACTCACATCATCCTGTGATCAACTCCTTGGTCACATTGCACATTATGATGATGTCCTACCGAGTGGGCCCAGAGATACCTCTCCATTTACACGGAGTGACAAATCCCAGTCTCAATTCGTGCCAACCCAACAGACACTTTCGGAGATACCTGTAGTGCACCTTTATAGCCACCCAGTTACGTTGTGACATTTGGTACACCCAAAGCATTCCTACGGTATCCGGGAGTTGCACAATCTCATGGTCTAAGGAAATGATACTTGACATTAGAAAAGCTCTAAGCAAACGAACTACACGATCTTGTGCTAAGCTTAGGATTGGGTCTTGTCCATCACATCATTCTCCTAATGATGTGATCCCGTTATCAACGACATCCAATGTCCATGGTCAGGAAACCGTAACCATCTATTGATCAACGAGCTAGTCAACTAGAGGCTTAATAGGGACATGGTGTTGTCTATGTATCCACACATGTATTTGAGTTTCCTATCAATACAATTCTAGCATGGATAATAAACGATTATCATGAACAAGGAAATATAATAATAACCAATTTATTATTGCCTCTAGGGCATATTTCCAACAGTGTCCCACTTGCACTAGAGTCAATAATCTAGCTCACATCACCATGTGATTAACACTCATAGGTCACATCACCATGTGACCAACATCCAAAGAGTTTACTAGAGTCAACAATCTAGTTCACATCACTATGTGATTAACACTCAATGAGTTCTAGTTTGATCATGTTATGCTTGTCAGAGAGGTTATTAGTCAACGGGTCTGAACCTTTCAGATCCGTGTGTGCTTTACGAATATCTATGTCATCTTGTGGATGCTACCACGCGCTACTTGGAGCCATTTTAAATAACTGTTCTACTATACGAATCCGGTTTACTACTCAGAGTCATCCGGATTAGTGTCAAAGTTCGCATCGACGTAACCCTTTACGACAAACTCCTTTTCACCTCCATAATCGAGAAAATTCCTTAGTCCACTAGATACTAAGGATAAGTTCGACCGCTGTCATGTGATCCATTCCCGGATCACTATTGTACCCCTTGACCAACTCATGGCAAGGCACACTTCATGTGCGGTACACAGCATAGCATACTGTAGAGCCTACGTCTAAAGCATAGGGGACGACCTTCATCCTTTCTCTCTCTTCTGCTGTGGTCAGGTCTTGAGTCTTACTCAATACTCACACCTTGTAACACAGCCAAGAACTCCTTCTTTGCTGATCTATTTTTGAACTCCTTCAAAAACTTGTCACGGTATGTATTCATTTGAAAGTATCATCAGGCGTCTTGATCTATCTTTATAGATCTTGATGCCCAATATGTAAGCAGCTTTATCCAGGTCTTCCCTTGAAAAACTCCTTTCAAACAACCCTTTATGCTTTCCAGAAATTTTACATCATTTCGGATCAACAATATGTCATTCACATATACTTATCAGAAATGTTGTAGCGCTCCCACTCACTTTATTGTAAATACAAGTTTCTAACAAACTTTGTATAAACCCAAAAACTTTGATCACTCCATCAAAGCGTATATTCTAACTCCGAGATGCTTGCTCTAGTCCATGGAAGGATCGCTGGAGCTAGCATACCTTTTAGCATCCTTAGGATCGACAAAACCTTTCTGATTGTATCACATACAACCATTCCTTACGAAAACTGGTAAGGAAACTTGTTTTGACATCCATCTGCCAGATTTCACAAATGCAGCTAATGCTAACATGATTCCGACGGACTTAAGCATCGCTACGGATGAGAAAATCTCATCGTAGTCAACTCCTTGAACTTGTGGAAATACTCTTTGCCACAAGTCGAGCTTCATAGACGGTAACATTACCGTCCACGTCCGTCTTCTTCTCAAAGATCCATTAATCTCGGATTTCATGGCTTCTAACCATTTGTCGGAATATGGGCCCACCATCGCTTCTCCATAGCTCGTAGGTTTAGTATTGTCCAACAACACGATATCTCAGACAGGATCACGTACCACTCTGAAGTAGCACGCATCCTCATCGTCCTACGAGGTTTGGTAGTGACTTGATCCGAAGTTTCATGATCACTATCATAAGCTTCCACTTCAATTGGTGTAGGTGCCACAAGAACAACTTCCTGTGCCCTGCTACACACTAGTTGAAGTGACGGTTCAATAACCTTATCAAGTCTCCACCATCCTCCCACTCAATTCTTTCGAGAGAAACTTTTCCTCGAGAAAGGACCTGTTTCTAGAAGCAATTACTTTTGCTTCCAGATCTGAAATAGGAGGTTTATCCAACTGTTTTGGGTATTCTATGAAGACGCATTTATCCGTTTTGGGTTCGAGCTTATCAGCCTGAAACTTTTTCACATAAGCATCGCAACCCCAAACTTTTAAGAAAGGACAACTTAGGTTTCTCTAAACGGTGTCGTCTCAACGGAATAGCGTGGTGCCATATTTAAAGTGAATGCGGTTGTCTCTAATGCCTAACCCATAAACGATAGTGGTAATTCGATAAGAAACATCATGGTATGCACCATATCCAATAGGGTGCAGTTATGATGTTCGGACACACCATCACACTATGCTGTTCCAGGCGGTATTAATTGTGAAACACTTTCCACAATGTCTTAATTGTGTGCCAAACTCATAACTCAGATACTCATCTCTATGATCATATCGCAGACATTTTATCCTCTTGTCACGACGATCTTCAACTTCACTCTGAAATTACTTGAACCTTTCAATAATTCAGACTTGTGTTTCATCAAGTAAATACACTCAACATCTACTCAAATCATCTGTGAAGTAAGAACGTAACGATATCCACTGCATGCCTCAGCACTCATTGGACTGCATACATCAAAATGTATTACTTCCAATAAGTTGCTCTCTTGTTCTATCTTGCTGAAAACGAGGCCTTTCAGTCATCTTGCCCATGTGGTATGATTTGCATGTCTCAAGTGATTCAAAATCAAGTGAGTCCAAACGATCCATCTCCATGGAGTTTCTTCATGCATATATACCAATAGACATGGTTCGCATGTCTCAATCTTTTCAAAAACGACTGAGTCCAAAAATCCATCTACATGGAGCTTCTTCATGCGTTCTATACCAATATGACTCAAATGGCAGTGCCACAAGTATGTGGTACTATCATTACTATTTTATATCTTTTGTCACGAACATGTGTATCACTGCGATCGAGATTCATTTTAGGTGCAAGACCATTGAAGGTATTATTCAAATAAACAGAGTAACCATTATTCTCCTTAAATGAATAACCGTATTGCGATAAACATAATCCAATCATGCTCAACGCAAACACCAAATCTCGATGGTAGAGGGAGCATGCGATGCTTGATCACATCAACCTTGGAAACACTTTCAACACACATCGTCATCTCTCCTTTAGCTAGTCTCCATTTATTCCGCAGCTTTTATTTCGAGTTACTAACACTTAGCAACCGAACCGGTATCTAATACCCTGGTGCTGCTTGGAGTACTAGTAAAGTACACATTCATATAATGTATATCCAATATACTTCTGTCGACCTTGCCTGCCTTCTCATCTACCAAGTATCTAGGGTAGTTCCGCTTCAGTGACCGTTCCCCTCATTACAGAAGCACTTAGTCTCGGGTTTGGGTTCAACCTTGGGATTCTTCACTAGAGCAGCAAATGATTTGATGTTTCATGAAGTATCCCTTTTGCCCTTGCCCTTCTAGAAACTAGTGGTTTTACTAACCATCAACAATTGATGCTCCTTCTTGATTTCTACTTTCGCGGTGTCAAACATCGCGAGTTGCGAAAGGATCATCATCTATCCTTGATATTTATAGTTCATCACGAAGCTCTAATAGCTTGGTGGCAGTGATTATGGAGAACCATCACTATCTCATCTGGAATATTAACTCCCACTCGATTCAAGTGATTGTAGTACTCAGACAATCTGAGCACATGCTCAATGATTGAGCTTTTCTCCCTTAGTTTGCAGGCTTAAGAAACTTGTCAGAGGTCTCATACCTCTTGACGTGGGCACTAGTCCGAAATCCCAATTTCAGTCTTCGGAACATCTCATATGTTCTGCGATGTTTCAAAAACCGTCTTTGGTGCCACAATTCTAAACCGTTAGCATTACGCACTGAACTATCACGTAGTCATCAAAACGTGTATGTCAGATGTTTCGCAACATCTACAGACGACGCTGAGGTTCAGCACACCGAGCGGTCCATTAAGGACATAAGCCTTCTGTGCAGCAATGAGGACAATCCTCAGTTTACGGACCCAGTCCGCATAATTGCTACTACCAACTTTCAACTAAATTTTCTCTAGGAACATATCTTAACCAGTAGAACTAAAGCGCAAGCTATGACATAATTTGCAAAGACCTTCTGACTATGTTCATGATAATTAAGTTCATCTGATTAATGAACTCCCACTCAGATAGACATCCCTCTAGTCATCTAAGTGATACATGATCCGAGTCAAACTAGGCCGTGTCCGATCATCACGTGAGACGGACTAGTCATCATCGGTGAACATCTCCATGTTGATCGTATCTTCTATACGACTCATGCTCGACCTTTCGGTCTCTTGTGTTCCGAGGCCATGTCTGTACATGCTAGGCTCGTCAAGTCAACCTAAGTGTTTTTGCATGTGTTCCGAGGCCATGTCTGTACATGCTAGGCTCGTCAACACCCGTTGTATTCGAACGTTAGAATCTATCACACCCGATCATCACGTGGTGCTTCGAAACAACGAACCTTCGCAATGGTGCACAGTTAGGGGGAACACTTCCTTGAAATTATTATAAGGGATCATCTTACTTACTACCGTCGTTCTAAGCAAATAAGATGCATAACATGATAAACATCACATGCAATCAAATAGTGACATGATATGGCCAATATCATTTTGCTCCTTTGATCTCCATCTTCGGGGCACCATGATCATCTTTGTCACCGGCATGACACCATGATCTCCATCATTGTGTCTTCATGAAGTTGTCACGCCAACGATTACTTCTACTTCTATGGCTAACGCGCTTAGCAATAAAGTAAAGTAATTTACATGGCGTTATTCAATGACACGCAGGTCATACAAAAATAAAGACAACTCCTATGGCTCCTGCCGGTTGTCATGCTCATCGACATGCAAGTCGTGATTCCTATTACAAGAATATGATCAATCTCATACATCACATGTATCATTCATCACATCTTCTGGCCATATCACATCACATAGCACATGCTGCAAAAACAAGTTAGACGTCCTCTAATTGTTGTTGCAAGTTTTTACGTGGCTTGTATAGGTTTCTAGCAAGAACGTTTCTTACCTACGTAAAACCACAACGTGATATGCCAATTTCTATTTACCCTTCATAAGGACCCTTTTCATCAAATCCGTTCCGACTAAAGTGGGAGAGACAGACACCCGCTAGCCACCTTATGCAACTAGTGCATGTCAGTCAGTGGAACCTGTCTCACGTAAGCGTACGTGTAAGGTCGGTCCGGGCCGCTTCATCCCACAATGCCACCGAAACAAGATAAGACTAGTAGAGGCAAGAAGAATTGGCAACATCTACACCCACAACTGCTTTGTGTTCTACTCGTGCATAGAAACTACACATAAACCTGGCTCTGATACCACTGTTGGGGAACGTAGCAGAAATTCAAAATTTTCTACGCATCACCAAGATCAATCTATGGAGTAATCTAGCAACGAGGGGAAGGGGAGTGCATCTACATACCCTTGTAGATCGCGATGCGGAAGCGTTGCAAGAATGCGGATGAAGGAGTCGTACTCGTAGCGATTCAGATCGCGGTTGATTCCGATCTAAGCACCGAAGAACGGTGCCTCCGCGTTCAACACACGTGCAGCCCGGTGACGTCTCCCACGCCTTGATCCAGCAAGGAGAGAGGGAGAGGTTGGGGAAGACTCCGTCCAGCAGCAGCACGACGGCGTGGTGGTGATGGAGGAGCGTGGCAATCCCGCAGGGCTTCGCCAAGCACCGCGAGAGGGAGGAGGAAGAGGGGTAGGGCTGCGCCAAGAGGGAGGTGTTCTCTCGTGTGTATGGCAGCCCCAAACCCCCACTATATATAGGGGAAAGGGAGGGGATGCGCCCCCATCTAGGGTTCCCCCCAAAGGGGTGCGGCCAGCCCTAGATGGGGCTAGGGGGCGGCCAAGGGGGGGAGAGGGGGGCGCCCCACTAGATGGGCCTTAGGCCCATCTGAGCCTAGGGTTTCCCCCTTCCCCCCCTTCCTGAGCCCTGGGCCTCTTGTGGGGGGGCGCACCAGCCCACCTGGTGCTGGTCCCCTCCCACACTTGGCCCACGCAGCCCTCTGGGGCCGGTGGCCCCACCTGGTGGACCCCCGGGACCCTCCCAGTGGTCCCGGTACATTACCGATAGCACCCGAAACTTTTCCGGTGACCAAAACAGGACTTCCCATATATAAATCTTTACCTCCGGACCATTCCGGAACTCCTCGTGACGTCCGGGATCTCATCCAGGACTCCGAACAACATTCGGTAACCACATACAAACTTCCTTTATAACCCTAGCGTCATCGAACCTTAAGTGTGTAGACCCTACGGGTTCGGGAACCATGCAGACATGACCGAGACGTTCTCCGGTCAATAACCAACAGCGGGATCTGGATACCCATGTTGGCTCCCACATGTTCCACGATGATCTCATCGGATGAACCACGATGTCGGGGATTCAATCAATCCCGTATACAATTCCCTTTGTCTACCGGTATGTTACTTGCCCGAGATTCGATCGTCGGTATCCCGATACCTTGTTCAATCTCATTACCGGCAAGTCTCTTTACTCGTTCCTTAACTCACATCATCCTGTGATCAACTCCTTGGTCACATTGTGCACATTATGATGATGTCCTACCGAGTGGGCCCAGAGATATCTCTCCGTTTACACGGAGTGACAAATCTCAGTCTCGATTCGTGCCAACCCAACAGACACTTTCGGAGATACCTGTAGTGCAACTTTATAGCCACCCAGTTACGTTGTGACGTTTTGTACACCCAAAGCATTCCTACGGTATCCGTGAGTTGCACAATCTCATGGTCTAAGGAAATGATACTTGACATTAGAAAAGCTCTGAGCAAACGAACTACACGATCTTGTGCTAGGCTTAGGATTGGGTCTTGTCCATCACATCATTCTCCTAATGATGTGATCCCGTTATCAACGACATCCAATGTCCATGGTCAGGAAACCGTAACCATCTATTGATCAACGAGCTAGTCAACTAGAGGCTTACTAGGGACATGGTGTTGTCTATGTATCCACACATGTATTTGAGTTTCCTATCAATACAATTCTAGCATGGATAATAAACGATTATCGTGAACAAGGAAATATAATAATAACCAATTTATTATTGCCTCTAGGGCATATTTCCAATAGATTGGAGTTCATTTCGTTTTGAGCTAGGGTTTCTTCGATGGCGGCGGCGGAAGCAACAGACTGCTAGGGTTCATCGCCTCCATCTTCGTCCCTCGGTGAGTTCATCCCCTCCACTTTTTTTACGCTAGGGTTCATTGTGGCTAGTGCTTGTATAATATTCTTGTTAAATTGTTATATTAGAACTTGAGGGATTAACCACTTTCATCCATATAAGGGCACTGTATAGAATCATAATGGGAAGACAAAGCAAATAAAAAAACATGTTCTCAGGGACAATCTTAATACCATGAAATTTGTGTGCCAGAAAGAAATTCAATGTCATTACACAAATACTTTTCATATACTATTGTGAAATGTTTTTTTTCCTTTTGTGCCGCAAATCAACAATCTCACTTATCTTACTTGAAGTTTATTTAGATTAATTACAAATAGTTTGTTGCATTTTTACCGTTTGGTCTTTGGTAAAGGAAAAGCGTAAAACAAACTCAAATGTAGTGTTCCTAATGCTAAAAGGACTTGCTAGTTAGCACTGCCAGTATTTGTAGTATATACAATTTCTTTTGTTGTTTATCACTTTCTTAGGTTTCTACAACATAACTAAAATGAAGCAGAACTAAGGATAAATGAAGATATCAGGTGGTATCATTTTCGAGGCCTTTTAGTATCTACATTTTGCATCAATGAACATCATGTGGATGTTTAGATCAGGGTTCCATTGTTTACTCCCATAAAAGAACATAATTTCCTATGTTTACTTGACAAGTTGACATGCCTCTGTATAGATCAGTTAGGTTGTAGAATTTGTATAAGTGTTTGATCAGTAAGGCAATATTCTGGACTCTGAGATTCAGAACACCAAGTCCTCCTTGCTTTTTTGGTCTTCAAATCATTTTCTAACTTGCAAGGCAGTTTCCCTTTCTTGTTTATGTCATTTTCCAACTACTAAGGAATTTTTTTGTTAGCACTAAGGCCCACATGCTATCTAGTTTGCAAGGCCATTGCGATGCTATCTATATTTTTTATAACCTATACTTGTTATTATTTTTAAGTTCCAGCCATGAATAGCTGGAATAGCCACTATGAGTCCTCGCGCAGTTAGCGTCCTAGGAACGGGGGTCCCCAAACTTGCCTTCCTGCGGCCCACGGCGTGGCTCCACCAGCAGCCCTGTACGGCCCATCTTCACCAGGAAACACTCAAGACCCTCGCGAGGCGGACGATGCAAGACCTCCTCAGGGGCGGCCTCACCAGGCCGACGCGCGAGGGGCAGAGAAATCAAGGCAAGGGACACCTCGCGAAGTTCCTGTGATGCAAGCCATGACGACCAGTGCCAGGCAGGCGCCAGGCGGGCACCAGCGCATGCAGTGTCCTCGTTTCCTCTTTGGTGCTAAAGGGGAAAGCGCATGCAAGGAGTCCCGAGGCATCAGGCAAAGGTTTCCATATCGGTGCAACGAGACCAAGACCAGCAGGACGACAAGACGGAGGTCACCGTGGAGCCCAAGATGGCGTCACCACCAGAGCCTTTGGCAGGCGAAGACCACCTTTAGTCAGGATAACTTGTACTAGGGTTTTGCCGGAACCCAAAATCTTCGTGCGCACCCCAGTGTTCGAACCTCAAGGGTTTTGCCGGAACCCGAAATCCGACATTTGGCGCGCCAGGTAGGGGCGCGCTGAAGGTTTCTTTTCGCCGATCCACGTCCCGTCGCTTCGTCGCATCCATGGCGGACTCTCGTCGAGCCCGCGCTGAGCATCGGGCCGCCCTCACCGCCCGTGTCGCTCAGACCGCTCCTGTCGGCGGGCCTCCCCGTAGTTCCCCGTCGCCCGCCGCCACCGGCCCGGCGGGAAACGAGCAGCAAGCATCCTCGCCGCACCCCTCGGTGCGGCAGGACGGCCGCACCGCCACTCCATCGCTAACCCTAGCCGGCTCGTCGTCTCACGCTCGTCGCGCCCCCATGGACGCGCAGGCCGCGCTGCTCATGCCACGCGAACTCCTGTGCTACCGCCCCGTCGACGACCTCTACGAGGGCTGGCTCGACCACATCGCCGAGCTCGTCAGCGCCGCAGGGGGCTCCCCCGCGCCGTCCCTCTCGCTGCCTTGCCCTCCGCGAGTTGCGGGCGATGTCGCTCATGGAGCGCCTCCACCACCTCTGCACCAAGACGGCGTTCTGGCACCAAGGCGCGCGGCCCCCCGGCGTGACCCACCGCGTCGGGCGCCCGCGCGACAAGAAGGAAGCTGCCAATAAGTTCCCCGGCCGCAAGAGAATGCACCCGCGCTCCCAGCACCACTGCGACAAGACCGCGTGCCGCCTGCAGCGGCGGTACGCGGGCACCAAGGGCATACTCCGCATCAGCAAAGAGTCCTGGTGGCCACCGCGGCTGCCACGCCTTCACTCCTGAGCTGCGTAGCATCGCCTGGCCGGGCAAGTTCAAGCCGGACCTGCCTCCTCGCTATGACAGTACCCCCGACCCCGCGGAGTTCTTGCAGCTCTACGAGCTGAGCATCGAGGCGGCCAACCGCGACGAAAAAGTCATGGCGAACTGGTTCCCCATGGCTCTCAAGGATGGCGCTCACTCGTGGCTCCTGAACCTGCCCCCGGGCTCGATCTCCTCCTGGGACAAGAAGCGCGACCACTTCGTCACCAACTTCCAGGGCACTCCCGACCGCCCTCTGGCCGTGGGTGACCTGCGCCGTATCAAGCAGCAGCCAGGAGAGACCCTGCAGAAGTACATCCAGTGCTTCAACAACGTTCGTCTCAAGATCCCCAAGGTGACGGATGAGGCCGTCATCTCCGCGTTTTCTGATGGCATCCGCGACGTCAAGATGAAGGAGGAGCTCGCCATCCACGAGGAGCTATGCATGGCTTTGGAGCTGTTCAACCTGGCGACCAAGTGCGCAAGAGCTGAGGAGGGGTGCCTTTCCCTCCTCGAGCTCCCAGCTACCGACCCAGAGGAGAAGAAAGCCAAGGCCAAGGACGTGAAGCGCAAGGGTGTAGCCGTGCTCGCGGCGGAGCCGGACACGAAGCGCGGCCGAGACCATCCCGAGTCATCCAAGAGCAGCCGGCCGTTCTGCACCTTCCACAACGTACACAGCCACAACACCAAGGACTCTCAAGAGCTCAGGGCTATTCGAGATGGACGCCTCGGTCGACGCCCCGAGCGCAATGACCGGGGCTATGGCCGAGGAGAAGGACGTGGCGGAGGACACTGGGACGATCGTGGCCCCCGCCAGGAGTGGTGTGACCGACCTCGCGAGGACCGCTGGCAGGACCAGCCTCGTGAGGGCGCCTGGAGGGATCAGCCTCGCGAGGACCGCCCCCAGGGCAACGCTGGCCTTCCTCCGCTGCCGCCACCGCCAAGAAGGAACGACGACCACCATCAGGACGAGGGGGCTGGGGGCTTCCAGGAACCGCGCGCCATCGCCTGCATCTTAGGCGGAGCTCAGGCCCCAGCTTCTCAACGCATCTTCAAGCAGTTTGCTCGCGAGGTGAACGCAGCCCTTCCCTGGCTTGAGGCCACGCGCCCGCTCAGGTGGTCCAAGTGCGCCATCACCTTCAGCTCGGCGGACCGGCTCAAGTGCGCGGCCACCGCTGGCGCCCTCCCGATGCTCTGCTCACCCGTCATCAGCAACGTACAAGTCACCAAGACCCTCATCGACTGCGGCGCAGGGCTTAACGTCCTGTCCGTCGAGACGTTCGACAGCCCCCAAGTGCCATATGATCAGCTTCAGCCTACCAAGCCCTTCTCAGGAGTGACCGACGGCTCCACCACCCGATAGGGCAGGTCAGCCTCCCTGTCACCTTCGGACAGCGCGACAACTACCGCACCGAGCTCATCGACTTCGACGTTGCTCACATCTGTCTTCCGTACAATGCCATCCTCGGGTATCCGGCCCTGGCCAAGTTCATGGCGGTGACCCACCACGGCTACAACGTCCTCAAGATGCCAGGAAGCGGCGGGATCATCAAAGTCCCCTGCGAAGAGAGAGATGCGGTGTGCTCCCTCGAGCGCGCCTTCCAAGCTGCATCAATCGAAGACCCCGACAACAATGGAGCATAGTACCCTCCTTAGGCCGTCCCCAAGAAGAAGAAGCAGCTACTCCGCCCAGAGCCTCAGGGTAGCGGCGCCTCTGGCGGTGCAACATCAGGATCGGCGCCTGCGCCTGGGGCGCCTCCCTCTCTCGCATAGGAAGGTGCGCCCGATGCCCTCCTCGGGCAGGGCTCGAGGGCTCTCTTCTAGAGGGCCTCAGACCTAGCCAACATCACGAGGGATCCGCTCGGGCACCACATGGAGGCATGCTTTGCGGCACGTTTCCCTCAGGAGGACACCATGCGAGGAGCGCCTGGTGCTCAGGAGTTCATCAACAAGGCCACTCAGGAGCTGCAGGATGCAAGAGCCATGCGCAGCGACCGCCGCCCACCTGGCGCAGCTCCCCATCCAGGCGAGGATGGTGGGCTGCGTGTCTGCATCGACATCCCAGGGCTCAACAGGGCCGCATCTCAGGAGCTCTTCTGGCTTTCGCGCGTGGGATGCTGCGAGGGCCCACCTCATAGCTACGTTCGCATGTCGTTCGGCCTGCCGAGCGTGGCAGCCTCCTTCCAGCGCAACCTGTGGGGCATCCTGGCGGCTCAGGAGGCCAGGCATCACGCAGTCCTGACGGAGATGGAGACGGTCCTTGAGGAGCCGCCCCTTCGCCATGCATCTTCAGCTGCCCCAACATCCCTTCGACAACGGAATCAGGTGACATTTTCCAAGTTTATTTAGCTGGGAGCGCCCCTCGGGCTGCATCATCCTTAAGCCGCTCGGGTCCATCCCACTGGTGTGTATCGTTCTTGCATTTACCTGAGCTAGTTTGCTTTTCATGCATAGTCTATCTATGGTTATCACCTGCTTGATTATGATCCACCATGGGAGCCGCGCGCCGATCGTCTTTCTTCAGGATCCTTCGCATAAGAAGGCTAGGCACGGCGTCTGTGCTCGGGCCCATCCCTCCAGCGTCGATAAATCCAACAGCTGAGCTCTATCTAGCGGGCCGGCCCCGTTCACGTCACCTCCTGGGGTCGTTGGTGCTTGGCCTTCTCATGCGATAACCTCAGGAGATTCGTTCGGCGCAGGTTGTGTAACCACCTCGCGGGACCACCACAGCCATCAAGAACCAAGACCAGGCGCAACCCGCCTTGAGGTAGGGCCTCGTGAGTCCCGCGTTGGCTCACGAGTGCCCAGACACACCTCGTCTAGCCCTGCCGTGCAAGCCATGTGTCAGGGTGGGGCTGTACACGCCCCAGGGGCTCTACGCAGTAGGGAGTCCCCTCCCACGTACCAGTGGAAGCACCATGCTCCGCGCTGGCCGTCGACACTACCGAGGAGCAGCTATGCCCGTGCAAGTGCGGAAGCGCTATGCTCTGCGCTGGTGATAAACAACTGAGGGCGACCTCATGGCCGTATCAACCTCAGGGAGCCCTTGAGCTTAGTGTCTGGCCTCATCGCAACACCTCCCCTCGGGAGAGTCGCGCGAGGGGGCTGGGCACGGGGGCTGCTCTTGGGTCATGCCCAAGCGTACGCCACCCAGCCAGGTCCCCTGGACCTGGTCATCGCGCGCCCCTTCCGAGCCGAGCCTCAGCGAGGGCAAAGGTATGAAGGTCGTTTCAGTGTCAAGGGGGACTCCTGAGCATCGTGACTTAGGAGCCTAACTGGCCATGTAGCCCCTCACTCCTTGGTCTCGTCCTGGTGATCCGGACGACCCAATGGCGGTTGAGGTATGCGCGGGGTCAGGCCCTGCCGACGTAGAACACTAGACCTATTCCTGCATTTCCTTTCTGTAAGCTGTTTGCGCGTCAAGGGGGAATCCTGAGCATCGCGACTCAGGAGCCTAACTGGACACGTAGCCCCTCAATCCTTGGTCTCGTCCTGGTGATCCGGACCACCCAATAGCGGCTGAGGTATGTGCGGGGTCGGGCCCTGCCGACGTAGAACGTAAAGCAAATGGGAAGGAAATCGCAAAATCTCAAGCAAATATTACAAGACATATTGTTCTCCAATACGAAATGCAAGTTTAAACACCTCCACGAGGCATGGTACATGTTGCAGGAGTTAAGCAGGAAAGGAGTCGCCAGCAAGTCATTCCGTCATCCCTGGACACCGTCGTCGCCTGTGAGGGATGCTTCTTCTTCAACGGCGTCGCCTTCACCTGTACCACCAGCCGGAGTTGTAGGATCAGCAGCACCATGATGACCCACAACTATAGGGGATCTATCGTAGTCCTTTCGATAAGTAAGAGTGTCGAACCCAACGAGGAGCAGAAGGAAATGATAAGCAGTTTTCAGCAAGGTATTCTCTGCAAGCACTGAAATTATAGGTAACAGATAGTTTTGTGATAAGATAATTTGTAACGAGCAACAAGTAACAAAAGTAAATAAAGTGCAGCAAGATGGCCCAATCCTTTTTGTAGCAAAGGACAAGCCTGGACAATTTCTTATATGAAGGAAAGCACTCCCGAGGACACATGGGAATTGTTGTCAAGCTAGTTTTCATCACGTTCATATGATTCGCGTTCGGTACTTTGATAATTTGATATGTGGGTGGACCGGTGCTTGGGTGCTGTCCTTACTTGGACAAGCATCCCACTTATGATTAACCCCTATTGCAAGCATCCGCAACTACAAAAGAAGTATTAAGGTAAACCTAACCATAGCATGAAACATATGGATCCCAATCAGCCCCTTACGAAGCAACGCATAAACTAGGGTTTAAGCTTCTGTCACTCTAGCAACCCATCATCTACTTATTACTTCCCAATGCCTTCCTCTAGGCCCAAATAATGGTGAAGTGTCATGTAGTCGACGTTCACATAACACCACTAGAGGAGAGACAACATACATATCATCAAAATATCGAACGAATTCCAAATTCACATGACTACTAATAGCAAGACTTCTCCCATATCCTCAGGAACAAACGTAACTACTCACAAAGCATATTCATGTTCATAATCAGAGGGGTATTAATATGCATAAAGGATCTGAACATATGATCTTCCACCAAATAAACCAAGTAGGATCAACTACAAGGAGTAATCAACACTCCTAGCAACCTATAGGTACCAATCTCAAACTTAGAGGCAAGAATTGGATACAAGAGATGAACTAGGGTTTGAGAGGAGATGGTGCTGGTGAAGATGTTGATGGAGATTGGCCCCCTCCAGATGAGAGGAGCGTTGGTGATGACGATGGCGATGATTTCCCCCTCCTGGAGGGAAGTGTCCCTGGCAGAACAGCTTCGCCAGAGCCCTAGATTGGTTCCGCCAAGGTTCCGCCTCGTGGCGGCGGAGTCTCGTCCCGAAAGCTTGCTTATGATTTTTTCTCGGACGAAAGACTTCATATAGCAGAAGATGGGCACCGGAGGGCCACCAGGGGGCCCACGAGGCAGGGGGCGCGCCCAGGGGGTAGGGCGCGCCCCCACCCTCGTGCCCAGGGTGTGGGTCCCCTCTGGTATTTTCTTCGCTCAGTATTTTTTATTATTTCCAAAAATAACTTCCATGGAGTTTCAGGACTTTTGGTGTTGTGCAGAATAGGTCTCTAATATTTGCTCCTTTTCCAGCCCAGAATTCCAGCTGTCGGCATTCTCCCTCTTTATGTAAACCTTGTAAAATAAGAGAGAATAGGCATAAGTATTGTGACATAACGTGTAACAACAGCCCATAATGCGATAAATATCGATATAAAAGCATGATGCAAAATGGACGCATCAACTCCCCCAAGCTTAGACCTCGCTTGTCCTCAAGCGGAAGCCGATAACGATAAATATGTCCACATGTTTAGAGGTAGAGGTGTCGATAAAATAAAATACGGACATGAGGACATCATGATCATTCTTATAACAACAACATACATGGATATTGTCATATGATTTCTTATGCTCAAGTAATAATCTATTCACAATGTCAAGTATGAATCAGAAATTTCATTGGGAACTAACAAACTATAATCTCAGTCATTGAAGCAGTTGCAATTTATCATAAAATCGGAAGGAGTCTATGTCAGAGCTTTTCAGCAAGCCCACATACTCAACTATCATTTAGTCTTTCACAATTGCTAACACTCAAGCAATACTTGTGGTTACGGAGTTTTAATCGGACACAGAGAAAGATAGGGGCTTATAATTTCGCCTCCCAACCTTTTACCTCAAGGGTAATGTCAACAATAATAGCTCATGCTAACTTACATCCAATTAGATATGTATATATATCAGGATTTTTCTAACACACTGTGCTTGCCAAAGGATAAAATGTAAATAGAAAAGGTGAAGATCACCATGACTCTTGCATAAGGTAAGAGATAAAAGTAAAATATAGGCCCTTCGCAGAGGGAAGCAAAGGTTGTCATGCACTTTCAGGGTTGGATCCACAAAATCTTAATGTGAAAGAACGTCACCTTATATTGCCACTTGTGATATGAACCTTTATTATGCAGTCCGTCGATTTTATTTCTTCCACATAACAAGATCGTATAAAGCTTATTTCCTCCACACTAGTCAATCATACATATTTAGAGAGCAATTTTTATTGCTTGCACCGATGACAACTTACTTGAAGGATCTTACTCAATCCATAGGTAGATATGGTGGACTCTCATGGCAAGACTGGGTTTAAGGATATTTGGAAGCACAAGTAGTATCTCTACTTGGTGCAAAGAATTTGGCTAGCATGAGGGGGAAAGGCAAGCTCAACATGTTGGATAATCCATGACAATATACTTTATTTCAGATATAAGAAAACATAACCCATTACGTTCCTTGTCCAACATCAACTCTTTAGCATGTCATATTTTAATGAGTGCTCACAATCATAAAAGATGTCCAAGATAGTATATTTATATGTGAAACCTCTCTTTCTTTATTACTTCCTATTAATTGCAACGATGACCAAAGCTATGTTTGTCAACTCTCAACCATTTTTAATCATCATACTCTTTCTATGTGAAGTCATTACTCTCCATAAGAGCAATATGATCTCTTTGTTTCTTTTTATTCTTTCTTCTTTTCTTTTATTCCCTCAAGATCATAGCAAAATAATCAAGCCCTTGACTCATAACTAATCTTTATTATATAGCTCACGGACTCAATTACATAAAAGGATCATAAAGCAAAACTCAAAACTAGATCATTCTAAAAACTTTATTCTACTAGATCACGATATTACTAAAAGGATCGAACTAAGAAAAAGGTAAAGATAGAGATGTGATGGTGATACGATACCGGGGCACCGCCCCCAAGCTTGGCAGTTGCCAAGGGGAGTGCCCACACCCATATGATTATGTCTCCCTTGCTGGTGAAGAAGGTGGTGGTGATGATGGGTAGTCGCACATCGAGCGTAAGAGATCCTCCAACTTGCGGATAATGCCCTTGAGTGCAACGATATGCTCCTTCAACAAAATATTTTCACGTGTGAGATACTTGTTTTGTATACGAGCTAACTCAATCATCTTGAAAGCTTCGATCTCAGTTGGGGTAAGAAGATTGTGATCAAGTTGAAGGATGTCTTCTGTTGCCGGAACTTGGTCCTCCGTGGCCTTCTTGATCCCTTCATCCTTGTTGATCTCCATGGGTTCTTCCCTCTTCAGCTCTATCTTCATTAGCCAAGAATTGTTGTCACCATTGTTGGAGGAGGGGGGTGACATGATGCCTGGCCTTGACAACCCTGACAGAAAACAGCTCGAAACAAGAACAGAGGATAATTGCGTGATACGGTGGTCAAAACCTCCGGGAGATTATATAATGAATTTTTACCGACCAAAATATGTATCGTGCAAGAAAACAGAGTCAGGAGAGCGCACGAGGTGCCCACGAGGCAGGGGGCGCGCCCAAGGGGGTAGGGCGCACCCTCCACCCTCGTGGAGCCCTCGTGTCCTTCCCGGTCTGCTTCTTATTTTTCTATTTTTCTAAATATTCCAAAACGGAGAAAAATTGCCATTAGAACTGTTTTGGAGTCGGTTTACATACTGTACCATGTACCTATTCCTTTTTGGAGTCTGAAATGTTCTGGAAAGTGTCCCTTATGTATTCCTCCGGGGTTACGGTTTCAATAACATTAGTTTCAACATTTATAGGATTGCCTGAGATATAATGTTTGATTCTTTGACCGTTCACCACCTTTGGATTTGTGCCTTCGAAGTTGTTGATTTTTATGGCACCGGAACGATAGACCTCCTCGATAACGTAAGGACCTTCCCATTTAGAGAGAAGTTTTCCTGCAAAAAATCTTAAACGAGAGTTGTATAGCAATACATAATCACCTACATTAAACTCACGCTTTTGTATTATTTTGTCATGCCATCTTTTAACTTTTTCTTTAAACAACTTGGCATTTTCATAGGCTTGGGTTCTCCATTCATCAAGTGAGCTAATATCAAATAACCTCTTCTCACCGGCAAGTTTGAAATCATAATTGAGCCCTTTAATGGCCCAATATGCCTTATGTTCTAGTTCGAGAGGTAAGTGACATGCTTTTCCATAAACCATTTTATACGGAGACATACCCATAGGATTTTTATATGCAGTTCTATAGGCCCATAATGCATCATCAAGTTTCTTGGACCAATTATTTCTAGATCTATTAACAGTCTTCTGCAAAATTAATTTGAGCTCTCTGTTACTCATTTCTACTTGACCACTAGACTGTGGGTGATAAGGAGATGCAATTCTATGATTAACATCATACTTAGTAAGCATTTTACGAAAGGCACCATGAATAAAATGTGAACCACCATCAGTCATTAAATATCTAGGGACTCCAAACCTCGGAAAAATAACTTCTTTAAGCATCTTAATGGAGGTGTTATGATCAGCACTACTAGTTGGAATAGCTTCTACCCACTTAGTAACGTAATCAACAGCAACTAAAATATGAGTATATCCATTAGAGGCAGGAAACGGTCCCATATAATCAAAGCCCCAAACATCAAATGGTTCAATAACAAGTGAATAATTCATAGGCATTTCTTGACATCTACTAATATTACCAATTATTTGACATTCATCACAAGATAAGACGAACTTACGGGCATCCTTGAAGAGAGTAGGCCAATAAAAACCGGATTGCAATACCTTATGTGCAGTTCTATCTCTAGCGTGGTGTCCTCCATAAGCCTTGGAGTGACACTTGCGTAGGATCTGTACCTATTCATGCTCAGGTACACAACGTCTAATAACACCATCTACTCCTTCTTTATAAAGATGTGGGTCATCCCAGAAGTAATGTCTTAAATCATAGAAAAACTTTTTCTTTTGCTGGTATGTGAAACTAGGTGGTATGAATTTAGCAACAATGTAATTAGCATAATCAGCATACCATGGAGCAGTACGAAGCATTTATGACATTTAATTGTTCATCAGGAAAGCTATCATCAATAGGTAGTGGGTCATCAAGAACATTTTCTAACCTAGACAAGTTGTCTGCAACGGGGTTCTCAGCTCCCTTTCTATCAATAATATGCAAATTAAATTCTTGTAGCAAGAGAACCCATCTAATAAGTCTAGGTTTAGCATCTTTCTTTTCCATAAGATATTTAATAGCAGCATGATCCGTGTGAATAGTTACTTTAGAATCAACAATATAAGGTCTGAACTTATCACAAGCAAATACAACTGCTAAGAATTCTTTTTCAGTACTAGCATAATTTCTCTGAGCACTGTCTAGAGTTTTACTAGCATATTGAATAACATTTAATTTCTGATCAACTCTTTGCCCCAGAACAGCACCTACAGCATAATCGCTAGCATCACACATAATTTCAAAGGGTAAATTCCAATCAGGTGGCCGAACAATAGGTGCAGTAATTAATGCTTTCTTAAGTATTTCAAATCCTTCTACACAATCATCATCAAAGACAAATGGTATATCTTTTTGTAATAGATTAGTCAGAGGCCGAGAAATTTTTGAGAAGTCCTTAATGTACCTCCTATAAAAACCGGCATGACCAAGGAAACTTCTTATACCTTTGATGTCCTTGGGACATGGCATCTTTTCAATAGCATCAACTTTAGCTTTATCAACTTCAATGCCTCTTCCAGAAATTTTATGCCCCAAGACAATGCCTTCATTAACCATAAAGTGGCACTTTTCCCAATTCAAGACAAAATTAGTTTCTTCACTTCTCTGCAAAACTCGATCAAGGTTGCTTAAGCAATCATCAAAAGAGGATCCATAAATGGAGAAATCGTCCATGAAAATCTCACAAATCTTTTCACAAAAGTCGGAGAATATAGCCATCATGCATCTTTGAAAGGTAGCAGGTGCATTACATAAACCAAAAGTCATACGTCTATAAGCAAAAGTACCGAAAGGGCAAGTAAAAGTGGTCTTAGCTTGGTCATCAGCTGACACAGGTATTTGAGAGAAGCCAGAATAACCATCTAGAAAGCAAAAATGTGTATGTTTAGATAATCTTTCTAGCATTTGATCAATAAAAGGTAAGGGGTAATGATCCTTTTTAGTAGCCTTATTTAATTTGTGGAAATCAATTACCATCCTATAACCTGTAATGATTCTTTGCGGAATCAATTCATCTTTATCATTAGGAACGACAGTAATACCTCCTTTCTTAGGGACAAAATGGACAGGACTTACCCACTGACTATCAGCAACGGGATAGATTATACCTGCCTCAAGGAGCTTTAATATTTCCTTTCTTACCACTTCCTTCATCTTAGGATTTAATCGTCGTTGATGATCAATAACTGCTTTGGCGTCTTTCTCCAAATTTATTTTGTGTTGACATAGAGTGGGACTAATGACCTTAAGATCATCAAGAGTATATCCAATAGCAGCACGGTGCTTCTTCAGAGTTTTCAATAATTTTTCTTCCTCCTTCTCTGAAAGGTTAGCACTAATAATAACAGGATATATCTTCTTTTCATCAAGATAAGCATATTTAAGAGTATCAGGCAATGGTTTAAGCTCAAACACGGGATCACCCTTGGGTGGAGGAGGATCCCCTATGATTTCGACAGGCAAGTTGTGTTTCAGAATAGGTCCTTGTTTAAAGAACACTTCATCTATTTCCCTTCTTTCATTCATAAACATATCATTTTCATGGTCTAGCAAATATTGTTCTAAAGGATCACTAGGAGGTACGGCAATAGAAGCAAGACCAATAATTTCATCTTTACTAGGCAATCCCTCTTCGCGGTGTTGTCTACGAAATTTAGAAAAGTTAAACTCATGAGACATATCACCTAGACCAATGGTAACAACATCCTTTTCGCAGTATATCTTAGCATTAACAGTGTTCAACAAGGGTCTACCAAATATAATGGGACAAAAGCTATCTTGTGGGGAACCAAGAACAAGAAAATCAGCAGGATATTTAGTTCTCCCACACAAGACTTCAACATCTCTAACAATCCCAATTGGTGAAATAGTATCTCTATTGGCAAGCTTAATTGTGACATCAATTTCTTCTAACTAAGTGGGTGCAATATCATGCATAATTTCTTTGTATAAGTCAATAGGTATTGCACTAGCACTAGCACCCATGTCACATAAGCCATGATAACAATGATCTCCTATTTTAACAAAAATAACAGGCATGCCTATAACGGTTCTAGGTTTATCTTTAGCACCAGGCTTAGCAATTCTAGCAGTTTCGTTGCAGAAGTAAATAACCTGCCCATCAATATTATCAGCCAAGAGATCTTTAACAATAGCAATATTAGGTTCAACTTTAACTTGTTCAGGGGGTGTATAAGTTCTAATATTACTTTTGTTGACAATAGTTGAAGCTTTAGCATGATCCTTTATCCTAACAGGAAAAGGTGGTTTCTCAACATAAGCAGTAGGAACGATAGGATCAATATAAGTGATAGTCTTTTCTTCAACTTTAATAGGTGCAACTACTTTTACTTCTATGGGAGGATTATATTTAAACCACTTCTCCTTAGGGAGATCAATGTCAGCAGCAAAATATTCACAGAAAGAAGCTACTATCTCAGAGTCAAGTCCATATTTAGTGCTAAATTTATGGAAAACATCGGCATCCATAAAAGATTTAACACAATCAAACTTAGGTGTTATACCTGACTCCTTACCTTCGTCGAGGTCCCAATCTTCAGAGTTGCGTTTAATTCTTTCCAATAAATCCCATTTGAATTCAATAGTCTTCATCATAAAAGAACCAGTACAAGAAGTATCGAGCATGGTGCGATTGTTATCAGAAAGCCGAGCATAAATTTTTTGAATAATCATCTCTCTTGAGAGCTCATGATTGGGGCATGAATATAACATTGATTTAAGCCTCCCCCAAGCTTGAGCGATGCTTTCTCCTTCGCGAGGCCAAAAATTATATATATAATTATGATCACGATGAACAAGATGCATAGGATAAAACTTCTGATGAAATTCCAATTTCAATCGCTTGTAGTTCCATGATCCCATATCGTCACATAGCCTATACCATGTCAATGCATCTCCCTTCAAAGATAAAGGGAAGACCTTCTTCTTGATAACATCATCGGGCATACCTGCAAGCTTAAATAATCCACAAACTTCATCCGCATAGATTAGGTGCTCATCAGGATGTAATGTTCCATCTCCTGCAAAAGGATTAGCTAGCAGTTTTTCTATCATACCCGAAGGAATTTCAAAGTAGACATTTTCATTTTCAGTAGGTTCAGTAGGTTGAGGAGCAACTCTTTGCTCTACTGGTCGGGGTGAAGATACCCCGAACAAGCCCCTCAGAGGATTACTTTCCATAGTAACAAGTGACAGTAAATTTCAGCACACTATATAAATTTTTCCTTACTAAATTCCACCTACCAAAGGCGCTTCACTCCACGGCAACGGTGCCAGAAAAGAGTCTTGATGACCCACAAGTATAGGGGATCTATCGTAGTCCTTTCGATAAGTAAGAGTGTCGAACCCAACGAGGAGCAAAAGGAAATGATAAGCATTTTTCAGCAAGGTATTCTCTGCAAGCACTGAAATTATAGGTAACAGATAGTATTGTGATAAGATAATTTGTAACGAGCAACAAGTAACAAAAGTAAATAAAGTGCAGCAAGATGGCCCAATCCTTTTTGTAGCAAAGGACAAGCCTGGACAATTTCTTATATGAAGGAAAGCACTCCCGAGGACACATCGGAATTATCGTCAAGCTAGTTTTCATCAAGTTCATATGATTCGCGTTCGGTACTTTGATAATTTGATATGTGGGTGGACCGGTGCTTGGGTGATGTCCTTACGTGGACAAGCATCCCACTTATGATTAACCCCTATTGCAAGCATCCGCAACTACAAAAGAAGTATTAAGGTAAACCTAACCATAGCATGAAACATATGGATCCCAATCAGCCCCTTACGAAGCAACGCATAAACTAGGGTTTAAGCTTCTGTCACTCTAGCAACCCATCATCTACTTATTACTTCCCAATGCCTTCCTCTAGGCCCAAATAATGGTGAAGTGTCATGTAGTCGACGTTCACATAACACCACTAGAGGAGAGACAACATACATATCATCAAAATATCGAACGAATTCCAAATTCACATGACTACTAATAGCAAGACTTCTCCCATATCCTCAGGAACAAACGTAACTACTCACAAAGCATATTCATGTTCATAATCAGAGGGGTATTAATATGCATAAAGGATCTGAACATATGATCTTCCACCAAATAAACCAAGTAGGATCAACTACAAGGAGTAATCAACACTCCTAGCAACCTATAGGTACCAATCTCAAACTTAGAGGCAAGAATTGGATACAAGAGATGAACTAGGGTTTGAGAGGAGATGGTGCTGGTGAAGATGTTGATGGAGATTGGCCCCCTCCAGATGAGAGGAGCGTTGGTGATGACGATGGCGATGATTTCCCCCTCCCGGAGGGAAGTGTCCCTGGCAGAACAGCTCCGCCAGAGCCCTAGATTGGTTCCGCCAAGGTTCCGCCTCGTGGCGGTGGAGTCTCGTCCCGAAAGCTTGCTTATGGTTTTTTCTCGGACGAAAGACTTCATATAGCAGAAGATGGGCACCGGAGGGCCACCAGGGGGCCCACGAGGCAGGGGGCGCGCCCAGGGAGGTAGTGTTGGGGAACGTAGTAATTTCAAAAAAATTCCTACGCACACGCAAGATCATGGTGATGCATAACAACGAGAGGGGAGAGTGTTGTCTACGTACCCTCGTAGACCGAAAGCGGAAGCGTTAGCACAATGCGGTTGATGTAGTCGTACGTCTTCATGATCCGACCGATCAAGTACCGAACGCACGGCACCTCCGAGTTCAGCACACGTTCAGCCCGATGACGTCCCTTGAACTCTGATCCAACCGAGTGTTGAGGGAGAGTTTCGTCAGCACGACGGCGTGGTGATGATGATGATGTTCTACCGACGCAGGGCTTCGCCTAAGCACCGCTACAGTATTATCGAGGTGGACTATGGTGGAGGGGGGCACCGCAAACGGCTAAAAGATCAAACGGTCAATTGTTGTGTCTCTGGGGTGCCCCCTGCCCCCGTATATAAAGGAGCAAGGGGAGGAGGCGGCCGGCCAGGGAGAGGCGCGCCAAGGGGGAGTCCTACTCCCACTAGGAGTAAGACTCCTCCTATTCCTAGTAGGAGTAGGAGAGGGGAAGGAAAGGGAGAGGAGGAGAACGAAAGAGGGGGCCGGCCCCCCGGCCCTAAACCAATTCGGTTTGGGCCTTGGGGGGCGCGCCCCACACTCCCCTTGCTGCCCTCTATTTCCACTAAGGCCCATGTAGGCCCATTAAGCCCCCCGGGGGGGTGGGTCCGGTAACCCCCGGTACTCCGGTAAAATCCCGATTTCACCCGGAACACTTCCGATATCCAAATATAGGCTTCCAATATATCAATCTTTATGTCTCGACCATTTCGAGATTCCTCGTCATGTCCGTGATCACATCCGGGACTCCGAACAACCTTCGGTACATCAAAGCATATAAACTCATAATATAACTGTCATCGAAACGTTAAGCGTGCGGACCCTACGGGTTCGAGAACTATGTAGACATGACCGAGTCACGTCTCCGGTCAATAACCAATAGCGGAACCTGGATGCTCATATTGGCTCCCACATATTCTACGAAGCTCTTTATCGGTCAGACCGCATAACAACATACGTTGTTCCCTTTGTCATCCGTATGTTACTTGCCCGAGATCGATCGTCGATATCTCAATACCTAGTTCAATCTCGTTACCGGCAAGTCTCTTTACTCGTTCCGTAATACATCATCCCGCAACTAACTCATTAGTTGCAATGCTTGCAAGGCTTAAGTGATGTGCATTACTGAGTGGGCCCAGAGATACCTCTCCGACAATCGGAGTGACAAATCCTAATCTCGAAATACACCAACCCAACAAGTACCTTCGGAGACACCTGTAGAGCACCTTTATAATCACCCACTTACGTTGTGACGTTTGGTAGCACACAAAGTGTTCCTCCGGTAAACGGGAGTTGCATAATCTCATAGTCATAGGAACATGTATAAGTCATGAAGAAAGCAATAGCAACATACTAAACGATCGAGTGCTAAGCTAACGGAATGGGTCGAGTCAATAACATCATTCTCCACATGATGTGATCCCGTTAATCATATGACAACTCATGTCTATGGCTAGGAAACATAACCATCTTTGATCAATGAGCTAGTCAAGTAGAGGCATACTAGTGACACTCTATTTGTCTATGTATTCACACAAGGATTATGTTTCCAGTTAATACAATTCTAGCATGAATAATAAACATTTATCATGATATAAGGAAATAAATAATAACTTTATGATTGCCTCTAGGGCATATTTCCTTTAGTCTCCCACTTGCACTAGAGTCAATAATCTAGATTACACAGTAATGATTCTAACACCCATGGAGCCTTGGTGCTGATCATGTTTTGCTCGTGGAAGATGCTTAGTCAATGGGTCTGCCACATTCAGATCCGTATGTACCTTGCAAATTTCTATGTCTCCCACCTGGACTCAATCCCAGATGGATTTGAAGCGTCTCTTGATGTGCTTGGTTCTCTTGTGAAATCTGGATTCCTTCGCCAAGGCAATTGCACCAGTATTGTCACAAAAGATTTTCATTGGACCCGATGCACTAGGTATGACACCTAGATCGGATATGAACTCCTCCATCCAGACTCCTTCATTTGCTACTTCCAAAGCAGCTATGTATTCCGCTTCACGCGTAGATCCCGCCACGACGCTTAGTTTAGAACTGCACCAACTGACAGCTCCACCGTTCAATGTAAACACATATCCGGTTTGCGATTTAGAATCGTCCGGATCAGTGTCAAAGCTTGCATCAACGTAACCATTTACGATGAGCTCTTTGTCACCTCCATAAACGAGAAACATATCCTTAGTCCTTTTCAGGTATTTAAGGATGTTCTTGACCGCTGTCCAGTGATCCACTCCTGGATTACTTTGGTACCTCCCTGCTAGACTTATAGCAAGGCACACATCAGGTCTGGTACACAGCATTGCATACATGATAGAGCCTATGGCTGAAGCATAGGGAAAATCTTTCATCTTCTCTCTATCTTCTGCAGTGGTCGGGCATTGAGTCTTACTCAACTTCACACCTTGTAACACAGGCAAGAACCCTTTCTTTGCTTGATCCATTTTGAACTTCTTCAAAACTTTGTCAAGGTATGTGCTTTGTGAAAGTCCAATTAAGCGTCTTGATCTATCTCTATAGATCTTGATGCCCAATATATACGCAGCTTCCCCGAGGTCTTTCATTGAAAAACTCTTATTCAAGTATCCCTTTATGCTATCCAGAAATTATACATCATTTCCAATCAGCAATATTTCATCCACATATAATATCAGAAATGCTACAGAGCTCCCACTCACTTTCTTGTAAATACAGGCTTCTCCAAAAGTCTGTACAAAACCAAATGCTTTGATCACACTATCAAAGCGTTTATTCCAACTCCGAGAGGCTTGCACCAGTCCATAAATGGATCGCTGGAGCTTGCACACTTTGTTAGCTCCCTTTGGATCGACAAAACCTTCCGGTTGCATCATATACAACTCTTCTTCCAGAAATCCATTCAGGAATGCAGTTTTGACATCCATTTGCCAAATTTCATAATCATAAAATGCGGCAATTGCTAACATGATTCGGACAGAGTTAAGCATCGCTACGGGTGAGAATGTCTCATCGTAGTCAATCCCTTGAACTCGTCGAAAACCTTTTGCAACCAGTCGAGCTTTATAGACAGTAACATTACCGTCAGCGTCAGTCTTCTTCTTGAAAATCCATTTATTCTCAATTGCTTGCCGATCATCGGGCAAGTCAACCAAAGTCCACACTTTGTTCTCATACATGGATCTCATCTCTGATTTCATGGCCTCAAGCCATTTTGCGGAATCTGGGCTCACCATCACTTCTTCATAGTTCGGTTCGTCATGGTCTAGTAACATAACCTCCAGAACAGGATTACCGTACCACTCCGGTGCGGATCTTACTCTGGTTGACCTATGAGGTTCAGTAACAACTTGATCTGAAATTCCATGATCATCATCATTAACTTCCTCACTAATTGGTGTAGGTGTCGCAGAAACCGGTTTCTGCGATGAACTACTTTCCAATAAGGTAGCAGGTACAGTTACCTCATCAAGTTCTACTTTCCTCCCACTCACTTCTTTCGAGAGAAACTCCTTCTCCAGAAAGATTCCGAATTTTGCAAAAAAAGACTTGCCTTCGGATCTGTGATAGAAGGTGTACCCAACAGTCTCCTTTGGGTATCCTATGAAGACACATTTCTCCGATTTGGGTTCTAGCTTATCAGGTTGAAGCTTATTCACATAAGCATCGCAGCCCCAAACTTTAAGAAATGACAACTTTGGTTTCTTGCCAAACCACAGTTCATAAGGTGTCGTCTCAACGGATTTTGATGGTGCAATATTTAACGTGAATGCGGCCGTCTCTAAAGCATAACCCCAAAACGATAGCGGTAAATCAGTAAGAGACATCATAGACCACACCATATCTAGTAGAGTAGGATTACGACGTTCGGACACACCATTACGCTGTGGTGTTCCGGGTGGCGTGAGTTGCGAAACTATTCTGCATTGTTTCAAATGGAGACCAAACTCATAACTCAAATATTCTCCTCCACGGTCAGATCGTAGAAACTTTATTTTCTTGTCACGATGATTTTCAACTTCACTCTGAAATTCTTTGAACTTTTCAAATGTTTCAGACTTATGTTTCATTAAGTAGATATACCCATATCTGCTTAAATCATCTGTGAAGGTGAGAAAATAACGATATCTGCCACGAGCCTCAACATTCACCGGACCACATATATCTGTATGTATGATTTCCAACAAATCTGTTGCTCTCTCCATAGTTCCGGAGAATGGCGTTTTAGTCATCTTGACCATGAGGCACGGTTCGCAAGTACCAAGTGATTCATAATCAAGTGGTTCCAAAAGTCCATCAGTATGGAGTTTCTTCATGCGCTTTACACCGATATGACCTAAACGGCAGTGCCAGAAATAAGTTGCACTATCATTATCAACTCTGCTTCTTTTGGCTTCAATATTATGAATATGTGTATCACTACCATCGAGATTCAACAAAAATAGACCACTCTTCAAGGGTGCATGACCATAAAAGATATTACTCATATAAATAGAACAACCATTATTCTCTGATTTAAATGAATAACCGTCTCGCATCAAACAAGATCCAGATATAATGTTCATGCTTAACGCTGGCACCAAATAACAATTATTTAGGTCTAAAACTAATCCCGAAGGTAGATGTAGAGGTAGCGTGCCGACCGCGATCACATCGACTTTGGAACCATTTCCCGCGCGCATCGTCACCTCGTCCTTAGCCAATCTTCGCTTAATCCGTAGCCCCTATTTCGAGTTGCAAATATTAGCAACAGAACCAGTATCAAATACCCAGGTGCTACTGCGAGCATTAGTAAGGTACACATCAATAACATGTATATCACATATACCTTTGTTCACCTTGCCATCCTTCTTATCCGCCAAATACTTGGGGCAGTTCCGCTTCTAGTGACCAGTCTGCTTGCAGTAGAAGCACTCAGTCTCAGGCTTAGGTCCAGACTTGGGTTTCTTCTCCTGAACAACAACTTGCTTGCTGTTCTTCTTGAAGTTCCCCTTCTTCTTCCCTTTGCCTTTTTCTTGAAACAGGTGGTCTTATTGACCATCAACACTTGATGCTCCTTTTTGATTTCTACCTCCGCAGCCTTTAGCATTGCGAAGAGCTCGGGAATCGTCTTATCCATCCCTTGCATGTTATAGTTCATCACGAAGCTCTTGTAGCTTGGTGACAGTGATTGAAGAATTCTGTCAATGACGCTATCATCCGGAAGATTAACTCCCAGTTGAATCAAGTGATTGTTATACCCAGACATTTTGAGTATATGCTCACTAACAGAACTATTCTCTTCCATCTTGCAGCTGTAGAACTTATTGGAGACTTCATATCTTTCAATCCGGGCATTTGCTTGAAATATTAACTTCAACTCCTGGAACATCTCATATGCTCCATGATGTTCAAAACGTCGTTGAAGACCCGGTTCTAAGTCGTAAAGCATGGCACACTGAACTATCGAGTAGTCATCAGCTTTGCTCTGCCAGACGTTCATAACATCTGGTGTTGCTCCTGCAACAGGTCTGGCACCCAGCGGTGCTTCCAGGACGTAATTCTTCTGTGCAACAATGAGGATAATCCTCAAGTTACGGACCCAGTCCGTGTAATTGCTACCATCATCTTTCAACTTTGCTTTCTCAAGGAATGCATTAAAATTCAACGGAACAACAGCACGGGCCATCTATCTACAATCAACATAGACAAGCAAGATACTATCAGGTACTAAGTTCATGATAAATTTAAGTTCAATTAATCATATTACTTAAGAACTCCCACTTAGATAGACATCCCTCTAATCCTCTAAGTGATCACGTGATCCATATCAACTAAACCATGTTCGATCATCACGTGAGATGGAGTAGTTTCAACGGTGAACATCACTATGTTGATCATATCTACTATATGATTCACGCTCGACCTTTCGGTCTCCGTGTTCCGAGGCCATATCTGTTATATGCTAGGCTCGTCAAGCTTAACCTGAGTATTCCGCGTGTGCAACTGTTTTGCACCCGTTGTATTTGAACGTAGAGCTTATCACACCCGATCATCACGTGGTGTCTCAGCACGAAGAACTTTCGCAAAGGTGCATACTCAGGGAGAAGACTTATACTTTGATAATTTAGTGAGGGATCATCTTATAATGCGACCGTCAATCAAAGCAAGATAAGATGCATAAAAGATAAACATCACATGCAATCAATATAAGTGATATGATATGGCCATCATCATCTTGTGCTTGTGATCTCCATCTCCGAAGCACCGTCATGATCACCATCGTCACCGGTGCGACACCTTGATCTTCGTCGTAGCATCGTTGTCGTCTCGCCAATCTTATGCTTCTACGACTATCGCTACCGCTTAGTGATAAAGTAAAGCATTACAGGGCGATTGCATTGCATACAATAAAGCGACAACCATATGGCTCCTTCAAGTTGCCGATAACTCGGTTACAAAACATGATCATCTCATACAATAAAATTTAGCATCATGTCTTGACCATATCACATCACAACATGCCCTGCAAAAACAAGTTAGACGTCCTCTACTTTGTTGTTGCAAATTTTACTTGGCTGCTACGGGCTTAGCAAGAACCGTTCTTACCTACGCATCAAAACCACAACGATAGTTTGTCAAGTTGGTGCTGTTTTAACCTTTGCAAGGACCGGGCGTAGCCACACTCGGTTCAACTAAAGTTGGAGAAACTGACACCTGCCAGCCACCTGTGTGCAAAGCACGTCGGTAGAACCAGTCTCGCGTAAGCGTACGCGTAATGTCGGTCCGGGCCACTTCATCCAACAATACCGCCGAACCAAAGTATGACATGCTGGTAAGCAGTATGACTTATATCGCCCACAACTCACTTGTGTTCTACTTGTGCATATGACATCTACGCATAAAACCAGGCTCTTATACCACTGTTGGGGAACGTAGTAATTTCAAAAAAATTCCTACGCACACGCAAGATCATGGTGATGCATAGCAACGAGAGGGGAGAGTGTTGTCTACGTACCCTCGTAGACCGAAAGTGGAAGCGTTAGCACAACGCGGTTGATGTAGTTGTACGTCTTCACGATCCGACCGATCAAGTACCGAACGCATGGCACCTCCGAGTTCAGCACACGTTCAGCCCGATGACGTCCCTCGAACTCCGATCCAGCCGAGTGTTGAGGGAGAGTTTCGTCAGCACGACGGCGTGGTGACGATGATGATGTTCTACCGACGCAGGGCTTCTCCTAAGCACCACTACAGTATTATCAAGGTGGACTATGGTGGAGGGGGGCACCACACACGGCTAAAAGATCAAACGATCAATTGTTGTGTCTCTAGGGTGCCCCCTGCCCCCGTATATAAAGGAGCAAGGGGAGGAGGCGGCCGGCCAGGGAGAGGCGCGCCAAGGGGGAGTCCTACTCCCACTAGGAGTAGGACTCCTCCTATTCCTAGTAGGAGTAGGAGAGGGGGAAGGAAAGGGAGAGGAGGAGAAGGAAAGAGGGGCCCGGCCCCCTTGCCCTAAACCAATTCAGTTTGGGCCTTGGGGGGCGTGCCCCCCACTCCCCTTGCTTCCCTCTATTTCCACTAAGGCCCGTGTAGGCCCATTAAGCCCCCGGGGGGGTTCCGGTAACCCCCGGTACTCCGGTAAAATCCCGATTTCAGCCGGAACACTTCCGATATCCAAATATAGGCTTCCAATATATCAATCTTTATGTCTCGACCATTCCGAGACTCCTCGTCATGTCCGTGATCACATCCAGGACTCCGAACAACCTTCGGTACATCAAAACATATAAACTCATAATATAACTGTGATCGAAACGTTAAGCGTGCAGACCCTACGGGTTCGAGAACTATGTAGACATGACCGAGACACGTCTCTGGTCAATAACCAATAGCGGAACATGGATGCTCATATTGGCTCCCACATATTCTACGAAGATCTTTATCGGTCAAACCGCATAACAACATACGTTGTTCCCTTTGTCATCGGTATGTTACTTGCCTGAGATTCGATCGTCGGTATCTCAATACCTAGTTCAATCTCGTTACCGGCAAGTCTCTTTACTCGTTTCGTAATACATCATCCTGCAACTAACTCATTACTTGCAATGCTTGCAAGGCTTATAATGATGTGCATTACCGAGTGGGCCCAGAGATACCTCTCCGACAAATCGGAGTGACAAATCCTAATCTCGAAATACGCCAACCCAACAAGTACCTTTGGAGACACCTGTAGAGCACCTTTATCATCACCCAGTTACGTTGTGACGTTTGGTAGCACACAAAGTGTTCCTCCGGTAAACGGGAGTTGCATAATCTCATAGTCATAGGAGCATGTATAAGTCAAGAAGAAAGCAATAGCAACATACTAAACGATCGAGTGCTAAGCTTACGGAATGGGTCAAGTCAATCACATCATTCACCTAATGATGTGATCCCGTTAATCAAATGACAACTCATGTCTATGGCTAGGAAACATAACCATCTTTGATCAACGAGCTAGTCAAGTAGAGGCATACTAGTGACACTATGTTTGTCTATGTATTCACACAAGTATTATGTTTCCGGTTAATACAATTCTAGCATGAATAATAAACATTTATCATGATATAAGGAAATAAATAATAACTTTATTATTGCCTCTAGGGCATATTTCCTTCAGGTAGGGCGCGCCCCCCACCCTCGTGCCCAGGGTGTGGGTCCCCTCTAGTATTTTCTTCGCTCAGTATTTTTTATTATTTCCAAAAATAACTTCCGTGGAGTTTCAGGACTTTTGGAGTTGTGCAGAATAGGTCTCTAATATTTGCTCCTTTTCCAGCCCAGAATTCCAGCTGCCGGCATTCTCCCTCTTTATGTAAACCTTGTAAAATAAGAGAGAATAGGCATAAGTATTGTGACATAACGTGTAACAACAACCCATAATGCGATAAATATCGATATAAAAGCATGATGCAAAATGGACGTATCACACCGCCAGTCGAGGGCGCAGGGGTGAAGGCGCGGAACTTCTTCAGCAAGGCCTCCACCTGACCCTTCACAGCTGCGGCAGTGGCCGCGCAATGCTCGTCGTCCACAGGCTCCAGCAGCTCGTTGAGGCGGGCGGCAGGATCGCGAAGATGCAGGTGGTTGAAGACGTGCGTCAACGCGGCTGAGGAAAGAACGCGAGCTTCTTCCTCTGCCATGGGGCCGATGCCACGCACGACGTCCTCAAGTGCATCGACCAGATAAGGAAGCAGCTGGGCGGGGCCCTCGTCGCCGGCGGCCAGCGGCTCCTCCAAGCCCTTCTTGTAGAGTGACCACAACGCCGTCCGAGACCTCTCCTCGAGGAGCTTGAAGGCCTCGCGGTCCTCAGCCAGGACCTTCGCCTTGGCTTCAAGCTCGGCCTTCTCCGCCTTCAGCTTCTGCTCCAGCTCCTCCAGTCGGCCGCGCTCCATGGCCTGCGCCTTCACCAACTGCTCCAGCTCGGCATCGCGGTCCCTGACGGCGTCATCTCGGGCCTTCATCTTCTCCTCCTCCGCCTTGCGGCCTCGGGATTCTTTCGCGCGCTCCCTCCACGCGGTCTCCAGCTTGGCCTCCAGCGACCGGCAGCGGTCCTGGTCGGCCCCGGCATCCTTCAGCACCACCTCGCGGGCGGCCACAGCTTGGGCGACAGCCTCCTTGTCCTCCTCGAAGTCCGCAGCATCTTGGCTCAGCGATGCCCGTACAGACACCTCGGAGTGAAGCCAGCCATAGACCAGCTCCAGGCGCCCGGCCACCAGGCGACGGTCGGTGCCTTGAAGATCTTCTCGCAGCAGGCTCATCGCAGAAAGAGCGCGCTCCAGAACGTTAGGGGAGGCTGAAGGACCCGGAGGTAGCAGTGCGGCAGAAGGGGGAGGAGGCGACATCGTCACCATGGCCTGGGAGGACGGAGGTTCCTAAGCTTTGGGGATCTCGGCGACCGAGCCAGGCGTTGGCACATCCGGAGCCAGCGGGGCCACGAGGGCTGACTCCTCCCGGGGATGCTCCCCCAAGCCTCGCGAGGATGATCGGGCCGGAGAAGCGTGAGCGCCATTGCTGCCCTTATCCATGGAGAGGGGTGCGGCCATCGTAGGCGGCCTGGTCCCGAGCAGCGCCGCCTCGTCCTCCTTTCTCCTCTTCGCTGCAGGTGTCGGCCTAATTGCACAACGGAGAAGCGTCAAGGGTAAGCAGCAGAAGCAAGAACAGGACAAGAACACTTACTGGTCTACCACGGCGTAGTCCCTTCGCTTTGTAAGCTTGAAGCCTGAGAGCCTCGCAGCCTGAGGCATAGGCGCGCGGGCTCCAAGAGCGGAAGAGGGGGCAGAGGACGGGCCAGAAGCAGCTCCAGGCGGAGTCCGAGCAGGAGCGTCATCTCGGGAGATCAACGCCAACCTGCCCCTCGTCGGAACCACGGATGGCTCCTCCCTCTCCGGGAGGACATCGTCCTTGTCATCATCATCAGGCAAGGTGCGGAGGATGTCGGCCTTGCGCAAGGGGGAGGTCTCCCCCATCCCTTCGGTGCTCGCCTCCGAGTCACGCTCCTCGTCCTCCTCCTCCTCTTCCTCCTCCCTGCGGGAATCGCCAGAAGACACGTCCACCGGCGCTGTCGCCTCCGGGACCCAAGGGGGTGCCGGCGGCACCAGGCCGCGCCCGTCAAAGGTGGGCATGGCAGCCACAACTCGCGCTCCGTCCTTGCGAAGGAACAAGGGAACGAAGGCACTCGACAGATACTCTTGGTCATCCCCGACCAAGAGGCGTAGAGCCACAGCCAGCTCCTCGTCAGACAAGGCCTCCGGACTCAGGCGAAGCTTGTCTTCTTCACCCCCAAGCGTCCACAAGGGGTGCGAGCGCGCTTGGAGCGGAGCCACCCGCAGCATCAGGAATTCTCTCAGGAGCATGGCCCCTGTCAGCTTCGCCGCCTTCGCGTTGCCCGGCTTCAGGTCGGCGGTCATCTTCTCCAGCACTGACGCCGCCCGGTCGTCAGTAAGCTTCACACGGGACCACCCCTCGTTAGACTGGGGCATCTCCGTTGGCAGCTTCAACCATGGGTGGACACACTTGGCATCCATCATGACCCACTTGCTCCTGAAGCCATCAGCCTTCTTTCCGGCCTTCGAGATCGCGTTGGCCTTGCCGGCTGCGACGAAGTTGGCGCACCCAGAGGTGTGACCGTCGTTGATTTGAAGGAAGAAGAAGTGGCACAGCAGTGCCACGGACGGCATCACCCCGACATACGCCTCACAATAGAAGGCAAAGATCGACAAGAGAAGAACGGAGTTGGGTGGAGATGGAGGGCCTGCAACCTGCAATGACGGAGGACGGCATAGAAGAAGTCGAAGAAGGGGGGAACCAGGCCCGCGATGACGCTGCTCATGAAGAAGGGGTAGAAGGTGCTTTTCAAAGCCTCCAGTTCAGCGGACCCAGCCTGGAGCTCGGTCATCCCCTTCTCGTTGTTCTCCCCCGCCGTCAGCAGGCGCGTGGCAGCGAGGTTCTTCTCTGAGACATTGGGCGCGTCCAGAGCCGGCTCGTACCAGGCGGGCGATGAAGAAGCCTTGACCTTCTCGAGCGCCATTGGTAGCTGGCTCGGAAGGGGATTGAAGCAGATCTGGAGATTTCGAAAGCAAGGGGCGAGAAAGGGGATCTGGAGCAAGACGAAGGAAAGCAATGAAGGCAAGCGTTGCCCGCGCCAGCCTTTTTGTCAGACGGGCAGTTGCCGAGACAGCGTGGGGAAGCGGAGACGCCCACGTCCAATCAATCGCCACGCGTCAAGCAGGGCCGCGGGCTGTTGGGGCCCGCGGTGCTCCGCACTTGCCCTTTGGCTTCGCCTCGAAGACAAGTCCGAGCGCGCCTTGTTGAGGAACGTAGTAATTTCAAAAAAATTCCTACGCACACACAGGATCATAGTGATGCATAGCAACGAGAGGGGAGAGTGTTGTCCACGTACCCTCGTAGACCGAAAGCGAAAGCGTTAGCACAACGCGGTTGATGTAGTCGTACGTCTTCACGATCCGACCAATCAAGTACCGAACGCATGGCACCTCCGAGTTCAGCACACGTTCAGCCCGATGACGTCCCTCGAACTCTGATCCAGTCGAGTGTTGAGGGAGAGTTTCATCAGCACGACGGCGTGGTGACGATGATGATGTTCTACCGACGTAGGGCTTCGCCTAAGCACCGCTACGATATTATCGAGGTGGACTATGGTGGAGGGGGGCACCGCACACGGCTAAAAGATCAATGATCAATTCTTGTGTCTATGGGGTGCCCCCCTGCCCCCGTATATAAAGGAGTGGAGGAGCGGGAGGGCCGGCCCTCTCTATGGCGCGCCCTAGGAGGAGTCCTACTCCCACCGGGAGTAGGATTCCCCCCCCTTCCAAGTACTAGGAGTAGGAGTCAAGGAAAGGGGAGAGAGAAGAGAAGGAAGGAGGGGGCGCAGCCCCTCCCCCTAGTCCAATTCGGACTAGGCCTGGGGGGGCGCCCAACCTCTCCTCTCTCTTTCCCCTAAAGCCCAATAAGGCCCATATACACCTCGGCGAATTCCCGTAACTCTCCGGTACTCCGAAAAATACCCGAATCACTCGGAACCTTTCCGATGTCCGAATATAGTCGTCCAATATATCAATCTTTACGTCTCGGCCATTCCGAGACTCCTCGTCATGTCGCTGATCTCATCCGGGACTCCGAACTACCTTCGGTACATCAAATCACATAAACTCATAATATAACTGTCATCGAAACTTTAAGCGTGCGGACCCTACGGGTTCGAGAACTATGTAGACATGACCGAGACACGTTTCCGGTGAATAACCAATAGCGGAACATGGATGCTCATATTGGCTCCCACATATTCTACGAAGATCTTTATCGGTCAGACCGCGTAACAACATATGTTGTTCCCTTTGTCATCGGTATGTTACTTGCCCAAGATTCGATCGTCGGTATCTCAATACCTAGTTCAATCTCGTTACCGGCAAGTCTCTTTACTCGTTCCGTAATACATCATCCCGCAACTAACTCATTAGTTGCAATGCTTGCAAGGCTTATAGTGATGTGCATTACCGAGTGGGCCCAGAGATACCTCTCCGACAATCGGAGTGACAAATCCTAATCTCGAAATACGCCAACCCAACAAGTACCTTCGGGGACACCTGTATAGCACCTTTATAATCACCCAGTTACGTTGTGACGTTTGGTAGCACACAAAGTGTTCCTCCGGTAAACGGGGGTTGCATAATCTCATAGTCATAGGAATATGTATAAGTCATGAAGAAAGCAATAGCAGAATACTAAACGATCGTGTGCTAAGCTAACGGAATGGGTCAAGTCAATCACATCATTATCCTAATGATGTGATCCCGTTAATCAAATGACAACTCATGTCAATGGCTAGGAAACATAACCATCTTTGATCAACGAGCTAGTCAAGTAGAGGCATACTAGTGACACTCTGTCTATGTATTCACACAAGTATTATGTTTCTGGTTAATACAATTCTAGCATGAATAATAAACATTTATCATGATATAAGGAAATAAATAATAACTTTATTATTGCCTCTAGGGCATATTTCCTTCACGCCTTGGGCCCGGGGACTCTGCGGCGTCCTGGGAACGGGGGTCCCCAGACTTGCCTGCCTGCGGCCCACGGCGTGGCTCCACCAGCGGCCCTATACGAACCATCTTCACAAGCAAACACTCAAGACCCTCGCGAGGCGAACGACGCAAGACCTCCTTAGGGGCTACCTCACCAGGCCGGCTCACGAGGGGCGGAGAAATCAAGGCAAGGGACACCTCGTGAAGTTCCTATGACGCAAGCCATGATGACCGGCGCTAGGCAGGCGCCAGGCGGGCGCCGGTGCACGCAGTGTCCTTGTTTCCTCTTTGGTGCTAAAGGGTCAAGCGTAGGCGAGGAGTCCCGAAGCATCAGGCAAAGGTTTCCATATCGGTGCAACGAGACCAAGACCAGCAGGACGGCAAGAAGGAGGTCACCGTGGAGCCCAAGACGGCGTCACCACCAGAGCCTTTGGCAGGCGAAGACCACCTTTACTCAGGATAACTTGTACTAGTTGTCTCCCTTCGAATTTGGCCGTTGTTGGATCCCTTCCCACTCAATATTTGGGGTGAGGACCAGGGCCTCTATAAATAGGACTAGCCACCACCATAGGAGGGAATGGATCATCCAGATCATCCTCAACCACACACAAGTTCACCAAGCACAAGAGCACCTCTCCTCAGGAGGCTGTTCTTCCCTTGTAACTGTTCATCCTCAGCCCAAGAGGCAATCCACCGCACCACACTGGAGTAGGGTATTACACCACATCGGTGGCCCAAACTAGTATAAACTCTTGTGTCTCTCTTGTCGTGGGTTCGTCGAGCTAGGCCTTGCGATAGTTGCAAGAGCGATCTAGGGAGAGAGAGAGAGAGAGAGATCTTCATGCGCACCCCAGTGTTCGAACCTCAAGGGTTTTGCCGGAACCCGAAATCTGACACGCAACTTCGCAGCCTATGGAGTTGACAAAGGCGAAATGAGCACCAACCAGGTAAGATTACAAAAACATCCATGAGCATTGCAAACACATGCATATATACATATATCATCTAACCATTCATTATTGATGATTTCAAATATTTGACTTGCCAGGCGTACGTACGATACCCATGTCCAGAATCGGTCCAGTAGCAGCTACCGTACATGATGTGGACATGCTTAGCCGTGAGCTTGTCACGTCAAAGGAGAGTACAATGAAGGCACCTAAGGAGTTGAATGACTCCGTGAAGAATGAGAAGGAAGAGATGATTGACGAGATCTCTGATCTCTACGATAAGAAATTGGAGCTCATCGATCAGAAGGACCAACTGGTCACTGAGATCGAGTCTATGAAGAAGGAGATATGCTCCTGAAGGCCGAGAGGGCGGAACTGCAGACCCGCAAAGTCCATTACAGAAAGGAGGGCCAGAGCAACAGGAACAAGTTGCATGATACGAAGATCATTCTTCATCTCGAGACATGTAATGCGTGCATATATGTAGGTAGTAGTTTAGCTAGCGGATAACTTTTGCTTGTAGCTAGCTAGCGGATAACTTTTGCTTGTAGCTTACTAGCAGATAACTTTTGCTTGTAGGTAGCAAGCTAGTTGAGCACTACTGTTTGTGGATTTGAAGTTACCACTATAAGTTTAAGTGGCCGCACATATACTAATAGTTGGGTATATTTTTTATTACTAAAAAATACAAATTGCTGGCGTTGGCTCACAATAAACGCCTTAGCTAACACAATATATTGCTGGCGTTAGCCAGGTGGTACGCCATTAGTGCTAAAATACTACTGACGTGTCTGTCAACGCCACCACTAAATGCTTTCACTCGCGCCATATTGGTGGCTTGGGTATCTATGCTGGCAAGGCACTTTTGCCACGCCATAGCTAGGCTTTTTTTCACTAGTGATATAAGCCTATACATTTGGATCTTATCGGCCCCCTGGCCTTTGACAATCAAAGTAACTACACCATAGTTTAACCTAGAGACGTCTAGTTTACCATCCAAGAAGTCACAAAACAACTGGAATAAATCACAAAAAACTTGGTAAATTTCAACAAGAATGCCATCAGGGCCAGCCGCTCGGTTATGTTTGATACAGAAGACGACAAATTTGATCTCTTCCAAGGAAAATCTAGCAGTCAACATTCCTTATGTTTAGTATCTAAAACAACGGGAACAAGAATACTTAAAGAGATAGGTAAAATATCTACTTGACCAAAAAGCTCTTATAAAACATGGTATCATAGTCAAGCAGTTCCTTATCTTCCTGGATAATAACCCTTCTTGGGAAAATCAAAGATCTTGTTCTTTCTTTTTTTTCTACAGTTCGCCTGAATCATAAAATATCTAGTGATGTTATTCCCTTCCCCGATCATTGTCTTTAGAGAGTTGATACCATTTTATTTTATCCTCTCTCTAAATTTTGTTCAGTCTACACCGAACATCATTTCTAGGCTCATAGTCAGCTACTAACAACCCAATTATCTCACATCTCCTACCAAGATCATCCAATTGGGTAAAAATAGTGTTTCTTCCTTTCCTATAAACCCCTCCACATTGAGATTCCAATCCTTCGGGCATAATCTCAAATTTCTCATTTTCTACAGCCAAAATGTCAAATTATCCTTATCATTCACCTTGCTGTGCGAAACTTGATTAACTATAGTAGCAAGATCATCTATGGTAAACCAGCATAATTCAAAGCAAAAAGGTTTATTAGCAGTAAAGGTTTAACTCCATTATGCATAAGCAAGGCTGCATGGTCATAAACACCTCTATGGCTCTAACCAGTGTCCTGACTATAACTAGCGGGTAACTGTCAAGCGGGGCTAACTAAAAACCTATTTAGCTTAACAAAAAGGACGTCAACCTGATTGTTAGACCAAGTAAAATTTCTCCTAGAAATCTCAAGCTCCTTCATTCCCCAATGCCCAATAGAATTGAAAACGAAAGACCATTTAGGAAGTTTCTTAGTCCTATTCCCATATTTAATCCTCCTAATGATATTAAAATCACTGCCAACTACAAAAGGATGATCATTACAACCATATGTACAAAATCAGTCAGGTTCCTCTCTGTCCCTAGAGTGAGCAGCCCCCATAGACATTGACCATATTCAATTTGAAACCAATTCCTCTTATCCATAAGAGTCATCCTAGTTAAATACTTACTAGCTACACAAGTACCCGTATCAAAAATCTTCTCTAACCCCATAAGCAAGCCACCTAAAGCACCAATAAATGGTTACCAAAGCCAAATAAAGGTAAAAAGACCACTAACCCCAGCTAACCATGGGTCAGTGGAAGCTCTTCTTTATCTCTTGAATACAGATAAATTCTTGTTCTTGAAACATGATTTCGCCCCGCTTTATAAATAAAGCAACCAACCCATCCACAAACCGAGTAGCAACATACCGACATCAATAGTCTGCTAGGACGACAACACAAGCAAGCCCCAAAAAACATAAGAGAAAAGCAAGAAAAAAGACTACCAAGTGGTCATCACATCAAGGGGCCGCTGGAGAAGCTAGTCGGCGCGCCGAAGCATGTAGTGCGTCCAGCATCCTCCCCGGGTGCACCCAGTCCCATTGCCTAGCTAGTGGGTGTAAGTGCTAGAAGAACGCAAGAAATTTTCAGAAAGCGTCAGAGGTTCATCGCAGAAAGACCATCTCGAACACCATCTTATTACATGTCGTCCACAGCGTCCAAGTAAGCGTAGCAAAGATCTACCAGAAGAGGCATCTTTTCCTTCTGGTCTGCATCGCTCTGGCCTCGAGGGAGCTGGCAAGATCTGCAGCCTCCCATTCATGCCCGAGGGACTCCGGACAAAGCTCCAAAGAGACCTAGTCGTAATGTAGGAGAAGAGAATGTGGGTCCCAATCTCTAGGACACCACACAAGGGGCACGACCCATTACCCGGGCCATGCCGCTTGAGCACCACCATCCCAGAAGGGAGGCGATCCCTCAGCACTTGCAAAACAAAAAAATCTTCAAGGGGAGAGGCGCCTTCCAAAGGGGCGTGACCCACTCAATAATCGGCCTACAACACAAAGCACGGTATGCCGAAGCCACAGGAAAATCTCTCGAGGGAGAAATGAGCCATTGCGCAGAATCCGGGTCATTCGTTAGCACGAGAGGTAGGGTCGCTTGTGAATTGGACCACTCCAACACCTCCGCTGGGCCAAATGAGTGATGTAACAAGATGTTCCATTAACCATATTGGCTCGCCTTAGAGACCAAAAGCAATAGATTCACGCAGATGTCAAACAAGTCAGGGAACCCCGTGCACAGAGGGGTTTCGTCCATACAATGATCTAGCCAAAACATGCCCCCTCCACCATTACCAATCGAGAAGGACAACCCCAGGAAAATATCATGCTTGATATTCTGGATCGGCTGCCAAAACTGGGATCCCCCCATGTGGTCGCAAGCTAGAAGAGCATGCCCCGAAGGTACTTAGCCTGAAGAAGCTACAACCATAATCCCCCCTCCCCGTGGATGATTTGCCAAACTCACCGAAGCATGAGGGCGATGTTCATCCGTTGGGAGGCTGATAACCCACAAGTATAGGGGATCGCAACAGTTTTTGAGGGTAGAGTATTCAACCCAAATATATAGATTCGACACAAGGGGAGCCAAAAAATATTTGAAGGTATTAGCAGTTGAGTTGTCAATTCAACCACACCTGGAGATTAATTATCTGCAGCAAAGTGATCAGTAGCAAACTAGTTTGATAGTTTTGATAGTAGTGATAGCAGCAATAGTAATAGTAATAGTGATAGCAGTAATTTTGTAGCAAGTGTAACAGTGATGATAGCAATTGTAACTTAGCGGAAACAATATAAGATAAATTCATAGGCATTGGATCGGAGACTTGTTGGATGATATTCATCATGAGACAGTTATAACCTAGGCGATACGGCACTAGCTCCAGTTCGTCAATATAATGTAGGCATGTATTCCGTAAATAGTCATATGTGCTTATGGAAAGAACTTGCATGACATCTTTTGTCCTACCCTCCCGTGGCAGCGGGGTCCATATTGGAAACTAAGGGATATAAAGGCCTCCTTTTAATAGAGAACCGGAACAAAGCATTAACACATAGTGAATACATGAACTCCTCAAACTAAGGTCATCACCGGGAGTGGTCCCGGTTATTGTCACTCCGGGGTTGCCGGATCATAACACGTAGTAGGTGACTATAACTTGCAAGATCGGATCTAGAACATGGATAATATGATGATAACATAAACGGTTCAGATCTGAAATCATGGCAACCGGGCCCAAAGTGACAAGCATTAAGCATGGCAAAGTCATAGCAACATCAATCTTAGAACATAGTGGATACTAGGGATCAAGCCCTAACAAAACTAACTCGATTACATGATGAATCTCATCCAACTCCTCACCGACCAGCGAGCCTACGAAGGAATTCCTCACTCCCGGTGGGGAGCATCATGGAATTGGCGATGGAGAAGGGTTGGTGATGACGAAGAACAAAGATCCTCCTCTCCGGAGCCCCAAACGGACTCCAGATCTGGCCTCCCGATGAAGAACAGGAGGTGACAGCGGTTCCGTCTCGTGGATCGCGATAATTCTTTCTCCCTGATTTTTTCTGGAAAAAAATGATTTTATAGCGTCGGTTTCAGGGTCTACGGCGCCACCAGGTGGGGACAACCCACCTGGGCGCGCCAGGAGAGGGGGGCGCACCCTGGTGGGTTGTGCCCACCCAGGGGCCCCTCTCCAGTAGGTCTTGGCTCCAGAAATTCTTATATATTATATAAAAATTCCTCGCAAAGTTTCGTTCCATTCCGAGAACTTTTATTTCTGCACAAAAACAACACCATGGTAGTTCTGCTGAAACAGCGTCAGTCCGGGGTTAGTTTCATTCAAATCATGCAAATTAGAGTCCAAAACAAGAGGAAAAGCATTAGGGAAAGTAGATACGTTGGAGACGTATCAACTACCCCAAGCTTAAACCTTTGCTTGTCCTCAAGCAATTCAGTTGATAAACTGAAAGTGAAAAAGAAAAGCTTTTACGAACTCTTTTGCTCTTGTTTGCATAAATAAGCTTAAACAGCACCCCAGGTTTTCAGTCAATCATTATAACTAACCATGCCGACAATAACTCTTAAAGATTATAATGACTCATATCAATGACATAATCAGCTAGCGAGTAATAATAAGGTATCTCAAACGGCAACACGTTGCGAAAACAACCATGATATAATATGAAAATAGTGGTATCTCGCTAGCCCTTTCTGAGACTGCAAAACATAAATGCAGAGCACCTCCAAAGTTCAAGCAGCGACTAAACATTGTAATTCATGGTAGAAAAGATCCAGTCATGATGCACCCAACATTAGCTACACACAATGCATAAGTCATGACAGCTGCGCTCTCAGGTTCTAGCGCTTGTTTTACAAGGTGTTGACACAACATAAAAGTAAACAGATGGTCCCTTCGCAGAGGGAAGCAGTGATTTGCAGAGGTGCCAGAGCTCAAGTTTTTAAAACAGAGGTAAATGATATTTTGAGACATGCACCCTTCTCATTTACTTCACGACCATCAGTTATCAATATCTTCCATGCTAAGCACGCTAGTGGCGGTTCCCAAGCGATAAAAGTAAAGGTTGGGACTCCATTCGGAGTTTTTGTTTGATTATTTGAGCAATTAACTCTTTTTCAGTTTGTAGTTTGGGACTGGGCATCCCTATTACCGCCTTTTTCTTGTGCGATGGCGAGTGAATAAACACTCAACCTGAGAATAACCCGCTTAGCATGGAAGATACCGACCACCTCCTGTCGTTCCATGAACGACCCAGGCACACACACTACAAAAAAACCAAAAAACGTGACATTTCGGGCCGAACGAATTTTTTTCTGTCATACATATCACACTTCTATGACGATAATTGTGACAAACCGCGGTATCATCATAGATGTGGTGGGCTCCTACCTCCATGACAAAAAATCATGACAGAAAATGGGCTTTTCGTCCTGGGCGGGCCGGAGACACAGCTGCATGACATTCTTTGGGCCGTCCATGACGGAAAAAACCGTGGTAGAAGCGAGGGCGAGGAAAATTTCGGCGAGTTCCCGGTTATGGTGGGAGGTCCGGGGCCGAGCGATGCACGTTTCTCTCGTACACGTACGTGTGTGTGTGCGAGGCGTTGGCTCTAACTGAACCCGACCGAGGCGTTGGGCTCTAACTGAACCCGAGCGATTGCACTGCAGGCTACGTGTTACTGAACCCGAGCGATCGATCGATGGCTGTTAACTGAACCCGATCGAGCGATTCCTTTGTTACTGCTGCTAACTGAAGCCGGTCAATGCTGCCTCTGGGATGAACAGTGAGCATTGCGGGGGGGTTTGGATGAACAGTGAGCGGTGGCGTTGCCTCTGGATGAACAGGACCCCGTGGTGTGGTGGAGGGCTGGATGAACAGTAGACGGTGGAGGGGTGCCCGTGGAGGGGTGGTTGAACAGGACCCCGTGGTGTGGAGGGCTGGATGAACAGTAGACGGTGGAGGGTGCCCGTGGAGGGGTGGTTGAACAGTAGCCGGTGGAGTAGCGCGCGGTGGGCTGGTGAACAGGGCCGTGGAGGCTGAGGAGGCACGGAGCCCGTGGAGGCTGGAGGAGGTCGACGGTGGAGATGAACAGTATCCCGTGGAGTCCCGTTTTGCGGTACGCCACACCCCTCCGATGAACAGGACCCCCGTTTCGACCGTAGGAGGTCCGTTTCGTCCGTTTTGCGGTACGCCACACCCCTCCCGATCAACAGGACCCCCGTTTCGACCGTAGGAGGTCCGTTTCGTCCGTTTTGCGGTACGCCACACCCCTCCCGATCAACAGGACCCCCGTTTCGACCGTAGGAGGTCCGTTTCCTCCGTTTTGCGGTACGCCAGACCCCTCCCGATCAACAGGACCCCGTTCGAACGTAGGAAGGTCCGTTTCCTCCGTTGTGCGGTACGCCAGGCCTCGTTTCCATCGCCTGTTCCGTCCAAGCCCTCCCGATGAACACGACCACGCATTCCGTTCCGACCCAGCCGGTTGGCTCCCACGCGTTCCGTTGCCTCCCGATGAACACGACGCATTCCGTTGCCTCCCCATGAACACGACGCATTCCGTTGCCTCCCCATGAACACGACGACGACGCTGTTTCTCCGTTCCGACCCAGCCATGTACACGAGCCCTGGCCGTACGTATGCGCGAGTAGGCGTTCGAGACCCCGCCCGTATGTACACATACGTGGCCGTATTTTCTTTCTTGCACCCTGGCCGCTGTACGTACGTGTACATGCTACGTGCGCGCCTCTACTACGACACGTACGCGCCTCTACTACGACACGTGCGCGCCTCTACATCCACCAGTATATATGTACGTACACGTTCGCGACCAGAATGACAACGCTACGTACGCTTCGACCAGGTGGGTCCCGACTGTCAGGCACTTCCTTGCCTGCGAAGATGTAGCTGGTGGGTCCCAGCAGTCAGGGGGCGAATCGTTTTTTTTGCCCGGACGCACTTCCTTGCGTGCGAAGATGTAGCTGGTGGGTCCCAGCAGTCAGGGGCAAACGTTTTTTTCGCGAAATACGGTGGCCCGTCCGGTGGGTCCCCGCTGTCAGGTGGAGGAATAATTATTTTGCACGTAATAAGGAGGCACTTCCTTGCTGCGGCCGTGGACCCAGCTGTCAGCCTCTCCACGTACAGTCCACGTCCGATGGAAGCCGTTCCTTGACCACGTTGACCACGCCGCGCCGAGAGCACCAGGGCGGTGGACGACGGCGAGGCCTAGGAAGGGGACGACGCGGAGCCGGGGAAGACGCGGCAGTGGATGCCCACGCGTAGAGGAGTACGAGGGTTCACTGGTTCGCTGCGGTGTGAGGCTGCCGTCGCCGCAGAATAACAGGGGGTGTGGGTGAGTAGAGGGATGGCCTGGCCAGCGGTGGGAGTAGTAGGGGGCGGTGAGGCCTCCGCCGCATCGCAGCCGGCCACGGGAGGCAGGAGCACGAGGCACGACCGGCGCTGGTTTGGGCGGCTGGAGCAAGAAGACCAGAGGTTGAAGAAGCACTACGGCCGTTGGATGGACATCGTACGGTCACTGGAGCTAGAATCGTGCATATTGACTAAGTTGACAAAGCCCTCCGTCCCCGTCAACTTAGTAGGCCCACAAGTCAGCCTGCCACTATACTGGGTCCCAGCTAACAGGGGGAGTATTCATTTTTTTGTGCGTAATAAGGAGGCACTTCCTTGCGTGCGAAGATATAGCTGGTGGGTCCGAGCTGTCAGCGGCGGTAACGTTTTTTTCGCGAAATACAGAGGCCCTTTCGGTGGGTCCCTGATGTCAGGTGGAGGAATCATTATTTTGCGCGTAATAAGGAGGCATTTCCTTGCGTGCGGCCGTGGACCCAGCTGTCGGCCTCTCCACGTACAGTCCACTTCAGATGCATGTCGGTCGTTGACCACGTTGACCAGGCCGCGCCGAGAGCACCAGGGCGGTGGACGACGGCGAGGCCTAGGAAGGGAACGACACGGAGGCAGGGAAGACTCGGCAGTTGTTTCCCACGCGGAGGGGAGTACGACTGTACGAGGGTTTACTGGTTCGTCTGCCGTCGCCGGAGAATAACAGCAGGTGTGGGTGAGTAGAGGGATGGCTAGGCCAGCGATGGGAGTACGGTGGGGCGGTGAGGCCTGCGCGGCAGCACAGCCGGCCGCGGGGAGGAGGGAGCAGGCAGTCCCGCCGGCGCTTGTTTGAGCGGCTGGAGCAGGAAGAGCAGAGATTGAAGAAGCACGACGGCCGTTCGATGGACATCCAACAGTCACTGCTTGTGCGTCAACCTTTTTTTAGGAAAGCCTCAAATCTGTGGAAAACAGCATACAGCCCATCTGCCATTATTTCTAATAATTTACAGCCCATTTGCTAATTCTTAAGGTTTTTTTGGAGCCCATATTCTTTTTGTTAGCATTACAGCCCATATTGTGGCCACGGTTAAAAAATTATACGAAATTTTGCATATTTCGGTGCGGTCCGAACTGTTTTTAATCCCGAAATTTCGACTCACATTCAAACTGATTTTAAAAATAAATGTATATCAATATAAAATCCAACAAATTCTCCACGCATAAAAATTAATGTAATTTAAAATCTCGAAATGAAAAAAAGATATTTGAAACTAATTGCCGGTTTGATGTGTTTTAAAAATGTACAGCCCATTTCTCATTACTGATAGGCCATTTTCTCGGCCAGCCGAATGAAGCTCTCCTCGTCTTGAAAGATTTGCAGCCCAACAGGCCTGACAAAGCGACTTACTTGGCAAATCACAAAAAAACTGGGCTGTGGCCGTGGACCCAGCTGTCAGCCTCTCCACGTACAGTACTCTTCCGATGGAAGTCGGTCGTTGACCACATTGACCACGCCGCGCCGAGAGCACCAAGGCGGTGGACGACGGCGAGGCCTAGGAAGGGGACGACGCGGAGCCGGGGAAGACGCGGCAGTGGATGCCCACGCGGAGAGGAGTACGAGGGTTCACTGGTTCGGCTGCGGCGTGAGGCTGCCGTCGCCGCAGAATAACAGGGGGTGTGGGTGAGTAGAGGGATACCCTGGGCCAGCGGTGGGAGTAGTAGGGGGCGGTGAGGCCTCCGCGGCATCACAGCCGGCCACGAGAGGCAGGAGCACGCGGCACGACCGGCGCTGCTTTGGGCGGCTGGAGCAAGAAGACCAGAGGTTGAAGAAGCACTATGGCCGTTGGATGGACATCGTACGGTCACTGGAGCTAGAATCGTTCATATTGACTAAGTTGACAAAGCCCTCCGTCCTCGTCAACTTAGTAGGCCCACAAGTCAGCCACCCACTATGGTGGGTCCCAGCTAGCAGGGGTATTCATTTTTTGGTGCGTAATAAGGAGGCACTTCCTTGCGTGCGAAGATATAGCTGGTGGGTCCGACCTGTCAGCGGGGGGAACGTTTTTTTCGCGAAATACAGAAGCCCTTCCCACGTACAGTGCACGTACAGTGCGTAATAAGGAGGAACTTTCCTTGCGTGCGACCATGGACCTCGTGGGTCCCAGCCGTCAGGCTCTCCACGTACAGTCCTCTTCCGATGACTCTCGTATGTTGACCACGCCGCGCCGAGCGCACCGAGGCGGTGGACGACGGCGAGGCCCCAGACTGGAACGACCCGGAGATGGGGAAGACGCGGCAGTGGAGTCGCAGACGGAGAGGAGTGGGAAACTTGACTGGTTCGGGTGCGGGGTGGGCCTACACTCGGCAGAGAATAACAGGAGGTGCGGAGTGGAGGGATGGCCTGGCCGTCGGCGGGGTAGCGTTTCGCTGAGGAGCGCAAAACAACGCCGCTGGACGCCGAAGGCTGGAGCAGGCGGTTCCGGCAGCGCTGGGGGAAGAAGACGAGAGATTGAAGAAGAATGCCGGCCGTTGGATGTAAATCCAACGCCTTCTTAGGCTTCGACCTACTGGCCCACATGTCAGCCAGTCCATTTGTTTTTTAGTCCATTTGGTGGGCTGGGTGAAACAATGATGTAGCATCTATGCAGCCCGTTTAAATCCCATTTGCATTTTTCTCGAAATCCGCGGACTTGCTGGGCTGGGTGAAAATATCATGTTGGGCTAGACGGAGAAATGTTATAAAAACATAAACACATGATTGCACGTCAGTAAAATCTTTGCAAGCTTATGTACGCAATCACTAGGAGTTAACTTGCCAAGTTATATATAAACAATTATTATTATTATTTTGTAAGAACTTTCAACTTACGAAATAAAATATCATTTTAATTTGATGAGTTAATAGTACGTGGGGTATTATTATTTTTTAGGCTAGACGTGGGACAGTTGAGTTGGTTCTAGGGGAAAGTACTGGGAGAAAACTCAGTTTACATCGAAAAAGAAAGTGGGAGAAAATTCAGAGACCTGCTGGGTCCACCTGAGGAGGGGAATATGTTGGGAGGAAGGAGATTCAAAGCACGGCAGCCGAGTGAACTAGTTTTTTTTACGGACAAGTGAACTAGTTTACATACATAAGCAAATAGCCACTAAAAAAGCAATCAGGTTAATGGGTTCTTAAAAGAAATATTTCGGACAAAACAGATAATTACGACACATAGGCTAATGCATGAAACACTCAGATGATAAAGGTGCTTATAAACAGATAAAGTACAACATCTAGACCTTCCTGGCACGCTTGATCATGACGCTGCGGCTGTCCGTGTACTCGTCGGTTACGGGAAGCAGACACGCCCTCATGTCCAAGATCTGCCTGTACATGTCGTAGCATGCGTATGCGTCCTTGGCCGCGTAGGTTATGTAGGCTAGATTCAGAGGTACCTCCCACGTGTTCAGGTCGTCTTCTTTCATGTTGGCGTATCAGGGGTCGATGATGGTCTCAGCGAGGTCAACCACGGAGTCCTTCTCCTGCCCGTTGCTGATGATCTTGTATTGCTTCTGGATGTCGACAAGCTTGTTGCACCAGATGGCCGAATCGTCGCGTTCTTCCTTCTCTCCACCGTAGCGAAGGTGCAGTCGGCGCTGCCGATGAAACGGGCGAATGCTCCAGAACCTGGTGCAGCCATAGGACTGAGGCGAGGCAGAGCTTCACCGAGTCCGTATCGTTGGTGTACATCACATTCAACTTGGTGCAGCCATAGGACTGAACGGCGAACTCAAAGGGGAACTCCTTGCTGAAGTCCATATCCAGCAGGCTCACCCCTCGGATCGCCATTGGAGTCTCTTCGAGTGAACGAGTGTGTAGGCGGCGGCAGCAGTTCGTTTTTCAGCTCTTGGGGAACTGGATTCAACAGTAAGCTGAGTGTGTACAGGCGACAACAGTTACTACCCCTCCCTCGTCCGCTGCACGCCCGGCAGAAGATGCACCCTCGGCCACACGTCGGTTCACGAGCGGGTCTGTATTGGTACTGTAATAACAGGAGTTAGTGGTCACTTTACTTAAATTTAATTAGCTTTAATAGAAATTTATACTTAAAACAAGCAATGCATTCGCTCGTTCTATCAGTGCCACAGGATCAACATGCACAACAATTAGAATTATTATTCTCAGGACGCACACGATCAGCACATTTGTCGCACTTTCACAAAGATAATACTACCAAGTTTGAACTGTTTGTTATGGTTGTTGTCCTCTGCATCATCATGCCGTGTTTCCCAGCTTGCAAGATTCAGAACCAACAAATAAGATCCAAATAATAAGTACAACAAAGATGCCTACACATCTCATTGATTCCCAGCTTGCAAGATTCAGAACCAACAAATAAGATCCAAATAATAAGTACAACAAAGATGCCTACACATCTCATTGATTCCCAGCTTGCAAGATTCAGAACCAACAAATAAGATTCAAATAATAAGTACAACAAAGATGCCTACACATCTCACTGATTCCCAGCTTGCAAGATTCAGAACCAACCCATTAGAGCCTTTTGATAAAGTGAATATCGGGATTAAATCCATCTTGGCTAGCCATGTCATACAATCGAAGAACTTGGCGAATGCTCTTGACCGTCACAACATCTGTAGTTGAGTATTCCTGTTTGCACAGCGCAGATAATAAAGAGCATGATTACTATAATACTGGCACTAGTGGAAGTCAACCTGCAGCTCCACTCGATGATTCAATTCATGCCACTTTTTCTGCAGTTCACCTGAAATGAAGCAAAGATTGCATCATTCAGCTACGGCTCATCTTGCAAAGGCTAATAAAATGTTGCACGAGATTACCAGCAGAATTTGACGGAGATTTTGGAAACTCCAATCACCATTTTGTGCAGTTCCACCAAAATTGAGAGATGTTGCCCATGTAACATTTTAGTTGAACTGCACAAGACACTCATTCCAAAAAAGTGTTTTGTGCAGTTCACCAAAAGGTCACAATAGCAACAAGGTGAAATGGATATCCCTATCTGCACAAAAAGATAGAAAGTAAACAGTTGCTGGTCAATAAGAATATACGAAACATATACAAAATGAAAAGAAGCATCTTAATTATGTTCATGGCAATCACGCAAGGACAGTAGAAATTTTAAAACGTCAGCAATGCTTCATGTTACCAGAAGCATTACGATCAACAATGAGATTCCTCAAATATGGGATTACTTTAATGGTGGCATTGCTTGTTTACCAGACACAGTAAATCAACAGCAGCTAAAGAGTTGGTTTAAGGGCATGGGACCGTGGGGACACCAGGACACTCAGCAGCGTAAAGGAGCAACTTACTTATCATACTGGGGAAAACAGCAGGAGTGCCATTTGTAACACAGTTTAATTGCATCTTATCACTGGAGGCATTAGATTAACAATAACACTGGTTAGACATGTCCCTAAGGTAACAGTGTGATCGCTTCATTTTACATGCGCCCTTACATTAACAACAGCAAAAGGTTGGTATAAGGACATGCGACAGTGGACGCATCAGCACAATGTACCTACAAGGAGGCATAAAGTGGTGATGCCGAGTTTGTTCATGCTATGTGAGGGCAGCAAACCTAATCCTGGAGACCTTGTACTATGTGAGGGCAGCAAATCTAATCCTGGAGACCTTTTACTATGTGAGGGCAGCAAATCTAATCCTGGAGACCTTTTACTATGTGAGGGCAGCAAATCTAATCCTGGAGACCTTTTACTATGTGAGGGCAGCAAATCTAATCCTGAGACCTTTTACTATGTGAGGGCAGCAAATCTAATCCTGAGACCTTTTACTATGTGAGGGCAGCAAATCTAATCCTGGAGACCTTTTACTATGTGATGGCAGCAAATCTAATCCTGGACATACTCTGTTGACTTGTCCACCAGCCGCCACTTTCTATCCTTTTTTCAACCAATAATAGATCTGTTCCTTATCCAGTTTGTACTGCGTTTTCCCATTATTTCCCTTTTCAACCAAGAGACCGGTTGGGTATCCGGTCTCTACTACTTTCACCATATTATTTCCTCTTTGAATCAAGTCCTAGATTCATGCTACAACTTTCCCCCCTTTCTTCGTTGTTTGAACAAAGCCCTAGATTCGAATGCATGAAGTAGCTTTACCTCTAATAATACTAAAAATTTAGGTGGCTTTGGAAGAGCTGATGGGAGTAGAAAAAGATGCACATGCAGACACGTGGGGAGCTGGGGCAGTAGAGCAAGGCCGCTTTCGAAGAACTTATACCTGAGGGTCGCCGGGATGTCGGCGGCGGCAGGTCGGATCTGCGGACAATACGGCAGGGAGGAAGAAGGGTCGGAGGACCTCCCGAGCCGGCGCTGTGTCGGAGAGAACGGCACGGGCAGAGGATCGGGCCCCTCCGGCAGCTGTGGGTTTCCTCCCTCGGCGGCGATGACCGCGTGAACGATGCACCTTTTAGTCCTCTACACACACCGGCCGAAGGGATCCGGCCGGATCTGTGACCAGCGGTGAGCAGAGAGAAAATGTCGCTACCGCTGTCTTGTTTATATCTGGAGAGGATGAGAGAATGAAGAGAGCAACCCTAGTAAAGCAAGCGCTCAGGCCCCTGCGTCCATATATAGTGGAGTGATTATCTTTTTTCTCTCCACAACAAGCGTTTCAATTTGTGTACGTGGCATTAAAGAAAAGAAACTCTCTATTTAAGGTGACTACTGTACGACTCCTACTTACTACTAGTAGTACTACAGTATTGTTCACTTGTGCTCCCCGCCCCTCCATTCATTGAACAACCCCACGGGTGAATAAACATACAGTAAGTACTGTATTTATATAGAACGAACAAGCTCGAACTATTTTCGCGTAGTTAAAAGTTGAGGGCGGGGCTTTTCCCGGGCAGTACGCGCGGCAGTTTTCGGGTAGGCGGTTTGACAGAGAGGCGAGGAGGGTGAGCGAGTGGGGCTGTGCGATTTGACGGCGCGTTACTGCTGGAAAGACTTGTGATATGACCACTCACTATAGTCATGAATTACTGGCGCTCCGACCGGGGTGATGCCCCCCTTCCGTTCCGCGCTCTAATCTGGTGCATGACACGTCGACCCGGATGCTGGCTCTCCCACATGTCGGAGTAGTAAGAAGGAGCAAAGAATGATGCGGTATATACTAGTACTATACTACTCCCTCCGTTCCTAAATATAAGTCTTTGGAGAGATTTCACTATGGACCACATACGGAGAAAAATGAGTGAATCTACACATAAAATGCATCTATATACATCCGTATGTGGTCCACAGTGAAATATCTACGAAGACTTATATTTAGGAACGGAGGGAGTACTACTCAGGTCGGAGGAGTGCGAACCACGGCAGCCCAGTGAACCAGCAGTGCGAACCACGGTAGCCCAGTGAACCAGCAGTAGAAAACAATGTGGTGATATGGCCATAAAAACAATGTGCTACGGTCCACACTGTAGCATGTACAGTAACACTCCTCTTTGTTTGGATCCCTGAGTTAGAGCTAGTTTGGGTTGAAATAGCCTCAAATTATCGAAACAAGAGGGGTTAGTTTGAGCTAGTTTGCTCTAACCCAGCTAAAAAAACTAGCCCGGTGGAGAGGTTCTAATTGGGTTAGTTATCCTCGGGCCCACTAAAAGAGAACTAAAAAAATCTCCCCTGCCCGCACCAGATCGCTCCCCCCTCTCGCACGACTCCTCTCTGTTCCCCATAGGGCCGCTCGCCCTCTCTCTCCTCCGGCCGCCCTCTCCTTCCGGCCTCCGCCGCCCTACTCCGGCCGCCCTCTCCCTCCGGCCTTCGAAGGTCGCCCCGCTCCCCCTTCACCAGTCGTTTTTCTCCCTCTGTCGTGCGCGGCGGCGGCGCATCTACCAGGGAGGTCGCGAGAGGGGTGAGTTTGTTCGTTCCTTCTCTGTCTCACGGCCATATCATTGATCTTGCTTGCTCTAGCGCTAATTCTGATTTGGAAAAGTAGATCCTGATCAAACTTGGTATAGATTTGTGGTGCACGCATGGAATTGTTTGATGCTGCTTGAGGAGGTAATAAATCTTTCTAGAGGCCCAAAGATTCAGGTCACCTTTCTAGGTATTTCAATTTCAGGCTTGCATTATTTCTAGAGGCCCAAAGATTCAGTTCACCTTTCTAGGTATTTCAATTTCAGGCTTGCATTATTTCTAGAGGCCCAAAGATTCAGTTCACCTTTCTAGGTATTTCAGTTTCAGGCTTGCATTATTTCTAGAGGCCCAAAGATTCAGTTCACCTTTCTAGGTATTTCACTTTCAGGCTTGCATTATTTCTAGAGGCCCAAAGATTCAGTTCACCTTTCTAGGTATTTCAGTTTCAGGCTTGCATTATTTCTAGAGGCCCAAAGATTCAGTTCACCTTTCTAGGTATTTTAGTTACAGGCTTGCATTATTTCTAGAGGCCCAAAGATTAAGTTCCCAGTCGGCGGCAAGCGGCCCTGCTACCCATGCCGGTGTCGACCTCAACTCGCAAGGGCCGGCGTCGGAGGGGTTCCCGGGGCTTGGGCTCTACAGAGCCTTCCTCCAGAGCGACGATGGCGAGCTCCTCCCTCGGTGCGTGAGGGGCTCCGGGCTCCCTCCCTATCGTGAATGACTTCCGTGATGAGTTAGCTCATTCTTTGTTTCATGAAGTGTTTTTTTATTTTGTGAAGCTTGATTGACGACTTGTATGTTTAAGTGGGATATCTCATTTGTATGGACAAAGTAAAAATTATCATGTTTTGCATGCTTGATTTGTATAGATGGTTCGTTTATGTCAATTGTGAGCGGGAGGAGGCCACAGAAGAGCCGGCCACACCAAGAGGGTGCTTGGATCCAAGGGACTTATTTTAGTCTGACTAAAAATAGTCTCTTTAAGAGGCTAAAGTTCCAAGCACCCCTGACTAAAGAGGGGCTAAAACTAGTCTTGAGACTAAAAAATTTAGTCAGGGGTACCCCTACTAAAATGTGGATTAGTCCTCTCTCTCCTCATTTAACTCCTCTCCTTTAACACAGGCGAGTTCTGGATTGGAGGGTTTGGAGGATAATAAATGCTCATTAACTTGATTTTAGTCTCTTTAGTATTTGGATCCAAGCATGGGTGAGGCTAGCAAGTTTTAGTCCCACTACTTTTAGTCATGGAACTAAAACGTATCCAAGCACCCTCCAAATCCGGCAGGAAATAGGGTCCAAAGTAGTCAAATGATTGAGATAGAGCATTTATTGTCAATCTAACCCTGCCATCCATACACCTCTTTGGTTTAGAGTTAGTTCAGGGTTAGAATCTAACTCTAACCTCTAACTGAGTTAGAGTTCTCCTCGTCTCGGTTCATCGCCATCATACTTTCCCCATTCCTGTGTTTTCAGTATCCTGCGAATCAAAGAGGCCCTTTTTTTGCGGGAAAAATCAAAGAGGCCCTTAGACTGGTTTCGGTCCGGTCATTTTTTATAAACGTGTTATGTCCAAAATTTAATGAACGTGCTCCGGTTTCCACGAAAATAATCCGGTTTCATGTAGTAATTCATTCATTTATTTATTCTTCTGCGGGGGGTTTGCATGTAATTCGTGAGGTCTGAAATGTAAAGTACCCCGGCATATGCTCCGAGTCGTGCATGCACTACGACCCAGATGCTCTATGTCCCACATGTCGGCGAATGGGAGCACGTGGAAATAGCCTAGGAGTACATATAGGAGGATAAATGCGTGAAATAATATGTACTGTGAAGCGTAGCCGCGGTTCGAAAAGGAGACCTAAAGTGATGACAGCTATAGGTCGCACGCACCCAACTAGTGGTACTAGACATACGACTAATTTTTCCCTCAAAAAAAAGAGGCACGAGTGCTCAGTACTCCTATTCTATAAACACGAGTCCCATCTGACAACAGCGTCCGTGCTACAGCTAGCTCTCCTCCCTCGTTTCTCTCTTCTAATTCTAAACTCGGCCGACGCCCGGTGGGCGGGGTGGGTTTGCTCAACTGCGGCCCCACCTCACAGTGAAAACGTTACGACTGGAATAAAAATGCCATATACTCCCTCCGTTCATAAATATAAGCCTTTTAGATACTATTTCAAATGGAATACAGCATACAGATGTATGTAGACATAGTTTAGAGTGTAGATTCACTCATTTTGCTCCGTATGTAGTAGTCACTTGCTGGAATCTTTAGAAAGACTTATATTTGGGAACGGAGGGAGTACTATACTAATAAAACATTAAGGCCACGAGGCGATGCAGTGCTGGTTACAGGAGGCAAGAAGAGATGCATCCATCGACGACGTCCACCTCCTCGACTCAGGGCGCCGGCCCACCGAACGGCGCCTAAGTAGCAGCGGCTTTCGTGGCCAGGTCGACGTGCTTCTGAACAATGGCGTCCAAAGATTCCAGCCGCTGGAAGAAGGCCAACGTCTTTCTGTCCTCGCTTGCCTTGTAGTGGCCTATGTAGACGATTTCCTCGTAGACGTGGATGTGCAGGTCGACGGTTTCTTGCATGGCGAGGCGCTGCGCGGCGAGCGCGGCCTCGAGGTGCACATTCTTCGTCGCGACCTCCGGCACCTGCAGGGCCACCAGGGCTTGAAAGAGTTCGTCACCATGGAGGCCGATGAGGGTGGCAGGCAATGAGGAGCCTGGGCGCGCGGGCTGGAGCAGTACGGCAAGGTCGTCCGCGCGCTTCTTGACGGCGGTGAACTTGCGGATGGAGTTGACCATCATGTCGTCCATGCGAGAGGCGAAGCCGGCGTCGGCGAGGGCTACGATGCCTGCGGTCGCCAGCACCGTCTGGAAACGCTGCGCGGTGCGGGGCCGCAGGCCGGCGCCTTGGATGATTTGGCACAGCCGACTGCCGCTCGCGTCCATCGCCTCCATAGGTGCTTGTGGCTTCTGGTCACTTGGTCTTGGATTGGAGTGAGCAGTGTTGCGCAGAGACTTGGGAGTAGATGGATTGGAGTGGTGGGGCGCCTTTATTATATGAGAGTCCAAACTCTGTTGCATTCACATCGTGCTGGCTCTATTCTGCTTCTCCAATTAATTCCCTCTGCATGTAATTGAGGATGCATCATTGACCGTTCAACGTCTCGGGAACCGCTACCCTCTCCCTCCTTGGCATTCAAGCACCTATGGACCCGTCGACGACGAGGTGCCTATGGTGACTTCGTAAATTTCAAGATGATAGTGCCGTGCGTGTGTGCGTTCATAGGGGTGAGTGTATGCGCGTGTATATGAGCGCTTGCGTCTGTACTGTGTAAAAAAACGTAAATGCGTGTCAAAAAGAGACTAGTCAGTATACTCAATATTGTGCACCTCGGAGAGGAAAACGATAGAACTAGTACGTATTTATTTACGGTGCAGATTCACTCATTTTGCTCCATATGTACTCCGTCTCGGTGTAGTCTAGTCACTTGTTGAAATCTCTAGAAGGGCAAATACTCCTTTCTGGTTTACAGGGCTATACTAGCAAGTAGTTGTACGTACTAGTACAATAGTGGGCTCACATAGCAATTTTGTCTCATGCAAGAGCCTGGCTATATGCGTGCTCCAATGTTCGCAACTGCAACGTTCGGTTTGCGCTTGGCTCTTCGCCTCTTCGAGAAGACGAACAATGATGTTACTACTACTGCTTCTACAGTGTCGAATCCACTGCTGCATGTCCGTCCACCGCGAGCGGGACGGATAGCTTGTTGTAGAAGTACTACTAAGCAAAAGCCTGTCCTCGTTTGCGAGCAACCGCGCGCATGGGTGAGGGAGAAGGCGTGTAGTAAAATCAAGCTTCTCCTCGTTGTACGAGTTGACGCGACACATCATAGCACTGGCCCCACATGCTTGCCTCTAAACTTGGCTGAAAGACCCGCAGTGTACAATATATTTGCTGCAACCTCTAACATTTACCCACCACAAATTAAAATATATGTGGCCGTATGCATCGTTCTGATGCAGAGGCCGGGGAGTCCCCCCTTTTCGAAAAAAACAAATTAAAATATATATTCCTGTCTTGACCAGATGAGCGTGCAAACTACAATCACCAGGGTGTCAGGTAGGGCCAGAAGACTATTTTAATTTTTTTAAAACTTCGAGACGGCCACATAGCATGGAGCCGACCCCAACGATTTTAAGCTTACAGGCACGGTACACGCTATCCTAGACTACTCTACACATGAAACTGCCACACGAGCGTCCGGGCTGCGCTTGGCTCTTCGCCTCTTCGGGAAGTCGAACAATGATGGAGTACTACTGCACTGGAGGAGTACTACAGTACGCTTCTGGCCATCTGACACCGATTGAACTGCTGCATGTCCACCGCGTGCGGGAGGGAGAGCGTGTAGCGAAAGCTTCTCCTAGTCTTGCCAGCCACCACGCTCATGGGCGAGGGAGGGACGCTCCTGCCTTTGCGTGTATGACAGGTGGGCCCGACAGGTGTGTGGCCAACCTGTCATACAGCCAAAGGCAGGTGCAGTTAAGTCCGCGAGGGAGAGGATAATCAAACTTCTCGTTGATGTACGAGTTGACGCGACACATCAAAGCACTGCACTCGATATATTTCAATAATTTGCGTTTACCGATGCATTAATTACAACGCATGCATGCATGCCGTGACTCTCCTTTTGATACTTGCATGTGTTGATTTAATGCACCTTGAAGTAGTATAAAATATGTGACGGTAAAGCTTTGTAATACCCCGGCCCAAGTCGAGAGATGGTTGTGCACGAGGAGGGCGAGATCATGCAGACCGAACAGGACCCGACGATGGAGCTCTCTAAGGTCTCGATGGACCTCACCGTGCTCCACTGCCCCTTGTGCCTCCGCCCCTTGACGCCTCCAGTGTATGAGGTTCGAATACACCTCGTCCGTTCGGCTGATTGAGCAAGGTGCAGGTTTCTTGATTGATGTGTTGTTCGATTGATTTCTGCAGTGCAAGGGAGGGCACCTGGCCTGCGCGGACTGCCGCGTCGAGCGCCCCGGGAACCAGCGGCAGTGCCAGAAGTGTGAGCGCGGCGGTGGCTTCGACGTGCGGAACACGGCGGTGGACTCCGTCCTTTCGTCGGTGAGGGTGGAGTGCCCGCACGAAGGCTGTGGGCTCTACGTCACTTACCACAAGCTCGCCGATCACCAGAGCGTGTGTCCGCTCGCGCCCTGCAAATGCCCCGTGCCCGTCTGCGGCTACGAAGGCCCGCCGCCGGCGCTCTACCACCACATCAGCACCGCGCATCCCATGCCCGTGCACAGGATCCAGTACGGCAAGGTGCTCCAGCTGCAAGTGCCACTGTCGGAGCCACGGCTCTTGCTGTTCGCGGAGGAGGACCGCCGCGCGTTTTTCTTGGTCGGCGGCGTGCTCGACATCGGCGCGCCTATCGCCGTGTCGGTCGTCTGCATCAGAGCGGGGGCGTCCCCACTGCCGCACTACGTGGCCAAGCTGTGGGCGAACGGCCCGCCGGGGGAGCCCAAAGGCACGACCGACGCCGTCAAGGTGGAAATGGAGGTGACAAGCAGCAAGGATCCCGGCGACGTCGACGTGCAGGAGCTGACCTTCTTGACAGTTCCGCCCAAGCTGCTGGCCGGGGCTAAGCTTGTGTCCCTCCACATTCAGATTGACAAGCTCACGTCCTAAATGTTTCTACAGTGCCTTCTGTTTATCTTAGTAATATGCTAATATAGGGATTACCTTGGTCTACTTTAGCTTAAGAAATGGTGGGTTTTGGTGGCGATGCAGCAATTACTTCGACATCAGATCAGTAATTTCCAATAGTCAAACGGATATTTTGTGTCTGTTGGATATAAAGTTCCTTTGGGTAAGAAGTACTACTTGTCATCAAAATGGATAAAAGGAGATGTATGTAGACGTATTTTAGTTCTAGATACATCCCTTTTTATCCATTTTGATGACAAGCACTCCCTCCGTTCCACTTGTCAAAATATAGATGTATCTAGACATGTTTTAGTATATAGGTACATCCATGATAGAGCCAATCGGATGGTTGAGAACACTACAATTCATAGCTACAGATGCGTGTGTGACTCCCAGATGCAGAGGTCGGGGGTCATCATCCTCCTTTTCGAGAAAAAACAGACTCGTGTGTGAGAGGACGAGTGTGTGCGTGCACCTCTTCTCTTCCTATATAACGTACTACTAAACTCAGAGTACAAGTTTTTGTGGGTGGCACGATGGTGCGTGCGAGAAGTCCTGAGAGATAGGTTTAATGCGTTTTAAAAAAAAGACTAGCCTAGAGCTCGCCACGCGGCTATTCCTGTCGAACGCCCCATTAACCGTAAGATATGTATACGACGGTGCCAGTTATTGCACGTACACAGCAGTACTCCCTCCTTTCCGGTTTATAGGGCTTAATTCAAAAATCTCACCAACCAAGATGGTGAGTGGTGGAATATTTTTTGTAGTTTGCAAAAGCACCTAATTAATGCTCTTGTTTTTCTCAAAAAATTATGTTTATCAATGCATTAATTGCAATGCATGCATGCATAAAGTACATGCATTGGTCAATTTTCTCTTAATACTTGCATGCAATGATTTAATGCACCTTGGAATCTGAGCATGTGTTGGGGAACAACCAAATTGAGCCTTGTAAAATGGAAAAACTAAAATTTTGAGATAAGCTCTATAAAACCGGAAAAGAGGGAGTAGAAAAAGAAGTACTCCATCCGGGAATAGTGCCGCACTTCGAAACTAGAACCGTCAATAAATTTTTAGCTTGCGTCTCGTCACATTCCAAATTACTCCACGCTATATTGAATTGCAAACCTGTTCACACCGATCACAACCTAAACGGTTTCCCACTTAGGAGCGTATTAGTACCACGCTATATTGAATTGCAAACCTGTTCACACCGATCACAACCTAAACGGTTTCCCACTTAGGAGCGTATTAGTACTCGGTTATAAATACTAGTATGCCAAGATGACTGTACATTCCTCCTCAACTCCTCATCCACAAAAACAAACAAGTCATTCCGCATCCTTCCCTTGCGTCTGCCATGGCCAGCGTGAGTTCTGGGTCGAGAGATTGCCACCAGGGAGAGGCGAGCATGGAAGCGGAAACACGAGAGATGTCCCGCCTCGCTGCGAGAGCAGCCGACATGTCCCGCCGCACGGAAGTAGCAGCACAGAGGTCCCGCCGCGCCGCTGAAGTAGCACGGAGGTCCCGCCGTGCCGCTGAAGCAGCACAGAGGTCCCGCCGCGCCGTCGATGCAGCAGACTGGTCCGGCCGCGCCGCGGAAGTAGCAGAGATGTCCCGCCATGCCATGAATGCAACAGAGATGTCCCGCCGCGCCGCGACGGCTTGGGAAAATTTCTCGCGGGCAGGCGACGACTGTTACAGGCGCATGCATGCGATCGTCCATAGCCAGATGGATCAGATCTCCGGCTGGGCGAGGTTGCAGGATGACATGAAAGCCTCGTTTGAACAGGCTGCTGGCGTCATCCGGCAACTAAGGGAGGGCAATGAGAGGCTCCGGGCCGAGCGCGACCTGCTGAGGGAGAAGATCGTCCGAAGTGCAGACCAGCAGGAGGAGACCAGTGCCTTGTTGAAGAGGACCGGCGTCATCGTCAAGAAACTTATGGACGAGAATGACATGCTCCGCAATGAGCGCCACAGGCTGGTGGAGGAATCCGTGGATGTTCTCAAGCAGCGTCTTGAGGACACGAAAGAGCTCATCGCCGCTCGCCGCGGAGACTAGTTCCCGCGGCCTGCAGCAACGCATCAAGAAAGTAGAGATCAGCGAGCCAGATCCTTGTCTTCCTTCTTCTTTTGCCCTTGTGTATTTCGGGCGTAGCCGCATGTGGCTTTTTTAATTATCTTTCTAATTATGTAAGACAATTAATCGTCCTTATCTTTCTGTGGAAGATCAATGTTGCGAGGCTGGAATGAAGAAAACTCTTGCTGTGGCGACCCTGGCGTTGCTGTTCTTCTAGTTGCTGCTGGGCTTCCTTCAGTTTCCTGGTTTCTTTTGATGTAATAATCGGTTTAGGATGTGGATTGTGTCGTCGGTTGTGAAATGTTGGGTTCTAGCGCGGATGTTTGGCCTTTGTTGGCCTCTTGGGATGTTGCGATTTCAATCTGGTAGCTTTTAGTCCTTCGTGTTAGGCTGGAGGTGTGCTGAACTTCTTGTGAATTGTGGTGGTTTTCAGTAATGAAAATCGGAAGGGGCAAGCCCTTCTTTGATCAAAAAAATTAATCGTCCTTATATATTCATCAGTCTTGCTATAAGTCGCAGTAGATGCTATATAGGTCCGTCGGATCTTACATCAAGATCCGTGCTTTCAGATTTTCTTTTTTCTCTCTTAAATCTCAGTCGAGTGAGACATAGCCACGCCATTAAACAGAGGCTCGGGCGCCATTAATGGAGACCTTGGGAGAGAGGTGGACGGCAGATGGAGGTCAAAGGGCTCTCCTCCCGATAAGCACGCGCAGGGGTCTGATCGCACGCCTCTCGTACTCAAATAGCTACCCTGCACAGCGCCTCCTAGCTAATAAAAAATGGGGACGCGTGGCGGCACGTAAATGGTACTAGTAAGTAGAACGCCCACGGTTTCAATAATACTTGTGTTTCCGATTGTAACGTGACAGCACTTGTTCCAAAATGACTTTGTTGATTGTTAATGTGTGCGCCTTCGCAAATCGGACTGCAAATTTACCACAGCATGTTGGTGCCATGTCATGGCACCAAGCCAAGTTTCATTATTTTCATGCGTGTTTTGGATTTACAGGAATTAAAAAACTAAGTTTCTCAATGTTTCCAACCCAGCCACGACGCCCAGAATTTTGAATTTCATTCCCATTTCTTGCATGGAACCTAGAAATTTACCCGAGGACACACATGTGATTTTTCAACCAACTTTGGTGCACTGGAACATGTGCTTGTATTTCAAATTTGAATTATGCACACAAAGGTGACACGTTCCCTCCCAGAACCACGAGCCTTCTTGAGAGAAGCTCCGATTTGCAAGAAGCTTATACCAAAATTTGTTCCTATTCGGCCAATTTTTTTACCACGGCATGGTACTACCATGACATGACACCATGCCAAGTTTCATGATTTTAAAACCAAGTTTCTCAATGTTCTCGACCGAGCCACGATGCCCAGATGTTTGAATTTTATTCTCATTTTTTGCATGGGACCTACTCCCTCCTTCCATCTATATAGGGCCTAATGTGTTTTTCAAGACAACCTTTGACTATTGACAAGATTAATAGCACATGAGATGTATACTATGAAAATTATATTATTGGAAGCTCCTTTGACATACAAATTTGAAGGTATGCTTTGTGTAAGTTGCATGTCATATATTATTGCTCTAACGTTTGGTCAAAGTTAGCCTCGAAAAACGCATTAGGACCTATATAGATGGAAGGAGGGAGTAGAAATTCACCCGAGGACACAAATGTGATTTTTCAACCAACTTTGGTGCACGGGAGCATGTGCTTGTAGTTCAAATTTGTATTATGCACATTAAATGACCAAAAACTCAATTAATGTGTAAATAAGGCCAAACGAAGCCGGAATAATTCCAAAATTTAACAGGGCACTCATGTAGTTCTATGTTGCCTTTGTAAATAAACTCAAGGGGGACAACGTATATCGTTTCGCACTCAAAGGTGGCACGTTCCCTCTCAGAACCACGAGCCTTCTTGAGAGAAGCTTCGGTTTGCAAGAAGCTTATACCAAAATCTGTTCCTATTCGGCCAATTTTTTTACCACAACATGGTAGTACCATGACATGACATCCATGCCAAGTTTCATGATTTTCAGACGTGTTTTGGATTTACAAGAATTTTAAAACCAAGTTTCTCAATGTTCTCGGCCGAGCCACGATGCCCAGATGTTTTAATTTTATTCTCATTTCTTGCATGGGACCTAGAAATTCACCCGAGGACACAAATGTGATTTTTCAACCAACTTTGGTGCACGAGAGCATGTGCTTGTAGTTCAAATTTGACTTATGCACATTAAATGACCAGAAACTCAATTAATGTATAAAAACGACAAACGAACCCGGAATAATTCCAAAATTTAACAGGGCACTAATGTAGTTCTATGTTGCCTTTGTTAAGAAACTCAAGGGGGGCAGCGTATATCATTTCACACTCAAAGGTGGCACGTTCCCTCTTAGAACCACGAGCTTCCAAATCGGCCCAATTTTTTACCACAACATGTTAGTGCCATGACATGACACCATGCCAAGTTTCATGATTTCCAGGCGAGTTTTGGATTTACATGAATTTAAAATCAAAGTTTCTCGATGTTCTCGGCCGAGTCATGACGCCCAGATGTTTGAATTTCATTCTCATTTCTTCCATGGGACCTAGAAATTCAACCAAGGACACACATGTGATTTTTCAACCCACTTTGGTGCACCGGAGCATGTGCATGCAATTCATATTTAGATTATGCACATTAAAAGTCCAGAAACTCAATTAATGTATAAAAAGGCCAAATGAACCCGAAATAATTCCAAAATTTAACAGGGCACTCATATAGTTCTATGTTGCCTCTGTAAATAAAATCAGGGGGAGGCAGCGTATATCGTTTCGCACACAAAGGTGACACGTTCCCTCTCGGAACCACGAGGCTTGTTGAGAGAATCTCCGGTTTTGCAAGAGGCTTATACCAAAACTTGTCCCAATTCAGCCAAAAATTATACGTATGAAAACAGGGTTTAGATTATCCCAAACATCTCGCTACCTAGACCAATAATGTACTATGATTTGAATTCAACATAAAATGGATACAAATATTTGAATTGGAGAGCGTATGGTACATGTAGTTCATAGTGAAATATGATTACTGCTATATGTATGTTTTTTGTTATCAAGATAATATTTAAATTATTGTATAACTTGACAACAATCGTATTCAAATAAGGAAAATTGATTCAAATTTAGTCCATATGGTAGACGACAATATATATGTTCACATGGTGGAGTAAAATGTTCATATATGATGGAAGATCAAAATGTACGACTACATCAATTATAAACCGCAAGGTCACCTAACGATATATTCGAATTCAACATAACGTGGATTCAAAAATTGAAATTCGAGATCATGGCATCTATAATCATATAAAAAGGGACATTACTCTTTCTTTGGTGGGAATTGATTTGTTTTTTGTTGTTGTTGAGGGAAGTGCGAATCGATTTGGTACTGTGCAGGGTAATCTTGTTCTCCCGATTTTTTTTACATTTTTCTTGTAGTTTTTTCACTGGCATCTATAGCAATATAGTTAAAGGGGACATGACTCTCTTGTGTCTTGTATGAATTGTCTTTTTTACACGTTAAGTTTGTTCTGCCGAACAAGGAATCCGCACCTTGTTATCCCGAAATTTTCAAGCTCGAGTATCTTTTGTCTCACCTGCTTTGAAACTCCCGCTTCTTCAACCCGCGCCGCGCCTTGTTATCCCGAAATTTGGACGCGCGCGAGAAATCCCTCCTCAGCCGAAATCGCTCCCGCAGCCCAGACACGCGAAATCCCCCTTCTACCCTCAGCCGGAAATGAAGCTCCACGTCGTGGTGTCAAAACCGGTGGGGGTACGCTGGTAACTTACCCTACATTTCGGACAAGCGCGTCCCTAAGCTTGGCTCCCCCTTCGCCCCCCCCATTCGTACACCGAGGCCGCCAAAAGCCGCGTAACCCTACGCTCCTCCGTCGGCCTCCCGACCGCCGCCCAGCCGGAGACTCTTCCCCGACTACGTCGTCCACCGCAACAGCTCGCCGTCCCTCATCCACCGCACCGGATGAGGATCGGTTGTCGTCCCGCCGGATCAGCCGCCCCGTCCTCCACCTCCAAGGAGCTGCCCCGACGTTCGCCTCGTCTATCACGCCACCTCAATCCCCACAGCGTCGTCTTGACCTGCCCCATCGGAACCGCAGCACCCTCACCAATTCCTCCGATGAAGCCGAGGCCAACTCGGCGCCACCAAGGAGGTTCTGCACTCACCGCTGCATTTTATCTTTTATTCGATCTCACGGGGCTGCTGGTGCTCGATACCGAGCAGACATGGCGTGTCTCCATCGACGGCGCCGTCGCCGGCCACATCATCCATGGCGTCTCTCCCCCATGTCGTTGCTTCCTCGGCGGCGACTTCCACAACGGCACTAGCTGCAGCTGCTCCGGCTCTCGCTCACGCTGCGGCTCTGTTCTTGCTGTCGGTCGCGCTGCTACACTGCTCCTGCTTTCGTTCGTGCTGCTGCTCTGCTCTTGCTCTCGCTTGCGTTGCTGCTGCACGACCTCCGGCAGCTACAGGAGTTGCTGCTTTAGCACTCGCTCGCGGTGCTACTGCATGACTTGCTCTCTGCTCTAAACATCTATTGCAATGCTCTGTTACTAGTTCAATCAGTTTCGACAGTAAAATTCAGTTTCGACTGTGAAGTTCATTTTCTTCAGTTAAGTTCAGAGTGAACAGTACTTACAGCATCTGTCGGAGCGGCCGTGGCGCGGCTGATGCGTTTTACATCTAGCACTTTTTGGTGATGTATTTTACATCATCTATTGCAGATGATATTAGGGTCCCACTTCAGATTAACGTTGTCTGTCTTGTCATGCTTCAGCCTCGTCGCCGTACACCTTAGCGGAGCTGCTCCAACGACGGAACCGTCCATCACAGCGGAGCAGTACCCTCGGCGCCGTTTCCAGAGGCCTCGGATCTTCTTCCCCGCCTCCGACAGTCACACCAGCATCATCACCATCCTCCACGTCCAACCCAATGATGCTGAGGTCCACAAGGCTATGCCAAAGAGGTTGTACACTCGTCGCATCACTTTGTTTCTCCATTCCTCTGTTCTTCCAATTCATGTGAGCCAAACACCCAGGTTGACTGAAATCCTATGTTTCCAAATGCTCTGTTTTGCACGTGCATTCCTATCCTATTCCTGTGTTTTTCCTGTCCCTGCGTTTATAGAATCCTCCAATTCTAAGGAGCCCTTACAGATTTACTTCATTTTCAGATAGGCGTCAAAGAAAACTCTGTGTGTTATGTCCTGCTCCTGCCGTGCCGTCATCCACCCCACCTGAGGTGCACCATCGACAGAAGCGTTCACTGCAGCAGAGATCCCCCCTGCAGACTTCCTTTCGCCGCCTCAGATCATCTTCCCCGTTGCCGGCAGCCACGCCAACTGCATTACCATCATCGACTGAGCAGATGAACCTGAGGACTACACAGTTCCGGAAGAGAGGTCGCAGTCTTTCGTGTTTGCTTACGTTATACATCGGTTATTATTACCTGCTACTTTATCGTTCAATCTTGAGTTTTGAATTGCCCATGGGTCTCATATCGAGCCAGCAACGAATAGTATCTGTCTACTATCTGGTTCATCTGGGGTCTTCTATGTGGTTCATGTTGGGTGGGCAACAAACAATAGATGATCCATTGTCTATCTTTTTAAACTGAAGCTATAATCTACCTGCTATCATTAGTTTTGGATCCATCCACTCGTTTGCTACCATCAGTCTTGATTTTTGCATGCACCCCTTAGGCCTTACAAAATCTAACTATTTTTTTATTATGCATGTCAGATATTGTACACAATCGTACTGAACATGTAGAGAAAAAGAGAAGACCGTTGCGTGCGAATATAATGTCATGCAGACGCCGCTCCATGGTGGGCGAAGTGCCCCCCCCCTCCTGCATTTCCAGATTGTATTCCAGAGGAAGATAACTGTTCAGATGGAGATTCAGAAGGAGCCGACCACGCCTGTTTACCACCTGAGGTGTTTGCTCTAACCTGGCATGCTGATGTTGGTCATATCATGCATATGGCGCCTTGCATTGCTTACATTATACATCTTATATGTCATCAGCTTAGTTTAGATTTGCTTTGTGTGAATGCCACCTGTTTGGTTTCTATATCATACTCCCACCATTCCTAAATATTTGTCTTTTTAGAGATTTCAACAAGTGACTACATACGGAACAAAATGAGTGAATCTACACTCTAAAATATGTCTATATACATCCGTATGTGGTAGTCCATTTGAAATCTCTAAAAAGACAAATATTTAGGAACGGAGGGAGTATATGGGAATTATGCAATGCCATCTTCTTTAGCCAGGCATCATATACGTGAATCATGCAATGCCATCCTGTTTAGCCAGTCATCGTATATGTGAATTGTATTGTGCCATATTTTTTCCATAATGTATTCCATTTGTCAACAATGTTTATACATTCATCTACTCTTCCTGTGCATCAGCCATTTGAGTCGGTCATGGGAAAATCTGGAGTGAAAACAAGGTCTTCTGAGCAGTCAGTGCTACCTGTCGATGCAGATTTCTTGCTGGTTACAGATAGCTCCTCAGAGGAGGATTCAGAGAGAGATGACCAGTCGTATCCCCCCCCCCGAGGTGCATGCTCTAACTTGGCTGGGTTATATTGCTCATATCATGCATATGGTGTCTTGCATTGCCATGCCATCTGCTTAGATTAGACATGCTTTGTGTGAATGCCTCCTGTTTGCTTTCTATATCAGATATGTGAATTATGCAATGCCATGTTTTTCAGCCAGTTATCATATATGTGAATTATGCACCGCCATGGAGCCAGGCATCATATATGTGAATTATCTCATGCCATCTTTTTTTTCATTACGTATTCCATTTGTCGACAATCTGTGTATATTGAACTACTCTTCATGTGTATCAGCCATTTGAGCCGGTTATGGAAAAATCTGGAGTGAAAACAAGGTCTTCAGAGCAGGCAATGGTACCTGTTGAAGCATATATCTCGATGGTTACAGGGAGCTCCTCAGAGGAGGATTCAGAGACAGATGACCAGTCCTATATCCCACCTGAGGTGTATGCTCTAAGTTGCAATGTTTATATTTCTCATATGATGCATATGGTGTCTTGCATTGCTTAGTTTAGACATCATATGCACAATATTGAATTCTATCTGCTTAGTTTAGAGATCATACATGCGAGTGCCAGCTGCTTAGTATATGAATCAATTATGTCAATTATATCATGCCATCCTGTATACTTAGACAACATGTATGTGAATTATTTCATCCCAACCTATTTTAGAAAGACATCATATAGTTTTGTCATGTCATCCTGTTTAGGTACTCATCATATGTTGAATTATGCCATTATATCCTGTTAAGTTATCCATCATATATCTGAAACTGTGTCATGCTATCCTGTTTAGTTAGGCATCATATATGTGAAATTGTGTCATGCTGTCCTGTTTGGTTAGACAACATATATGTGAATTACCACATCTGTCTATCATACAATGTCTGTACGTTCAATTTCTTTTCTTGTTTATCAGCCATTTGAATTGGAGGGGGTGATGGCAGTATCTAAGGGAGCAAAAACCCGTTCTTCACAAAAGACAGTGCTACCCGTCGATGCAGATAGAACCATGGTTGTACTGGCCCACAAACTAGCCCCACCACACATAATCGAGACTCTTCCAGATTGCACACTTACACCGTTGGGCAGAGAACCAGCTACAACCCATCTAACCGCAACCCCAGCGGATAGTAACCCACTTATAGTTGACAAAGCACCATGTCCACCACAGAGTACCCCCACACGAGCAGTTTGTAAAGCTACTGCAGTGCCCAAAGCACGAAGACCACCACAGCTAACCCAAACTCCACGTTTAAAGCAGAAGAGCAACTGTTCTCAGGTCAGATTCCGTAGCTATGGTCCATACTCCTTTGCTGTTGCATCACTGTATTTACTCATACCAACTACTTTCGAATTTGAAGGATCCAATTGAAACTCCAATGGCGCAACAGGTATGTTTTAAACCTATTTCTTTAACTGGATTGCTGTTCTAACTTCTTGCTCTATGTTGATTTCAGTTTAAGTTGTATAAACAGTTATGTTCTCATGTGATGCACATTACAAGTGCTGCCAATGCTGTGTAGTTTCTCACACTTATATTCTGTCTATGCTGCTGTGTCTTAAAAATATATGAGTTGAACTGTGTCTCTATCTTGATTAGGGAACATAAACTAGAATGATATGGACAATACAGTGACCATAGTACATAGATATATGTTTGTTTCATGCTGTTATCCTGTCCACCTTACTACTGAACCGGTTTACCAAAATGAGTTTCGTATACTACAAGCTAAACCTGTGATGTGTCTGCTTGTTTCTCTTGTAGTATGCAAACAGAATATTGGAGAAGAGCACCCCACTATGCAATGGTAGAGAAAGTAATGCAGATAAGGTTCAAGATAGTGAGACAACCCTGTTGGTCTCCAAGAAAGGTGATAAAAACGATCTTGTAGACAGTGAGAAAACCCCACAGTCCTGCGTTGATGTAGTGTTCGAGTTACTGGCCAGTACCGCTGGCACAAGCTCTTCGAACTCGCTGCCTGAATCACTTCGGCTTCTTCAGTCTCAGCTACAAGCTGAAAGGCATCAGTCAGCTGTGCTGCGGCAAGAAGCCGAAGGACTGAGGAAGTCCCTGCAGAATTCAGATGCGTACTTTCTTGTGCAACAGCAAGCGCTGGAGGATTTAAGCGCCAAACAAGAGAAAGTTAATAAGCTTGCTAAGCATCTTGCCAGCATTATGGGTACCCAGGATATTGTTTCTTGAACTCTTCTGAAGTGGTTTCAGTTCTGGACTTGTTTTGCTGCGGCGTTTATATGCTGCTTTGTTCCCTATATTTGCACTGGTGGCGAACTTTGATGCCCAGTGGATGTAATATGTGTAATAGCCGTGATAGCCTAGCATAAGTTGCTTGCTTATTTATTTCCTTGTTGTCTTGTTTATTTGTTTGCTTGTAGTCAGTGCAGTTCTTTTTCCGCGGTTTGCTAGTGGCTGCAATAACCTATTTTTTAAAACTAGGCCACAATAACCATGGGCTAATATTTACTGTAGTGACACTGGGCCTCCTACGGGCCGTAGAAACAGTGGGCCTTCTACGGGCCGTAGAAACAGTAGGCCTTCTACGGGTCGTAGAAACAATGAGCCTTCTACGGGCCGTAGAAACAATGGGCCTTCTACGGGCCGTATCATCAATGGGCCTTATACGGGCCGTATGATCGATTGGCCAAACATGGGCCAATAACAGGCCGCATTATGGCCGTAAACGGGCTAGAGTTGGAATCGTCCGTTCATGGGCCGACCATAACGGGCCATCGTTAATAGGCCGTATTTGATGACGCTATGAAAACGGCCCAACATATTAACGGACCACAAACGGGCCGACTGTAACCACGGGCTGAATTTGGCCCACAAGCAGAAAATGACAGTAACGGGCCGTAAGTAAACGAATGCTGGAAATGAGCCCAAGAATAAATGGGCTCTGAGAAGGCCGAAAGATAACATGGGCTGGAAACGACCCAACGGAATAACGGGCCGTTAATGGGTATAAAGTGATACACTGTTCATTACGGGCCAGTTTCACCACGGGCCGTTAATGGGTGTAAAGTGATACACTGTTCATTACGGGCCAGTTTCACCACGGGCCGTTAATAGGCCAAGAGTTACATAGGGCCTCATATGGGCCGAAAGACGTCATGGGCCATACATGGGCCAGAAGTGAAAACGGGCTGGAATCATATTGGATGGCCCAGATGACGCTACTGGGCCTAATTCGGATAGGGCGTAACGGGCCTTGGGTTAGCGGGCTGTAAATGGGCTATATGCGAACAGGCCGTTAACAGGCTTTCCATGGGCCGGCCTGCCACCTTTTGACCAAGTCAAACGGGCCGGCCTTTTCATAGGAATGGGCCTCTGTTGGGCCGTGCCACGTGTCGACGTATCATAGGCGCCTTCTGTCCAATGAGTGGATGACATCTGTCCCAACGATGAGCCGACGCATGTTTCCTCCAGCCAATGATGATTTTACACGTGGAAAATCCCCATTGGTTGGGGCTGTTAACGGGTTATCGGATCCAAAACCCGACCCGATAGCTTAACGGCGTTCCGTTACGGTGGATGCCACGTGTCGGTCACCCTTGACGAAAGGACTTCTATGACGCGCGATTTATCGTCATGGAAGTGCACACTTCCGTGATGATAATTTTGGTAATGTCATGGAACACTTCTACGACAGCACAGGTATGACTATCTTGATTCTGTCATAAAATCGTCATGGATGTACATGCATGACAAAAAACGCGACCTACTGTGACAAACACGTATCATCACAGAAGTGTATTTTTTTGTAGTGACAAAATGGATCTTTATTTAGAAGTTTTTAGAGGTGGCACATGCAAATTTACTTAGGACGGAAGGGTAATACCGCATATAGGTAGGTAAGGTGGACTCATCTGGAATAACTTTGGGTTCAAGGTTTTTGATGTACAAGCAGAAGTCCCACTTAGTACAGGCGAAGGCTAGCAATTAGATTGAGAAGCGGCCAACTAGAGAGCAACAACGGTCATAACCATGCATTATGCATAAGTAACATTGGACACTAGCATGAGTAGGATATGAACACCATGAACATAAATATCATAGAGACTATGTTGGTTTTGATTCAACTACATGCATGAACATGTGCCAAGTCAGGCCACTCGAACGTTCAGAGGAGGATATCATATCATCATACTACATCACAATTATTTTAACGCAATGTTGATATCCAAGATAAATCATTATCCACTCCCGGCTACTTATGCATGGCATGAGAAACTATAATCTCTAATTGTCATTGCAAACATGTTTAATCATAATGGGTTGAATCATGGATACTAGGTTAAACATATTCACACAAACAGAACAAGTCGAGTTCATACCAGTTTCTCTCTGCCACGGCCAGTTCATCGAATATCGTCATTATTGCCTTTCACTAGCACGACTGAACGATATGAAAATAATAATAGTGCAAGAGTGCCGTGGACTAAGCTGGAATCTGCAAACATTTTATTCAACAGGAGAAGACAAGGTAAAATGGGCTCGTTATTAGATCAACAATTATTCATATGGGAGCCACTCAACATTTTCATGTTGGTCTTCTCCTTGGTACGGCTAGAGTAAAAAAGAAAAGAAATTCAGAGAAACACACTGAAATATTTTTGGCGTTTTTGGTTTTCTTAAATAAGCAAATAAAAGGGAAAAGCAAAAACGAAAATAACTATTTACACGGAAAGCTCCCAACAAGCAAAACAAGGGCAAGGAAATCTTTTTGGGTTTTCTTTTTAATATTACTACTAAGCATGCATAGAAAGTAAATAAGCTACAACTATATTTTTTTTGGTTTTTCCAAAGTTTTTCAAACACACAAGACAAGAGCAAGAAAATAAATCTAAGCATGGATAATGGAATGAGTGAGCATGAATGTAAAGTCGGTGGAAACACGAACTCCCCCAAGCTTAGGCTTTTGGCCTATCTTGGTAGTCGATCAGTAGCCTGGATATTAGTTGGCGTGGTAGCTCACGGAGGCTCTCGGTGCGGATGCCTCGTCCTGCCTTGCTGCCTCCACTGCTGCGTTGTGAGCTCGGGCCTTGCTCTCAAGAACAAAATATCTTCCTCTGTTGTGATAGTCAAAAAGAGCAGGCGCAAGCAAATATGTGTGCACAACAGACGTTTGGTTAAACAATAGATTATAAGTGAAGTTATCAACCTTTCCCTTGAGAATCTTATGATCTTTTCAGGTATCAAATTCTAAATACCGCGTGGGTAGGATAGGATCAAAGGGCAAAGGTGAAACACCCAGCCCCCGTGCTAAACGTGTGGCATATATTCCACCATAGAAATAGCCACTGTTAGTGTTGTGCTGAAGTCTGCGTGCAGCAATTGCTCCAAGGTTATAATTTCTTTCACCAGTGAGAGCAGTGTGACTGAGGCTCAAGTCTGGAGGACAGAGTGTACTACAGTCTTGCTTGCCTACTATACATTTCCCATTAAATAAATCAAAGTACTGAATTGCGGGAAAATGAATGCTCTTTATTCTACCTTGTGTCACTCCCCTCGTTTCACCGCTGCAAAGACTAGTTAAGAAAGTTTGGTATTCAGCCATTGGCGGTTCGTCAAGTGAACCCCAGAACGGGAGTTTGCAGTGGTAAGCAAAATTCTCTAATGGAATGGCAAATGGATTATCATAAAGCATAAACGCCACCCTAGACTCACGAGGAAGGAATTTAAATCCTTTGACAAATGATTCAGTGAGAAGGTGGCGTTGTTCCCACTTATCTGAAAGGTAGGGACCGAGACCGGCATTGTGAACATATTGCTCAAATTCCTCCTTAATACCCACACGCATCATATACTCATCGCAAGGCCATAAGCATGTTTTGGTGGCGGCATCTCGAGTAGAACTTTCACTTGGTTCAACATATGACCGACGAGCAGAGCTGTCACTAGAAGATGCCCCCGAGGATCTCCTCCTCGAAGAACTCCTTCCAAACAAGTTCATCATGTTCGCGTACAATTTTTTGAAAAAAAATTGGTGACAATTTTTTCAACAAAACTTCAATAAATTGATAGCAACTACTCATAAGGATACATAGAGTCCATAGCAAGCATTCAAACTACTTAGAACTCTAAGAATTCAACATGCAAGCACATGTACAGCAGCACCAAGAGTGGCTAATTATTCAAAATATAAACCACCAAAACAAAAACTAGTTGGACAAACGGTGGAGTCACATACCAAGCAACAATCCCCCAAAACAGTTTCAGAAACGGAGCTTCGAGCAAAGAGATCTAAATCTGCGGGTTTGAGAGCAGGAACACGGGAGAGAGAGCTATGGAGATTTTTTTCTGGAGGTGAGTGATGAAGTGGGCTGAAGGGATAAGTGTGGGGGCCCACGTGGGGACCACAACCCACCAGGGCGCGCCTGGGGGTCCTGGCGCTCCCAGGTGGGTTGTGCCCACCTGGTGCACCTCCCTCTGATATTATTTGCACCAGAAATTCCGAAATATTCATAAAAAATCGTATTAAATTTTCACGGCATTCTGAGAACTTTTATTTTTGGGTCATTTTTTTATTGCACCGGAAATTCAGAAAACTAACAAAACATGGCATTTTATTTTACTCAACTAATAAAAACAGAGAACTAAAAGTAGGGGCAGAAGGTAGTGCTTACTAAATTCATCAACTTCATACCGCTAAAAAATGATTCATTAATAAGGTTGATCAGGTCTTATTAACAACCATTTTCGATTGGCATGAAACCGAAGAACTTTCGTAAATCACTAAGTTACCTCAATGGGGATATGCATTTCCCCAACAATAAGCATTTCATATTTCTTTTTGACAGTAGGTAGAGGTATTTGAAAACTTCCAATAGTGATTGTCGGAGATTTTTCAATAACATTAATACCATTCACCTGGAATTGTTTCTTCGAAAAGTGCACCGTATGCTCATTACCATTGATATGAAAAGTGATCTTGCTTTTATTGCAATCAATAACAGCCCCTGCGGTATTCAAGAAGGGTCTACCAAGGATAATTGACATGTTGTCGTCCTCGGGCATCTCAAGTATAACAAAATCAGTCAAAATAGTAACATTAGCAACAACAACGGGCACATCCTCACAGATACCGATAGGTGTGGCAGTTGATTTGTCAGCCATTTACAAAGATATTTCAGTAGGTGTGAGTTTATTCAAGTCAAGTCTTTTATATAAAGAGAAAGGCATAACACTAACACCAGCTCCTAAATCACACAAAGCAGTTTTCACATAATTCTTTTTGATAGAGCAAGGTATAGTTGGTATTCCCGGATCTCCAAATTTTTTAGGTACTCCATCTTTAAAAGTGTAATTAGCAAGCATAGTGGAGATTTCAGCTTTCGGTATTTTTCTCTTATTAGTGATGATGTCTTTCATATACTTTGCATAAGGTGGCATTTTCAAGTTATCAGTCAAGCGAGTCCGCAAAAAGACTGGCCTCAGCATTTCAGCAAAGCGTTCAAATTCTTCATCATCTTTCTTTTTGGTTGACTTGGGTGGAAAATGCATAGGTTTTTGAACCTATGGTTCTCTTTCTTCACCGTGTTTTCTAGCAATGAAGTCTCTTTTGTCATACCTTTTATGCTTAGGTTGTGGGTTATCAAGATCAACAGGTGGTTCTATCTCAACATCATTATCTGGTTCTTTTTCATTGGGTTGAGAGTCTTCATGAACCTCATCATTATCTTTTTCATTTTTCACTAGGTGAGTGTTCATTACCAGATTGAGTTTCAGCATCAGAGATAGAAGTTTCATTATCATTATCAGGAGATTTTTCTATTTCAGGTTCACTAGAAGTATGCAAAGTCCTATCATTTTTCTTTTTTCTTTTTGTTTCTAGAAGGACTAGGTGCATCAGTGTTAACTCTTTGTGAATCTTGTTCAATTCTTTTTGGGTGTCCCTCAGGATAAAGTGGTTCCTGAGTCATTTTACCTCCTCTAGTTGCAACTCTAAAAGCAAAGTCATGTATATTATTATTCATTTCATCAAGCAAGTCTCTTTGTGATTTAGCAACTTGTTCTAACTGGGTTAGAACCATAGAAGCATGTTTTCCAACACCTCTAACATCATTTGAGATTCTAAATAACAAGTTACTCAAGCAAGCAATCATATCGGAATTGTATTTCAATTGTTTCATAACATTTGCATTGAAGTGATCTTGTTTTCTAATATAGTTTTCAAACTCATAAAGGCATTGGCTAGGATACATATTGTGAGGATTGTCATTATCATTGAACTTCATTAGAGAATTTACCTCTACCACCTTAGGCAGTGGTGGTGTATTAAGCCCATGTATTTCTTCAATAGGAGGTAAATTTTTAACATCTTCAGCTTTAATACCTTTTTCCTTCATAGATTTCTTTGCCTCTTGCATATCTTCAGGACTAAGATATAATATACCCCTCTTCTTCGGAGTGGGCTTAACCGGTGGTTCGGGAGTAGTCCAATCATCATATTTTTTCAATATATTATTCAATAATTCTTCAGCTTGTCCAATAGTTCGTTCCCTGAAAATGCAACCAGCACAACTATCTAGGAAGTCCCTAGAAGCATCGGTTAGTCCATTATAGAAGATATCAAGTATTTCATTTTTCTTAAGAGGAGGATCAGGCAAAGCATTAAGTAACTGGCAAAGCCTTGATAACCCACAAGTATAGGGGATCGCAACAGTTTTCGAGGGTAGAGTATTCAACCCAAATGTATTGATTCGACACAAGGGGAGCCAAAGAATATTCTCAAGTATTAGCAGTTGAATTGTCAATTCAACCACACCTGGATAACTTAATATCTGCAGCAAAGTGTTTAGTAGCAAAGTAATATGATAGTAGTGGTAACAGTAACAAAAGTAATATTTTTGGTGTTTTGTAGTGATTTTAACAGTAGCAACGGAAAAGTAAATAAGCGAAGAACAATATATGAAAAGCTCGTAGGCATTGGATCGGTGATGGAGAATTATGCCGGATGCGGTTCATCATGTAACAATCATAACATAGGGTGACACAGAACTAGCTCCAATTCATCAATGTAATGTAGGCATGTATTCCGAATATAGTCATACGTGCTTATGGAAAAGAACTTGCATGACACCTTTTGTCCTACCCTCCCGTGGCAGCGGGGTCCTAATGGAAACTAAGGGATATTAAGGCCTCCTTTTAATAGAGAACCGAAACAAAGCATTAGCACATAGTGAATACCTGAACTCCTCAAACTATGGTCATCACCGAGAGTGGTCCCGATTATTGTCACTTCGGGGTTGCCGGATCATAAAACATAGTAGGTGACTATAGACTTGCAAGATAGGATCAAGAACTCACATATATTCATCAAAACATAATAGGTTCAGATCTGAAATCATGGCACTCAGGCCCTAGTGACAAGCATTAAGCATAGCAAAGTCATAGCAACATCAATCTCAGAACATAGTGGATACTAGGGATCAAACCCTAACAAAACTAACTCGATTACGTGATAGATCTCATCCAACCCATCACCGTCCAGCAAGCCTACGATGGAATTACTCACGCACGGCGGTGAGCATCATGAAGTTGGTGATGGAGGATGGTTGATGATGACGATGGCGACGAATCCCCCTCTCCGGAGCCCCGAACGGACTCCAGATCAGCCCTCCCGAGAGGTTTTAGGGCTTGGCGGTGGCTCCGTATCGTAAAACGCGATGAATCCTTCTCTCTGATTTTTTTCTCCCCGAAAGTGAATATATGGAGTTGGAGTTGAGGTCGGTGGAGCGTCAGGGGGGCCCACGAGGTAGGGGCGCGCCCCCACCCTCGTGGGCAGGGTGTGGGCCCCCTGACGTGGATTTTTCTTCCAGTATTTTTCTTATTTTCCAAATAGATTTTCCATGGAGTTTCAGGTCATTCCGAGAACTTTTGTTTCTGCACATAAATAACACCATGGAAAGTCTGCTGAAAACAGCGTCAGTCCGGGTTAGTTCCATTCAAATCATGCAAGTTAAGAGTCCAAAACAAGGGCAAAAGTGTTTGGAAAAGTAGATACGACGGAGACGTATCAACTCCCCCAAGCTTAAACCTTTGCTTGTCCTCAATCAATTCAGTTGATAAACTGAAAGTGATAAAGAAAAACTTTTACAAACTCTGTTTGCTCTTGTTGTTGTAAATATGTAAAGCCAGCATTCAAGTTTTCAGCAAAGATTATGACTAACCATATTCACAATAACTCTTAGGTCTCATGTTTACTCATATCAATAGCATAATCAACTAGCGAGCCATAATAATAAATCTCGGATGACAACACTTTCTCAAAACAATCATAATATGATATAACAAGATGGTATCTTGCTAGCCCTTTCTGAGACCGCAAAACATAACTGCAGAGCACCTTTAAAGATCAAGGACTGACTAGACGTTGTAATTCATGGTAAAAGAGATCGAGTCATAGTCATACCCAATATAAATTAGTAGTAATGGATGCAAATGACAGCTGCGCTCTCCAGCTAGTGCTCTTTCATAAGAGGGTGATGACTCAACGTAAAAGTAAATATATAGGCCCTTCGCAGAGGGAAGCAGGGATTTGTAGAGGTGCCAGAGCTCGGTTTTGAAATAGAGATAAATAATATTTTGAGCGACATACTTTCATTGTCAACATAACAACCAAGAGATGGCGATATCTTCCATGCTACACACATTATAGGCAGTCCCCAAACAGAATGGTAAAGTTTATACTCCCCCTCCACCAACAAGCATCAATCCATGGCTTGCTCGAAACAACGAGTGCCTCCAATAAGCAACAGTCCCAGGGAGAGTTTTGTTTGCAATTATTTTGATTTAGTTTGCATGAAGCATGGGACTGGGCATCCCGGTGACCAGCCATTTTCTCGTGAGTGAGGAGCGGAGTCCACTCCTCTTGAGAATAACCCGCCTAGCATGGAAGATAAGGGCAGCCCTAGTTGATACATGAGCTATTCGAGCATACAAAACAGAATGTTTATTTGAAGGTTTAGAGTTTGGCACATACAAATTTACTTGGAACGGTAGGTAGATACCGCATATAGGAAGGTATAGTGGACTCATATGGAATAACTTTGGGGTTTAAGGGATTGGATGCACAAACAGTATTCCCGCTTAGTACAAGTGAAGGCTAGCAAAAGACTGGGAAGCGACCAACTAGAGAGCGACAACAGTCATGAACATGCATTAAAATTAATGAACATTGAGTACAAGCATGAGTAGGATATAATCCACCATGAACATAAACATCGTGAAGGCTATGTTGATTTTGTTTCAACTACATGTGTGAACATGTGCCAAGTCGAGTCACTTAAATCATTCAAAGGAGGATACCACCCCACTATACCACATCACAACCATTTTAATAGCATGTTGGCACGCAAGGTAAACCATTATAACTCATAGCTAATCAAGCATGGAACAAGCAACTATGATCTCTAATTGTCATTGCAAACATGTTTATTCATAATAGGCTGAATCAGGAACGATGAACTTATCATATTTACAAAAACAAGAGCGGTCGAGTTCATACCAGCTTTTCTCATCTCAGTCGGTCCATCATATATCATCATAATTGCCTTTCACTTGCACGAGCGAACGATGTGAATAATAATAAGAGTGCACGTGCATTGGACTAAGCTGGAATCTGCGAGCATTCAATAAACAGGAGAAGACAAGGCAATATGGACTCTTGGTTAAATCAACAATAATGCATATAAGAGCCACTTCAACAATTTAATCATGGTCTTCTCCTATCGACCCCCAAAGAAAAAAAAAAGAAAAAAACTATTTACACGGGAAAGCTCCCAACAAGCAAAAAGAAGAACAGGAAATCTTTTTGGGTTTTCTTTATAATTATTACTACGACAGCAAGAAAAGTAAACTAACTAAAAGTTACTACTAAATTTTTTTTTGGTTTTTCTTAAAGTTTATCAAACACACAAGAAGAAAGCAAGAAAAAGAAAATAAACTAGCATGGATGTTACAGTGAAAGAGTATGAGCACCGACATCTAGCAATGAGTGTGTGAACATAAATGTAATGTCGGTGGGAAATACATACTCCCCCAAGCTTAAGCTTTTGGCCTAAGTTGGTTTATTGCCACGGATGGCCTGGCGGATATCTGTAGTTGTAGCCGGGGTCGTACTGAGATGAAGAAGACTCTGATTGCCACTGGCTGGCAGTCATCTCCGGATCCCAAAAGTAATCAGACTGTCGTGGAGGCTCAAATTGTGGTTCCGGCTCAGGGGCTGGTGTAGGGTTCCGGTAGGCGTGAATGGCCGCCCACGGAACGAGATACGGACCTGTAGATAAATTAAACAAGGAGGGAGCTGGCAAGGTAATAGTCTCAGGGTGATGTTTATCAAAGAACAATTTGTATTTAAGCTCCCCTTCCCTATTCTTAACAATGAAATCATGCGCTACCATACTCTTATAATATAAATAAGCATTGGGCAGCAATTTTTCTTCTTTCTCATAGTGCCTAATAGGTATGCTATAATGTGCAGCAAGGCGTGAAGCATAAATACCTCCAAAGATGGGGCCCTCTGTACGGTTCAAACTTAACGTTTAGCAGTAATTCCGCCCATACTAACAGTGTTATCGCGGAATAAACCATGGAACAAGATGATAATATTAGGAACACTAAGGTTTCCACAGTTTCCACGACCAATTAAGCAACGACTAGCAAATATGGCAAAGTAGCGTAAAACAGGAAAATGTATGCTAGTGATTCTTGCATCGGAAACCTTCCTAGTTTCCCCTATAGTAATAGTGTCAATAAACCCATCCACATCTTTACGATGTGGTTCATCTAAGGTACCCTCGAAGGGTATTTTGCAAACCTTGCAAAATTCATCTAGTGGCATCTTCTTAACAACATCATATAAATGAAACTCTACTGAAGGAGGTGTTTCCTTAGGAAAATAGTAGAAGTTTTGCACAAAAGTATTGGTGAGTATGACGTTGGTCGCGGAGGAAGTCGGTGAGGCCAGCATTCTCAGTCAATGAATATAAATCATCATAAATCCCGGCTTCTCTCAAGAAATCACCGGAAGGCCATTCACACGGCCGAACCTCCGCGGTGCGAGGCAAATTATATTTGGGCCCCTGTGCTTCTTCACTTTTCTTTTCCTTCGAGCTTCGGCTCGATGAGCCCCTCAAAAATCTCTTCATTATTTTCTGAAAATTTCTAAAAAATTTAGTAACATCAAACAAAAGTGAACCAAGCTCAATAAAATTGATAGCAACTACGCCTACAAGTGCCTAGAGCCTATATCAAGCATTAGAACTACTTGGAACCATATAAATTTGACATGCAAGCTCAAGAACATGGTCACCTAGGCAGCACAAATTTGCAATGAATAGAGCACTAGAACAAAAACTAATTGGACCGATGGAGGAGTCACATACCAAGGAACAATCTCCCCAAGCAGTTTTGTGAGAGGTGCTTTGAGCAAGGAGATCGAAAATCGCAGAAAAATGAGCTAGAACTCGTGCTTGAGCTGGATATTGGTGTTTGTGGGAGGAAGAAGAAGTGTGTGGGTGCAGGAATAAGTGGAGGGGTCCACCGTGGGCCCACGAGGCAGGGGGCGCGCCCTCCACCCTCGTGGCCAGGTGCTTGCCCCTCCTTCTGTGTTCTCAGTGCCAGATATTCTCAAATATTCCAGAAAAAATCATATTCCATTTTCAGCGCATTTGGAGAACTTTTATTTTTGGGGTATTTTTATATTGCACGGATAAATCAGAAAACAGATAGAAAAATACTATTTTTACTTTATTTCAACTAAATAACAGAAAGTAGAAAGAGGGTACAGAAGGTTGTGCCTTCTAGTTTCATCCATCTCATCCTCATCAAAAAGAATCCACTAACAAGGTTGATCAAGTCTTGTTAACAAACTCATTCCGAATAACATGGAACCGGAGAAATTTCGAATAACACTATGTTACCTCAACGGGGATATGCACATCCCCAACAATAAGAATATCATATTTCTTCTTGAAAGTAGGAAGAGGAAATTCAAAACCTCCAAAAATAATCGATGGAATTTTTCCAATAGAATTGATACTGTGGACTTGAGGTTGTTTCCTCGGAAAGTGTACCGTATGCTCATTACCATTAACATGAAAAGTGACATTGCCTTTGTTGCAATCAATAACAGCCCCTGCAGTATTCAAAAACGGTCTTCCAAGAATAATAGACATACTATCGTCCTCGGGAATATCAAGAATAACAAAGTCCGTTAAAATAGTAACGTTTGCAACCACAACAGGCACATCCTCACAAATACCAACAGGTATAGCAGTTGATTTATCAGCCATTTGCAAAGATATTTCAGTAGGTGTCAACTTATTCAAGTCAAGTCTACGATATAAAGAGAGAGGCATAACACTGACACTGGCTCCAAGATCACATAAAGCAGTTCTAACATAGTTTCTTTTAATGGAGCATGGTATAGTTGGTACTCCTGGATCTCCTAGTTTCTTTGGTATCCCACCCTTAAAAGTATAATTAGAAAGCATGGTGGAAATTTTAGCTTCCGGTATCTTTCTTTTATTTGTAACAATATCTTTCATATACTTAGCATAAGGATCCATTTTGAGCATATCAGTTAATCGCATACGTAGAAAGATAGGTCTAATCATTTCAGCAAAGCGCTCAAAATCCTCATCATCCTTTTTCTTGGATGGTTTGGGAGGAAAAGGCATGGGTTTCTGAACCCATGGCTCCCTTTCTTTACCATGTTTCCTAGCAACAAAGTCTCTCTTATCATAACGTTATCAAGATCAACAGCAGGTTCAATTTCTACATCATTATCATTACTAGGTTGAGCATCATCATGAACATCATCATTAACATTTTCATTAGGTTCATGTTCATTACCAGATTGTGTTTCAGCATCAGAAATAGAGATATCATTTGGATTCTCAGGTGGTTCAGCAATAGGTTCACTAGAAGCATGCAAAGTCCTATCATTTTTCTTTTTCTTCTTTTTAGAAGGACTAGGTGCATCAATATTATTTCTCTGAGAATCTTGCTCAATTCTCTTAGGGTGGCCTTCAGGATACAAAGGTTCCTGAGTCATCTTACCAGTTCTAGTAGCCACTCTAACAGCATAATCATTTTTCTTACTATTCATTTCATTGAGCAAATCATTTTGAGCCTTAAGTACTTGTTCTACTTGAGTGGTAACCATAGAAGCATTTTTAGTAATGAGTTTAAGTTCACCTTTAACATTAGCCATATAATCACCCAAGTGTTCAAGCGTATCGGAATTGTATTTCAATTGTCTACCAAAATAAGCATTGAAGTTTTCTTGTTTGACAATAAAATTATCAAACTCTTCTAAGCATTGTCTAGCAGACTTATAGTGAGGAATATCACCTTCATCAAATCTATAGAGAGAATTTACCTTTACTACCTGTGTCGGGTTATCAAGACCATGAGTTTCTTCAATAGGTGGAGGATTAAGATCATATGTTTCTTCAACAGGTGGTAGATTAAGACCATGCATTTCTTCAATAGGAGGTAAATTCTTAACATCTTCAGCTTTAATACCTTTTTCTTTCATAGATTTCTTTGCCTCTTGCATATCTTCAGGACTGAGAAATAGAACACCCCTCTTCTTCGGAGTTGGTTTAGGAATAGGCTCAGGAACTGGCTCGGGAGCTGGCTCAGGAAGTGTCCAATTATTTTCATTTGTCAACATATTATTCAATAGAATTTTAGCTTCATCCGGTGTTCTTTCCCTGAAAACAGAACCAGCACAACTATTCAGGTAATCTCTGGAAGCATCGGTTAGTCCATTATAAAAGATATCAAGTATTTCATTTTTCTTGAGAGGATGATCAGGCAAAGCATTAAGTAACTTGAGAAGCCTCCCCCAAGCTTGTGGGAGACTCTCTTCTTCAATTTGCACAAAATTGTATATTTCCCTCAAAGCAGCTTGTTTCTTATGAGCAGGGAAATATTTAGCAGAGAGGTAATAAATCATATCCTGGGGACTACGCACACAACCAGGATCAAGAGAATTAAACCATATCTTAGCATCACCCTTTAATGAGAACGGAAATATTTTAAGGATATAAAGATAGCGAGATCTCTCAGCATTAGTGAACAGGGTGGCTATATCATTTAATTTAGTAAGATGTGCCACAACAGTTTCAGATTCATATCCATGAAAAGGATCAGATTCAACAAAAGTAATTATATCAGGATCAACAGAGAATTCATAATCCTTATCAGTAACACAGATAGGTGAAGTAGCAAAAGCAGGGTCAGGTTTCATTCTAGCATTAAGAGATTGTTGCCTCCATTTAGCTAATAACCTCTTGAGCTCATATCTATCTTTGCAAGCTAAAATAGCTAAAGCAGCTTCTTTTTCAAAAACATAACCCTCAGGAATAACAGGCGAGTCTTCATCATCACTTTCATCAATATAATCAGTTTCAATAATTTCTTTCTCTCTAACCCTACCAATTTTTTCATCAAGAAATTCACTAAGTGGCACAGTAGTATCAAGCATAGAAGTACTTTCATCATAAGTATCATGCATAGCAGAAGTGGCATCATCTATAACATGCGACATATCAGAACGAATAGCAGAAGCAGGTTTAGGTGTCGCAAGCTTACTCAAAACAGAAGGTGAATCAAGTGCAGAGCTAGATGGCAGTTCCTTACCTCCCCTCGTAGTTGAGGGATAAATTGTTGTTTTAGCGTCTTTCAAGTTCTTCATAGTGACCAGCAGATATAAATCCCAAGTGACTCAAAGAATAGAGCTATGCTCCCCGGCAACGGCGCCAGAAAATAGTCTTGATAACCCACAAGTATATGGGATCGCAACAGTTTTCGAGGGTAGAGTATTCAACCCAAATTTATTGATTCGACACAAGGGGAGCCAAAGAATATTCTCAAGTATTAGCAGTTGAGTTGTCAATTCAACCACACCTGGATAACTTAATATCTGCAGCAAAGTGTTTAGTAGCAAAGTAATATGATAGTAGTGGTAACGGTAACAAAAGTAATATTTTTGGTGTTTTGTAGCGATTGTAACAGTAGCAACGAAAAAGTAAATAAGCAAAGAACAATATATGAAAAGCTCGTAGGCATTGGATCGGTGATGGAGAATTATGCCGGATGCGGTTCATCATGTAACAGTCATAACATAGGGTGACACAGAACTAGCTCCAATTCATCAATGTAATGTAGGCATGTATTCCGAATATAGTCATACGTGCTTATGGAAAAGAACTTGCATGATGTCTTTTGTCCTACCCTCCCGTGGCAGCGGGGTCCTAATGGAAACTAAGGGATATTAAGGCCTCCTTTTAATAGAGAATCGGAACAAAGCATTAGCACATAGTGAATATGTTATGACCGGTTTGGTCTATACCAGAAAGAGGCCCACCGGGCATTAGTATTAGGGGCTTGACCCACAAGTTATCTTAGGCAAGTTATCTTAGGCTAAAGTTATAAATACTAGTTGTAAGACACCGTTTGAAAGGAAGCAATAAAGATATTATAATCTTCTGTTGCCCGGCTCCCCAAGGAGCCGGAACCCTAGCCGCCGCACCTAACCCTAGCCGCGACGGCGCCTCATCGCCGGCGCGCCCGCTCCAGCCCTCGTTCTCCTCCTCCTTGTCCATACAATCTACGCCGGAGGCCCGGTAGGAACCCTAGTCCTGCCAGAATACATGAACTCCTCAAACTATGGTCATCACCGGGAGTGGTCCCGATTATTGTCACTTCGTGGTTGCCGGATCATAACACATAGTAGGTGACTATAGACTTGCAAGATAGGATCAAGAAATCACATATATTCATGAAAACATAATAGGTTCAAATCTAAAATCATGGCACTCGGGCCCTAGTGACAAGCATTAAGCATAGCAAAGTCATAGCAACATCAATCTCAGAACATAGTGGATACTAGGGATCAAACCCTAACAAAACTAACTCGATTACATGATAGATCTCATCCAACCCATCACCGTCCAGCAAGCCTATGATGGAATTACTCACGCACGGCGGTGAGCATCATGAAATTGGTGATGGAGGATGGTTGATGATGACGATGGCGATGAATCCCCCTCTCCGGAGCCCCGAACGGACTCCAGATCAGCCCTCCCAAGAGGTTTTAGGGCTTGGCGGCGGCTCCGTATCGTAAAACGCAATGAATCCTTCTCTCTGATTTTTTTTCTCCCCGAAAGTGAATATATGGAGTTGGAGTTGAGGTCGGTGGAGCGTCAGGGGGCCCATGAGGTAGGGGGCGCGCCCCCACCCTCGTGGGCAGGGTGTGGGCCCCCTGACGTGGATTTGTTTTTCCAGTATTTTTCTTATTTTCCAAATAGATGTTCCATGGAGTTTCAGGTCATTCCGAGAACTTTTGTTTCTACACATAAATAACACCATGGAAAGTCTGCTGAAAACAGCGTCAGTCCGGGTTAGTTCCATTCAAATCATGCAAGTTAGAGTCCAAAACAAGGGCAAAAGTGTTTGGAAAAGTAGATACGACGGAGACGTATCAAGCCTCCCCCAAGCTTGTGGGAGACTCTCTTCTTTAGTTTGAATAAAGTTAAATATTTCCTGTAAGGCAGCTTGTTTCTTATGAGCAGGAAAATATTTTTCAGATAAGTAATAAATCACATACTGGGGACTACGCACACAACTAGGAGCAAGAGTATTGTACCAAGCTTTAGCATCACCCTTTAATGGGAAAGGAAATAATTTGAGAATAAAGTAGTAGCGAGTTTTCTCATCATGAGTAAAAAGGGTAGCTATATCATTCAACTTAGTAAGATGTGCCACAATAGTTTCAGTTTCATAACCATCGAAAGGATCAGATTCAACCATAGTAATTAACTCTCGGTCGACAGAGAATTCATAATCCTTATCATCAATAAAGATAGGTGAAGTAGCAAACTTAGGATCACATTTCATTCTAGCATTCAGAGATTTTTCTTTATGCTTGCTTAATAATTTCTCTAGATCATCTCTATCTTTGCAAGCAAGAATATCTCTAGTTGTTTCTTCACTCATTACATAACCTTCCGGTACCTTAGGCAATTCATATCTAGGAGGGCTAGTTCTAGCAGGTGTTTCAGGAGATTCAGTTTCAAGCTCATCATTAGATTCAACAACATCATCTTGTATTACTCTAACAATTTGTTCATCAAGAAATTCACCAAGTGGCACATCATCATTATCAAGCAAGGTACTAGCATCATTCACAGTAGAAGTACCATCATCAATAACTTGCGACATATCAGAATTAATAGCATGTGGTGGTGTTGCAAGTTTACTTATAACAGAAAGTAAATCTAAATCAGAACTGGATGGTAGTTCCTTACCTCCCCTCGTCCTTGAGAGAAATATCTTAGTCTTAGCATCCTTTAGATTCCTCATAGTGATAATATGATAATAATCCCAAGTGAATCAACAAATATAGCTATGCTCCCCGGAAATGGCGCCAAAAGAAGGTCTTGATAACCCACAAGTATAGGGGATCGCAACAGTTTTCAAGGGTAGAGTATTCAACCCAAATTTATAGATTCGATACAAGGGAAGCCAAAGAATATTTGAAGGTATTAGCAGCTGAGTTGTCAATTCAACCACACCTGGAGATTAATTATCTGCAGCAAAGTGATCAGAAGCAAACTAGTTTGATAGTTTTGATAGTAGTGACAGCAGCAACGGTAACAGTAGCAGTGATAGCAGTAATTTGTAGCAAGTGTAACAGTGATGATAGCAATAGTAACACAGCAAGATCCATAAGGATAAATTCGTAGGCATTGGATCGGTGACTTGTTGGATGATATTCATCATGAGACAGTTATAACCTAGGGCGATGCGGCACTAGCTCCAGTTCGTCAATATAATGTAGGCATGTATTCCGTAAATAGTCATATGTGCTTATGGAAAGAACTTGCATGACATCTTTTGTCCTACCCTCCCGTGGCAGCGGGGTCCATATTGGAAACTAAGGGATATTAAGGCCTCCTTTTAATAGAGAACCGGAACAAAGCATTAACACATAGTGAATACATGAACTCCTCAAACTACGGTCATCACCGGGAGTGGCCCCGGTTATTGTCACTCCGGGGTTGCCGGATCATAACACGTAGTAGGTGACTATAACTTGCAAGATCGGATCTAGAACATGGATATAATGACGATAACATAAACGGTTCAGATCTGAAATCATGGCACCCAGGCCCAAGGTGACAAGCATTAAGCATGGCAAAGTCATAGCAATATCAATCTTAGAACATAGTGGATACTAGGGATCAAGCATAACAAAACTAACTCGATTACATGATGAATCTCATCCAACTCCTCACCGACCAGCGAGCCTACGAAGGAATTACTCACTCCCGGTGGGGAGCATCATGGAATTGGCGATGGAGAAGGGTTGGTGATGACGAAGAATGAAGATCCCCTCTCCGGAGCCCCAAACGGACTCCAGATCTGGCCTCCCGATGAAGAACAGGAGGTGACGGCGGCTCCGTCTCGTGGATCGTGATAATTCTTTCTCCCTGATTTTTTCTGGAAAAATATGATTTTATAGAATCGGTTTCAGGGTCTGCGGCGCCACCAGGTGGGGACAACCCACCTGGGCGCGCTAGGAGAGGGGGGCACCCTGGTGGGTTGTGCCCACCCAGGGGCCCCTCTCCGATAGGTCTAGACTCCAGAAATTCTTATATATTATATAAAAGTTCCTCGCAAAGTTTCGTTCCATTCTGAGAACTTATATTTCTGCACAAAAACAATAACATGGTAGTTCTGCTGAAAACAGCGTCAGTCCGGGGTTAGTTTCATTCAAATCATGCAAATTAGAGTCCAAAACAAGAGGAAAAGTGTTAGGAAAAGTAGATACGTTGGAGACGTATCACCCATTAATGTTGGTAGCCGTACTCCCGGTCCGCACTAGTTGCGTGATCCAAGAGCACTAGCGATCATCGAACCCCCTGCAATCAAGAACCTAGCACAAGAAGGACCAATCAAGGCGGTCGTATGCCTTCTAGATGTCCAGCTTCAAAAAGATGCCCTTCGTCCGGCGCCTGCTAACCTCGTGGACAATCTCATGAAGGGCCAAGATCCCATCATGGATGCGTCGACCCTTCAGAAACGGAAATTGGAAGGGGTGTGCGATATACTTCGCAATATGTGCAAGACGCAAGGCACAGACCTTCGCAAAAATCGTCTCAAGAACATTAATAACCGTGATAGGCCTAAACTGTCAGATATCCGTCGCCCCAACTACTTTGGGGATCAAGGTGATGACTCCAAAGTTCAGACGGGCCAAGTCCAGAGTCTCAATGTAGAATTCATGGAACAACTTCATGATCACCAGTCGAAGCCCGAACCAGAACTTCTAGAAGGCCACCGGCAAGTCGTCGGGCCCCGGCGCAGATCCCGTCTTCATGGATGCGATCGCTTGCCGACCTCCTCTGGCAAGAAAGGGAGTGTCAGGCCCCCATTCTCCTTGTCGGTGACCCTGACCTTAGTTCGGCAAAAGTCGGCAGCCAAAGACACCCTACCCCAAGTGGGTCGCAGTGAAGAGATCTTTATAGAAGGAGTAGATGTGAGCACTAATCTCATCTAGGTGCTTCTCCCCATCCGATAGACTTGGGATGTAGCACTTCCACCGGCGGCCATTCGCAATGGCCTGGAAGTAGGCAATATTCGCATCCCCCAGCCATTTTTGCCCCCCTCTACGCTGCCAAAAGTGCTCCTCCGCTTCGTATATCTCCATCAGTGAGGCTTCCAGGGAGTATCGCTGCATCCACCTGTCAGCCAAAAGACCAGCATTATCGGCTATCACGTCTGGAGCCTTAATCTGGTCTAGCAAGTCCCCCAATCCTCCAATACTCCAAAAGATATCAGCCATAAAACATTTTATATAGGCAGGTGTCATTACCAACACTACAACGATATGATATTCAATTTCTGCATTTTCCTCTCCCTATATTTTTTCTATCCTATGTTCAATTTCATACGACATGACCCCATTTCTATATTTTTACTATCTGTTTTCATCTTTGAACTTCATTATAAATCTGATGTCAGATTTTTAGGGTTAGAAATCTGATGACCTCAGGTACGTAGGATCCCAATTGAATGCATGGCAATTATTCGCTGCAGCATAACAATTTTTTTTTTTTTTTGCGAATGAGAATTAACAAAGTCTCATGTAACTTCTGTACTATTTGATTAACCAAATAAAAATAATAAAAGAGAAAATCCCCACGAATATCTGCGCAAAATCGAACGGGGCAGGAGTTAGACGAGACATAGTTATTTCTGGTCTCATCTAACCTTTTTTTTCTATCCTGTGTTTAAAACGGCGGCGGACGTGCGCGTAGATTTTAAACAGAGAGCGTCCGCTGCACCGCCAGCAGTTTCCCCTCTCCTTTGGCTCCAATCCCCTCGAGGGCAAATGAGCTCACGTCGCTCACGTTCCCGCGCCACCATCACCCCGCGCCCTCCCCTGCCGGACCTCTCTCCCCTCCCCCATTGGCCATTAATCCATCACGCACACGGCCGTTGCACAATCAACACCCCCTCCTCCGCGCCCCTACCGTGGTCTGCTCTGCTGCATACATTCTGGCCTTCCTCGATCCAAGCCCTGCAATCTCTCATCTTTTTCATGGCACTACGCGTGCTCTTCTTGATTCTGGCGCTCCTCGCAGCTGCCCGTGCCTCCTCTCCTGCCGCGAGCCCCGACGCTGCGTCGCTGCTCGCCTTCAAATCGGCCTGCGCTGGAGCCGGGCGTGGCACTGCCACCGCCGCGCTCGATTCCTGGACGGAGTCCATTGACCCCTGCTCCGGCGAGTGGCGCGGCGTCACTTGCCAGCGGTCGTCCTCCTCCTCCGCCACTTCCCGCGTCCGTCGTGTTGTTCTCGAGGGCGTCGGCCTTGCTGGGGATGCCGGCGCCATCGCGGCGCTCGCGGATGTCCCTTCGCTTTCGTTCCTTAGCCTCAAGAACAACACCTTCACGGGATCGCTCCGTGACGTCGACTTCTCCCCCTTGGCGCCGCACCTCAAGCTCCTTTACCTCTCCGGAAATGGCTTCTCCGGGCGGTTCCCTGAGTCCATCCTACGACTTCGCCATCTGCGCCGCCTAGACCTCTCCGGCAATCGACTTGCTGGCACCATTCCGCCGGAGATCGGCCATCGCCTCCGCGCGCTCGTGACACTGCATCTGGCACGCAATTCGTTCGTCGGGAGCGTGCCCAGCTCTCTGGACTCGATGCCAAAGCTAGCTGAGTTCAACGTCTCCGGTAACAAGCTCAGCGGGAAGATTCCAAACCACCTCGCCGCGGCCTTCCCGGCGTCATCGTTTCTGGGCAACCCCAAGCTCTGCGGTGCCCCGCTGCGCCGCCGGTGCGACGGACAGCGGCAGAGAGCGCACACCGACGCTGATGGCGAAACACCGCACGGACAGGGGAGAAGGAGTTCCCACGACCGGTGGATGGTGGTGATGATCATGGCGGCGGTGGGCGCAGCTGTGGCCACGCTGATCGCCGCGGCACTGTGCGCCGTTCTGTGCTTGAAGAACAAGAAGTCGACGCGGCCGCGCGCCAACTCGCGCACCAGCTCGATGTCGACGTCGCGGGAGGAGACGGTGCGCTTCGACGGGTGCTGCGAGGAGTTCGACGTGAGGGCGCTCATGATGGGAGCCGCGGAGATGCTGGGCAAAGGCGCCGCCGCGACGACGTACCGCGTGGTCATGGGAGGCCAGCACGACGTGGGCGACGCCGGCGCCGAGGAGACCAAGGGCGACGAGGTGGTGGTGAAGAGGCTGAGGAGGAGGGAAGGCGCGACCCGGGAGGACGAGGGCCGGAGGAGGGAACTGGCGAGGGAGATGGGCTCGTGGCGGCACGCCAACATCGTCGACCTGCGCGCGTTCTATGCGTCGGAGGAGGAGCTTCTCCTCGTCTTCGACTACATCCCCAACGGCAGCCTCCACAGCCTCTTGCATGGTAAGCAGCCCCATCAGCCAACGCTCTAGCGAGCTCGTCAGCCGTCACATCTTTTTTCTAAGGGATGTCTGCACACGAGTGGATTCGACAGAGAACAGGGGACCGGCACGAGCCCCTCTGGACTGGCAGACGAGGCTGAGGCTGGCGCAGGACGCGGCGCAGGGCCTCGCCTACCTCCACGGCGTGTCCGGCTCCAGGCTCGCCCACCGCCACCTCACCTCCTCCAACATCCTCATCGACGCCGGCGGCAGCGCGCGCGTGTCCGACTTCGCCCTGCTCCAGCTGCTCGTGCCGGCGCCACCGCCAGAAAAGGCCCTGCAGAAGCAGGACGTGCGCGACTTCGGGGTCATCCTGCTGGAGCTACTCACGGGCCGGTCGCCGGAGGACGGCAAGGTGGACATTCCGCGGTGGGTGCGGACGGTGGTGCGGGAGGAGTGGACCTCCGAGGTGTTCGACGTGGAGCTGCTGCGGACCAGGGGCGCGGAGGACGAGATGGTGGCGCTCCTCCAGGTGGCCCTGCTCTGTGCCGCCGACGACCCGAGGGAGCGGCCGAGGATGGCTGTGGTGTCCAAGATGATCGAGGACATCAGGGACAGGGGGAGCAAGAGGAGCAAGTGCTCAGCTTCTCCATCGCAAGCTGGGTGTTCCTACGACTCGTCTCCTTGCGCGTCAGAGGGCACTACCAAGTCTACCACCGCCTCAAGCTCTTGATCCTGCGCACAGGTCACCAGCGAGTTGCATGCTCGTTTCCGGTTTCCCACACAAACAACATTGTTCTCTAGAGAAAAATATTGGCAGAGGACACGGGATTTTTTAAGAGCGTGTTTGGTTGCAGTAGTGAATAGTACCTGCATTGCATACACATCTCAACCCAGCCTGGCTTTGCAGAAACAGCCTCATATGTGACATCTGCAAGTTGTTTGGTTGCCTGCATATGGACTTCTTGTATTAGGGGATCAACTTTGGCATGTTGTTTGGTTGCCTGCATTGTCTTGGCGCATACAACTACACGCTGTTTGGTTGTCTGCATGGTGTATGATTAAGAGCTAGCACTTGCACTTAGCACACGGGGTTAAGAGCTAGCAGAGGAAGGGGGACAAGAAATGCAGTGTGCGCCGGACCATGACGACTGCAGTGGATAGTGGCCGTGGCACCATGTCCGACATGACGAGCATGGAGTCGTGGGTGAGCGACACCGTCGGCGAACTAGTTGCGGTGCTCGCGCAAAGACAGTGGACAGGGGAGGAGAATGCAGTGCTCGCGTCATGGTATCATCCGTGCGGTAGGACGAGAGAGGAGGCCGAGATGATCGACGCCGGAAACGACTCCAGTGTAGTAGGACGAGAGAGAGGAGGCCAAGATGATCGACCCCGTCGGCGGCGCGGCGAACTGCAGTGTGCGCACCATTACAGCGTCAGTGCAGTAGAAGGACGACGGAGAGTAGGCCGAGATGAGCGACGCCGGAAACGACTCTAGTGTAGTAGGACGCGGGCAAGGAGATCAAGGGGAAGGGCGTCGGCGTCGAGAGGGACGAACAGGAGGGCTTTGAGCAGAGGACAGAGGAGCTCGACATGGCGACGTCGGTGCAGTAGACTGATGTTCAAAGAGAGATGAAGTTACGATCGTCGAAACCAAAAACTTACAACACGAATGTTGTGAGGAACTGCGAGATTAGGCAGCTCGTCAAAGGAAATTTCAAATGATCGATCGTGCGCGATGAATCTGACAAAATTCGTCCGGAATAACTCCAAACGGGAAGACGAAAAAGACCTCAAGTAATCACCTCTCATCCCTCCCGTCTCCACTCGTGCAAGGGCCCACTCGCTTGCACTCGGCTTGGCCTGGCTCGCGAGAAACTGCCGATTCGAGCGTTTCCAGCGAGTCAGCCTCTGGGCTGCTTTAAGAAACGTGCGATGCAGGCCCAACAGTGAAACCAGGCAACCAAACAGGGCTTCCTGGTTGGGCTCTATGCAGGCAACCAAACACACCCTAAGGAAACCGGTTTCTACGTACCGAGGTATTGCGTGCACTCCAAGTATGCACGTACACATATGAGATACGATATTATCAATTGCTATACTATGCATTTTGTGATGCACATCATGTTCTCTCTACTCTGGCAAACCAATTTTTGGTTGGATGGTTAGAGGGACTGTGGTATCCCAGCTCATCAGGGTTCAAGTTCTGGTGCTTGCATTTATTTCTGTATTTACTTCAGGATTTCCGGCAATGCGCATTTAGTGAGAGGAGACGTTCCCGTCGACGACGAGATGTCTACGGTGACTTCATAATTTTCAAGATGATATGCCAGCTCAGTCTTTCGAATGTGCTCATAGAAGTAGGGTGTGCGTGTGTGCATTCATAAGGGTGAGTGTATGCGCGTGTAAAACAAGATCAATTTTGAACATATTTTAAAAAATCAAATTAAAATTATGAAACTAATACATATGTGTTTCATTGTATTTTTACATGTTTCATTCTTTTTTCATTACACGGTTTCACTATTTTTTCATTCAGGATTTCAGTATTATTTCATGCAGGTTCCATTTCTATTTTTTGAGGCTTTCAAATAAGTTTCATATCATTTTGTTAAATCATCTTTCATGGTTTGGATGGGCACTAAAAGTGTTCTCTTCGCATATTATTTTATATGAAATCATTTTCATATCATCGCAATTTTACATGTTTCAGTTATTGTTTCATTCTACAATTCATCAATGTCCCATCTCGAATTTGATATAAGTTTTATTATGGTTTATTACATTCCCGTTTGCATGTTTTTATTATTGGCTCACTCCGGTTCTCTAAGAAAGAATTAATTAGTGACATTGGTGTTACCCTTCAAAAAAAAGTGAAATCGGAATTAAAAAAGAATCAAAAAATAAAGTTCTCCAAGTAAGAATGAATTAGCGACATTGATATCACGCTTCAAGAAAACAAAATGACACAAATTTCCACTGAAATTGCACTTTTTATAATAGGCGGGAATAAACATATAATAGTGAAATTTCCACACTTTGGTATAATTTACACACATTGTATAGTACTTGTGTGTATACTTACATTAAAAATATTTTCTTATAAATGTTCTTTAAGAAATAATGAATTAGTGATATTGGTATTGCCCTTAAAAGAATAAATACAATGAAAAATAAATAAAAATTTACATAGAAACACACTTTTTATAATATGCAAGAATAAACATATAATAATGAAATCATCGCACTCTTGTATAATTTGAACACATGTTGTATAGTACTCATGCATATACCTTATATACTCACCCAACCTCCCAAATACCGATAAAGAAAAGAAAACTCCAACTAAAAAACATAAAACAAAAGCAAACACACATAAAACAGAAAGAAAGAAACAGGCAAGGGGCAACAGGCTTCAAGCCCAATAAAAAAATGACAGACCCAATATAGGGGTAAGTCAAAATTGAAGCCCAAGCCGTCTTCAAACAACAACCAAAAAGACAACACAAATCTCAACACAAAGAATGGTAGACAAAGATTCGAGTGGTCCAAATTTAAAAACATGCAACTTACATATAGAGAGTGGTGTTAGAGCATCTCCAATAGAAAATGTATATGCAAAACTTTTGCATCTTCGAGGGTCAAAAACACCTCTCCAACAGACGGTGTAGATGCCAAAAAAAAATTACATCTCTGCCTCCGGAGATGTAAACTACAACACCTCGTGATGCAAATTTGCATCTCCACCTACAGAAGATGTAAAAACGCAACCGGCCACCAACTGCGCAACTGTCGTTTCATTATCCAGTTATTTCAATCCAACAAGAGTCGTGCTATTCGCTGGGATGTCAAAAAATCTACGTTCCCCAGTTAGCTATTCTGTTTTTTTTAATATTTGTGTGAGATTACCCTCCACACCTCCACGTGGGCCTTACCTAAGGGATGAGCGACAGGGTGAGAAGTGTCTCCAACCACCGATCCATGGAGAGGGCACAAAGATGAGGCTATCAATGATGGTCAAGCGACATGGACCAATGAAACACCTCGAGGATTTCTTTTGCAAAAGGACTCGAATCTATTATAAAGATTCACTAGACATACAAAGCACCACAAACATAATAAGCATTACATCGAGATCTCTAGACCATCGAACGACTACTACCTCTGTCAAAACAAACCCGCTGACACTCCCCTATCGTAGCTGCCATACCGGAGCACCTTGAAGGTTAGCCCACAAACCTATGATTATTTATGGGGAAACACTTCTAATCACCCAGCGGATCGCCGCTCCCGCGTCCACCGCTTATCCACACGCCACGTGGCCCATAGGCCACCACTATTAGATTTGCAAGTGGCCCATTGTTGCAATCTTACCACCGCAACAATTGGTCTGTTGCAGACCGACGAAGACGAAGGAGAGACGATGATGCGGCGACATCCAAATCACATGTGTGATGCGCTTCGGCGTTGGCGCCGACAACCTCCCACCTCACCGGAGAGGAGGATGGCGGAGAGGTTACAGCCGGGGGTTAGGCGCAGTGGCCGCCATTGTCGCCCACTTCCACCACGAGTGTCGACCGCGTGCGGTGCGCTCACCTCGCCGGAGAGGAGGATGGTAGCGTGGCAACCTAGTTAGAGGTTAGGCACTCACCGACGGCGCTGTGATGGCGGTGACGGGCGGCGCTGCTCTTCCCTCACCACCGTGCGATGGGAGCTCGCGGCGAGTGAGCGACCATGCTTTTTTTTCTTGCAACATCCTCACCGTTGCAAGAAAGATTCTGCAACACAATCAATGATGCAAGACTTTCTGGTGAAGACAAAAAATTCTACAACATTATCTCTATTGCAAAAAAAGTCGCAATGATATCTCTATTGCAAAAGTTCTACAACATGAACTTTGTTGCAAATGTCTGAGCGCAAAATCATTGTTATTGCAAAGCTGGCAGCTGAATCTAACGATCATCTCACCAATGGTTCGCGAGGCGGCCGGTCTTTTAAAAACATCCGCGATCAACACGTAGTGTTGCCCATATGTCTTCACACCTTCTCCTTTGCCGTTATATTATTTCTTCACCGCATCTTTGACTTGTTGACCATACTATGGTTTGGATTTTGGTAATTTGACTTGGTTTGACTTTTATGGCCATCTGCAATGCTGAACCGCAAACCTCCCGCAACCGTCCAGAGGTGTGTATCGGTCTGCGGCGCGGTCCTGTATCGGTCTGCGGCGCGGTCCGGACGCGATTTCTCCCGCAAATCAGAGACAAAAGTGGGTGTGGGCTTTGCGGGAGTTTGGACACGCGAAATGTCACTCTTTGCCTCCTGGCCCGCGCTTTTGTAGCATCTGCATGGTTTCCGCGCCAAAATCCCCCACTCTCTTCTTCCATTCCCCGTCGCTCTCCACACAATTCCTGCTCTTTTCTCCCACCCTTTCCTTCCTTCCATAGCCGACGCGTGGAACCGTCGGAGAACCTGTCGAAGATAGAGGTGGCGGAGGTGCCGGAGGATCCGAGCATCACACTCGCCCAGAAGATCAGTTCGGGTATGCGACAAAATCGTCGTGTCAAAGAGAAGGCCGCAAAGGAGGAGAAGCTCAAGAAGCGGTTGGCTGCCAGTGGGCCTGGTGGTGGCGATGGACGTGGAGGTCATGGCGGACGAGGCGGTCGGTGCGGCCGTGGCAGACGTTGGCAGAACAATACAGTCAATGTTGTGGCCGGAGCCTTACAAGCCTCCGGACAACTACGCCGCCAAGCAACTCGGAACCCCCACCGGTACGGTGCCTTACATCATCGACATTAACACGATGTCGCTCTTCTTCGAGTATTCTTCGGCGTAGCTCAGCCGAGCTTGGCCGACGGCCGGGGAGCATATGGGTGCTCGCACGCTGTTCGCTGCAATGCGCAGAGCGGGGGAGCCAGCATACGATGTGGACAGAGAGATGCTCGACATCATCCACGACGAAGGCGAGGGAGGAGGAAGGGGCTATGAGGATGGCAGGTTGAAGATTCGGATCCCACCCAATCCAGAACCTACCAGCAGCAGCAGTCATACACCCAGACCAGCGATAGCACACAATAACAACAACATTAGGCCGTCGGAGAGCAGCATCTGGAGGGGAAGGACAAGGAGGACGGTGATGACAATGATCCGGATGATACAACCGTCGATCCAAAGAAGAAGGGTAGAGGAGAAAGCTTCAACATGCGGGAGGACGAGCTGTTGTTCTATGCATGGTTAGCCACTAGTCTTGATCCTCTCCACAGCATGGAGCAAAAGGGCACAACCTTTTGGAGGAACATTCACATATGGTTCCATGAACACAAGCATTTCACGCCCTACTCTGACACGGTCATTTGTAACCGTGAGTGGAAGCCCGTCAACCATCGATGGTACACCATCCAAGAGGCCGTGTCCAAGTATTGCGGCCACTTGAAGCATCTCATCACACGGTGGCCTAGCGGTGCACAAATCACCAAGCAAGTAGGTTGATCACTAGCCGGATATGCTTTAGTTTAGTTGATCACTAGCCTGACATGTATTGTTTTGTTGCTCACTAGAAGGATATGCATTGTTTCACTTTATAGCCTACTCGTGCTTGTGTGGTGTACAACAAGTTGGCGAAGAAGTCCTTCACTATCATGCATTATTGGTTGAAGTTGAATGGGCAACCGAAGTGGAACATTTTCATTGCTAAGACCGCCGCCCAAGCCAACGAGGAAGAAACCAGTCACCCTACCAACCCAACCCAAGGACCACCGAAGAAAGTTAGAAGAAATTTACAAGGAAAGAAGTGGGAGGAGGAGAGGGCGAAGTGAGAAGGTACGGCGGCCAAGCTGACACAGAGGTTCGAGGACATCTTGGCGAAGAAGGAGGCATGCGTGAGGCACTCGGACCTCAAGGAGGAGAGGAAGGCGGAGAGATTCAAACAGTTGATGGAGGCGATAGAGAAGAAGATCAAGCTCGAAGAGAGGAGGACCATGATCGAAGAGAGGAAGGTCGCGCTCGAGGAAAAGAGGGCGAAGACCGCTGCCGATGCGGAGGATGCCAAGATGTTGTGAAGGAAATATGCCCTAGAGGAAATAATAAAGTTATTATTTATTTCCTTATTTCATGATAAATTTTTATTATTCACACTATAATTGTATTAACCGGAAACATAATACTTGTGTGAATACATAGACAAACAGAGTGTCACTAGTATGCCTCTACTTGACTAGCTCGTTGGTCAAAGATGGTTATGTTTTCTAGCCATAGACATGAGTTGTCATTTGATTAACGGGATCACATCATTAGGAGAATGATGTGATTGACTTGACCCATTCCGTTAGCTTAGCACTCGATCGTTTAGTATGTTGCTATTGCTTTCTTCATGACTTATACATGTTCCTATGACTATGAGATTATGCAACTCCCGTTTACCGGAGGAACACTTTGTGTGCTACCAAACGTCACAACGTAACTGGGTGATTATAAAGGTGCTCTACAGGTGTCTCCGAAGATACTTGTTGGGTTGGCGTATTTCGAGATTAGGATTTGTCACTCCGATTGTCGGAGAGGTATCTCTGGGCCCACTCGGTAATGCACATCCTATAAGCCTTGCAAGCATTACAACTAATGAATTAGTTGCGGGATGATGTATTACGGAACGAGTAAAGAGACTTGCCGGTAACGATATTGAACTAGGTATTGAGATACCGACGATCGAATCTCAGGCAAGTAACATCCGATGACAAAGGGAACAACGTATGTTGTTATGCGGTTTGACCGATAAAGATCTTCGTAGAATATGTGGGAGCCAATATGAGCATCCAGGTTTTGCTATTAGTTATTGACCGGAGACGTGTCTCGGTCATGTTTACATTGTTCTCGAACCCGTAGGGTCCGCACGCTTAAAGTTCGATGATGGTTATATTATGAGTTTATGTGTTTTGATGTACCGAAGGTAGTTCGGAGTCCCGGATGAGATCAGGGATATGACGAGGAGTCTCGAAATGGTCGAGACGTAAAGATCGATATATTGGACGACTATATTCAGACATCGGAAAGGTTCCGAGTGATTCGAGTGTTTTTCGGAGTACCGGAGAGTTACGGGAATTCGACGAAGAGTATATGGGCCTTATTAGGCTTTAGGGGAAAAAGAGAGGAGAGGCTGGGCGCCCCCCAAGGCCTAGTCCGAATTGGACTAGGGGGAGGGGCTGCGCCCCCTCCTTCCTTCTCTTCTATCTCCCCTTTCCTTGACTCCTACTCCTACTACTTGGAAGGGGGGAATCCTACTCCCGATGGGAGTAGGACTCCTCCTAGGGTGCGCCATAGAGAGGGCCGGCCCTCCCCCTCCTCCACTCCTTTATATACGGGGAGGGGGGCACCCCTTGGAGACACAACAATTGATCATTAATCTTTTTAGCCGTGTGCGGTGCCCCCCTCCACCATAGTCCACCTCGATAATATCGTAGCGGTGCTTAGGCGAAGCCCTGCGTCGGTAGAACATCATCATCGTCACCACGCCATCGTGCTGACGAAACTCTCCCTCAACACTCGGCTGGATCGGAGTTCGAGGGACGTCATCGGGCTGAACGTGTGCTGAACTAGGAGGTGCCGTGCGTTCGGTACTTGATCGGTCGGATCGTGAAGACGTACGACTACATCAACCGCGTTGTGCTAACGCTTCCGCTTTCGGTCTAAGAGGGTACATGGACACACTCTCCCCTCTCGTTGCTATGCATCACCATGATCTTGCGTGTGCTTAGGAATTTTTTTGAAATTACTACGTTCCCCAACAGTGGCATCCGAGCCTGGTTTTATGCGTAGATGTTATATGCACGAGTAGAACACAAGTGAGTTGTGGGCGATATAAGTCATACTGTTTACCAGCATGTCATACTTTGGTTCGGCGGTATTGTTGCATGAAGCGGCCCGAACTGACATTACGTGTACGCTTACGCGAGACTGGTTCTAACGACGTGCTTTTCACACAGGTGGCTGGCGGGTGTCAGTTTCTCCAACTTTAGTTGAATCAAGTGTGGCTACGCCCGGTCCTTGAGAAGGTTAAAACAGCACCAACTTGACAAACTATCGTTGTGGTTTTGATGCGTAGGTAAAAACGGTTCTTGCTCAGCCCGTAGTAGCCACGTAAAATTTGCAACAACAAAGTAGAGGACGTCTAACTTGTTTTTGCAGGGCATGTTGTGATGTGATATGGTCAAGGCATGATGCTATATTTTATTGTATGAGATGATGATGTTTTGTAACCGAGTTATCGGCAACTGGCAGGAGCCATATGGTTGTCGCTTTATTATATGCAATGCAATCGCCCTGTAATGCTTTACTTTATCACTAAGCGGTAGCGATAGTTGTAGAAGCATAAGATTAGCGAGACGACAACGATGCTACGATGGAGATCAAGGTGTCGCGCCGGTGACGATGGTGATCATGACGGTGCTTCGGAGATGGAGATCACAAGCACAAGATGATGATGGCCATATCATATCACTTATATTGATTGCATGTGATGTTTATCTTTTATGCATCTTATCTTGCTTTGATTGACGGTAGCATTATAAGATGATCTCTCACTAAAATTATCAAAGTATAAGTGTTCTCCCTGAGTATGCACCGTTGCGAAAGTTCTTCGTACTGAGACACCACGTGATGATCGGGTGTGATAGGCTCTACGTTCAAATACAACGGGTGCAAAACAGTTGCACACGCGGAATACTCAGGTTAAACTTGACAAGCCTAGCATATAACATATATGGCCTCGGAACACTGAGACCGAAAGGTCGAGCGTGAATCATATAGTAGATATGATCAACATAGTGATGTTCACCATTGAAACTACTCCATCTCACGTGATGATCGGACATGGTTTAGTTGATATGGATCACATGATCACTTAGAGGATTAGAGGGATGTCTATCTAAGTGGGAGTTCTTAAGTAATATGATTAATTGAACTTTAATTTATCATGAACTTAGTCCTGGTAGTATTAGCATATCTATGTTGTAGATCAATAGCTCGCGTTTAGCTCCCCTGTTTTATTTTTGATCTGTTCCTAGAGAAAACTAAGTTGAAAGATGTTAGTAGCAATGATGCGGATTGGATCCGTGATCTGAGGATTATCCTCATTGCTGCACAGAAGAATTATGTCCTAGATGCACCGCTAGGTGACACACCTATTGCAGGAGCAGATGCAGACGTTATGAACGTTTGGCTAGCTCAATATGATGACTACTTGATAGTTTAGTGCACCATGCTTAATGGCTTAGAATCGGGACTTCAAAGACGTTTTGAACGTCATGGATCATATGAGATGTTCTAGGACTTGAAGTTAATATTTCAAGCAAATATCCGAGTTGAGAGATATGAAGTCTCCAACAAGTTCTATAGCTACAAGATGGAGGAGAATTGCTCAGCTAGTGAGCACGTGCTCAGAATGTCTGAGTACTACAATCACTTGAATCAAGTGGGAGTTAATCTTCCGGATAAGATAGTGATTGACAGAGTTCTCTAGTCACCATCACCAAGTTACTAGAACTTCGTGATGAACTATAATATGCAAGGGATAACGGAAATGATTCCCAAGCTCTTCGTGATGCTGAAATCAACGAAGGTAGAAATCAAGAAAAGCATCAAGTGTTGATGATTAACAAGACCACTAGTTTCAAGAAAAGGGCAAAGGGAAAGAAAGGGAACTTCAAGAAGAACGGCAAGCAAGTTGCCGCTCAAGTGAAGAAGCCCAAGTCTGGACCTAAGCCTGAGACTAAGTGCTTCTACTACAAAGGGACTGGTCACTGGAAGCGGAACTGCCCCAAGTATTTGGCGGATAAGAAGGATGGCAAAGTGAACAAAGGTATATTCGATATACATATTATTGATGTGTACCTTACTAGTGTTTATAGCAACCCCTCAGTATTTGATACTAATTCAGTTGCTAAGATTAGTAACTCGAAACGGGAGTTGCAGAATGAATAGAAACTAGTTAAGGGCGAGGTGACGATGTGTGTTGGAAGTAGTTCCAAGATTGATATGATCATCATCGCACACTCCCTATACTTTCGGGATTAGTGTTGGACCTAAATAAGTGTTATTTGGTGTTTGCGTTGAGCATGAATATGATTTGATCATGTTTATTGCAATACGGTTATTCATTTAAATTAGAGAATAATTGTTGTTCTATTTACATGAATAAAACCTTCTATGGTCATACACCCAATGAAAATGGTTTGTTGGATCTCGATCGAGTGATACACATATTCATAATATTGAAGCCAAAAGATGCAAAGTTAATAATGATAGTGCAACTCATTTGTGGCACTGTTGTTTAGGTCATATTGGTGTAAAGCGCATGAAGAAACTCCATGCTGATGGGATTTTGGAATCACTTAATTATGAATCACTTGATGCTTGCGAACCATGCCTTATGGGCAAGATGACTAAAGACTCCGTTCTCCGGAACAATGGAGCGAGCAACAGATTTGTTGGAAATAATACATACTGATGTATGCGATCCGATGAGTGTTGAGGCTCGCGGCGGGCATCGTTATTTTCTGACCTTCACAGATGATTTCAGCAGATATGGGTATATCTACTTGATGAAACATAAGTCTGAAACATTTGAAAAGTTCAAAGAATTTCAGAGTGAAGTGGAAAATCATCATGACAAGAAAATAAAGTTTCTACGATCTGATCACAGAGGTAAAATATTTGAGTTACGAGTTTGGCCTTCAGTTAAAACAATGTGAAATAGTTTCACTACTCACGCCACCTGGAACACCACAGTGTAATGGTGTGTCCGAACATCGTAACCGTGCTTTATTAGATATGGTGCATTCTATGATGTCTCTTACCGATCTACCACTATCGTTTTGGGGTTATGCATTAGAGACAGCTGCATTCACGTTAAATAGGCACCATCTAAATCCGTTGAGACGACACCATATGAACTGTGGTTTGGCAAGAAACCAAAGTTGTCATTTCTTAAAGTTTGGGATTGCGATGCTTATGTGAAATTGAGTAAGACTCAAAGCCCGACCACGGCAGAAGATAGAAAGAGAATGAAAGTCATTCCCTATGCCTCAGCCATAGGTTCTATAAAGTATGCCATGCTGTGTACCAGATCTATTGTATACCCTACACTGAGTTTAGCAAGGGAGTACAATAGTGATCTAGGAGTAGATCACTGGACAGCGGTCAAAATTATCCTTAGTGGAATAAGGATATGTTTCTCGATTATGGAGGTGACAAAAGGTTCGTCGTAAAGGGTTACGTCGATGCAAGTTTTGACACTGATCCAGATGACTCTAAGTCTCAATCTGGATACATATTGAAAGTGAGAGCAATTATCTAGAGTAGCTCCGTGCAGAGCACTATTGACATAGAAATTTGCAAAATACATACGGATCTGAATGTGGCAGACCCGTTGACTAAACTTCTCTCACAAGCAAAACATGATCACACCTTAGTACTCTTTGGGTGTTAATCACATAGCGATGTGAACTAGATTATTGAATCTAGTAAACCCTTTGGGTGTTGGTCACATGACGATGTGAACTATGGGTGTTAATCACATGGTGATGTGAACTATTGATGTTAAATCACATGGCGATGTGATCTAGATTATTGACTCTAGTGCAAGTGGGAGACTGAAGGAAATATGCCCTAGAGGCAATAATAAAGTTATTATTTATTTCCTTATTTCATGGTAAATGTTTATTATTCATGCTATAATTGTATTAACCGGAAACATAATACTTATGTGAATACATAGACAAACAGAGTGTCACTAGTATATGCATCTACTTGACTAGCTCGTTGATCAAAGATGGTTATGTTTCCTAGCCATAGACATGAGTTGTCATTTGATTAATGGGATCACATCATTAGGAGAATGATGTGATTGACTTGACCCATTCTGTTAGCTTAGCACTTGATCGTTTAGTATTCTGCTATTGCTTTCTTCATGACTTATACATGTTCCTATGACTATGAGATTATGCAACTCCCGTTTACCAGAGGAACACTTTGTGTGCTACCAAACATCACAACGTAACTGGGTGATTATAAAGGTGCTCTACAGGTGTCTCCGAAGGTACTTGTTGGGTTGGCATATTTTGAGATTAGGATTTGTCACTCCGATTGTCGAAGAGGTATCTCTGGGACCACTCGGTAATGCACATCACTATAAGCCTTGCAAGCATTACAACTAATGAGTTAGTTGCGGGATGATGTATTACGGAACGAGTAAAGAGACTTGCCGGTAACGAGATTGAACTAGGTATTGAGATACCGACGATCGAATCTCGGGCAAGTAACATACCGATGACAAAGGGAACAACGTATGTTGTTATGCGGTTTGACCGATAAAGATCTTCGTAGAATATGTGGGAGCCAATATGAGCATCCAGGTTCCGCTATTGGTTATTGACCGGAGACGTGTCTCGGTCATGTCTACATTGTTCTCGAACCCGTATGGTCCGCACGCTTAAAGTTCGATGACGGTTATATTATGAGTTTATGTGTTTTGATGTACCAAATGTAGTTCGGAGTCCCGGATGAGATCGGGGACATGACGAGGAGTCTCGAAATGGTCGAGACGTAAAGATCGATATATTGGACGACTATATTCGAACATCGGAATGGTTCCGAGTGATTCGAGTATTTTTCGGAGTACCGGAGAGTTACGGGAATTCGCCGGGAGTATATGGGCCTTATTGGGCTTTAGGGGAAAGAGAGAGGAGAGGCTAGGCGCCCCCCAAGGCCTAGTCCGAATTGGACTACAGGGAGGGGCTGCGCCCCCTCCTTCCTTCTCTTCTATCTCCCCTTTCCTTGACTCCTACTCCTACTACTTGGAAAGGGGGAAATCCCACTCCCGGTGGGAGTAGGACTCCTCCTAGGGCGCGCCATAGAGAGGGCCGGCCCTCCCCCTCCTCCACTCCTTTATATACGGGGAGGGGGCACCCCTTGGAGACACAACAATTGATCATTGATCTTTTTAGCCGTGTGCGGTGCCCCCCTCCACCATAGTCCACCTCGATAATATCGTAGCGGTGCTTAGGCGAAGCCCTGCGTCGGTAGAACATCATCATCGTCACCACGCCGTCGTGTTGACGAAACTCTCCCTCAACACTCGGCTGGATCGGAGTGCGAGGGACGTCATCGGGCTGAACGTGTGCTGAACTCGGAGGTGCCTGCGTTCGGTACTTGATCGGTCGGATCGTGAAGACGTACGACTACATCAACCGTGTTGTGCTAACGCTTCCGCTTTCGGTCTACGAGGGTACGTGGACACACTCTCCCCTCTCGTTGCTATGCATCACCATGATCTTGCGTGTGTGTAGGATTTTTTTTGAAATTACTACGTTCCCGAACATGTTGACCTTGAATGTCAACTCTTTGGATGCTGGCGCTAGAATGATCGTGCAATCCGTCTACTACTAGATGTTGCAGTGGCAGAAAGATTAGTTGGTGACAGTGGACAATGAGGACGCGGCGGAGGCAGACGCAGACGTGGAGGCTGCCTACGCGGGGCGATGGCACCTCCATGATCTGGGTGCAGCTTGCTGGGATTGCCCGCTCGGCAGGGCAGAAATGCATGGACTGCCAGACGGATGTTCTTTTGGATTCAGGCATGTAAAAACTAAGCATATTTGCCTCTTTTTGCTTGTGATCGGGGATGCGATTAAGCACAGGTATGATCAGGTGCATTGTGTGGATCAGCGTACATTCAAATTTGAATTTACTGGCGAACATATACATGATACGGTTGGATGGCGGCCTCCCGCATCTGTATCCGCGGACTAGTCCCGCCTGTCCGCGGACGGATGCGGGAGGAAAATTGCAGGTTGTCGTTGAAGATGCCTAACCATGTAAATGTCATTTAGGCCCATATACATGCCTTATTAATCATCACAGTCTAGTTTCATGTGCTCATATTTGGATCTTTTTCGAAAATACCATATCTATTGTAAAGATTCATCGGAAGTACAAAGCACCTCAAACATAATAAAAAATACATCGAGGTCCATGGACAACCGAACGACCACTGCCGCCGCCAGAACTAGCTGTCGACGCGCCGCTGTTGCGGCTCCCTACTGGAGCCGGCCTGACCTTGTCGATGACAGTCGAGAGAAGTCTTCGCGCACGTGCCTGTAAGGACCAGCGTTTAGGAGCCACAATCGTCGTCATTGAATCTTTAAATCGACCTGAAGACAACCCTGACGGATCCTTGAATCGATATGAACATAAACCTCGCCGCTCCAAGAAGCTGGTAGGAATCTACACCGAAGCTCCATCTAATCCGTCCCGACGAACGAATTTGAGGAGGATCGGAGCCCGAAAGAGTGACTCGAAGAAGAAGCGTCGCCATCCGTCCGAGCGCCACCATCACGAGAACCAAAACCCTACCTATCTAAGCCGAGCCACTAGGAATACCCTCCTCGCCACCGTCTGCTAGAGCGGCGGGCGGAGGGGAGGCGAATCCACGGAGTCGCCGGCGAAGATCGAAGGGAAGAAAGTTTTCCCTAGTCACCTTACAAGAGGGGAAAAAAATTATGTCCCTCGTATCTGGATCTTGAATCGAGATCTTACAAACAACAAGACTGAACTCAACCAACCGACGCATGCAATTCAAATAAGTAGCTAACATCTATTTGGACACAATTAATCTTGAGAAATCTTGCAGATGATCTAGACTATTTAACAGAAAATATCTTCCCACGAAATTTGACCACCATACGAGTTCTTTCATTTCGCTGATCCATTTTTTTCACGGTAACGTGTCTTTTTTTACTTCTCATTTTTATTGAGAATGGTATCACTCCACTTGGTCTGTGCGAGCTTTTTCTTGTGTAATTTATGCGGTGCTATTTTTTGTGATGGTAGCCCCGCTTTGTGGCACAACGTCACCACTTACCCAACGTTTTCCTTTTTGTTTGTTGGAGAATTAGTGGAGACCACCGTCCAAAGTCATTTGTTTGTTCCATCAATAATTTGACACCACTGCATCCTCCCACTAGCCACTGTCCACATCGTCTGTCTTTTTGTTTGTTTCTACAACGACGGAACTTGCTATGTACACAACCATTTTGTACTCCACAGCAACAGGTGCGCTTTAATAAAAACTGAACTATATGTCATAGGTTCTGGACATACTATAGTCGATATGAAACAACAATGGTTAAAAAGAAGTATCTTCATGCTACGGTACTCTGTGTCCGTACCGTTATAACACATGTGACTTTTTCTTTGCGCGAGAAACTTCTAATCTATTTGTCGTTAATCATGTCAGTACAAGAAACGCATGTAATAAAAATTACAACCAGATCCGTGGACCACCTAACAACAACTACAAGCACTGGAGCGAGCAAAACGCATGACGCCGCTGTCAGCGCCCCTCCCTCGCCAGAACTGGGCAAACCTTATTGTAGTAGACAGTCGGGAAATTGACGTGCTAAGCCCGCACAGGACCAGCGCACCAGAGCAGCAACCATCGCCGATGAAGAAAGTCGTAGATCAGAAGGATCAAACATGTAAGCAGCCAAACGAAGACGAAGGAATATCGGATCCAAACAGAACCACTGAAGGCCAGCACCGACCGAATCCCGCGAGATCCGACAGAGACACACCTTCACACGCCCTCCAACGACACTAGAGACACCATCGGTACGGGATAGAAGGTGTGAGACATTATTTCTACTGAGGGACATCGTCGCCGCCACACAGCCCCAACCAAGACGTTGAACCTAACAAAAACGAGAACGGGGTCCCTCCCGCCAGCAAGGGGCAAGGTCCTTCGCACCTCCATGGCCCAAAGGCCATCAAAGATGGGACGGACCGGCGGCGGCGCCAACGGGAGGAGGAAAGCCTGAGATCTTTTCTTGTGGAAGGAGGAAAGAGAAGGCCTTTATGTTATTGTTACTGAAACCTATTAATAACAGACGTGACTATTAAGAAACCGAGGCTTCGTCTAAAAGTGTTTATTACTAAAAGTTAACATTTATTTAAGAAGAAACACACCAATCAATTATTTTGAAAAATGGTTTAGCACTCACGGAAGCAGTTACTAAAAGAATCAATTTGCGGGGAAACTAGTATTCCTCATTTCAACCAGGATAAGAAGAATTGCCCAAAAACACAGAATAAGAATCAGCCAGGAAAAAAAGGTAACTAGTGTAAGTTGATTTTCTCAGAGGTCTCACAACTCGGGCGGACAGGCTAATAGGATTTCCATCTTACCGTCAGCACCGCCCCTGACCCGCCTCGTCTCCTAGGGACTTAGATCTTAGCCCTTGCCGACGGGATGGCTCCGTTTTTATGTTTTTTTATAGTTTGATTAGGTTTGTGTCCTATTCAGGAAGCGGGGCTGTGGCGATCGTTTTTATGGTTTTTTTATAGTTTGATTAGGTTTGTGTCCTATTCAGGAAGCGCGGCTATGGCAGCTCCCTGAAGATGGAAAACGATTATCCCCACCTAGCCCCGTCTCGGTTGTGCGTCTAGCGTCATTGAAGGGCGCGTGCAGGTGTGTCACCAACGGATCTCATGGGGATCGGTCGGTATTTGTCTTCGATGGATCTGCTTTGATCAGGTCTTTGTTTGTCCTTGTTTGTTTGCATTCATGTCTATAGGTTGGACCCTTCTGTTCTATGGTTCTCTTCACCAGCAACGGATGTTGTTCTGGAGCATTGGTCCTATGGGGCCTAAGCATGGCGGCTTCTCGATTGTCTACTATAAAAAGGTTTTCCTTGACTTATGAGTTGAGCTGTGAAGGATCAAGATGTTGAGAGAATGATCAAAGATAACAATTTTTTTTCTATGTATGGCTTGAAGATAAGATCATGATGAGCTTATATGTTGTGTCATGGTTGATCAACTCTTCAAGCAAGTAAGACAAGTAAGGAATTCATTGTGCGTCTCGAGAGATTGTGATGGAGCATGAAGAAGAGCAAGTGATGACCAATTTGATATTCATGGAGAAACCCGAAATGGTCATGAGAGAATAGAGATATTGGTGATCATGTCTTGAAGCAAGGAAGTGAAGTGAAGGGTTCAAATGGACTTCAAGACACCAGGATTAAGCATGGAGTAAAGTAAAGGTTGAGCAAGATGCAAATCAAAGATTGAATTCTATATGGTCCACACACAAGAGCAAATGATGCACCACATGGGATCTCGTGCTATGGTAGGAGAAATTGTGAATTGCTTCGTCGACTAACCCATACTATGTGTTCTATATGTTTATGTGGGTCAGGTGATTCTCATGGGCTTGCATCAAAAGAAATATCCTAAGTAGATCATATGAGGATGGCATCAAGTGAAGATGGTCACGAAGGTTGATAATTAAGGGCAAGTTCCGGATAGGCATTCCACGGAACACATGCTTGAACCTTGAATATGATCACAGGATGGACATGTGAAGGTCCATATAGGCATGGTTGATGCATGTGGAGATGTTATACAAGACAATGCTTCTCATAAGGGTTATGTGGGAGAATTTGATGTCTTCACCAAGTGATGTGATCAAGATTGCACTTCCAACTTGAAGCAAGCATGAACGTCAACATCAAGCTCAAGTGAAACGCTCAAGGAAAAGGTATAACTTAGCAAGATTTCCCTAGTTTTACCAGTCCCATGGTGCTTGGTGTGAGATCGGATTACAGGATTGATAGTCGTACTATCAAGAGGGGCTTTCGAGATAGTACTCTAATCACGTTGTGCATAGAGTGCTCAAACCTTTACATCTATTGTGTCCTCCTTTTTGCTTGATCTTGGGTGTTTCTCTATGTGAGGAGCTTGGGCTTGTCAAGTGCTTCAAAACGAGCTCAAGATCATACAAATCAAATTTCGTATGAGAAAGTTATGCATGTGTTTACTATCGGGGTGAATGCTATTTTTTTAGACCGGAAGTTCCATCTTTTAGAATGTTGCAAAAATCAAGCCAAAAGGGGGCCCGAAAGTTCCAGCCTATGTTTTGTGTGTGTACAATGAGTATATTCGGTCGCTGACTACAAAAGGTTCCCTTCTTCCCCATGATGGTTTTTTCTTATTTGAGATTTCCCTCTTGTTTTGAGCTTTGTCCTCCTCCCCCAAGACTCAAAACTCCATTACATTGGCGGGGGGGGGGGGGGGGGGGGGGCTATCCCATGGGTATTAGATTCATTTGTTGATCTCCTCTATTTGTTTTTCTTGTCTTCCATCCCTCCGTAGCATGCGGTACTTTCCTGAGATTTGACAAGAGGGGTGAGCGTTCTTGTGTTCCTGCTTTGCATTTGTTGCATCATTTTGAGCTCTCCATGTTGATTTATTTCGGGTAAGAGCCAGTGAGCTTGTTAACTCTTGGACACACTTAGACGGTTTGGTGCTTGTTGCATCGGCGCCCTCTTCGTGGAGATTGTGAAGATGTGAAGAGACTCGAGTTGCTCCTTTGTGGGGATTGTGAAGTGGTCGTGGATCTTGCCACCTACTGTTGGGGAACGTAGTAATTTCAAAAAAAATCCTACGCGCACGTAAGATCATGGTGATGCATAGCAACGAGAGGGGAGAGTGTGTCCACGTACCCTCATAGACCGAAAGCGAAAGCGTTAGCACAACACGGTTGATGTAGTCGTACGTCTTCACGATCCGACTGTGACGCCCCCGATTTGACCGTACACTAATCATGCATGCAAATGTCTACGATCAAGATCAGGGAATCACGGGAAGATATCACAACACAACTCTAAAACATAAATAAGTCATACAAGCATCATAATACAAGCCAGGGGCCTCGAGGGCTCGAATACAAGTGCTCGATCATAGACGAGTCAGCGGAAGCAACAATATCTGGGTACGGACATAAGTTAAACAAGTTTGCCTTAAGAAGGCTAGCACAAACTGGGATACAGATCGAAAGAGGCGCAGGCCTCCTGCCTGGGATCCTCCTAACTACTCCTGGTCGTCGTCAGTGGGCTGCACATAGTAGTAGGCACCTCCAGTGTCGTAGGAGTCGTCGTCGACGGTGGCGTCTGGCTCCTGGACTCCAGCATCTGGTTGCGACAACCAGGTAGAAAGGAAAGGGGGAAAAGAGGGAGAGAAGCAACCATGAGTACTCATCCAAAGTACTCGCAAGCAAGGAGCTACACAACATATGCATGGGTATATGTGTAAAGGACCATATCAGTGGACTGAACTGCAGAATGCCAGAATAAGAGGGGGATAGCTAGTCCTGTCAAAGACTACGCTTCTGGCAGCCTCCATCTTGCAGCATGTAGAAGAGAGTAGATTGAAGTCCTCCAAGTAGCATCGCATAGCATAATCCTACCCGGCGATCCCCTCCTCGTCGCCCTGTTAGAGAGCGATCACCGGGTTATATCTCGCACTTGGAAGGGTGTGTTTTATTAAGTATCCGGTTCTAGTTGTCATAAGGTCAAGGTACAACTCCGGGTCGTCCTTTTACCGAGGGACACGGCTATTCGAATAGATAAACTTCCCTGCAGGGGTGCACCACATAACCCAACACGCTCGATCCCATTTGGCCGGACACACTTTTCTGGGTCATGCCCGGCCTCGGAAGATCAACACGTTGCAGCCCCACCTAGGCTCAACAGAGAGGTCAGCACGCCGGTCTAAACCCTATGCGCGCAGGGGTCTGGGCCCATCGCCCATTGCACACCTGCACGTTGCGTGCGCGGCCGGAAGCAGACCTAGCCCCCTTAATACAAGCGCGAGCTTACGGTCCAATGCGGCGCGCGCCACTCAGTCGCTGACGTCAAAAAGAGCTTCGGCTGATACCACGACGTCGAGTGCCCATAATTGTTCCCGCGTAGCTGGTTAGTGCGTATAGACCAAATGGCCAGACTCAGATCAAATACCAAGAACTCGTTAGGCATGTTAAGTATCCGCGAACGCCGACCAGGGCCAGGCCCACCTCTCTCCTAGGTGGTCTCAACCTGGCCTGTCGCTCCGCCATAAAGTAACAGTCGGGGGCCGTCAGGAACCCAGGCCCACCTCTACCGGGATGGAGCCACCTGTCCTTTTAGCCCCCTCATCAGAATCACTTGCGGGTACTCAATGAGCCGACCCGACTTTAGTCAACACATGTGTCATGTATATAAAGTATATAGTATATACCCGTGATCACCTCCCGAAGTGATCACGGCCCAGTAGTATAGCATGGCAGACGGACAAGAGTGTAGGGCCACTGATGGAACACTAGCATCCTATACTAAGCAGTAGGATAGCAGGTAAGGATAACAACTGTAGCAACAATGACAGGCTATGCATCAGGATAGGATTAACGGAAAGTAGTAACATGCTACACTACTCTAATGCAAGCAGCATAGAGAAGAATAGGCAATATCTGGTGATCAAGGGGGGGCTTGCCTGGTTGCTCTGGCAAGGAGGGGTCATCGTCGACGTAGTCGATCACAGGGGCAGCAACGGTCTCGGGGTCTACCGGAGAGAAGAGGGGGAAGAAATAGTAAATATAAAGCAAACATAGCATCACAAAGCATAGCATGGTAATATGCTGTGCCGGGTGTGACCTAACGTATGGCTACGTTATAAAGGTGGAAGGGGAATTCAACCGGGAATGTATTCCCGGTTCCGGACCTGTGTCAGACAGATGACCGGAGGGGGAATGTTCCATGTTCAGATAGTTAGAGGCATCTGACAGGTAAACGGACCGCATGACATGAAGATGACGTCAGTAGTCAACAGTCACACTCACCAGGTCAAACCTGACTAGTGGGGCCACCGGGACCCATATGTCAGCCTCTATGGGTTAATTAGTGGATTAATTTGACTAACAGTACTAGTTAGGGGTGTGGGCCCCATTAGTCAGTGACTAATTAGTGATTAAAACTAATTAAAAGATTAATTAATGTTTTATCTATTTATAAAACCTGTTTAATTAGGCGGGGCCCACATGTCAGTGGCACTGGGGGCGGTCACGTCAGTGTTGACCCAAGTCAACAGGTCAAAGGGGACCCCTGGGCCCACCAGTCAGTGGCCAGGTGGTGCCTCGTGGACGCCACGTCGGACACCGGCCGGAGACGCACCGGAGTTGACTCCGACGAGCCAAACGCGGCGGCGCGGCTCGGGATGGGCGCGGGTTTCGCGCACAGGGGGTCTGCGGGGTTGTGGCTGGGCGCGTTCGACGCGGCTTGGCGCCGCGCGTCCAACGGTGGTGGCCGGAGTGGCTGGAACGGACGGGGGCGAGCGCTTCGAGCTCGCCGGCGGCGAGGTGCTTCGGGCGAGCAACGGCAACGGTGGTGCGGCGCGTTCATGAGCGAACTGAGAGGATGGGCAAGGCGTACGCTTTGCGGCGAGGCCAACGGTTGCGAGCCCGTGACCATTTGGTCACCGGAAGCACGCCGGCGGCGAGCGGAGGCGGCGACGCGTTCGGGCGTTCGTTGAGGTAGGTGCTAAGGGGCACGGGGAGGGAAGCAAGTGGCATGGGCGGCTTCAGCGAGCGGTCCTGAGCACGCTCGTGTGCTCGGGTGAGCATGACGATGCCCACAGCAATGGCGACGAGCTATGCGGCGGAGCTGCGTTCGGGCGGCGATGGCAGCGGCGGCTACGGTGGTGGATTCGTGTGGGGGGAGCGAGGAGAGAGACGCGGTGGCTCACCGGGAGCCGTAGGGAAGTGGCAGCGTGCTCGGGGAGGCTTATCGGAGGCGTACGGCGGCGGGGATCGACGACGGCCGGGGTCGGGGAGGAGCTCGATCCCGAGGCTGTGGTGGCGCCGGGCTCGATCCAGAGGGCGGAGAGGAAGTAGAGGAAGTCGGTGGAGCAGTCGGGCTCGTCGGAGAGGCACTCGGGGCTCGGTGGCCGTGAGGACGGGCGAGGCACGGCGGCGACCGCATCGGCCTCCTCTCCAAAACAAAGGAGAGGGAGAGGGAGAAGGGGGAAGTGGGTGAGGGGGAAAAAATCTCGGCAGGAGCCAGGGCGCCGATGCTGGCGTCCTTACCCTCCCCGCGGCGCTTGTAGCGGCGTTGTCGGCGAGGTGGGTTCGGCGGCGACCGTGGGCACGGTCGGAGGAACAGGGAGGGGGAAGGGGCGACCCAGCGGGGAAGGTGGGCCGGCTTGCTAGGACGGGCCGAGGCCCAGGGGGCAGGGGGGCTTTCTCTCTCTCACCTCCTCTCTTTCTTTTAGTTTTTTTTAACTTCTGTTTCAAATAGTTTAGGCCAGTTAAACACTTTGCAAATATGTTGGTTCACCACCAATATTAAATATGCATTATTTGGCACAAGATGAACATTTTAGTTTTGACTTTTGAAAACTTTAATTGTTTGAGTTGATTTTGAATTTGAAATTTGAATCGGTTTTGAACTAACCCAAGATTAACTACAGTGACAGAGGTGACATGGCATCATTAGCAGCGAATTACTGTAGTCTAATTATCCGGGCGTCACACCGACCGATCAAGTACCGAACGCATGGCACCTCCGAGTTCTCCACACGTTCAACGCGATGACGTCCCTCGAACTCCGATCCAGCCGAGTGTTGAGGGAGAGTTTCGTCAGCACGACGGCGTGGTGACGATGATGATGTTCTACCGACGCAGGGCTTCGCCTAAGCACCGCTACAATATTATCGAGGTGGATTATGATGGAGGGGGGCACCGCACACGGCTAAGAGATCAAGAGATCAATTGTTGTGTCTCCAAGGGGTGCCCCCCTCCCCGTATATAAAGGAGTGGAGGAGGAGGAGGGCCGACCCTCTCTATGGCGCGCCCCAGGAGGAGTCCTACTCCCACCGGGAGTAGGATTCCCCCCTTCCAAGTAGTAGGACTAGGAGTCAAGGAAAGGGGAGAGAGAAGAGAAGGAAGGAGGGGGCGCAGCCCCTCCCCCTAGTCCAATTCGTACTAGGCCTTGGGGGGCGCAGCCTCTCCTCTCTCTCTTTCCCCTAAAGCCCAATAAGGCCCATATACTCCCCGGCGAATTCCCGTAACTCTCCGGTACTCCGAAAAATATCCGAATCACTCAGAACCTTTCCGATGTCCGAATATAGTCGTACAATATATCGATCTTTGCGTCTCGACCATTTCGAGACTCCTCGTCATGTCCCTGATCTTATCCGGAACTCCGAACTACCTTCGGTACATCAAAACACATAAACTCATAATATAACCGTCATTAAACTTTAAGCGTGCGGACCCTACGAGTTCGAGAACTATGTAGACATGACCGAGACACATCTCCAGTCAATAACCAATAGCGGAACCTGGATGCTCATATTGGATCCCACATATTCTACGAAGATCTTTATCGGTCAAACCGCATAACAACATACGTTGTTCCCTTTGTCATCGGTATGTTACTTGCCTGAGATTCGATCGTCGGTATCTCAATACCTAGTTCAATCTCGTTACCGGCAAGTCTCTTTACTCGTTTCGTAATACATCATCCTGCAACTAACTCATTACTTGCAATGCTTGCAAGGCTTATAATGATGTGCATTACCGAGTGGGCCCAGAGATACCTCTCCGACAAATCGGAGTGACAAATCCTAATCTCGAAATACGCCAACCCAACAAGTACCTTTGGAGACACATGTAGAGCACCTTTATCATCACCCAGTTACGTTGTGACGTTTGGTAGCACACAAAGTGTTCCTCGGGTAAACGGGAGTTGCATAATCTCATAGTCATAGGAGCATGTATAAGTCAAGAAGAAAGCAATAGCAGAATACTAAACGATCGTGTGCTAAGCTTACGGAATGGGTCAAGTTAATCACATCATTCTCCTAATGATGTGATCCCGTTAATCAAATGACACTCATGTCTATGGCTAGGAAACATAACCATCTTTTATCAACGAGCTAGTCAAGTAGAGGCATACTAGTGACACTATGTTTGTCTATGTATTCACACATGTATTATGTTTCCGGTTAATACAATTCTAGCTTGAATAATAAACATTTATCATGAGAATAAGGAAATAAATAATAACTTTATTATTGCCTCTAGGGCATATTTCCTTCAGTCTCCCACTTGCACTAGAGTCAATAATCTAGTTCACATCGCCATGTGATTTAACACCAATAGTTCACATCACCATGTGATTAACACCCATAGTTCACATCGTCATGTGACCAACACCCAAAGGGTTTACTAGATTCAATAATCTAGTTCACATCGCTATGTGATTAACACCCAAAGAGTACTAAGGTGTGATCATGTTTTGCTTGTGAGAGAAGTTTAGTCAACGGGTCTGCCACATTCAGATCCGTATGTATTTTGCAAATTTCTATGTCAATAGTGCTCTGCACGGAGCTACTCTAGATAATTGCTCTCACTTTCAATATGTATCCAGATTGAGACTTAGAGTCATCTGGATCAGTGTCAAAACTTGCATCGACGTAACCCTTTACGACGAACCTTTTGTCACCTCCATAATCGAGAAACATATCCTTATTCCACTAAGGATAATTTTGACCGCTGTCCAGTGATCTACTCCTAGATCACTATTGTACTCCCTTGCTAAACTCAGTGTAGGGTATACAATAGATCTGGTACACAGCATGGCATACTTTATAGAACCTATGGCTGAGGCATAGGGAGTGACTTTCATTCTCTTTCTATCGTCTGCCGTGGTCGGGCTTTGAGTCTTACTCAATTTCACACCTTGTAACACAGGCAAGAACTCTTTCTTTGACTGTTCCATTTTGAACTACTTCAAAATTTTGTCAAGGTATGTACTCATTGAAAAAAAAACTTACCAAGCGTCTTGATCTATCTCTATAGATCTTGATGCTCAATATATAAGCTGCTTCACCGAGGTCTTTGTTTGAAAAACTCCTTTCAAACACTCCTTTATGCTTTGCAGAATAATTCTACATTATTTCCGATCAACAATATGTCATTCACATATACTTATCAGAAATGTTGTAGTGCTCCCACTCACTTTCTTATAAATACAGGCTTCACCGCAAGCCTGTATAAAACTATATGCTTTGATCAACTTATCAAAGCGTATATTCCAACTCCGAGATGCTTGCACCAGTCCATAGATGGATCGCTGGAGCTTGCATATTTTGTTAGCATCTTTAGGATTGACAAAACCTTCTGGTTGCATCATATACAACTCTTCTTTAATAAATCCATTAAGGAATGCAGTTTTGTTTATCCGTTTGCCAGATTTCATAAAATGCGGCAATTGCTAACATGATTTGGACAGACTTAAGCATAGATTCGAGTGAGAAACTCTCATCGTAGTCAACACCTTGAACTTGTCGAAAACCTTTTTGCGACAATTCTAGCTTTGTAGATAGTAACACTACTATCAGTGTACGTCTTCCTCTTGAAGATCCATTTAATCTCAATGGCTCGCCGATCATTGGGCAAGTCAATCAAAGTCCATACTTTGTTCTCATACATGGATCCCATCTCAGATTTCATGGCCTCAAGCCATTTTGCGGAATCTGGGCTCATCATCGCTACCTCATAGTTCGTAGGTTCGTCATGGTTAAGTAACATGACCTCCAGAACAGGATTACCGTACCACTCTGGTGCGGATCTCACTCTGGTTGACCTACGAGGTTCGGTAGTAACTTGATCTAAAGTTACATGATCATCATCATTATCTTCCTCACTAATTGGTGTAGGAGTCACAGGAACAAATTTCTGTGATGAACTACTTTCCAATAAGGGAGCAGGTACAATTACCTCATCAAGTTCTACTTTCCTCCCACTCACTTCTTTCGCGAGAAACTCCTTCTCTAGAAAGGATCCATTATAAGCAACGAATATCTTGCCTTCGGATCTGTGATAGAAGGTGTACCCAACTGTCTCCCTTGGGTATCCTATGAAGACACATTTCTCCGATTTGGGTTTGAGCTTATCAGGATGAAACTTTTTCACATAAGCATCGCAACCCCAAATTTTAAGAAACGACAACTTTTGGTTTCTTGCCAAACCAAAGTTCATAAGGTGTCGTCTCAACGGATTTAGATGGTGGCCTATTTAACGTGAATCGGTAAGAGACATCATAGATTGCACCATATCTAATAAAGTACGGTTACGATGTTCGGACACACCATTACGCTGTGGTGTTCCAGGTGGCGTGAGTTGCGAAACTATTCCGCATTGTTTCAAATGAAGACCAAACTCGTAACTCAAATATTCTCCTCCACGATCAGGTCGTAGAAACATTATTTTCTTGTTACGATGATTTTCAACTTCACTCTGAAATTCTTTGAACTTTTCAAATGTTTCAGACTTATGTTTCATTAAGTAGATATACCCATATTTGCTTAAATCATCTATGAAGATGAGAAAATAACGATACCCGCCGCGAGCCTCAACATTCATCGGACCACATACATCTGTATGTATGATTTCCAACAAATCTGTTGCTCGCTCCATAGTTTCGGAGAACGGCGTTTTAGTCATCTTGCCCATGAGGCACGGTTCGCAAGTACCAAGTGATTCATAATCAAGTGGTTCCAAAAGTCCATCAGTATGGAGTTTCTTCATGCGCTTTACACCAATATGACCTAAACGGTAGTGCCACAAATAAGTTGCACTATCATTACCAACTCTGCATCTTTTGGCCTCAATATTATGAATATGTGTATCACTACGATCGAGATCCAACAAACCATTTTCATTGGGTGTATGACCATAGAAGGTTTTATTCATGTAAATAGAACAACAATTATTCTCTAACTTAAATGAATAACCGTACTGCAATAAACATGATCAAATCATATTCATGCTCAACGCAAACACCAAATAACACTTATTTAGGTTCAACACTAATCCCGAAAGTGTAGGGAGTGTACGATGATGATCATATCAATCTTGGAACCACTTCCAACACACATCGTCACTTCACCCTCAACTAGTCTCTGTTTATTCTGCAACTCCCGTTTCGAGTTACTACTCTTAGCAACTGAACCAGTATCAAATACCGAGGGGTTGCTATGAACACTAGTAAAATACACATCAATAGTCTGTATATCAAATATACCTTTGTTCACTTTGCCATCCTTCTTATCCGCCAAATACTTGGGGCAGTTCCGCTTCCAGTGACCAGTCCCTTTGCAGTAGAAGCACTTAGTCTCAATCTTAGGTACAGACTTGGGCTTCTTTACTTGAGTAGCAACTTGCTTGCCGTTCTTCTTGAAGTTTCCCTTCTTCCCTTTGCCCTTTTCTTGAAACTAGTGTTCTTGTCAACCATCAACACTTGATGCTTTTCTTGATTTCTACCTTCGTCGATTTCAACATCACGAAGAGCTTGGGAATTGTTTCCGTTTATCCCTTGCATATTATAGTTCATCACGAAGTTCTAGTAACTTGGTGATAGTGACTAGAAAACTCTGTCAATCACTATCTTATCTGGAAGATTAACTCCCACTTGATGCAAGTGATTGTAGTACTCAGACATTCTGAGCACATGCTCACTGGCTGAGCAATTCTCCTCCATCTTGTAGGCAAAGTACTGTCAGAGGTCTCATACCTCTCGACACGGGCATGAGTATGAAATACCAATTTCAACTCTTGGAACATCTTATATGCTCCGTGGTGTTCAAAACATTTTTGAAGTCCCGGTTCTAAGCCGTAAAGCATGGTGCACTAAACTATCAAGTAGTTATCATACCGAGCTTTGTCAAACGTTCATAACGTCTGCATCTGCTCCTGCAATAGGTCCCTCACCTAGCGGTGCATCAAGGACATAATACTTCTGTGCAGCAATGAGGATAATCCTCAGATCACGGATCCAATCCGCATCATTGCTACTAACATCTTTCAACTTAGTTTTCTCTAGGAACGTATCGAAAATAAAACAGGGGAGCTAAACGCGAGCTATTGATCTACAACATAGATATGCTAATACTACCAGGACTAAGTTCATGATAAATTAAAGTTCAATTAATCATATTACTTAAGAACTCCCACTTAGATAGACATCCCTCTAATCCTCTAAGTGATCACGTGATCCAAATCAACTAAACCATGTCTGATCATCACGTGAGATGGAGTAGTTTCAATGGTGAACATCACTATGTTGATCATATCTACTATATGATTCACGCTCGACCTTTCGGTCTCAGTGTTCCGAGGCCATATCTGTTATATGCTAGGCTCGTCAAGTTTAACCTGAGTATTCTGCGTGTGCAACTGTTTTGCACCCGTTGTATTTGAACGTAGAGCCTATCACACCCGATCATCACGTGGTGTCTCAGCACGAAGAACTTTTGCAACAGGGCATACTCAGGGAGAACACTTATACCTTGATAATTTAGTGAGAGATCATCTTATAATGCTACCGTTGATCTAAGCAGAATAAGATGCATAAAAGATAAACATCACATGCAATCAATATAAGTGATATGATATGGCCATCATCATCTTGTGCTTGTGATCTCCATCTCTGAAGCACCATCATGATCACCATCGTCACCGGCGCGACACCTTGATCTCCATCGTACCATCGTTGTCGTCTCGCCAACTATTTCTTCCACGACTATCGCTACCGCTTAGTGATAAAGTAAAGCAATTACAGGGCGATTGCATTGCTTACAATAAAGCGACAACCATATGGCTCCTGCCAGTTGCCGATAACTCGGTTACAAAACATGATCATCTCATACAATAAAATATAGTATCATGCCTTGACCATATCACATCACAACATGCCCTGCAAAAACAAGTTAGACGTCCTCTACTTTGTTGTTGCAAGTTTTACGTGGCTGCTACGGGCTGAGCAAGAACCGTTCTTACCTACGCGTCAAAACCACAACGATAGTTTGTCAAGTTAGTGCTGTTTTAACCTTCTCAAGGACCGGGCGTAGCCACACTCGGTTCAACTAAAGTTGGAGAAACTGACACCCGCCAGCCACCTGTGTGCAAAGCACGTCAGTAGAACCAGTCTCGCGTAAGCGTACGCGTAATGTCGGTCCGGGCCGCTTCATCCAACAATACCGACGAACCAAAGTGTGACATGCTGGTAAGGAGTATGACTTATATCGCCCACAACTCACTTGTGTTCTACTCGTGCAACGCATAAAACCTAGCACGGATGCCACTGTTGGGGAACGTAGTAATTTCAAAAAAATTCCTACGCACACGCAAGATCATGGTGATGCATAGCAACGAGAGGGGAGAGTGTTGTCTACGTACCCTCGTAGACCATAAGCCACACAGCCATGTTAGTAAAACAGTTTTCACTAACTAGACTCAACTTCGGCCAAGGAGTTGGAAAGGGGGATTCCTACAGGCAGTCGGCTCTGATACCAACTTGTGACACCCCCGATTTGACCGTACACTAATCATGCACGCAAATGTGTACGATCAAGATCAGGGACTCACGGGAAGATATCACAACACAACTCTAAAACATAAGTAAGTCATACAAGCATCATAATACAAGCCAGGGGCCTCGAGGGCTCAATTACAAGTGCTCGATCACAGACGAGTCAGCGGAAGCAACAATATCTGAGTACAGACATAAGTTAAACAAGTTTGCCTTAAGAAGGCTAGCACAAAAGTAGCAACGATCGAAAAGGCAAGGCCTCCTGCCTGGGACCTCCTAACTACTCCTCGAAGCCGAACTCCATGTAGAATCATCCTCGGGATCTCTAGCTCCTGGACTCCAGCATCTGGTTGCGACAATCAGGTATAGAAAGGGGAAGAGAGGGAGAAAAGCAACCGTGAGTACTCATCCAAAGTACTCGCAAGCAAGGAGATACACTACATATGCATGGGTATATGTGTAAAGGGTCATATCGGTGGACTGAACTGCAGAATGCCAGAATAAAGGGGGATAGCTAGTCCTGTCGAAGACTACGCTTCTGGCCACCTCCATCTTGCAGCATGTAGAAGAGAGTAGATGGTAAGTGCACCAAGTAGCATCGCATAGCATAAACCTACCCGGCGATCCCCTCCTCGTCGCCCTGTTAGAGAGCGATCACCGGGTTGTATCTGGCACTTGGAAGGGTGTATTTTATTAAGTATCCAGTTCTAGTTGTCATAAGGTCAAGGTACAACTCCGGGTCGTCCTTTTACCGAGGGACACGGCTATTCGAATAGATAAACTTCCCTGCAGGGGTGCACCACATAACCCAACACGCTCGATCCCATTTGGCCGGACACACTTTTCTAGGTCATGCCCGGCCTCGGAAGATCAACACGTCGCAGCCCTACCTAAGCACAACAGAGCGGTCAGCACGCCGGCCTAACCCTATGCGCGCAGGGTTCTGGGCCCATCGCCCTATGCAAACCTGCACGTTGCAAACACGGCCGCGAGCAGACCTAGCAACCCACACGACACGGCGGTTACGTCAACGCGGTCCAACACGGCGCGCGCCACTCAGTCGCTGACGTCAAGAAGGCTTCGGCTGATACCACGACGCCGGGATACCCATAACTACTCCCGCGTAGATGGTTAGTGAGTATAGACCAAATGGCCAGACTCAGATCAAATACCCAGAACTCGTTAAGCGTGTTATTGAAGTAACCGCGAACGCCGACCAGGGCCAGGCCCACCTCTCTCCTAGGTGGTCTCAACCTGCCCTGTCGCTCTGCCATAAAGTAACAGTCGGGGGCCGTCAGGAACCCAGGCCCACCTCTACCGGGGTGGAGCCACCTGTCCTTTCAGCCCCCTCATCAGAATCACTTGCGGGTACTCCTCGAGCCGACCCGACTTCAGTCATCACATGTGTCATGTAAAATGTATATAGTATATACCCGTGATCACCTCCCAAAGTGATCACGGCCCAGTAGTATAGCATGGCAGACGGACAAGAGTGTAGGGCCACTGATGGAACACTAGCATCCTATACTAAGCAGTAGGATAGCAGGTAAGGGTAACAACTGTAGCAACAATGACAGGCTATGCATCAGGATAGGATTAACGGAAAGCAGTAACATGCTACTCTACTCTAATGCTAGCAGTATAGAGAAGAATAGGCGATATCTGGTGATCAAGGGGGGGGGGCTTGCCTGGTTGCTCTGGCAAGTAGGGGTCGTCAACTCCGTAGTCGAACTGGGGGTCGCCGGTAGTCTCGGGGTCTACCGGAAAGGAGTAACGGAGGGGGAACACAATAAATAACAGAGCAATCAAAACAACACAAAGCGTAACATGACAATACGCGGTGCTAGGTGTGCCCTAACGCGGTAGTAGGTGATATCGGCAAAGGGGGGAAACATCCGGGAAAGTTTTCCCGAAGTTTGCATTTTTCGGACAGATGAAACGGAGGGGGAAAGTTGCAAGTTTGCTATGCTAGGGACGTCTGGCGGACGAACGGACTGCATATTCGGATTCGTCTCGTCGTTCTGAGCAACTTTCATGTACAAAGTTTTTCCATCCGAGCTATGGTTTATTTTATATGAATTTTAAAAGATTTAAATTAATTTCTGGAATTTATTTAATTCGAAAATAATAAATACAGAACTGCTATGGGTACACAAATGTACCCAGTAGTGTGTGCATGTCTATGACAGGTGGGACCTGTTGACTGCTGAGTCAGCAGTCAACAGTCCAAGTTGACTGGTCAAAGAGGGGCAGTGGGGCCCAGGTGTCATACCTACAGTTTTTAACACTTCTTTAAAAAGATATTTAGAGGTGGGGTCTACCTGTCATTGGGTCACTTTTATTTTAACAGTTGGATTTAATTAGTTTTAGTAGTGGTGGGTCTCGGTGATCAGCAGAAGATCAGTGGGGAAGGGGGGATTAGGCCCTAAGCTAATCAGGGCTGGCCCGACTTGGCGGTGGCTCTGGCCAGCCGCAGCTGAACATGGCCAGCGCGGCCGCCGGCGAGCGAGCAGGGCAGGCAGCATAGAGGCCTGGGGCGGGCGCGCCGGACGGAGCCGGAGCAGCCGGCGCGGGCATCGACGGCGGGTCGGGCGAGGCCGCACACGAGACAGAGGCAAGGCGCGGGTCAGGGGTGAGGGAGCGGGGCCAACGGCATCGCGCAGTGCGGTGCGCCGATGCGGCAGCGGGGCGGGTGCAGCAGCAGCAGTGCACGGCGGAGCAGTTCGGAGCGGGGACGGCTGGTGCGGTGCTCGCGCACAGGCGACGTATGTGGGCGAGGAAAGCAGCGAGGGGGAGGAGCTCACCCCCGATGCAGGGGTACAGGCGGCGAGGGTTGACGGAGTCCATCGAGGGGGAGGTCGAGGACGCGGTTCCGGCGAACGGCGATGGCGAGGTGGCCCTGGGGCGTTGGACGACGGCACGGCGATGACGGCGGCGGCCGGTGGTGCTGCAGGCATGGCGCGATGACGACGAAGAAGCTGCGGGGCGGAGGCGGCAGTCCTTGAGCGCGGGCGTGCTCGCCGAGGCCGCGAGGAGCAGCGGCGAAGCAGCTGGGACGGCGGGGCACCTGCGGGGGAAGGGATTCGGCGACAGGCGGCGATGATGATGGGGCGCGGGGGCGAGTCGGTGGGATCGGGGCGCGTGGGGGCGCGATCCAGAAGGGGAGAGAGAGGTCGTGGTGATTGTGGGGGAAGTGGGGAGGGGATCGCTAGGGTTAGGTCGCCCCAGGGGGTCTGTAGGCGCCGGCTGGGCTGGCCTGGTTGGCCCAGAGGCCAGCTGGGCCGTGGCCCAGTGGGGGGTGTTCTCTTTTTAAATAATTTTGTTATTTTGTTTTACCTTTTGTTTTTATTTATTCTTTTCTGTTTTTGTAATTTTCTCCTCTGTTTGTATTTTGTTCTACTAAAATATAACAATAGCCCCTAAAATAATGTTCCAGAATAACCCACTGTCATAAAAAGTTTTACCCCGAATTAAAATAGTTTAGCAATTTATAAAATACCAAAGGCATTTATATAACTGTTTTTCCTACGGTTTAAATCATTTTAGAGTATTTAAACATTTTGTAAAAGTGTGGTTTCTCCGCCTTAATTACCTATGCATTATTTGGCTCACTCCGAACATTTTAGTTTTTATATTTGAAAACCTTTATTGTTTGCATTTAATTAAAATTTAAATTTGAATCATTTTGAACTAACGCGAGTTTATTAACATAAATCGAGGTGACGTGGCATCATTAGCAGAGGTTCACTGTAGCTTAATTATCCGGGCGTCACAATTCTCCTCCACTACAAGAAATCTCGTCCCGAGATTTAGGAGCGGTTATAAGGGGGAAGGGATTTGGTTACGAAATTCTAACTATTCTTCTCGGTCATAGTTGCTCTTCTCGAAGAGGTTGATCCATTACATTGATGTCTTCATTCTGCTGTTTCGGGTCATCATGATAAAGTTGTCGTCCTTTCTTCGGGAACTCCATCGTACTTACGACAGAGTAAGGGGGGGTATTCTGGAAGAACGGACCTTTGCAGGGTTTACTATCTGGTCAATATCATCGGGGAAGGTGGCGGAAAGTAACTCTCGAACTAAATCTTAAGAAAAGCCGAGAGCAAGTAAGAAATTACCATGAGAAGTTTCAAACGGGTAGGCAATCGTTCGAAGCCTGAAACAAAGTGTGAAAGGGGTTCAAAGCAATCGGAATAAGTATTATGTCTGATGCCAGTATAGATCAGTAGGACGGTGGTCCGTGACTTACATACGAGGCCACGCGCGATGAATAAATTTGGGAACAAGGGGTGCACAGGAGAGTCGGTTTCGATCCTGTGGAACTGTGGGTTATGGGCCCACCATGTGGGTTAAAAGTAGGAAGGGCGGTGACATCTTGCACGATCATGATAGCAAGGCATGTCAGAGGGTAGCCTGTCAGTTATATGTCAGCAACATCGTCGGTACCAAGGGCGAGGGACGAAGAGAACCATTTTCCTGCTCGTTGAAACGAGGCGGACCATTAGGCAAAGTTCTCGTCCATCGGTGGTTACCAAAATGTCACCAACAATAGTAACAGGGTCTTACTGACAGAGTTGTACACCGAAGTGTTTACATAAGCAGGAGAATATTACTGCTTAGATCATATAGATCACCAGAAAGGTTAAACCAAACAATGGAAAGGAAAATATGATTATCAGATTAAGCAGAAGAATGGAAAGGAAAATGTGTTTAAACACATATTTCAATGGTATATCCTTCCCAAGGACAAGCCAAGCAAGATATGCATGACAGGATATAATGTAGAAAACTCTTTGGGGTAAGCGGAGAGAAATTTCAAGACATTACCCATACAGCGTTGTTTGGATAATTGAGCAGGAAACATTTAGCATTGGGCTCCAAATGTTCTTGTTGAAAATCGGAGTATCACAATCATGCTTCGAGATAGCATCGACATGGACTTCAAGCAAAGGTCAGACTTTGGAAACAAAAAGGATTCATCAGGAACAACTTATAGAATAAGTCTTACAATTTCCTCATGGAAGAATGGTTAACCTTGCTAAGATGGAAACTATAACAATAGGTCCTCCGGCCAGGTGTGCTAGGCATGTCATCACCTTACCGGGCCATATAATTACCAATGTTGTGACTCTTGGAAAATGTTCCAACCATCATATCTGACCGAGATTCAGATCTGATTGGTGTCAGGATACCTCAGACTTAGGATGCCTGAGAAGAAAAGGTGCGGCACAATTTGACGAGATAACATTGTAAGATTCTCGGGAAATGAACTATGGAAGCGAGTTCCGAAACAAGAGTCCCTCAGTAAACCAACGAGAGGATGAGGAGGTGGCTGATGGAATCAGCCACAATTCATCGAGATTAACAAAAGATGGATTTCCACAACTATGTGAACAAGGAGATAACATTTGTCAGATCAAATGGTATAATGATGTATGCTTGAGGAAAACATACACAATTAAACATTGGTTGAAAGGGGCACCCGAAATATGGGCTGGGTTGCACGACCAACGTCGGAATGGAAATTTAGCAACCAGCACACTACATTGGAATTATTGTCCATTAACTCTGAAGTAACAAGGTTGCTAGAGATATTAAATTCTCATAACAGAGTTCACTCAACACGGGGACCAAGAGAAGAATGATGATGGTGAGAAGCATCACTGTATCAAGGATTTCTTAAGAGGTGGTGAAACTCTCACGACATTCTTGACATAAAAGATGGTAATACTCCAGTGTAAAGAAGAACAATTGCTGGATTGCAAGGAACTCAAGGTATAACACAAAACAAGAACAAGCTTGTGTTGGAGGAAAGGTAGTAGAGTGGTCGATGATAATACTAATCATCGAGGGCAAGGATGGTCTTTCTCATCATGAATTCCATTGATATCCTGGAAGAGCTCGGAATGCTGATGATGATCACGACACATTTGCCGAGAGAATTCATGAAGATGTAATCGATTGGCGATGACATCAAGTCAAGGGAATGATGAAGCAAAATGTTATTGGAATCAGGGGTACGACACAAACTCGAAATCAAGTTTGTTGTTCAAGGCTAAATGATATGGCAAGGAAAATCGACGTAAGATTAGCTCACTGTCAAAATTTGTGCGCTGGGAAGGACCAGGTAGCACAGTTAAAATCGGCACGATAATGACATAGCTGAGCAGGCTAGGGATGACGTGATCGAGTAGGAACTCGTAAGCAAAGGAGATTACTAAGAGTTGTTTAATCATGATGCGGACTCGATTCAGTTATCGATGTCCTTGAGTGTTTAATAACTCGGAGCCCGTGAAAAATTGGAATTAGTGAGAATGTAGCACTTGATGAAAAACTCATAAGAAGTTATGCCGTTCCATGATAATCTCGAGATACCAGGGGGTAATACTCGACGACAGATCAAGGTAGAGGTTGGACTAGGGTATTGCTTTGCAGAAGACAAGTGCTTAAACTTGCACGAGAAATGGTGTTTAAAGGAGGTCATGGTCGGAACCACGATTGCAAAAGGCCAGATCCCCGATATAAGATGAACTTACACCAAGGTAATAATTAATTTAAGAGAGGCTTTTAATGATAAGGTCTACATCGTGTCCATGGGCATGAACACAGGGTTCAAGGTCGACTCCCACTTGTTCAACGCATAACCTTTCATTTACTTCTCATTTTTCAAAGAAGTTGTAGTGTTGAAATTTTATCTGGCAAAATACCAGAAGAGTACGACTCATGAAAACTTTCGAGTTCACCCATATTATGGAAGGCATAGGTTCAACCCATCGGGGCATCGTGGAAACATATACCACAAACTTTGGAGTAAATAATACAAGCTCGAAAGTAGAGCATGGTTCACAAAACAGATGATACAATTTACCAAAGGCATTATATACCCATGGAAAGGCTCACAAGGTTATTCAATAGGAAGGACACTGTCGGATAAAATCCAACAAAGGAACCGATGGTCCACAAGGGATCTGATGTGAGCATCGGTACTCAACCAGAGGAAGAAGAATGCAAGGAGATCTGATTATAGAAACAACTGACTAACTCAAAGTTCAAATGCAAAAGAATTATGATTTCCAAATCAGGGGGTCAGAAGCAACGCTCTGATCAAGGATGGATAAGTTGAGCAGGCTTAGGGGTACAATCGATGGCAATTTGATAGGTCGAGATCCAGCTCATGTTAAAAATGATGTCTGAGCCGGAAGGATGAATTCTAGGATCTGACTGAGGATTGCGAGCATTCGCAACATATTGAATCAATGGCAAAAAGATAATGACAAGGGGTGCCAATAAGATTTCGAGACTTATGGGATTAATCATAATGCTAGTAAGCAAGAATTTCAAGAGCAATAGGCTCCTCAGGATTTTCGGAAGATTGAATGTTATTCTGAACACTTTTGTGATATACTTGAATCCACTGGGGATGAGCGGATACTCGGTAAGTGCGAGAATTATCCGTAGGGGTATTCAGGTGACAAAGAACAGCAAGGCAGTAAGCTCAATGATTCTCGGAACAACAGAGATAATTTCGGGGTATCTTGTAATAACAAGATCAACTGGGAAACATAGTATGAATGGCGAGTATACACGGTTATCCATAGGAGTTTATCGATGAAAGGGAATTGCAAAAGCGATGAACACAAGTTCTCGGGTTATCAGCGGAGAGTATCTTCAGGGTCTTCACGTGCAGCAGACGATCATCAGTAATAAGGGGCTCTCCGGGTGAAAGCGATAACGAGATCCTAATGTTAGATTTAGCAAAATTCACTTAACCCGAATAGAAGAGAGATCAGAGTCCCAGAGTATAGGTTGAGGAATAAAAGATCCTACTACCACCCAATGGCGACGTGGGCCCGTAAGCCACACAGCCATGTTAGTAAAACAGTTTTCACTGAGTAGACTCAACTTCGGCCAAGGAGTTGGAAAGGGAGATTCCTACAGGCAGTCGGCTCTGATACCAACTTGTGACACCCCCGATTTGACCGTACACTAATCATGCACGCAAATGTGTACGATCAAGATCAGGGACTCAAGGAAAGATATCACAACACAACTCTAAAACATAAGTAAGTCATACAAGCATCATAATACTGTTGGAAATATGCCCTAGAGGCAATAATAAATAGGTTATTATTATATTTCCTTGTTCATGATAATCGTTTATTATCCATGCTAGAATTGTATTGATAGGAAACTCAGATACATGTGTGGATACATAGACAACACCATGTCCCTGGTAAGCCTCTAGTTGACTAGCTCGTTGATCAATAGATGGTTACGGTTTCCTGACCATGGACATTGGATGTCGTTGATAACGGGATCACATCATTAGGAGAATGATGTGATGGACAAGACCCAATCCTAAGCCTAGCACAAGATCGTGTAGTTCGTTTGCTCAGAGCTTTTCTAATGTCAAGTATCACTTCCTTAGACCATGAGATTGTGCAACTCCCGGATACCGTAGGAATGCTTTGGGTGTGCCAAACGTCACAACGTAACTGGGTGGCTATAAAGGTGCACTACGGGTATCTCCGAAAGTGTCTGTTGGGTTGGCACGAATCGAGACTGGGATTTGTCACTCCGTGTAAACGGAGAGGTATCTCTGGGCCCACTCGGTAGGACATCATCATAATGTGCACAGTGTGACCAAGGAGTTGATCACGGGATGATGTGAGTTACGGAACGAGTAAAGAGACTTGCCGGTAACGAGATTGAACAAGGTATAGGGATACCGACGATCGAATCTCGGGCAAGTAACATACCGATGGACAAAGGGAATTGCATACGGGATTGATTGAATCCCCGACATCGTGGTTCATCCGATGAGATCATCGTGGAACATGTGGGAGCCAACATGGGTATCCAGATCCCGCTGTTGGTTATTGACCGGAGAACGTCTCGGTCATGTCTGCATGGTTCCCGAACCCGTAGGGTCTACACGCTTAAGGTTCGATGACGCTAGGGTTATAGGGAAAGCATGTACGTGGTTACCGAATGTTGTTCGGAGTCCCGGATGAGATCCCGGACGTCACGAGGAGTTCCGGAATGGTCCGGAGGTAAAGATTTATATATGGGAAGTCCTGTTTTGGTCACCGGAAAAGTTTCGGGTGAAATCGGTAATGTACCGGGACCACCGGGAGGGTCCCGGGGGTCCACCAAGTGGGGCCACCAGCCCCAGAAGGCTGCGTGGGCCAAGTGTGGGAGGGGACCAGCCCCAGGTGGGCTGGTGCGCCCCCCCACCAAGGCCCAAGGCGCATGGGAGAGTGGGAGGGGGCAAACCCTAGGTCCAGATGGGCCTTAGGGCCCATCTAGTGGGGCGCCTCCCCCTCTCCTCCCCTTGGCCGCCCCCTTGATGGGATCTAGGGCTGGCTGCCTCCTCTTGGGGGTGGAAACCCTAAGGGGGGCGCAGCCCCCTTCCCCCCTATATATACTTGAGGTTTGGGCTGCCATACACACACGAGAAAGTCTCCTTTTGGTGCTGCCCTACCCCTCTCCCTCCTCCTCCTCTCCCGCGGTGCTTGGCGAAGCCCTGCGGGATTGCCACGCTCCTCCATCACCACCACGCCGTCGTGCTGCTGCTGGATGGAGTCTTCCCCAACCTCTCCCTCTCTCCTTGCTGGATCAAGGCGTGGGAGACGTCACCGGGCTGCACGTGTGTTGAACGCGGAGGCACCGTACTTTCGGTGCTTAGATCGGAATCAACCGCGATCTGAATCGCTATGAGTACGACTCCCTCATCCGCGTTCTTGCAACGCTTCCGCATCGCGATCTACAAGGGTATGTAGATTCACTCCCCTTCCCCTCGTTGCTAGATTACTCCATAGATTGATCTTGGTGATGCGTAGAAAATTTTGAATTTCTGCTACGTTCCCCAACAAATACAAGCCAGGGGCCTCGAGGGCTCAATTACAAGTGCTCGATCACAGACGAGTCAGCGGAAGCAACAATATCTGAGTACAGACATAAGTTAAACAAGTTTGCCTTAAGAAGGCTAGCACAAAAGTAGCAACGATCGAAAAGGCAAGGCCTCCTGCCTGGGACCTCCTAACTACTCCTCGAAGCCGAACTCCATGTAGAATCATCCTTGGGATCTCTAGCTCCTGGACTCCAGCATCTGGTTGCGACAATCAGGTATAGAAAGGGGAAGAGAGGGAGAAAAGCAACCATGAGTACTCATCCAAAGTACTCGCAAGCAAGGAGCTACACTACATATGCATGGGTATATGTGTAAAGGGTCATATCGGTGGACTGAACTGCAGAATGCCAGAATAAAGGGGGATGGCTAGTCCTGTCGAAGACTACGCTTCTGGCCACCTCCATCTTGCAGCATGTAGAAGAGAGTAGATGGTAACTGCACCAAGTAGCATCGCATAGCATAAACCTACCGGCGATCCCCTCCTCGTCGCCCTGTTAGAGAGAGATCACCGGGTTGTATCTGGCACTTGGAAGGGTGTATTTTATTAAGTATCCAGTTCTAGTTGTCATAAGGTCAAGGTACAACTCCGGGTCGTCCTTTTACCGAGGGACACGGCTATTCGAATAGATAAACTTCCCTGCAGGGGTGCACCACATAACCCAACACGCTCGATCCCATTTGGCCGGACACACTTTTCTGGGTCATGCCCGGCCTCGGAAGATCAACACGTCGCAGCCCTACCTAAGCACAACAGAGCGGTCAGCACGCCGGCCTAACCCTATGCGCGTAGGGGTCTGGGCCCATCGCCCTATGCAAACCTGCACGTTGCAAACGCGGCCGCGAGCAGACCTAGCAACCCACACGATCACGGCGGTTACGTCAACGCGGTCCAACACGGCGCGCGCTACTCAGTCGCTGACGTCAAGAAGGCTTCGGCTGATACCACGACGCCGGGATACCCATAACTACTCCCGCGTAGATGGTTAGTGAGTATAGACCAAATGGCCAGACTCAGATCAAATACCCAGAACTCGTTAAGCGTGTTATTGAAGTAACCGCGAACGCCGACCAGGGCCAGGCCCACCTCTCTCCTAGGTGGTCTCAACCTGCCTGTCGCTCCGCCATAAAGTAACAGTCGGGGGCCGTCAGGAACCCAGGCCCACCTTTACCGGGGTGGAGCCACCTGTCCTTTCAGCCCCCTCATCAGAATCACTTGCGGGTACTCCTCGAGCCGACCCGACTTTAGTCATCACATGTGTCATGTAAAATGTATATAGTATATACCCGTGATCACCTCCCAAAGTGATCACGGCCCAGTAGTATAGCATGGCAGACGGACAAGAGTGTAGGGCCACTGATGGAACACTAGCATCCTATACTAAGCAGTAGGATAGCAGGTAAGGGTAACAACTGTAGCAACAATGACAGGCTATGCATCAGGATAGGATTAACGGAAAGCAGTAACATGCTACTCTACTCTAATGCAAGCAGTATAGAGAAGAATAGGTGATATCTGGTGATCAAGGGGGGGGCTTGCCTGGTTGCTCTGGCAAGTAGGGGTCGTCAACTCCGTAGTCGAGCTGGGGGTCGCCGGTAGTCTCGGGGTCTACCGGAAAGGAGTAACGGAGGGGGAACACAATAAATAACAGAGCAATCAAAACAACACAAAGCGTAACATGACAATACGCGGTGCTAGGTGTGCCCTAACGCGGGTAGTAGGTGATATCGGCAAAGGGGGAACATCCGGGAAAGTTTTCCCGAAGTTTGCATTTTTCGGACAGATGAAACGGAGGGGGGAAGTTGCAAGTTTGCTATGCTAGGGACGTCTGGCGGACGAACGGACTGCGTATTCGGATTCGTCTCGTCGTTCTGAGCAACTTTCATGTACAAAGTTTTTCGATCCGAGCTACGGTTTATTTTATATGAATTTTAAAAGATTTAAATTAATTTCTGGAATTTATTTAATTCGAAAATAATAAATACAGAACTGCTATGGGTACACAAATGTACCCAGTAGTGTGTGCATGTCTATGACAGGTGGGACCTGTTGACTGCTGAGTCAGCAGTCAACAGTCCAAGTTGACTGGTCAAAGAGGGGCAGTGGGGCCCAGGTGTCATACCTATAGTTTTTAACACTTCTTTAAAAAGATATTTAGAGGTGGGGTCTACCTGTCATTGGGTCACTTTTATTTTAACAGTTGGATTTAATTAGTTTTAGTAGTGGTGGGTCCCGGTGATCAGCAGCAGATCAGTGGGGAAGGGGGGATTAGGCCCTAAGCTAATCAGGGCTGGCCCGACTTGGCGGTGGCTCTGGCCAGCCGCAGCTGAACATGGTCAGCGCGGCCGCTGGCGAGCGAGCAGGGCAGGCAGCATAGAGGCCTGGGGCGGGCGCGCCGGACGGAGCCGGAGCAGCCGGCGCGGGCATCGACGGCGGGTCGGGCGAGGCCGCACACGAGACGGAGGCAAGGCGCGGGTCAGGGGTGAGGGAGCGGGGCCAACGGCATAGCGCAGTGCGGTGCGCTGATACGGCAGCGGGGCGGGCGCAGCAGCAGCAGTGCACGGCGGAGCAGTTCGGAGCGGGGACGGCTGGTGCGGTGCTCGCGCACAGGCGACGTATGTGGGCGAGGAAAGCAGCGAGGGGGAGGAGCTCACCCCCGATGCAGGGGTACAGGCGGCGAGGGTTGACGGAGTCCATCGAGGGGGAGGTCGAGGACGCGGTTCCGGCGAACGGCGATGGCGAGGCGGCCCTGGGGCGTTGGACGACGGCACGGCGATGACGGCGGCGGCCGGTGGTGCTGCAGGCGTGGCGCGATGACGACGAAGAAGCTGTGGGGCGGAGGCGGCAGTCCTTGAGCGCGGGCGTGCTCGCCGAGGCCGCGAGGAGCAGCGGCGAAGCAGCTGGGACGGCGGGGCACCTGCGGGGGAAGGGATTCGGCGACAGGCGGCGATGATGATGGGGCGCGGGGGCGAGTCGGTGGGATCGGGGCACGTGGGGGCGCGATCCAGAAGGGGAGAGAGAGGTCGTGGTGATTGTGGGGGAAGTGGGGAGGGGATCGCTAGGGTTAGGTCGCCCCAGGGGGTTTGTAGGCACCGGCTGGGCTGGCCTGGTTGGCCCAGAGGCCAGCTGGGCCGTGGCCCAGTGGGGGGTGTTCTCTTTTTAAATAATTTTGTTATTTGTTTTACCTTTTGTTTTATTTATTCTTTTCTGTTTTTTGTAATTTTCTCCTCTGTTTGTATTTTGTTCTACTAAAATATAACAATAGCCCCTAAAATAATGTTCCAGAATAACCCACTGTCATAAAAAGTTTTACCCCGAATTAAAATAGTTTAGCAATTTATAAAATACCAAAGGCATTTATATAACTGTTTTTCCTACGGTTTAAATCATTTTAGAGTATTTAAACATTTTGTAAAAGTGTGGTTTCTCCGCCTTAATTACCTATGCATTATTTGGCTCACTCCGAACATTTTAGTTTTTATATTTGAAAACCTTTATTGTTTGCATTTAATTAAAATTTAAATTTGAATCGTTTTGAACTAACGCGAGTTTATTAACATAAATCGAGGTGACGTGGCATCATTAGCAGAGGTTCACTGTCGCTTAATTATCCGGGCGTCACATTACTTGCCTGAGTTTCGATCGTCGGTATCTCAATACCTAGTTCAATCTCGTTACCGGCAAGTCTCTTTACTCGTTCTGTAATACATCATCCCGCAACTAACTCATTAGTTGCAATGCTTGCAAGGCTTATAATGATGTGCATTACCGAGTGGGCCCAGAGATACCTCTCCGACAAATCGGAGTGACAAATCCTAATCTCGAAATACGCCAACCCAACAAGTACCTTTGGAGACACCTGTAGAGCACCTTTATAATCACCCAGTTACATTGTGACGTTTGGTAGCACACAAAGTGTTCCTCCAGTAAACGGGAGTTGCATAATCTCATAGTCATAGGAACATGTATAAGTCATGAAGAAAGCAATAGCAGAATACTAAACGATTGTGTGCTAAGCTAACGGAATGGGTCAAGTCAATCACATCATTCTCCTAATGATGTGATCCCGTTAATCAAATGACAACTCATGTCTATGGCTAGGAAACATAATCATCTTTGATCAACGAGCTAGTCAAGTAGAGGCATACTAGTGACACTATGTTTGTCTATGTATTCACATATGTATTATGTTTCCGGTTAATACAATTCTAGCTTGAATAATAAACATTTATCATGAGAATAAGGAAATAAATAATAACTTTATTATTGCCTCTAGGGCATATTTCCTTCACCTACGGAGTGGAGTAAGAAGCTAACCAAAGTGGTTGGGAATTGCCTTCGGTCTCAAGGAGAATAGAGTGAGCCTTTGCGGTGTTGGTGTGCCTTCGTGGTAACATCCATCCCTCCAATCAAAACTCGAGAATCGATGGATACTTAAACTTCATAAACATATATGTAGTCTCATTTCTTCTTTACTTCTCGCAATTCATACTTGCTACTATTGTTATATCTTGTGCTTAGTGTGACTGCTAACTTACATCATTTATTTCTATATCTTGTGATATAACTTGTGTAAACTTGTAGTGTTTACTTGAGCTTATGTGTATCCTTAATTTTCCATATCTTGTGATATACCTGGTGCAAGTTTGTGCAACTTAATTGTGCTTGCTAGTATCCTCATTGTTCTCATTGTGTTTAGCTTTAAGTTGTTGCCGCACTTAATTGAGTCTAGCATATTTAGGATTTGTATTTGAAAAATATCCGCCTAGTTAATTTACGCATTAGGATAAAGCCAAATACGTAAAAGTTTTTAAAGCCACTATTCACCCCCCCCCCCCCTCCAGGAGAAATCATGGTCCTTTCATTGAATTGGGATGGTTACAGCCGGATGGCTTTGTGGACTTAGTTAAGAATGTTTGAAAAGGCCTACCTACTTCCGCATAAAGCCTCCCCTGTAACAGGTTCAAAACGGGCATCTGCGATGACCTGGCTGCTCGTCATTGATAACTTAATAACTAGCTATGAGTGACGAGTGATTGTCGTCACTAGTATGTCCTACCCATGATGATTAGGCTAAGCGTGCTCGTCTCAGGGCAAGCCCACTTGCTTACGAGTGGCATGCTACATTGTTCATGCCCACCATTGTTATTTTTAGTTTAAAATAATAATTAGTCAAAACAACATAAATAAAAATTCATTCCATTTCATCAAAACAACAAAAATAGATATTTCATTCCATTCCATCAAAATACAAAGTTTGTATTATATCTTTGGAGGAGTACATAACTAGACCGACATCAACGAACGATGGAAATAGGGGTAGCCAAAAGGTAACTCTGAGCCGTGTCCCGTGGAAGGAAAAGGCATATGCTCTAATCCCCAAGCTTGTTGAATAAGGGAAGGAATATGCTAAAGATGATTTACTAACACATGAAGTGCATAAACACACCACTTAAGCCTACCCCCTTGTGAAATTACAAACGACATCACCTAAATAGGAAATCATCCTATTTGGAGGAGATGTAGAACCAAAAGCTTCCCCAAACCCTAACCCTAAATCCCAAGGGTCGGCTGGTGCCGAAAACACAACTCAGGCACATCCATAAATTTACTAGACTAACACACAAGCAAAGCTCTTCCACTCCCTTTGATCACCAGATGCTTACATACAACAAGGTAAACACAACAAAACATAACTTACCCGGCAAACAATACCAACTATGAAGTAAACTTTACTAAATGAGTATCAACTTACTATGAAGTAAGGCGCTGAGTGATCTATCTTCTTCCCTAGCGAGACTGCGAGTCCCGTCTCCCTCGGCCCGTCGCTCCAACGACAGGAGGGGGTAGGGACCACAGAGTTTCGATCTGGTTGTGGGTGGTGATAGGGTTAGGAATAAAGTTAGGCTTTGTCTCCGATCGATGGTGGCAAGATGATGGCGTCGTTGCTGGCGTGAATAAGGTCTTCCCGTCTCGCCCTCGTTCCGGTGGTGCTTCTTCATATCGTCAGGAGGCATGTGGAGGATGGTGTGTCATATGATCTGGTTGTACCGCTCTAGTTTTTTCGTCTGCAGATCTGTCTCAGTGGCAATGTCCGGCGTTGTAGACAACATGGTCGTGCGTCCAGTGGCAGAGCATGAACCAAATACAAGGGGAGGCCAAAAGAGTTGGGGAGATTAGAGAGGCCGAATGATTAGTAGGGAGTTTATGCCTAGGAGGAGCTTATCCTTGCAAATTTCTCATGGAAGGGGTGGCGGACCCTCCTTGGTCCCGTCGGTGCTCCGCCAGTGCGTGCGTCTCGATCCTCTATCTTCAATTCTGACCGACAAAGGTTGGACAACCTCGGCCTCATCGGTAGTGCGCGAGATTTGTGTTTCTGACTTCTGCGGGTAGCAACTAACATAAATTACTTAGTACTCCTCCGGTCTTTTTTACTCCGCATACCATATTTGTGTCAAGTCAAACATTACAAAGTTAGACCAAATTTGTATTAAACAATATTAACATCTACAATGCCAAATATATATACCATGAAAGTACATTTCATAACGAATCTAACATATTGATTTATTGATTGGCACTGTGAATGATGATACTTTTTTCTATATATTTGGTCAAGGTAGAGATACTTTGACTTTCGACAGAACTTACATGCAGACTAAAAATAACCAGGGAGTACTTAATAAGAGTCCATTAACTAAAATGATATCGACAATAATTATTTGTAGCCAGCCCTGCCAATCAAATACTTTAATCAGATAACTAAAAAGAACTTCAATGAAAGATGAAAAGCTTTCTAAAAAAATAGAGCGGACGGAGGTTGGTGGAACAACGACATCCGGCCTCCCACCCTCACGGGTACCCAGAGATTCTTTCACGGTAGGTGATCCCAACCATCGTCCGGGTCTGCTCCACTCGCAGGCGTCCATCGCATACCAAACCCACGCCGGTCACTGACGCCCCAACCCAGTTCGACCTTCCTACCCCCGACGAGTGTGCGCATAGGCCTGGCAACTCACGCCATCCCCACGTGTTACCACTCCCTGGACCGGATCCAACATGCATCCCGTCGGCCGTGGCGTCGCGCTCGCCAGCGCCGCACCCGTTTGGCGGCTCCCCCCTCGGCACCACGCCATGCCACCGGGTGCAACGGACGCCGCAAAAATACGGCCCGGCGGGCAGCGACCTCCACAGAAATTTCTGCGGCGGGAGGGGAGATTGGGGCGGAGGAAAGCGATAAGGTCCAGGCAGCATTGCAGCGCCGGAGTTGGGACGCGCGTCGTCTCGTCGTCTGGACCCATCCATCCATCGTCTTCCTCCCGACGATACCTCCCCCCCGGCGCCCGTTCCCACTCCGCTTGCCCGTTTCTGTGGCTGGGCCTCTTATACCGGCCGCGGCTCGGCCCCTCGTCCATCCAAACGCCATCCTCCTCCCCGCCTCCCGTTGCCGATCACCACTGTCAGCGCCCACGTCACTCTGAGACCTCCCTCTCGTGCCGTGCTCTCCACCTCACTCCCACCCCACCCCAGCTGAGGGGACAGCTGAGGAGGAGTAGCCGAACCGAACGCGCCGATATATATTGGCCAACCAAACCAAATCACAGTCCCTAACCAAGCCACACCCGCTCTTCTCGCCAGGAACGGAGGCCACCCACCTCCCACCCCATCCATCCCCGCCGCCGCCAGTCCAATGGAGCGCGCACGCCGCCTCGCCAGCCGCGCGCTGCTGCGCCGCCTCCTCGCGGCCTCCTCCTCCGCCACGTCCCCGGCGCCGTCCCGCGGCGTCTCCACCCTGGCGCCCAAGCCGGCGGCCGGGTCGCGCCCCCGCGCGCGCCCGGCCCACCAGTACACGCCCGGCCGCCCCGTCTCCGTGTCGGCGCTGCAGCCCAGCGACACCTTCCCGCGGAGGCACAACTCCGCCACCCCCGCCGAGCAGGCCGTCATGGCGTCCGAGTGCGGCTTCAACACCCTCGACGCGCTCATCGACGCAACCGTCCCGGCCGCAATCCGCGCGCCGCCGATGCAGTTCACCGGCAAGTTCGACGCCGGCTTCACCGAGTCGCAGATGCTCGACCACATGGCGCACCTCGCCTCCATGAACAAGACCTACAAGTCCTTCATCGGGATGGGCTACTACAACACCCACATCCCGGCCGTCATACTGCGCAACCTCATGGAGAACCCCGCGTGGTACACGCAGTACACGCCCTACCAGGCGGAGATCGCGCAGGGCCGCCTCGAGTCGCTGCTCAACTACCAGACCATGGTCGCCGACCTCACCGGCCTGCCCATGTCCAACGCCTCGCTGCTCGACGAGGCCACCGCCGCCGCCGAGGCCATGGCCATGTGCCTCGGAATCGTCAAGTCCAAGAAGAAGACCTTCCTCATCGCGTCCAACTGCCACCCGCAGACCATCGACATCTGCCAGACGCGTGCTACCGGCTTCGACATCAACGTCGTCGTCTCGGCCGCCAAGGACTTCGACTACAGCAGCGGCGACGTCTGCGGCGTGCTCGTGCAGTACCCCGGCACCGAGGGGGAGGTGCTGGACTACGCCGAGTTCGTCAAGGACGCGCACGCGCACGGCGTCAAGGTGGTCATGGCCACTGACCTGCTCGCGCTCACCACGCTGCGCCCGCCGGGCGAGATTGGCGCCGATATCGCCGTGGGCTCCGCGCAACGGTTCGGCGTGCCCATGGGGTACGGCGGCCCGCACGCTGCGTTCCTCGCCACCTCCCAGGAGTACAAGCGGCTGATGCCCGGCCGCATCATCGGAGTGAGCGTCGACTCCAGCGGCAAGCCGGCGCTCCGCATGGCGATGCAGACCAGGGAGCAGCACATCCGGCGAGACAAGGCCACCAGCAACATCTGCACCGCGCAGGTACGCGCGCGCTCCACCCACCCACCAAATTGCCTGATAGTGACATCACAATTTTTATTTAAGAGTTCGTGCTACCTGATACGGATGGTTGGGTTAGTGGCCGAGCATATATTGTCATAAATTAGTGATTCATTAGATACTTTGTCACTTTATAGGCGTTGCTCGCCAACATGGCAGCGATGTATGCTGTCTACCATGGGCCTGCTGGCCTGAAGGCGATCGCCGACCGTGTCCATGGCCTGGCTGGTACTTTCGCCCATGGTTTGAAGAAGCTCGGGACAGTGACGGTGCAGGAGCTGCCCTACTTCGACACGGTCAAGATCACTTGCGCCGATGCTAATGCGATTGCCGAGGAGGCCCGCAAAAACGAGATGAACCTTCGCGTTGTCGACGCAAACACGGTTTGTTTTCAGCTAATTTCTGCTGTGTTCCACGTCCACTCCAACCGAAATAATTCTGAGTTTCGAGCATTAATTTCGGGTTGTGATATTGTAGATCACTGTTGCCTTTGATGAGACCACCACCTTGGAGGATGTTGACAAGCTGTTCAAGGTTTTCTCTGGTGGCAAGCCAGTAAGTAGTCACTCCACCAGTGCATAATCCGCGTGCTTCATGTCAAATTATGTCGCAATTTTAAATGATGTTCTGGCAACAACGCTTTCAGGTGGACTTAACAGCTGAATCCATCGCGCCTGAGGTCTCAAGCTCAATTCCTCCTAGCCTTGTGCGCGACAGCCCCTACTTGACTCACCCAATCTTTAGCATGTACGTTTATAGTCAAAATTTTGCATCTTTTGCGTCAGTAATCTTATTTATTTATTTCCAAACAAAAGCATTTGTGCACAGAGCACGTACTCCACTAATTTGTCAGAATGATTGGAACAAACTGAATATATGTTGTGGCCTTGCAGGTACCACACTGAGCACGAGCTCCTCCGTTACCTGCATAAGTTGCAATCCAAGGATCTCTCACTGTGCCACAGTATGATCCCTCTTGGTTCTTGCACCATGAAACTAAATGCTACCGTCGAGATGATGCCTGTCACCGATCCCAAGTTCGCCAACATGCACCCATTTGCCCCTATTGATCAAGCTGCTGGCTATCATGTATGGACCATTTAGCATTTATTTAGTTTCTAATGACAAAAATAAAAATATACCAATGTTCTGAATTGGCTTGTTTTATTATGAAGGAAATGTTTGACAACCTGGGCGATCTGTTGAACACCATCACTGGTTTTGATTCGTTCTCTTTGCAACCGAATGCTGGTGCTTCAGGAGAGTATGCTGGACTGATGGTTATTCGTGCCTACCACAAGGTATGTCATGATAAACACGCTGTGCCAATTCTGTTGCTTTGTTTAGCACTCTTTGTTTACGAGCCATGTGCAAAAAATGCAGGCAAGAGGAGACCACCACCGAAATGTCTGCATCATTCCTGTCTCTGCGCACGGTACAAACCCTGCAAGTGCTGCTATGTGTGGAATGAAGATTGTTGCCGTCGGAACTGATGCCAAAGGTAACATTAACATTGAGGAGTTGAGGAAAGCTGCTGAAGCAAACAAGGACAACCTGTCTGCTCTGATGGTACTGTTTCTATGCTCTGTCAATATGAGAGTTTATCACAAGTTGCAACCTCAGTGTTACTCTTTCAGCTCAGTTGTTCATTACTAAATTTTGAGCTATCATTCTGAATCTATACTATAGCTATCACTACTATATTAAGTGTGATGTAGCAATTAGGATACTTTCACTGTCTTATTTTCTTGCAGCTTCTAATCTATTATATAATTAAAATATTTACTATCCAGGGCTAGAAATTACCGCATTAATTAGACAAAAAAGAGAAAAATCTATACTGCCTCCTTTCATGCGTTCAGATTTTAGTGGTGTAGAATAATTAATTTGATGGAAGCATGTTATAGTATCCAGTCACACAAATTGCATGGAAATTGGGTTAGCGTATGTTAAAATAGAAATCAGACAACTGCTTCATAGAACCTTTTTGTGGAAAGCTATTTGAATTAATTGACATATAATGGAAGAATATGTCGAAATACATTATTTTATATCATTATATTTTGAAGCTACATATGGTTATTGAATAGAGTAACTCTTCTTTTAAGCAAGTGATTAAGAGTAACTTACTTGGAAGCATGGAAAATGTTGAGTTCACTGAGGAAAGTTTGAAGAATTTTTTGTATCATTTTGTGCCAAGAATAACAGAATGTTGTGTGATTACCTTATTCTTCAGGTTACCTATCCTTCAACCCATGGAGTCTACGAAGAAGGCATTGATGAGATATGCAGGATTATTCATGAGAACGGCGGTCAGGTCTATATGGATGGAGCTAACATGAACGCTCAGGTTAGTTCACTGCACTTTGTTATGCCAATTTGTCTACTTGATCCTTATGCAACTGCCCCCTTCAAGTGTTATATACTAATATATGATGTATGCTGGTCCAGAGATTGTATATATATCTTGTCAATATAATGAAGTTTATTCTGAAACAATTGCGAACTACATATTCTATTAGTTTCTTTTATCTACTTGTTATTTGTTATGTTAAAAAAGTGATTATTTGTACTTATCCAGTTTATGGATGCTAAGCTATGTTTTCTGTAAGAAAATATGTCTTTGAGTTCACCTGAACCTAAACTTTTTTAACTGAAAATCTGAACCTAATTGAGAAATTGTGATCTGGTAATTTCAGATATTTCATACTACTATGTATCCTACAGAGAGAAATAATTCTCTTTAACCTACATTTTTCTTGTTTTTACAGGTTGGGTTGACAAGCCCTGGTTTTATTGGAGCAGATGTTTGCCATCTTAACCTTCACAAGACATTTTGCATTCCACATGGTGGAGGTGGTCCTGGCATGGGTCCTATTGGTGTTAAGAAGCACTTGGCGCCATTTTTGCCATCTCATCCAGTGGTAGGTATCCTGATTTTTTATGTTATCACTGCAAATAAAATCATATTATTCAGATCTCACTCCTAATAAAATATAAAGAACAGATGAGCTTTATATTTGGTGGCGTGTCGTCTCTTTGTATTTTTCATTTTGCATGATTAAATTACTAAGAAAGTGTTTGGTGATGATGTGTTAACTACTCGAACCATGGCTTTAATGTTGAGTACTAATAACCAAAAGAATGAATCTTAATTTCTTTTGCTTGACTTTTCTCGTTTCATTTAAAAGAAAATGCAGCTACATTATCAGACTAATTTGGCAATTCATTAGATCCCCACTGGTGGCTTCCCTCTCCCTGAGAAAACCAACCCTCTTGGTTCCATTTCTGCTGCTCCATGGGGATCTGCTTTGATTCTTCCAATTTCGTACACCTACATAGCCATGATGGGCTCTCAGGGACTCACTGAAGCTTCAAAGATTGCTATCCTGAACGCGAACTACATGGCAAAGCGTCTGGAGGTAATTGATGTTACTCATTCGGTCACACATTACATGACCTTTACTAAAATAAATATTTATGGTTGAACTACTTTTCTAACTTGTAACAAAATCTGCAGAAACACTACCCAGTTCTTTTCCGTGGAGTCAATGGAACTGTTGCCCATGAATTCATCATTGATTTAAGAGGGTTCAAGGTACTTGTCCGAATCATTTGAGCACTGGTGCCTTGTGCTTTATCCATATTAATTCACTGACTGGATCTTGGAATTTTTGACAGGCAACTGCTGGTATTGAGCCTGAGGATGTGGCGAAGCGCTTGATGGACTACGGATTCCATGGACCAACCATGTCATGGCCCGTTCCAGGCACACTTATGATTGAACCCACTGAAAGTGAAAGCAAGGTAAGCATGTCTAATTCAACCTAGTGCTTGTCGTTGCACCAACCGTTGGTTTTTGCATTAGCTTACTGCCACATCGTTTGTCTTGCAGGCTGAACTAGACAGGTTCTGTGATGCCCTTATCTCCATCAGAGAGGAAATTGCAGAGGTAGAAAATGGCAAAGCAGATGCGCACAACAATGTCCTGAAGGTAATCTACTCCGAATGGTCTCCATAAATAACTAAAACATTTTCCCAACAGTTTGAGCTTTTGGCTGAACTGTCTGGTGCATGCAACTCAATGCACATGAACTGAAAAGTTGACTCGTTCTTCCCGTTTTATTACGCAGGGCGCTCCTCACCCACCCCAACTCCTGATGGGCGATGCATGGACTAAGCCATACTCTAGGGAGTATGCTGCGTTCCCCGCGGCGTGGCTTCGGGGTGCCAAGTTCTGGCCAACAACATGTACTGATAGTTCCAAAGCCTTCACACATTGCTTACAATTTATTCTTTGACATACAAACTGATAATCTCTCTTATGCTCTTGCCAGGTCGTGTGGACAACGTGTACGGGGATCGCAACCTGATCTGCACTCTGCAGCAGGCGTCCCAGGTGGCAGAGGAAGCTGCAGCTGCCACCGCGTAATCTTCTGATGATGACGATCCTGGTGTGTGAAACAGTGTCAAGAAGTTATCATGCTTCCTGTAGGAGGGAAGCATGCTTGCTTCTAAATCCCTCATGTACTGTATATATTCTCCTCAAATGCCACCTTCTCATGTATCCTCTGTACCCCCCCACTGCCTCCCCATTCCCATTTGAAAGTGAAATTAGCTATATTGGCTAGCATTTCCACTCTTCTCTGAATACAGGACAAATAATGGAGATCTGTTTTGATGTCCTAGCCATACACGGAAAGAAAATCTAGTTATTCTCAGATTGTGTACTCTTATATATCCATAGATACTGTTGATAACTTGAGCCTAAAGGTCAGCCTGACTTTGGAAGGCCAACAACTGCTCAACGAAGAGTTAAATTATCAGCCTGCCCTAGTGGGTATCATCTTACCAAGCAGTAGAATAATCTAGTCACTTTGTCAATGGGAATGCCATATATTTCTAGGAGAACACCCCTTGTTAGCATATGAAATGTATGAAAACCTAAAGCAAAATACTCTGCCTTATAGAAAATTAATTTTCATACCAGACTGTTTTAAAGAGGCGAAGAATGAATTTAGATTTCTTGCATATTTATCACCCTCAAGTAGGAACATCGTATCATTCATGTCCATACTTCAGAAAAATGGCAAGGTCATATTATGTAGAGTAACTAGCATAAAACCACCACAATTATGGCTAAAATCACACAAAGCACCAAATAAAAAACACCGGCCCATGGTTAATGATCGAGCAAAGACACCCAAACTGACGTGGCACGTGGGTAAGAGATGCGGCTGACAAACGTTAACGATGTGGTCAAGACATTAACATAATTGTCAGTTGTTGATCAATAGATCAATGAATTGTATGTCAGTTTTTGATGAGTGAATCAATGATTCTACGGTTGCCTCGGCACCAAAGGCAACTAATTATGGTTAGGGTGATCACAGAGTTTGCCTCGGTGCCAAAGGCAACAAAATTAGGGCATCGGCGTCAAGGCCGGCTAATTATGGTTAGGGTGAATCTAGATCTGACGGTGGAGGTGTGTCTGGGACGATGTCTCTTGCATAGGCAGGGAACATCCGGACGAAAGTCCTACTTGATGCCCATGACAACATCCATGGGTGTTGTTTCCTTGTTGAAGGTGTCGGTGGGCAGCTGGAGCACCCTTGACATGCAGGCAACATTAGGCAGGCCTCGTTGGTCTCCCTCTCGGGACTGGAGCGACACTTGTCCGCCTCCTTTCGGACATTTCTTCCCTCCATGGTGTCTTCCAGGTCCAATCAAAATTGTTAGCACAAGACTGGGAGTGACTACTGAATGAGCATAAAAACCACAATTATACATACTTTATTAGTAAAATTGTTGAGAAAAACATAAACATGATGATAACCTACAAATTTGAATGCCACCAATGCTGAATTGGAATTTATCAAATATGTGTAAACATGTGCCATGCCAATCATTTGTCCTTCATTGGAAGATACTTACTACCACAATATGATAGGCTTAACTTAATGTTTGCATTTAATGCTTTCTGTAATCATTATATAACTCCCTATATGATTAAAGATCTGAACTATCATAGTTTTTACTTTTTTTTACAAATTAAAGAGGGATGCATGTTTACTTCTCAACACATATAATTTGAAGTACATGGTATTAAATTTAGTCATAGGTTTTACTCTAAAGATGTAAGTGAAGCATAAGAGTAATTGCATTATAAGTTGTTCCGATAGTTATAAGTAAGATTAAAGAGTGTTAGATCCAATATGATAGTACTCTCACAAGACATAGACAATTGTTGCATTCATAAAAACAAACAAAGAAGAGCAAAAGAATTCTCTTTTCCTAGTTTTTATAAGAAAACACATAGAAAGGATTTTAAAAAGGGGAAACATGTAGAAAGCAAACAGAAGTAATAAAGAAGCATGAAATCTAAGAAAACCAAAGAACAATAAACAAAAATATTTTGGATTTTTTTGTCTTATAAAGAAAAGCAAAAGAGAGCAAAGAAAACCAGAAGAAGAACCAAAGAAAAAACCAAAGGCAAATAAAATCAATACATATTTTGTTGCTTTGGAAAACAAACAAAATAAGAACCAAGAAAATATTTTTGTCATTTTCTAAAGTCAAGGAAAAACCGAAAGAAAACCGAATAAAATAAATTTGGACTTTTCTTTAGAAGACAAAAGAACCAAATAAGAAGCCAATGAATAACAAATGAAAAGTAAAAAAAATATACAAATGAAATATCAATAGAAAAACATATGATTTAAAAGCATATTGCAAGTATAAGTGAAGTCCAAGAGCAACAATCTCAGCCACACTCAAAAGATAAAAGTGAACTTCATAGAGCATTCTATAAATATTCAACAAGGACCATTAAGAATCATCCCCTAACCAGCATTGTGTACTTCTATTGACAATAAAAAGAAAAACAATGCTCCAAAAGTTTACGCGTGTCATGTGAACAAATGAAAACATAGGTCAATATGAGACAAACTGCTATTTCTTGTGGAAGATGGGAGGCACCGGGTGACAGCGTCCTGGACTAGGGGTACTAACCATGTCGGCCCCATCATGGTGGACCGGGCTGAGGACCCTGGATCATCAACAAATGAGCCAAGACTACCACGCCTTTCGGCGTGCTCAAGATGGAATCCTCCAAAGACTTGGCGCATACTCCAAGACACATTTGAATCGTCGGCGTGTTTATTCTTAGATGTAACCGACTTTATGTAAGCCCTAGATATCCTCGGTCCCTATATAAGCCGAGGGGTTTTAGCTTGTAGGGTAGATAATCATACATTCACATACAATCTCGAGGTAGATCTAAATTAGACCAATTCAATTCCGTCTTCTAAACCAAGAAAACAATGCTTCTGATTTGATCTCATCCTTCACAATGAGAATTTCTCTTTGTTCAGTGATAACTTAATCTTGCAATAAAACACTATTGCTTGGAAGGTCATCATGTACCTTGTACTCCAACACAATCAATATAATAAGAGCAGGACATAGGGTTTTACCTATTGTGTCCCTTGTTCATCATGTTATCATGCAACTAAGATCACCAGCTCGGGACCCCCTACCCAAGATCTACATGATTTAACTTCGACACCGGGACATCCCCAAGCTTGGAAAATTGAGACCTCTTCAAATGATTTCTGGGATGCCTTGGCCATCCCCAAGTTTGAGCTCTTGCTCTCCAGCATCCTCTCACATCACTGTCTTCCCGGATTTTAGCAACTTCACGCACACAAAACTCAACAGAACTTCGTCAGAGAGGTTAGTATAAATAAAATCAAATCCTAATCGCGCCTTGCTGCAACATTATTATAAAATAATAATTTAACATTAGCTACTGCTAACACAATTTTTGAATTCCTACCTCACAATAGGACCAATAAAAAGCAAACATACACAATTAAAGAAACAATAACAACAATATGTTTAAACATGGTAGTTGTTGGGGAACGTAGTAATTTCAAAAATTTCCTACGCACACGCAAGATCATGGTGATGCATAGCAACGAGAGGGGAGAGTGTTGTCTACGTACCCTCGTAGACCATAAGCGGAAGCGTTATATCAACACGGTTGATGTAAACGTACGTCTTCATGATCCGACCGATCCAAGTACCGAAAGCACGGCACCTCCGAGTTCTACACACGTTCAGCTCGATGACGTCCTCGCCTTCTCGATCCAGCAAGAGGGGCGAAGTAGTAGATGAGTTCCGGCAGCACGACGGCGTGGTGACGGTGTTGGTGAAGAACAATCTCCGCAGGGCTTCGCCTAAGTACTACGAAAACTATGACGGAGGATAAACTAGAGGGGACGGGGTTGCCGGCACACGGCTTGGTGTTTCTTGATGTGTCTTGGGTGCTAGCCCTACCCCTCTATTTATATGTTGAGCCTTGGGGTCGAAACTTGGAGTAAAAGCCTACACAAATTCGGTTTCACCCGAAAGGCAAGAGTCCTTCTCGGACTCCAGGGCCAGACGCCAGGGTTCCCGGCGTCTGGACCCAGACGCCAGGGACCCTGGCGTCTGGCCCCTGGACTCCGCAAAACTTCCTTTTGCGCTTTCCAAAAACCTCGTGGGCTTTCCCCTTTGGCCCAGATAAAGTGTTCTCGTGCCCAAACATTTCGGGAAACATCCGGAACCCCTTCCGATGGATTCCGGAACCTTTCCGGAGATCAAACACTACTATCCACATATCAATCTTTACTTCTGGACCATTCCGGAGTTCCTCGTCATATCCGTGATCTCATCCAAAACTCCGAACAACATTCGGTCACCAACATACATAACTCATAGTACTATATCGTCAACGAGCGTTAAGCGTGCGGACCCTACGGGTTCGAGAACTATGTAGACATGACCGAGACACCTCTCTTGTCAATAACCAATAGCGGGACCTGGATGCCCATATTGGCTCCTACATATTCTACGAAGATCTTTATCGGTCAGACCGCATAACAACATACGTTGTTCCCTTTGTCATCGGTATGTTACTTGCCCGAGATTCGATCGTAGGTATCTCAATACCTAGTTCAATCTCGTTACCGGCAAGTCTCTTTAGTCGTTCCGTAATACATCATCCCGCAACTAACTCATTAGTTGCAATGCTTGCAAGGCTTATAGTAATGTGCATTACCGAGTGGGCCCAGAGATACCTCTCCCACAATCGGAGTGACAAATCCTAATCTCGAAATACGCCAACCCAACAAGTACCTTCGGAGACACCTGTAGAGCACCTTTATAATCACCCAGTTACGTTGTGACGTTTGGTAGCACACAAAGTGTTCCTCCGGTAAACGGGAGTTGCATAATCTTATAGTCATAGGAACATGTATAAGTCATGAAGAAAGCAATAGCAACATACTAAACGATCAAGTGCTAAGCTAACGGAATGGGTCAAGTCAATCACATCATTATCCTAATGATGTGATCCCGTTAATCAAATGAAAACTCTTTGTCCATGGCTAGGAAACATAACCATCTTTGATCAACGAGCTAGTCAAGTAGAGGCATACTAGTGACACTCTGTTTGTCTATGTATTCACACATGTATCATGTTTCCGGTTAATACAATTCTAGCATGAATAATAAACATTTATCATGATATAAGGAAATAAATAATAACTTTATTATTGCCTCTAGGGCATATTTCCTTCAGTCTCCCACTTGCACTAGAGTCAATAAACGAGTTCACATCACCATGTGATTAACACCTATAGTTCACATCGTCATGTGACCAACACCCAAAGGGTTTACTAGAGTCAATAATCTAGTTCACATCGCTATGTGATTAACACCCAAAGAGTACTAAGGTGTGATCATGTTTTGCTTGTGAGAGAAGTTTAGTCAACGGGTCTGCCACATTCAGATCCGTATGTATTTTGCAAATTTCTATGTCAACAATGCTCTGCACGGAGCTACTCTAGCTAATTGCTCCCACTTTCAATATGTATCCAGATTGAGACTTATAGTCATCTGGATCAGTATAAAAAATTGCATCGACGTAACCCTTTACGATGAACCTTTTTTTGTCACCTCCATAATCGAGAAACATATCCTTATTCCACTAAGGATAATTTTGACCGCTGTCCAGTGATCTACTCCTAGATCACTATTGTACTCCCTTGCAAAAATCAGTGTAGGGTATACAATAGATCTGGCACACAACATGTCATACTTTATAGAACCTATGGCCAAGGGATAGGGAATGACTTTCATTCTCTTTCTATCTTCTGTCGTGGTCGGGCTTCGAGTCTTACTCAATTTCACACCTTGTAATACAGGCAAGAACTCTTTCTTTGACTGTTCATTTTGAACTACTTCAAAAACTTGTCAAGGTACGTACTCATTGAAAAACTTATCAAGTGTTTTGATCTATCTCTATAGATCTTGATGCTCAATATGTAAGCAGCTTCACCGAGGTCTTTCTTTGAGAAACTCCTTTCAAACACTCCTTTATGCTTTGCAGAATAATTCTACATTATTTCCGATCAACAATATGTCATTCACATATACTTATCTGAAATGTTGTAGTGCTCCCACTCACGTTCTTGTAAATACAGGCTTCTGTTAGGGAACGTAGCAATAATTCAAAATTTTCCTACGTGTCACCAAGATCAATCTAGGAGATGCTAGCAACGAGAGAGAGGGAGTGCATCTTCATACCCTTGAAGATCGCTAAGCGGAAGCGTTACAAGAACGCGGTTGATGGAGTCGTACTCGCAGCGATTCAAATCGCGGAAGATCTGATCTAGCGCCGAACGGACGGCGCCTCCGCGTTCAACACACGTACAGCCCGGGGACGTCTCCTCCTTCTTGATCCGGCAAGGGGAGAGGAGAAGTTGAGGGAGAACTCCAGCAGCACGACGGCGTGGTGGTAATGGAGCTCGTGGTTCTCCGGCAGAGCTTCGCTAAGCACTACGGAGGAGGAGGAGGAGGTGTATGAGGAGGGAGGGCTGTGCCAGGGAAGAGGTGCGGCTGCCCTCCCACCCCTCCACTATATATAGGGGCAAGGGGAGAGGGGGAGGCGCCCTAGGGTTTCCCCTAGGGGGCGGCGGCCAAGCAGATTGGACCTCCCTAGGGAAAATCCTAGGGAGACTTGCCCCCCAAGCCAAGCAGGTGGAGGCTTGCCTCCCAAGCCAGGTGGAGGCGCCCCACCTCCCCAAGTAACATGGGAAAGGGTGTGGGGGCGCACCACCCCTTAGTGGGCTGGTTTGCCCCTTCCCCTTTGGCCCATGAGGCCCTCCAACACTTCACGGGGCTCCCGAAACACCTTTCAGTCATGCTGGCCATAGCCTGGTACCCCCGGAACACTTCCGGACTCCAATACCCTTCGTCCAATATATCGATCTTCACCGCCGGACCATTCCGGAACTCCTCGTGATGTCCGGGATCTCATCCGGTACTCCGAACAACCTTCGGTAACCACATACTATTTCCCATAACAACTCTAGCGTAACTGAAACTTAAGTGTGTAGACCCTACGGGTTCGGGAACCATGCAGACATGACCGAGACACCTCTCCGGCCAATAACCAATAGCGGGATCTGGATACCCATATTGGCTCCCACATGTTCCATGATGATCTCATCGGATGAACCATGATGTCGGGGATTCAATCAATCCCGTATACAATTCCCTTTGTCAATCGGTATGTTACTTGCCCGAAATTCGATCGTCAGTATCCCAATACCTCATTCAATCTCGTTACCGGCAAGTCTCTTTACTCGTTCCGTAACGCATGATCCCGTGGCTAACTCATTAGTCACATTGAGCTCATTATGATGATGCATTACCGAGTGGGCCCAGAGATACCTCTCCGTCATATGGAGTGACAAACCCCAGTCTTGATTCGTGCCAACCCAACAGACACTTTCGGAGATACCTGTAGTGCACCTTTATAGCCACCCAGTTACGTTGTGACGTTTGGCACACCCAAAGCATTCCTACGGTATCCGGGAGTTGCACAAGCTCATGGTCTAAGGAAACGATACTTGACATTAGAAAAGCTCTTAGCAAACGAACTACACGATCTTGTGCTATGCTTAGGATTGGGTCTTGCCCATCACATCATTCTCCTAATGATGTGATCCCATTATCAATGACATCCAATGTCCATGGTCAGGAAACCATAACCATCTATTGATCAACGAGCTAGTCAACTAGAGGCTTACTAGGGACATGTTGTGGTCTATGTATTCACACATGTATTACGGTTTCCAGTTAATACAATTATAGCATGAACAATAGACAATTATCATGAACAAGGAAATACAATAATAACCATTTTATTATTGCCTCTAGGGCATATTTCCAACAGTCTCCCACTTGCACTAGAGTCAATAATCTAGTTCACATCACTATGTGATTGTAATGAATCCAACACCCATGGGGTTTGTTCATATCTCGCTTGTGAGAGAGGTTATTAGTCAACGGGTCTGAACCTTTCAGATCCGTGTGTGCTTTACAAATCTCTATGTCATCTTGTAGATGTACCTACCACGCGCTACTTGGAGCTATTCCAAATAACTGCTCTACTATACGAATCCGGTTTACTACTCAGAGTCATCCGGATTAGTGTCAAAGTTTGCATCGACGTAACCCTTTACGACGAACTCTTTTACCACCTCCATAATCGAGAAAATTCCTTAGTCCACTAGTTACTAAGGATAAGTTCGACCGCTGTCATGTGATCCATTCCTGGATCACTCTTGTACCCCTTGACTAATTCATGGCAAGGCACACTTCAGGTGCGGTACACAGCATAGCATACTGTAGAGCCTACGTCTTAAGCATAGGGGACGACCTTCGTCCTTTCTCTCTCTTCTGCCGTGGTCAGGTCTTGAGTCTTACTCAATACTCACACCTTGTAACACAGCCAAGAACTCCTTCTTTGCTGATCTATTTTGAACTCCTTCAAAATCTTGTCACGGTATGTATCCATTTGAAAGTATTATTAAGCGTTTTTGATCTATCCTTATAGATCTTGATGCTCAATGTTCAAGTAGCTTAATCCAGGTTTTCCATTAAAAAAACTTTTCAAATAACCCTGTATGCTTTCCAGAAATTCTACATCATTTCTGATCAACAATATGTTAACAACATATACTCATCAAAAATTCTATAGTGCTCCCACTCATTTCTTTGGAAATACAAGTTTCTCATAAACTTTGTATAAACCCAAAATCTTTGATCATCTCATCAAAGCGTACATTCCAACTCCGAGATGCTTACTCCAGTCCTTAGAAGGATTGCTGGAGCTTTGCATAGTTGTTAGCATCTTTCAGGATTGACAAAACCTTCTGGTTGTATCACATACAACCTTTCCTCAAGAAAATCGTCAAGGAAACAATGTTTTTTGAGATCCTATCTGCAAGATTTCATAAATAATGCAGTAACTGTTAATATAATTCCAACAGACTCTTAGCATCGCTACGAGTGAGAAAATCTCATCGTAGTCAACTCCTTGAACTTGTCGGAAAACATCTTAACGACAAGTCGAGCTTTCTTAATGGTGACACTTACCATCATTGTCCGTCTTCCTTTTAAAATCCATCTGCATCCAACAACCTTACGACCATCAAGTAGTTCTTCCAAAGTCTATACTTTGTTTTATACATGGATCCTCTCTCGGATTTTATGGCCTCGAGCCATTCGTCGGAATCTGGGCCCACCATCGTTTCTCCATAGCTCGTAGGTTCATTGTTGTCTAGCAACATGACTTCCAAGACAGGATTACGTACCACTCTGAGGTAGTACGCATCCTTGTCGTCCTACGAGGTTTGGTAGTGACTTGATCCGAAGTTTCATGATCACTGTCATAAGCTTCCACTTCAATTGGTGTAGGTGCCACAGGAACAACTTCTTGTGCCCTGCTACACACTAGTTGAAGTGACGGTTCAATAACCTCATCAAGTCTCCACCATCCTCCCACTCAATTCTTTCGAGAGAAACTTTTCCTCGAGAAAGGACCCGTTTCTAGAAACAATCACTTTTGCTTCCAGATCTGAAATAGGAGGTATACCCAACTGTTTTGGGTATTCTACGAAGATGCATTTATCCGCTTTGGGTTCGAGCTTATCAACCTGAAACTTTTCCACATAAGCGTCGCAGCCCCAAACTTTTAAGAAACGACAGCTTAGGTTTCTCTAAACCATAGTTCATACGATGTTATCTCAACCGAATTGCGTGGTGACCTATTAAAGTGAATGCGGTTGTCTCTAATGCCTAACCCATAAACGATAGTGGTAATTTGATAAGAGACATCATGGTATGCACCATATCCAATAGGGTGCAGTTATGATGTTCGGACACACCATCACACTATGGTGTTCCAGGCGGTATTAGTTGTGAAACAATTTCCACAATGTCTTAATTGTGTGCCAAACTCGTAACTCAGATATCTCTATGATCATATCATAGACATTTTATCCTCTTGTCACGACGATCTTCAACTTCACTCTGAAATTACTTGAACCTTTCAATAATTCAGACTTGTGTTTCATCAAGTAAATATTCTTAGCATCTACTCAAATCATCTGTGAAGTAAGAACATAACGATATCCACTGCGTGCCTCAGCACTCATTGGACTGCACACATCAAATGTATTACTTCCAACAAGTTGCTCTCTTGTTCCATCTTACTGAAAACGAGGCCTTTCAGTCATCTTGCCCATGTGGTATGATTTGCATGTCTCAAGTGATTCAAAATTAAGCGAGTCCAAACGATCCATCTGTATGGAGTTTCTTCATGCATATATACCAATAGACATGGTTCGCATGTCTCAATCTTTTCAAAAACGAGTGAGTCCAAAGATCCATCAACATGGAGCTTCTTCATGCGTTTTATACCAATATGACTCAAATGGCAGTGCCACAAGTATGTGGTACTATCATTACTATCTTATATCTTTTGGCATGAACATGTGTATCACTACGATCGAGATTCAATAAACCATTCATTTTAGGTGCAAGACCATTGAAGGTATTATTCAAATAAACAGAGTAACCATTATTCTCCTTAAATGAATAACCGTATTGCGATAAACATAATCCAATCATGTCTATGCTCAACGCAAACACCAAATAACAATTATTTAGGTTTAACACCAATCTCGATGGTAGAGGGAGCATGCGATGCTTGATCACATCAACCTTGGAAACACTTCCAACACATATCATCATCTCACCTTTAGCTAGTCTCCGTTTATTCCGTAGCCTTTTATTTCGAGTTACCAATACTTAGCAACCGAACCGGTATCTAATACCCTGGTGCTACTAGGAGGACTAGTAAAGTACACATTAATATAATGTATATCCAATATACTTCTGTCGACCTTGCCTGCCTTCTCATCTACTAAGTATCTAGGGTAGTTCTGCTTCAGTGACCGTTCCCCTCATTACAGAAGCACTTAGTCTCGGGTTTGGGTTCAACCTTGGGTTTCTTCACTAGAGCAGCAACTGATTTGCCGTTTCATGAAGTATCCCTTCTTTCCCTTGCCCTTCTTGAAACTAGTGGTTTTACTAACCATCAACAATTAATGCTCCTACTTGATTTCTACTTTCGCGGTGTCAAACATCGCGAGTTGCTCAAGGATCATCATGTCTATCCCTGATATGTTTATAGTTCATCACGAAGCTCTAATAGCTTGGTGGCAGTGACTATGGAGAACCATCACTATCTCATCTGGAAGATTAACTCCCACTTGATTCAAGCGATTGTAGTACTTAGACAATCTGAGCACATGCTCAACGAGTGAGCTTTTCTCCCTTAGTTTGCAGGCTTAAGAAACTTGTCAGAGGTCTCATACCTCTTGACGTGGGCACTAGTCTGAAATCCCGATTTCAGTCTTTGGAACATCTCATATGTTCTGTGATGTTTCAAAAACGCCTTTGGCGCCTCAATTCTAAACCGTTAGCATTACGCACTGAACTATCACGTAGTCATCAAAACGTGTATGTCAGATGTTCCGCAACATCTACAGACGACGCTCGAGGTTCAGCACACCGAGCGGTGCATTAAGGACATAAGCCTTCTGTGCAGCAATGAGGACAATCCTCAGTATACGGACCCAGTCCGCATAATTGCTACTGTCAACTTTCAACTAAATTTTCTCTAGGAACATATCTTAAACAGTAGAACTAAAGCGTAAGCTATGACATAATTTGCAAAGACCTTTTGACTATGTTCATGACAATTAAGTTCACCTGATTATTTAATGAACTCCCACTTAGATAGACATCCCTCTAGTCATCTAAGTGATACATGATCCGAGTCAACTAGGCCGTGTCCGGTCATCACGTGAGACGGACTAGTCATCAACGGTGAACATCTCCATGTTGATCGTATCTACTATACGACTCATGTTCGACCTTTCGGTCTCTTGTGTTCCGAGGCCATGTCTGTACATGCTAGGCTCGTCAAGTCAACCTAAGTGTTTCGCATGTGTAAATCTGGCTTACACCCGTTGTATGCGAACGTTAGAATCTATCACACCCAATCATCACGTGGTGCTTCAAAACAACGAACCTTCGCAACGGTGCACAGTTAGGGGGAACACGTCTCTTGAAATTTTAGTGAGGGATCATCTTATTTATGCTACCATCGTTCTAAGCAAATAAGATGTAAACATGACAAACATCACATGCAAATCATAAAGTGACATGATATGGCCAATATCATCTTGCGCCTTTGATCTCCATCTTCGAGGCGCGGCATGATCACCTTCGTCACCGGCATGACACCATGATCTCCATCATCGTGTCTTCATGAAGTTGTCTCGCCAACTATTACTTCTACTACTATGGCTAACGGTTAGCAATAAAGTAAAGTAATTACATGGCGTTTTCATTGACACGCAGGTCATACAATAAATTAAGACAACTCCTATGGCTCCTGCCGGTTGTCATACTCATCGACATGCAAGTCGTGATTCCTATTACAAGAACATGATCAATCTCATACATCACATATATAATTCATCACATCCTTTTGGCCATATCACATCACATAGCATACCCTGCAAAAACAAGTTAGACGTCCTCTAATTGTTGTTGCATGTTTTACGTGGCTGCTATGGGTTTCTAGCAAGAACGTTTCTTACCTACACAAAAGCCACAACGGTGATATGCCAATTGCTATTTACCCTTCATAAGGACCCTCTTCATCGAATCCGATCCGACTAAAGTGGGAGAGACAGACACTCGCTAGCCACCTTATGCATCAAGTGCATGTCAGTCGGTGGAACCTGTCTCGCGTAAGAGTACGTGTAAGGTCGGTCCGGGCGCTTCATCCCACAATGCCGCCGAATCAAGATAAGACTAGTAACGGTAAGCAAATTGAACAAATCATCGCCCACAACTACTTTGTGTTCTACTCGTGCATAGAATCTACGCATAGACCTAGCTCATGATGCCACTGTTAGGGAACGTAGCAATAATTCAAAATTTTCCTACGTGTCACCAAGATCAATCTAGGAGATGCTAGCAACGAGAGAGAGGGAGTGCATCTTCATACCCTTGAAGATCGCTAAGCAGAAGCGTTACAAGAACGCGGTTGATGGAGTCGTACTCGCAGCGATTCAAATTGCGGAAGATCCGATCTAGCGCCGAACGGACGGCGCCTCCACGTTCAACACACGTACAGCCCGGGGACGTCTCCTCCTTCTTGATCCAGCAAGGGGAGAGGAGAAGTTGAGGGAGAACTCCAGCAGCACGACGGCGTGGTGGTAATGGAGCTCGTGGTTCTTCGGCAGAGCTTCGCTAAGCACTACGGAGGAGGAGGAGGAGGTGTATGAGGAGGGAGGGCTGCGCCAGGGAAGAGGTGCGGCTGCCCTCCCACCCCTCCACTATATATAGGGGCAAGGGGAGAGGGGGAGGCGCCCTAGGGTTTCCCCTAGGGGCGGCGGCCAAGCAGATTGGATCTCCCTACGGAAAATCCTAGGGAGACTTGCCCCCCAAGCCAAGCAGGTGGAGGCTTGCCTCCCAAGCCAGGTGGAGGCGCACCACCTCCCCAAGTAACGTGGGAAAGGGTGTGGGGGGCGCACCACCCCTTAGTGGGCTGGTTTGCCCCTTCCCCTTTGGCCCATGAGGCCCTCCAACACTTGTCGGGGCTCCCGAAACACCTTTCAGTCATGCTGGTCATAGGCTGGTACCCCCGGAACACTTCCGGACTCCAATACCCTTCGTCCAATATATCGATCTTCACCGCCGGACCATTCCGGAACTCCTCGTGATGTCCGGGATCTCATCCGGGACTCCAAACAACCTTCGGTAACCACATACTATTTCCCATAACAACTCTAGCGTAACCGAACCTTAAGTGTGTAGACCCTACGGGTTCGGGAACCATGCAGACATGACCGAGACACCTCTCCGGCCAATAACCAATAGCGGGATCTGGATACCCATATTGGCTCCCACATGTTCCACGATGATCTCATCGGATGAACCATGATGTCGGGGATTCAATCAATCCTGTATACAATTCCCTTTGTCAATCGGTATGTTACTTGCCCGAGATTCGATCGTCGGTATCCCAATACCTCGTTCAATCTCGTTAGCGGCAAGTCTCTTTACTCGTTCCGTAACGCATGATCCCGTGGCTAACTCATTAGTCACATTGAGCTCATTATGATGATGCATTACCGAGTGGGCCCAGAGATACCTCTCCGTCATACGGAGTGACAAATCCCAGTCTCGATTCGTGCCAACCCAACAAACACTTTCGGAGATACCTGTAGTGCACCTTTATAGCCACCCAGTTACGTTGTGACATTTGGTAAACCCAAAGCGGTATCCGGGAGTTGCACAATCTCATGGTCTAAGGAAATGATACTTGACATTAGAAAAGCTCTTAGCAAACGAACTACACGATCTTGTGCTATGCTTAGGATTGGGTCTTGTCCATCACATCATTCTCTGATGTGATCCCGTTATCAATGACATCCAATGTCCATGGTCAGGAAACCATAACCATCTATTGATCAACGAGCTAGTCAACTAGAGGCTTACTAGGGACATGTTGTGGTCTATGTATTCACACATGTATTACGGTTTCCAGTTAATACAATTATAGCATGAACAATAGACAATTATCATGAACAAGGAAATACAATAATGACCATTTTATTATTGCCTCTAGGGCATATTTCCAACAGCTTCACCACAAGTCTGTATAAAACTGTATGCTTTGATCAACTCATCAAAGCGTATATTCCAACTCCGAGATGCTTGCACCAGTCCATAGATGGATCGCTGGAGCTTGCACATTTTGTTAACACCTTTAGGATCGACAAAACCTTCTAGTTGCATCATATACAACTCTTCTTTAATAAATCCATTAAGGAATGCAGTTTTGTTTATCCATTTGCCAGATTTCATAAAATGCGGCAATTGCTAACATGATTCGGACAGACTTAAGCATAGATACGAGTGAGAAACTCTCATCGTAGTCAACACCTTGAACTTGTCAAAAAACCTTTTGCGACAATTCTAGCTTTGCAGATAGTAACACTACTATCAGCGTCCATCTTCCTCTTGAAGATCCATTTATTCTCAATGGCTTGCCGATCATCGGGCAAGTCAACCAAAGTCCACACTTTGTTCTCATACATGGATCCCATCTCAGATTTCATGGCCTCAAGCCATTTTGCGGAATTTGGCTTCACCATCGCTTCCTCATAGTTCGTAGGTTCGTCATGGTCAAGTAACATGACCTCCAGAATAGGATTACCGTACCACTCTGGTGCGGATCTCACTCTGGTTGACCTACGAGGTTCGGTAGTAACTTGATCTGAAGTTACATGATCATCATCATTAGCTTCCTCACTAATTGGTGTAGGAGTCACATGAACAGATTTCTGTGATGAACTACTTTCCAATAAGGGAGCAGGTACAGTTACCTCATCAAGTTCTACTTTCCTCCCACTCACTTCTTTCACAAGAAACTCCTTCTCTAGAAAGGATCCATTCTTGGCAACGAATTTGCCTTCGGATCTGTGATAGTAGGTGTACCCAACAATTTCGTTTGGGTATCCTATGAAGATGCACTTCTCCGATTTGGGTCCGAGCTTATCAGTTTGAAACTTTTTCACATAAGCATCGCCGCCCCAAACTTTAAGAAACGACAGCTTAGGTTTCTTGCTAAACCACAGTTCATACGGTGTCGTCTCAACGGATTCAGGTGGTGCCCTTTTTTAACGTGAATGCAGCTGTCTCTAATGCATAACCCCAAAACTATAGTGGTAAATCGGTAAGAAACATCATAGATTGCACTATATCCAATAAAGTACGGTTATGACGTTCGGACACACCATTATGTTGTGGTGTTCCAGGTGGCACGAATTTGTGAAACTATTCCACATATTGTTTTAATTTGAAGACCAAACTCGTAACTCAAATATTTGTCTCCGCGATCAGATCGTAGAAACCTTATTTTATTGTCACGATGATTTTCCATTTCACTCTGAAATTCTTTGAACTTTTCAAATGTTTCAGACTTATGTTTCATCAAGTAGGTAAACCCATATCTGCTCAAATCATCTGTGAAGGTCAGAAAATAACGATACCTTCCGCGAGCCTCAACACTCATCGGATCGCATACATCAGTATGTATTATTTCTAATAAGTCTGTTGCTCGCTCCATTGTTCCGGAGAACGGAGTCTTAGTCATCTTGCCCATAAGGCATGGTTCACAAGCATCAAGTGATTCATAATCAAGTGATTCCAAAAGCCCATCAGCATGGAGTTTCTTCATGCGCTTTACACCAATATGACTTAAACGGCAGTGCCACAAATAAGTTGCACTATCATAATTAACTTTGCATCTTTTGGTTTCAATATTATGAATATGTGTATCACTATGATCGAGATCCAACGAACCATTTTCATTGGGTGTGTAACCATATAAGGTTTTATTCATGTAAAAGAACAACAATTATTCTCTATCTTAAATGAATAACCGTTTTGCAATAAACATGATCAAATCATATTCATGCTCAACGCAAACACCAAATAACACTTATTTAGGTTCAACACTAATCCCGAAAGTATAGGGAGTGTGCGATGATGATCATATCAATCTTGGAACCACTTCCAACACACATCGTCACTTCACCCTTAACTAGTCTCTGTTCATTCTGCAACTCCCGTTTCGAGTTACTAATCTTAGCAACTGAACTAGTATCAAATACTGAGGGGTTGCTCAAATACTGAGGGGTTGCTATAAACACTATTAAAGTACACATCAATAACATGTATATCAAATATACCTTTGTTCACTTTGCCATCCTTCTTATCCGCCAAATACTTAGGGCAGTTCCGCTTCCAGTGACCAGTTCCTTTGCAGTAGAAGCACTCAGTCTCAGGCTTAGGTCCAGACTTGGGCTTCTTCACTTGAGCAGCAACTCGCTTGCCGTTCTTCTTGAAGTTCCCCTTCTTCCCTTTGCCCTTTTCTTGAAACTAGTGGTCTTGTCAACCATCAATACTTGATGTTTTTCTTGATTTCTACCTTCGTCGATTTCAGCATCACGAAGAGCTTGGGAATCATTTCCGTTATCCCTTGCATATTATAGTTCATCACGAAGTTCTAGTAACTTGGTGATAGTGACTAGAGAACTCTGTCAATCACTATATTATCTGGAAGATTAACTCCCACTTGATTCAAGTGATTGTAGTACTCAGCCATTCTGAGCACATGCTCACTAGCTGAGCAATTCTCCTCCATCTTGTAGGCAAAGTACTGTCAGAGGTCTCATACCTCTCGACACGGGCATGAGTATGAAATACCAATTTCAACTCTTAGAACATCTTATATGCTCTGTGGCGTTCAAAACATTTTTGAAGTCCCGGTTCTAAGCCGTAGAGCATGGTGCACTAAACTATCAAGTAGTCATCATACTGAGCTTTTGTCAAACGTTCATAACGTCTGCATCTGCTCCTGCAATAGGTCTGTCACCTAGAGGTGCATTAAGGACATTATACTTCTGTGCAGCAATGAGGAAAATCCTCAGATCACGGATCCAATCCGTATCATTGCTACTAACATCTTTCAACTTAGTTTTCTCTAGGATCATATCAAAAATAAAACAGGGGAGCTAAACGCGAGCAATTGATCTACAACATAGATATGCAAATACTACCAGGACTAAGTTCATGATAAATTAAAGTTTAATTAATCATATTACTTAAGAACTCCCACTTAGATAGACATCCCTCTAATCATCTAAGTGATCACGTGATCCAAATCAACTAAACCATAACCGATCATCACGTGAAATGGAGTAGCTTTCAATGGTGAACATCACTATGTTGATCATATCTACTATATGATTCACGCTCGACCTTTCGGTCTCAGTGTTCCGAGGCCATATCTGCATATGCTAGGCTTGTCAAGTTTAACCTGAGTATTCTGCGTGTGCAAAACTGGCTTGCACCCGTTGTAGATGGACGTAGAGCTTATCACACCCGATCATCACGTGGTGTGTGGGCACGACGAACTTTGGCAACGGTGCATACTCAGGGAGAACACTTTTATCTTGAAATTTAGTGAGAGATCATCTTATAATGCTACCGTCAATCAAAGCAAGATAAGATGCATAAAAGATAAACATCACATGCAATCAATATAAGTGATATGATATGGCCATCATCATCTTGTGCTTGTGATCTCCATCTCCGAAGCACCATCATGATCACCATCGTCACCGGCGCGACACCTTGATCTCCATCGTAGCATCGTTGTCGTCTCGCCAATCTTATGCTTCTACGACTACCGCTACCGCTTAGTGATAAAGTAAAGCATTACAGGGCGATTGCAATGCATACAATAAAGCGACAACCATATGGCTCCTGCCAGTTGCCGATAACTCGGTTACAAAACATGATCATCTCATACAATAAAATTTAGCATCATGTCTTGACCATATCACATCACAACATGCCCTGCAAAAACAAGTTAGACGTCCTCTACTTTGTTGTTGCAAGTTTTTACGTGGCTGCTACGGGCTTAGCAAGAACCGTTCTTACCTACGCATCAAAACCACAACGATAGTTCGTCAGGTTAGTGTTGTTTTAACCTTCTCAAGGACCGGGCGTAGCCACACTCGGTTCAACTAAAGTTGGAGAAACTGACACCTGCCAGCCACCTGTCTTCAAAGCACGTCGGTATAACCAGTCTCGCGTAAGCGTACGCATAATGTCGGTCCGGGCCGCTTCATCCAACAATACCGCCGAACCAAAGTATGACATGCTGGTAAGCAGTATGACTTATATCGCCCACAACTCACTTGTGTTCTACTCGTGCATATGACATCTACGCATAAAACCAGGCTCGGATTCCACTGTTTGGGAACGTAGTAATTTCAAAAATTTCCTACGCACACGCAAGATCATGGTGATGCATAGCAACGAGAGGGGAGAGTGTTGTCTACGTACCCTCGTAGACCGTAAGCGGAAGCGTTATATCAACGCGGTTGATGTAGACGTATGTCTTCACGATCCGACCGATCCAAGTACCGAAAGCACGGCACCTCCGAGTTCTGCACACGTTCAGCTCGATGACGTCCCCGCCTTCTCGATCCAGCAAGAGGGGCGAAGTAGTAGATGAGTTCCGGCAGCACGACGGCGTGGTGACGGTGTTGGTGAAGAACAATCTCCGCAGGGCTTCGCCTAAGTACTACGAAAACTATGACGGAGGATAAACTAGAGGGGACGGGGTTGCCGGCACACGGCTTGGTGTTTGTTGATGTGACTTGGGTGGTAGCCCTACCCCTCTATTTATATGTTGAGCCTTGGGGTCGAAACTTGGAGTAAAAGCCTCCACAAAGTCGGTTTCACCCGAAAGGCAAGAGTCCTTCTCGGACTCCAGGGCCAGATGCCAGGGTTCCCGGCGTCTGGACCCAGACGCCAGGGACCCTGGCGTCTGGCCCCTGGACTCCGCAAAACTTCCTTTTGCGCTTTCCAAAAACCTCGTGGGCTTTCCCCTTTGGCCCAGATAAAGTGTTCTCGTGCCCAAACATTTCGGAAAACATCCGGAACCCCTTCCGATGGATTCCGGAACCTTTCCGGAGATCAAACACTACTATCCACATATCAATCTTTACTTCCGGACCATTCCGGAGTTCCTCGTCATATCCGTGATCTCATCCAAAACTCCGAACAACATTCGGTCACCAACATACATAACTCATAGTACTATATCGTCAACGAACGTTAAGCATGTGGACCCTACGGGTTCGAGAACTATGTAGACATGACCGAGACACCTCTCTTGTCAATAACCAATAGCGGGACCTGGATGCCCATATTGGCTCCTACATATTCTACGAAGATCTTTATCGGTCAGACCGCATAACAACATACGTTGTTCCCTTTGTCATCGGTATGTTACTTGCCCAAGATTCGATCGTAGGTATCTCAATACCTAGTTCAATCTCGTTACCGGCAAGTCTCTTTACTCGTTCCGTAATACATCATCCCGCAACTAACTCATTAGTTGCAATGCTTGCAAGGCTTATAGTAATGTGCATTACCGAGTTGGCCCAAAGATACCTCTCCGACAATCGGAGTGACAAATCCTAATCTCGAAATACGCCAACCCAACAAGTACCTTCGGAGACACCTGTAGAGCACCTTTATAATCACCCAGTTACGTTGTGACGTTTGGTAGCACACAAAGTGTTCCTCCGGTAAACGGGAGTTGCATAATCTTATAGTCATAGGAACATGTATAAGTCATGAAGAAAGCAATAGTAACATACTAAACGATCAAGTGCTAAGCTAACGGAATGGGTCAAGTCAATCACATCATTATCCTAATGATGTGATCCCGTTAATCAAATGACAACTTTTTGTCCATGGCTAGGAAACATTACCATCTTTGATCAACGAGCTAGTCAAGTAGAGGCATAATAGTGACACTCTGTTTGTCTATGTATTCACACATGTATCATGTTTCCGGTTAATACAATTTAGCATGAATAATAAACATTTATCATGAGAATAAGGAAATAAATAATAACTTTATTATTGCCTCTAGGGCATATTTCCTTCAGTAGTCTGTAAAGAGCCAATGATACTTATATCTATGCAAATCCAAAAAATCTGAAAAATAGCACGTAACAGAAAACTCAAATATGTGATGTGTTAAAATTTCATGATTTTACAATGCTCTGTTGAATTGATTTGATTTTTACTAGCAGCAAAACTTTTTTCTAGCACAACACACGTAAACTTGCAATCTAAAACATGCTAAAGATAAATCTTGCACTGGTTATGGTACAATGGTTTTATACAATGGGTTAATTTTTGTAGAAGCTTTCATGAAAAAAAAAATATTATTTCATGAGCATGAACACAAATGCTCACGGTCGGCCCCCACTCTTCAACGCATACCCTTCTAGTCACTTCTCTTTCTGAAAAAGTTTTAGATTGCCCTCTAATTTTTTGAAAGTTTATTTGGTGAAAGCTGTAGCAAAATACTTTCTAAAACTTTCGAGTTGCCTCCCAGGCAGCGGTTTCTTTAAAACCAAATGGCTAGTTCTTGAAGAAATTTCCATTTTCAAAGTACCACCTCTCATAATTCGATAAACCTAGGTTCTCTAGTGAAGAAGGCTATATTTACATGATCTCCTATTGAAACTACAAAAAATAAACTGCTTTATGAGATAAGGACGTCGAGGGCGACCTAACCCTAGCCAACGCCCGTGATTTGATCCCTCTCGCCGTCGCCAAGGTCCGCCCCGAGGAGGTTGCTGCTCATCGAGAGCACGGTATGGAGGAGCTGGTGGGCTGTCGCAGGGTGGCAACGGTGATGGGTGGTCAAGCTGTGGCTATCGGCAGGCGATGCTTGATGGCGACGCGAAAGGTGGTGGCTAGAGGGTCGCATATGTAACACGACCTTCAACGGCGACCTGGCCTGGCTAGGTCATCGGAGAAGAGGACATCAGTGCATGGTCTTGGACGACAACGATCCCGGCATCGATCTCGAACTTGGTGTGCAACGACATGGGTGATTTTTTTTCTTGTTTTCTTTCAGGAGTCATCGTGTTTGGTTTGGGGCAGCGAGGCGGCCGCGTTGCCCTAGTGTGGTAATAATGTTCTCGCTGCCTTTCCCCATTTCCTTTGGTGTGCTAATCGTCGGCGAAGGGCGTGTGGAGTTGTGCCTCCGGAGGGTCTTCTGGGATCCGGTCAGTTTAGGTTTTGGGTGGATCCATTTGGATTCAACTAGCTTTCATGGTCTTTGTAGTTTCTACATGCCTTATCATCGTTTTCTTCTCCAGGGCGGCGATTTGCTTAGTCGGTCACAGCTTCCGGTGTCTCCTGGTCTACATTGACGACTTTTCCAACTGTTGCTTCTACAAGCTCATGTTTAAAAAAGTTTGCTCCGCTGAGGCGGAGGCCCAAAGACTACATTGAGTCATGCTCACGATACGTCGCCGATGGATGCAGGAGGAAGAAGATTTCGACACCTCAAGGATTTAAATGTAATTTTTTGTGCGGGTGTTTTTGTAAGGTCATACGATGCCTAATCTAGGCCCTTGGGCCCCTTTCGCCAAAAACAAGTACAAAAATCGAATGTCTTGCGATTCACCCGTGTACTTGTTTTGGGCCAAAAACAAGAATAAGGTGATTTTTGTCTTGGGCCAAAAACAAGTCCAAGGTGATTCGCCAAAAACAAGTACACATAGTGCTGCTGAAGGTCGACATATCAAGTAGTACTTCACTGTTTGTTACTCCTATTTTAGAACACAAAACTACTTTATTCAGATAAGAACAATACAATTCCCTCAAAAAAAAAAGAGATAAGAACAATACAATTACAGTTTTACATACTCTCTCTGTTCTTTTTTATAAGACCTTGAAGACATTTCAGACAATGTACAAAACATCTCATTTTGAGTTGTCTGAAATAACTTACAAAAGTAAACACAGGCAGGGAGTAACAAATTTTGTAAGACGGAAAAATAACAACCCCTACACGGGCGAGTTGCCGTTACTTCACCGTTTCTTACAGGTCATGTGTAACACGTTCATTCGTCAAATCGCTCTCTGCCTTCTCAGTATAAATCAGGCAGCGAAACCTTCTAGAGCCATTCCATTTATCAGATGAGTGTTCTTACTAGGTTCTTGCTGTGTTGCTGGGATTATATTCCCGTACAATTTCGGGATAGCAATTTCAAGCACGATTATTTCATCTTCGGATAGCATGAAAGAGACCCCTAGTAGTAGCAAAAATAAAAGATTGTGGACAAGTAAGTATCGTGGAACGGAGGGAGTAGCAAGAACGATTCAGTCATCTTTTGCCATTTGCAGTGCGGGTTGCCAAACTTCTCTCCCTGGCGCATGGGGCCGTGCTTGTCAACGACCAAGCTAGCTCCAATAAACAAGTAACCAAATACTGTATATTCAACAGACAAATGCGTCAGGGAGAGGCAAAGCGGGGGTGGCGTGCGCGGTGCGTGCGCCTACCATTTGCGCCCATCCATGACAGCCGAGGACTCCAGGTGCATGCACCGTCCCGCCCCTCCGCTCTCCACTTTCCTCTGCAACCGCGCCCGCCTCCCCTGCTCCCAAGCGAAGCCAAAGGCAGCCTTCACCTGTACGCGGCGCCCAATCTAGTCCAACCCCTCCGCCGGCGCCAGATCGCGGAGGACCCTGCCGTCTCCCGCCCATTCTCCGGTGAGCTTTTCTCTCAAATCTCTCTGCTCCGCTCCCCTTCGGCCGGTTCCATTGGTCCGTACGGTGCTTGTATTGTAGGGCCCAGCTTAGAAGCTCTGGCGCTTCCCTTTGGCCAAGTGAAACGGGAAACCGCTACTGGATTCTTGAGACAAAAATCGAATGTCTTGCGATTCACCCAAAATGAAATTTGCGCTTTGAGGACATGCCAAGTAAGGGCGTCTGCATCCGGGCATTGAACTGAATATTAGAGCATGACATTTAGCATCGGATGTACTGTACTAGTTTGTAGAGATCGATTTTTTAGTTCGTGCAGCTGAGCGCAATTTTTCATAGTAAGGTCCTCGCCTCCGCTCGAGCCACTCCCTTCTACAGTCTGCTCCTGCGTTTTGTTTGTGCATTTCGTCCAACGGCTGGCTGTAGCAGCGGATTGCTTTGGGATGGGGGCAGGAGGCTGGCTCCTGGATACACCAATGTAACATTGTTTCAAGCACTTTTTTATAAAGCTCATTGGTGTTCCTTTCCTTGCCAATCTGATCTTATGCTGTTCAACATGTCATCTCATATTAAAGAGATTGGTTCATAACATGTTTGACACCTAAAATGTCGTGGATAGAATACATCTTCTTGCCGGAGCTGTATCTTTGTCAATCTAAAGTGCAAACACTTTAAGCTTCTTGTGGTTAATGGGGTGTTGCTGAGTCTCTTTTGTACAGCAAAATAACCCCATGTTCTTCCTGCATTATAAGATGAAAAGGGATAAGCTATCTGTTTGGAGCTCGAAAATTGTAGACCATGAGAAACTAAAGTTCCTAATTATTGGGCAACAGTTTGATTGAGGAGTGAACAGCAATGTAATTGAAATTTAGAGAAGTTGTGGCTGTTATCCTCTCTTGTTCATATCTTAATGCACGTAAACATTTTTGTACCCTGACCGTTTCATATGGATTTGCAATGTTGTTGAAGTACTACTCTGTATTACTATCCTCAGTCCACAGTCCCCCATGCGCATTGACCAAGCAAGAACTAAGAAAAAGTTAATATGAAATGACATACCACAAGCTTACGACCACTTAACCTCTTCCAAAAATTAAATAGAGTGGAATCATTGCATTAACAACATTAATTTTTCCTCAAGGGACAGTTATTTGAAACAGAAACCCCAAGGCTGGTGACAGTTATAGGGAAACGAGGGGAGCATTAAACTAGAGCTGATTATAATTCTTCACCCTTTTTCTCCAAAAGCATGGTGAGCCTAATTTTATTTGTTCTTTCTTTTCAGCAAAGGTCTCCATGCTCATGAGATGCAAGCACATTTGATTTTCTATAAGTTCAACGGGCACTAATGTTAACTGAAGTATTTTCCTCGATGGAGGCTGAAGCTGATTTTGATGTTGAAGATTCCAGATCAAACAATGAACTGCAGGAGTTGTGGCCAGTTGGTGAGATAGACCCAAAGAGAGGGCGATTCCCTTGTTGCATTGTCTGGACTCCTCTTCCTGTAGTTTCATGGCTTGCTCCTTACATAGGGCATGTTGGAATCTGTCAGGAGGATGGATCTGTCCTGGATTTTGCTGGTTCAAATTTAGTGAGCATGGATAATTTTGCATATGGTTCTGTCGCTAGATACCTCCAGCTGGACAGAAAGAAGGTATATCTGATTCCTATTATTTTTGTTTTCTTCTTTAGAGTGTTGGCCTCTTACTTTATCCTGGCTGCTAATAAAATCCCTTGTTACTTGGAGGAAAATGCCTACCAGTCTCATGAGTGACATGCTGTCAACATATTTTACTTGTAGTAGTTCATTTCGATATGTAGTTTCTGTTTCAGTAACCTCTAAAGTATCTGTGAGGTAACTTGCTTTGTTCTTCTGGCATGCTGTCCTTGAAAGACCATTTTAAAACAGTAAATAGTTGTGTGTCAATACCTGGACTTACTATCATCATATAAATAGTGAAAATTCTGTTATGTTATACGGATGAGCTGGGGATACTGAACACGAGACTCCAGCCAGTTATCACAGACAGAGGATGTCTGTAAACATTTTGCAAATCTTATCATCAGTTTCAGTTTTTTTTCTTTAGTAACAGTGTCATCTATAAATAGTTAGTGTGGCATTCTATAGATTAACTTCTCTTGTTGACAAAGGTGATATCTGATAATTATATGGTGAAGTTGTATATGTTGTTCCACAATCCTGTTCATTTATTATTATCTTTACTTCTGTAAAACCTACTTGCATTTCACCTTTTCTTTTAGCGCTTTCCTTTGAAGTTGGGATTTATTGTTGAAATACTCTTTGTTTTGTTCATGGCCAGTGCTGCTTTCCTGCTAATCTGGCGGCACATGTATGCGAGTGGTCATACAAACACACAGAAGTTGGAACAGCAACATCATGGGATGGAGCCCTGCAACTGGGCACGAGACATTTCCAGCACAAATACTACAACCTGTTCACCTGCAACTGTTACTCATTCGTGGCAAACTGCCTGAACCGGCTTGCCCACGGTGGTTCGGCGGAGTGGAATGTTTTGAATGTGGCAGCTCTTGTTTGGCTGCACGGCGAGTGGGTGGACAAAATGTCTATCGTTCGGTCATTCGCGCCATTCGTAACTGTGACGTGCATCGGTATTTTTATGGCCGGCTGGTCTTTCCTAATAGGGATATTGGCGTTCTGTTTGCTTCTGATAGGGTGGTTTGTCTTTGCTGTATACTGCACGAAAGGTTTGGTGTGCTGATATTACATTGCGACTGAACCTGGTGAGGAATTGTGGAAATAATCTGTCTGGGACCATTCATCCATGCTCGTGATTATTCGTCTGAAACTTATCAAAACACTGCACCTGCTAAGGCCTCCTTTGCTGTGTAGGATATGAACACTACAGAAATGGGAAAGCTGTAGAAAGTGAGATACATGTATCTGAAATTCTATGAATGGAAATATGAAAAGAGATATCATTTGGTTCAGACGGTATGATTTTTAGCATTGAGTATTTTTTGCATTGAGTCTAAGCAATGTTTCTTTTCCTTGAAAAACAGAGGATATGGAATCATTCATATACGAGTCCGAGCAATGTTTCTTTTCCTTGAAATACAGAGGATATGAATCAATCCTATATAGGAATAGGATTCTATTCATGCAAACTAAAGGGCTCTGAAGAATTTTTTCCCTACGAAAATCATCATATCTCCAGAAGAGAATTCATACAAAATTCATGTAAACCAAACGAGGCCTAAACATGGAACACAGGGAAGATGAAGCCACATCATCCTTTTCTATTCTTGCCTGCCCAATCTATTCAGAACGGTTTTCATGTTTTTCTATGTTGGCCAATCTTGTCCGTATGCAGGCGTCTGGCCGTGGCCATGTGAATGTGCGTCAGTCCTGTTAGGCGCCTCCTAATTTGGGGCCAGAAGAGTCATGGAGGTAATAGCGTCGGTAGCACACACAAATTTTTTAAAATCTGGCCGACCATCGTGTATCTCTTAGGCCAACTCCGACAAACGGACGTCTGTTTTTACTGAATTTCGTCCGTTTGTGACGGTAAAATGAAGACACATGTTTGGTTTGGCCCGTCCCGTCCGCCGGTCGGTGCAACCAATGCGCGCCGCGTCGTATTTTGTCCCCCAAGAATGAAAAAAAGACCGGCCACACATTTAAAAACATAGAAATAAACTTAACTAAACAGTTCTAACTATTTAAACCGTTTAAACAAGTCCCCGCTCGCATATTAAACTTAACTTAAAACTAAAAAAACTGAAAAAAGAAACTAGACACCGCCGGCCGTCGTCGATCCACTCACCGTCTTCAGGCGCCGCCGTCCTTCTCGTCGCCGTCCCCAATGAGGTCGATGTATGGCGGCGGCTGCCAGAGGTGGGCAGGCGGCCCCTGCGGTGGCTGCATGGCCGGAGGCGCCTGTACGACCTCTTCTCGTGGCGGGGCACCCGCCGACGAGGGTGGCACGGAGACGAACTCCGGTGTGCACAACATCGTGTCCATCCAGGACCACGTCTGCCCCCACCATTGCCACGAAGTGCGGCTCGACGACAGTGGCCTCCTCCTCCTTGACCACCACCCCCTCCTTGATGATGGCGGCCTCCTGCAGCTCCGGGGGGAGGGCGACATCGCCCGCGGCGGAGAGGGCCATCATCAGCTCGAGCCGTGCCACTGGGCCTCGTCGTGGTCGTGAACGGACTCCTCCCTAACCCACAGCATGAGCTCCTCCTCCTCCTCCTCGGCGGTCATGGGAGGTGGCGATGGCGGTGGCGGGGACGGGGACAACATCGGGGGTGAGCCCGCGGCCGTGGCACGCTCGGACCACGACCGACGATGTACGACGCCCGCCGTAGGTTGTGCTCGTCGCGGAACCAGGTGTCCCGCGGCGGCGAGTCGAACGTGTGCATAGCGTTGTCGAGGAGGTCGTGGGGGCAGGTCGGCGCGACGACGCTGGATCTCGTCGCAACGGGCTCTACCGCCGACCGGGACCGGCGGGATGGGCACGCAGTCCGCCGACAAGTGCCAGTTGTTAGGGAGGTGGACGTCGCTCCACGACAGCGGCGTCCCCATCTCCCAGTAGCGCTTGCAGATGTTGGCCTTCACGTATGGGCGGTTTCGGGTGTTGGCCGTTGGCGGGGCGATGAAGAACGGTGGCGGAGGAGGAGGTGGAGTGGCTGCGGCGGCGGCCGAAGGAGGACCTAGCCTCATGGTCGTGCTTCCCCTTGCGGCCAGGGATCCAGTGCCACCCCATTGCCGACGGTGAGGACGGGGTGAAGGAGAGGGGTAGATCTACGGCAACCGATGGCTAGGGTTTGCTCATGTCGGGTTTCGAGAAGGTAGAGGTCGCCGGGAGTGGAAGCGTAGACTGACCGGTCCACGGCTTCCACATTAAAAAGGATGAGCCCCGACGCGATTGGGAGTCTGACAGGCGGGGGCTACCCGCACATGCGCATTTTTTTTTGAGCGGTGGGATTTAGGTGCCCAGCTGCCATGTGTCCCATGGCGGACGAGAAGCGGGCGGCGTTCATGTTTGTTCGCTGTCCTTCTGAACGCAAACCAAAAGCAAGTTTGCTCCCGAAATGCAATGGGCCGAACGCGAAACAGATAAATTTTTTGGATGCGGCTGCGTGTCTGTCCGTTTGGCTCGCAACGGACACACGCGGACCAGATGAGGTACGATCAATGCGTTGTGCGTTGGAGTTAGCCTTAGACTCGAGCACGTAACGGAATAGCGGCCCACCTGGATCCTCCTCTCAGGAAAAACAAAACGTGTACGTAACAGATTTCCTTTTGAGCGGAAAAACAGAAGAGATACATAGAACGTGACGGTGGTACGCCGACGTGCTTCCGATGGCATCCAAGGACCATGGAGGCGGCGCTCCTCGGGAAGACGGATCTGACGACTGCGGCTGCGGGTCCTGGACGATAGCTCTGCTCCTGTACACGTCCTTCTGGCTGGTCATGATGTACCTGCCGCCCATGGATTCCTTGCCCGGGATCCGGGAGCTCGACGGCTCGCCGCCATGCAACGACGACAAGCCGACCACGTGCTCCGTGGAGCTAGCCGGCGCCAGGGGGCTCGAGCCGGCGCTGGCTCCGGGCGCGACCTCGCCGGCCTTCGGCCTCGTCGTGCACGTCGACAACGGCCACGTCTACGAGCTGTGCCATGGCGGCGGCGACGTCGTCGTGTCCTACGCGGGCGTGCCCCTCGCGCGCGGGCGCACGCCCGGCTTCCGGCTGGCGGCCAAGAGCACGGGGTGGTGGGCGGTGAACGTGACGGGCGCGGGGCTGGGGATCCCGGCGGATTTGTCTCGCCTCATGACTGCGGAGCGGAGATGGGAGGTGGCGCAGCTGGAGATCGACATGGGCCTGGCCTGGCAGTCCTTCACGTGCGACGTTTTGGTTGACGGGCAACCCGGCGCATCACCGTGCAGGCTAGCATAACACGTTTTGTTTTGTGTCAGTAGATTTTTTTTTTGGGAGTGTCTCGCTAGATTCATATGGAGCTACGGAAGAACACACAAGATTTACACAATAGATTCACGTTTGAGTGTTTCAAATCGAGCACTTCATGTCCTTTTTTTTGACAGTGTTAGTTTTGAGGTTGTTTTTGTTTTCTTGCGAAAAACACCCCAGCTCAATAAACAAGGATAACCGATGATACACAACACACAACACAGGTTGAGAATTACACCCAGGTTCCGGAGGAGCCAACCCAACACATCCACAAGCGCGAGCTGCAAGCGCGCCACCGCCGCCACTCCTACGCGAAGCCGACCTGACCGTGTTATCCGCAGGCAGGATTTTCGCGAACGGGAAGTCGACAACTTTGGTCCATATGAACCAACATGCCGGAGAAGCATTGAATCGGAGAACCACCGGTTTGAAAGCATCACCTCTCTGGCCGGCGACAGGAGGGAGGAAAATCTGGCGTAGACTTGACCACTCACCAGTATGTGCAGATGCAGCACCGCCAGCGCAATGCTCCTGTAGAAGCTCCAAGGCTCGGCAGCGACGCGGGAGCGCGCATCGCCGACTACCAGAGCACAAAACCAAGCACAAGGCCACTGACGCCGCGCCTGCCTTGAATGGGAAACCTGCTTCCATATCCACCAACGACCGCCGCACACCACATTTCACTAGATCGGCAGCGCGCCTTGGCGCGAGGGTGTCGGTTTCAACGATGTACCCATGTATGTAATGGTGAAGTTAGTAGAAAGCCAGACTTATCATACGTATTCAATCAGGATAAGAAAAAGAAACATTCAAGTGTAATCGGAGCAAGACATCATCAGTGGATACCAAAACTACAGTACAACACATCTCCATAGCCACCAGAACGATAGTACAACACATTTGAAGAATGAAATGTTCATATACAGGGTAAATTAAAGGATGCAATGTTCATACACGGTAGATATTGTCGTTGGAGGACTGAACACCAGTAATGGGCATGCGCGGTGGACAGGTCCGGTCGTCTTGAACAGCAGTGTCAGAGAGAACGATGACACTCATTGTGTTCTCATTGAGCCCGAGCCTCAGATGGCCTTGTGAAGCCCAAGATGCTCTAACAGGAGATCAAGCATCATTCTAACTGGGATCCTTACAATGCTTGTCTCGGCCTGTGTCATAGGAAATTTCAGAATGGTTATATAATTTTCCAGAGTACTAAAGTTGACAGCAGTTGGTTTTATACCATGAAAACAAAGGTTTGGGTAACTAAAGGACAACAATCTTTGTTGTGCAAGAGTTTTATTAGATTCTTACTGTCCTGTTCGACAATTGAGACATAGTAATTGAAAAAAAAATCAAATGCTCCATGAATCATAAGGTAAACCAGCAGAAAATCTAAAGCCTAATCATCGGACAAAGTCACACACACGAGCAGATCGCTTCAAGTATTGTACAAAGAACAATGGCCTAGGAAACCAATCCACAATCCAGCGAGTTTGCTATAAAGAAAATCCTAAGGACAACCTGTACACACTCATACACAAGCGTCAATTCTGGTGTTTCCAACTTTAATGATAGGCTAATCGAAACGAGAGGCCAAGCAGTCCTGGATAATCATTTTGAAAAGTCTAATTAGACAATGTTAAGTGCAAGAGAGGCAAGGTGACTAATTCAACAATGCGCCAGGAACGGCCAGAAAAAGATGATTGCACCCACACGTCCACTGTAGTTCTTGTAGTCCTTGTTTGATTTGCATCAGGCAGACCAATGTTACCAAGAATGGCATTAACCATAGACTTTGGGCTGACCATCTCTTCAGTTAATGGGACACCAAACGATTCGATAGGTATAATATATTTGGAAACAGAATGTGTCAGGCCAGGCTCAAAAACAAGAATGACACGATAAGTAAGAAAACAACGGTGGCACAAGTTAATATGTGAATAGGTGGCCTTTAGATCGTTTAATAGATTCATTATGTGAGTATTCATACTAACTAAAAATTAATACCACAACTAAATTATAATCAATAGATTTGGAGTATTCTCTCTGAAAAGGGCAGCATTTTTATACACAGCCCGAATAACAGTAAGATCACTCACGTGAACCCTAGATCGATACTACTGAAGTACAGAATTTATAAGCGACCGACAGCTCGTGTTTACCTTGTTCATTGGTGGCACCGTGGACTGCGTTTTCCATGTTCCTGTCGCCGGCGTGGTGGACAGGAGTTCCCTCCACGCACTGATTGGTATTGAGTAGTCAGTTGCTTTCAGATCACAAAGAACTACATCAAACAAAGATGAATTTAGCTAAAGGATGCATGTCCTGCATACAATAAAATTGTATATTAGACAATCCTAAGAGCTAGAAATATTGATTGGTGCAAGTTTGAAGAGAACAAATCTAAATTACATCATACTTGAATCTTAGCAAAGCAAATGGTCAAATAATATATGTATGAGTGGTAGAAGAACAACAATGGCCCAAAGCAGATACGCGAAACAACAATCAGGATCCAGGAAGTCCAAGGCAAGGCCTCTAAAAAGAATCTGCTCCACACAAGAAGAAACCAAAGACATTTTTACAGCAACGTAGCCAGTCCTGCCAAATAATACATGAATTAAAGAAGGAAACGAGCTTACCCAGTAGGAGCATGACTGGCACGACCACCGGCAGTAGAGGCGAATGACAGAATCGTCCGTGGAAGGAAAAATCGAGCACGACAAGTAACCTGCAGTGCAAACCATGAGTCAAATATAAAGCTGCAACCTAATTTTCCGCCACACACCAATATGAGTCTCAATCTAAAAAAGTAGACCAAACCAGGCCAAGACACTAATATGAATCTCAATATAAGGGTACAATGAGCACTGAAGATTTTTCAGCATGTACCATACATCTAGAATAACATGAGTAGCCCTCTGCAATTTATTACTGATGCCCATGCGTATGGTACGTATATTTACTAAGTATATAATTAGCAAAGGGGAGAGAGAGAGAGGGAGGGGGCGAATCTTACCAACGAGGGGCGCGGCGGGGAGTGGTGGCTAGGTTCCGCCGGCGTCCAGCAGGCTGCCGATGTCGTTGATGATCCAGTCGGCGTCGTCGATGAAGAGGGTGGCAACCTCGGCGACGAAGCCCGACACGCTGCCGCCATCCTCCTGCAGCGACTGCAGCTGCCGGAACTGGTCGTCCACCATACACTAGGAACAACAGATCGGCCACGCCGGAGGCAACGGGTCAGGTCGAAACGACGACTACGACGACAACCCCCTACTGGATGCTCCAGCGTGATGTCACACTTTGACATAGGGTATAGTACACATGTATGCAAAATCTCTAGCATCTAGACTGTATCTTAGTACATTCTCTGATGGTGTAAACTTTACATATGAAGATAATTAACTTATCTAGACCCCAGGATAGAGGAAATCATTTCAATCGATCTTAATAATACCTTGGTATGCTTTATATTTTTCCTGGGACTAATTATGTATGTGGTGATGACACAATCCTAGTGGGATAGCATCACCCATTCCTTGTTCAAAGCAACATCACAATAAACCAATCTGTGTCACAAATCGAAGGTGGGGACTGGTGAAAGATCGTGGATGTCGCCTAGGGGGGTGAATAGGCGCTTTAAAATAATCACGGTTTAGGCTTGAACAAATGCGGAATAAACCTAGCGGTTAATTTGACAAGCACAAAACCTACAACGACTAGGCTCACCTATGTGCACCAACAACTTATGCTAAGCAAGATAAACAACTAAGTGATAGCAAGATATATGACAAGAAACAATATGGCTATCACAAAGTAAAGTGCATAAGTAAAGGGCTCGGGTAAGAGATAACCGAGGCACGCGGAGACGACGATGTATCCCGAAGTTCACACGCTTGCGGATGCTAATCTTCGTTTGAAGCGGTGTGGAGGCACAATGCTCCCCAAGAAGCCACTAGGGCCACCGTAATCTCCTCACGCCCTCGCACAATGCGAGATGCCGTGATTCCACTAAGGGACCCTTGAGGGCGGTCACCGAACCCGTACAAATGGCAACCCTTGGGGGCGGTCACTGAACCAGTACACTTTGGCAACCCTTAGGGGCGGTCACCGAAACCCGTCAACTTGCTCGGGGCGATCTCCACAACCTAATTGAAGACCCCGACGCTTGCCCGGAGCTTTACACCACAATGATTGAGCACCGAACACCACCAACCGTCTAGGGCGCCCAAGCGCCCAAGAGGAACAAGCTCAAGGGCACCAAGCACCCAAGAGTAATAAGCTTCTCAACTTGTAACTTCCACGTATCACCATGGAGAACTCAAACCGATGCACCAAATGCAATGGCAAGGGCACACGGAGTGCCCAAGTCCTTCTCTCTCAAATCCCACCGAAGCAACTAATGCTAGGGAGGGAAAAGAGAGGAAGAACAAGGAGAACACCAAGAACTCCAAAATCTAGATCCAAGGGGTTCCCCTCACATAGAGGAGAAAGTGATTGGTGAAAATGTGGACCTAGATCTCCTCTCTCTTTTCCCTCAAAAACTAGCAAAAATCCGTGGAGGGATTGAGAGTTAGCAAGCTCGAAGAAGGTCAACAATGGGGGAAGAACACGAGCTCAAAGGATAAGGTTCATTGGGGAAGAAGACCTCCTTATATAGTGGGGAGAACAATCCAACCGTTACCCCCACTTCAGCCCCGCACAGAGCGGTACTACCGCTTGGCCAGCGGTACTACCGCTTGCCCTATAAGCGGTACTACCGCTCCCCCTCGCGGTACTGCCGCTGAGCCCAGAGCGGTACTACCGCGGTGGCAGGGCGGTACTACCGCATACGAGTGATACTACGGCCCCCACTGCCGCGGCTAGTACCGTAAAACCCGACACGAAACCGTAAAACCCGACACGAAAAAGACCCCTCGAATCGAGGCGGTACTAGTACGAGACCGTAGCGGTACTACGGCTGGGGCCACCAGCGGTACTACCGCTCTGGAGCGGTACTACCGCTTGTAGCACCCAACCAGTACTACCGCTCCGGCCCGCGGTACTACCGCTAGGAAACCGAATCTGCCATAACTTCTGCATATGAGCTCCGAATTGAGCAAACTCAAGCTTGTTGAATTGAGCAAACTCAAGCTTGTTATAGTAAGAAGAGGTAGGGGAGGTATGCCAACAAATAGAGGAGTGAAACCTCCAACCGAGAAGAACCGGCATAACCTCCAACATCGAAAACATCATAGAAGATGCGAGTGAACTCCGTTTTCGATTAACTCGAGCTTGTCATCAAGATGACCATAAGCTCCAAAACTCACAAAGAGAAAAACCAAACAAGAACCAAAAAAGATGATGCAAGGATGCAATGGTTTGAGCTCTCTACGAATGATACGATCAAGCTACTCATCGAGAGCCCCCTTGATAGTACGGCAATCGATCCTATAACCCGGTCTCCCAACTACCATCATGAGACCGGTAAAATAGAAAACCTATCAAGGGCAAACATTTGCCTTGCACATGGTCCACTTCAGGTAGATGATGACGATCTTGACTCCCTCAAGTTGGACCACCTTTCTTGGTTGCGTTGGCTCGATGAAGACTAGTTGATTGCTTCCCCATACTCCACTATGGGTGAGCCACTCTTCCGCACATCTTCACAAGTCCATTGTGGTGCACCACAATGGACGGCAAACTTCAAGCATTTGATCTCTTCATGATGCTTCACTTGAACTTGCACACCGCAACCTAACCCCACAAAGAACTCTCACGAAGATCATGGGTTAGTACACAAAGCGTAATTGACAATGCTTACCACACCATGGGATCGCTTGATCCCTCTCGGTACATCTTCTACGCTTTGTGAGTTGATCAAGTTGATTCACTCTTGACTTAGTCTTGATCAACCTTGAATCTTTTCAACTCTCTTCATTTGGATGATGTCTTGAAGATATACATGAATGATCACACAATCTTCTTCTCCAAGACATGCTTGCAATAAGCTCAACTCTCACATGACCAATCTTTGGATAATTTCTTAAAAACACCTTGGTCACCACATAAACTCCTTGAAACCAACACATGAACATCAAGAAATGCCTATGGACAAATCCTTCAAATATAACTCAAGGCAACCATTAGTCCATAGAGATTATCATCAATTACCAAAACCAAACATGGGGGCACCGCATGTTCTTTCAACTGGAGAACGAGCTATGTCCAACAGGAAGCAACACCAGCAACTCACAATATAAATAAGAAGTGTCATCAGTAAAGTACTCCCTCCGTCCCAAATTTATTGTCTTAGATTTGTCTAGATACGGATGTATCTAATACTAAAATGTGACTTGATACATCCGTATTTAGACAAATATAAGACAAGAATTTTAGGACAGAGGGAGTAGTTGACAATAAACTATAAGCTCTAATCATAGAACTATTCTTGCAGGTCAAAACAACTGAAGTATGATTTACTAATCTACAAACATAGGCACATAAATAGAATTGTTTGATTCTTGCCTTTACATATATAATATAAACAGAGACACATAATGAGGACTCCTAATAAAAAATGCCGTTTCAGAAATATAATGAATAATGGACATATACTGAAATGGCTAATATTGAGATGAAGAAAGAAACAGAAACCTTTCTACGAGATAAGTGATATAGTGGACATCTATTTATTGGTGCATCAAATCACTACTAAAAAAGAAAATGTTGTCTATGTCATTGCTCAACACATGTTGCTACCTGCTGGGTGGGAGAAGTAGTGGACGAAATGCAGACCCAAAGAAAGGCACTATCTTGATCCCTTTGAACGCAGAATACCAAAAGCAACAACGACCTGGACGCACGCGAGGGGGGGGGGCGTCAAGAAGACCTGCGAGCATAGATTAGGCGAGAACCTTTCAGCCATGTAATGCAAGTACTAATTATGCATTTCAGAAATTATTGAGTTTACCTTTCAGCTACAGCTACCACCATAACTCAGATTTGACCGAGCAAAAAGGCTCTTCATATGAATCAGTTTCTAAAACACAAAATAAATAGCACATTAATGAGTTAACCAAGCCATGGCGCCCCATGCAGCATTTATCTTATTGTGCAAGGTGTGCTTCCAAAGTGGAACTAAGAAAATAATGGACATTGCATATTCATGGTGATAGTCAGACAAAACATTTCCTAGCCCCACATAGATCCTAGCCAGCATCAAGTCAAGTAACTATTCATTTAATAGAAATGAGAGATGAAGAGAGTATTTTCACCTCGTGCTTGGCCATTAATGTGGTTATGGTGATTAAGGGCTGCTGCAGTACAAGGAAAGATAAGAGGAGGAGAGGGGGACGGACCTCCCTGGACATGCATATCGCCCCACCTCCCTTGCCCTTCTTCTTCAGGTCCTTCTGCTCCTTGCTCATCCATCCCCTTCTTCTCCTTTTCTCTGCAGCACATGGACAGGGGAAGCACCAAATTGATGCCCCCCAAAACACAAATCGGTCCAAATCACAAGTATTATACAAGGTAAAAAAATGATTTTTCGGTAAGGAACAGAAGAGGGTAGATAGAGGGAGAGGGCCGAGGATACCGTGGCTACCGCTATGTTGTGTTGGGGAAGAAGCACACCTCCTCTACCGCTGAGTGGTGGTGGAGAAGCTGCTCCTAATATAAAGCTATTCCTGCAACCTGTAATAACACACTCAAGTTAATGGGATAAGCACACAAATTATTTTCAGTGTAAACAAAACTGATTTCCTTTAAAAGATAAACCAAGTGTAGTACTTGAAGTAACTGTAAGCAAATATCATTACTGCGCTTTTGAACTCGCAGCTACCAAAAAAGACAGATCAGAATGCCCGTTAAGATACGAACAATTTTGAGCCACTAACTGAAAATGTTCAGGTTCTAAAAATGTCCAGTTTCTGAAAATGTCCAGGTTTAGACTTGTAGCTGTACTTTACAATTTAGGACAACATGGATCTGATCAACAATAGAAAAATAGAACAACAGAAAAACAGGACAACACAGAGCTCTACAAACTGAAAATTATACAGGCTGGCTCATACAGTAAAATTATGGAGCTGGATCCGATCTCCAATTTTGACAGTAAAATTCAGCACATATGATATTCCTGAACCCCATATACCTAAGTTGCACACAGAAAAAAGAACAGCTTCTTACAGAATTTTTTTTGCATCTAAGTATACCTCATGGATTGTCCTAAATACTCCCTGTCAATGATTATGCTACTAACTGATTGGCAACTATTTCTTTTGCTGCACAGTTCAAAAAAAAATGGCAGTACAAGCAGATCTTCAGTACTCCAATTTATTTCAGTTTTGACAGCTTATTTTCAATTTCAAAATGGAAAATACTCACAAGAGTACCTTGTATGAATAAACCTATAGATCAACATGTGTATCAACTTTTTTGGCAATAATTTTGTTGATCAACAAGGTCTGAAGAACGTGTATTGTACTGTTCCTAATTTTATTCACACATGATAAGTCCAGGTCATAAAAATTCCCTATTGTTCCTTACTGCTCCACAATCAACAGGATTGTACACATGGACAATTAACCAATGTGTCAACCAATCTGGGCCAGTACAACCAAGGCGAAGCTCCTGCTGCTCTCAAACTGCACGCTACTGCTATAAGCTTCGATGATTTCAGGTCAAGGCAGTGTAGATTAAATATATATATCGTTAGTATAACATTTTTCACTGCTGCTAACATGCAGTACATTAGCTCATCTGAAAAAAGTCAAACTACGAGTTACCAATATTTGCCCCTGCAAGCATTACCACAGGCACCTATCAGGCAAAATCCCATCAGATGTGAACTCGAACGCGCAGTGGGAAAATCACGCGGCAACTACTACTCATCCAGAAACAGTCGCCGTTGCATACATCCTCACGACACCCAATCTACCACAGCAACCACTCGTCCGACACAAGAGTCAGGAAAACAGAAATTGAACGGACAGAGGATGCAACAAGGGAGGTCGTGGTGAAGGAAGAGGGAGGAGGAAGGAGCGGTGGGGCTACCTGCCTATGGACCGGTCGGCGGCGCTGCTCCGTGCGGCGGGACCGGCCGCAGCAGGGAGGGAGGGAGGCGCTGCTGCCGGCCAGCCCCATGGCCAGCGGGAAGTGGAGCCGCGTGTGGGGGCGAGGAAGGAGACGGAGAGGAGCCGCCGGAGTCCACCGGAGCCGCGCCGTCTACGAAGGCGATGCCCAGCCCGAAACCCAAGCCACGGCTGAGGGTTGCGAGCGAGCGTGAGAGACCGTGCGCCGCGGATCTGGCCGGATGGGAGGAAGAGGCGGAGCACCTGCCGTGTGCACGGGAGGCAAGCGCCACGGCGGAGGCGTGGCTGCACCACGAGCAGGCGCGACGGGTGCGCGGGCGAGCGGCGACGGCGGCGGCGGGGCAGGGATCCAGGGAGGGGGGCGCGGGAGGGAGAGAGAGAGGTAGCGAATCAGAACGAGGAGATCGAACCCTAGCACCGATTGGGGAGGAGGCAGCAAATTAGAGAAGGGCACGTGTTGACCTAAGATGTGGAATGACAAAAATACCCTCGTGGGGGCACCAAAATATCGGCGGTGGCATGAGATCTTTACAGTGGGGTGAAATTATTTATTGTAGCAGTGTTTTCACTTCGATCCAACGGCCCATATCTTCCCAGAGCGAGATCCGATGACCGAAAACGCATCAAACAAGAGATCCGACGGCCAGAAATCGCTGAGCTCTGAGAACGCTCATGTTCTCCCAACTAACATAGTTTTGGATGTCTTTTTATAAGATGAGTTCTAGGGTGTGTGTGGGCTGGCATCGAATCTATAGCACTATAGTATATTTTCTGAGGTCAATACATCAGGAGTCATAGAACTTGCACGTAACGGTTAGTTTGATGCACGAACATGCAAAATACATGTTTTTGATCGTCAAACTAGCATGAGCGTTCATATACGGTGCTTTTTACTGTATCCGTCCGTACCTATACATGCGTCGCGTGCCAACATGGCGGGTAGGGGTTGTGTACCGGGTGCGCATTGGATTTTGTTTTGCAGAAAACACTCTTGCATTTTTTTATTTGCGTAGAAGCCTTGAAAATAAAAATGATAATCAAGGGTTGGCACGCACTAGATTTTTTTGCAAACACCCTTGCATTTTATTTATTTATGTAAGAAGCTGCTCAAATAAAATGGAAAATGGTATGTAACAAGTCACTCAAATAAAATGGAAAATACCAATAATCCTACACTCACGGGCTGTTTACACGCGCTTTACAAAAATTCCAATTAATCTTCTATCCCCCCCCCCCAATTTCACTGGGGTGGGGCCCAACCATCTTCCTATCTTCCAATCGTTTTGTTCCACGATAGGCTGTGCGTTGATCCATGAACATCCTCCCTGTGCGTGTAGCATTGTCCGGAAAATACTACGCATGCAAGGTTCAAACCCACGACATGTTTGTATGTGTAGTACGGATAGCAAATGTCCGATACGCACAACTAAAGTTTATATATCCCTTCAAAACAGTGGCGGAGCTTGCCAAGGTTCTGTTTTGGGAGGGGGGGGCAGAAAATTTGAACTTTTGGGGGTCCTAGCATACTATTTGTTCTAATCTAACTTATCCCAAAATAATTTTCTTCACTAATGTACACAAATCTGGGAGGCAGTGACCCCTGCAGCCATGCACTAACCTCCCCCAGTGCTTACGAAAAAGGGTTTCCCCCGCTTTATATTATAAAGCATACCACCAAGCATCCAACATCAACGAGTACAAGTTCAAACAAAATAAAATAAACGAGGTCCGGCTGGGGGCACAGCCAAACAAGCACCAAAAGCATGAGAAAAGCGACTCTAATCAGGCTCCGGCGGTGGTGGCGATGGAGGCGGGGACATTGCGACAGCCTTAGAGCGAAGACCTGCGATGATGGAGTCGATGAAGCCACGGTCGCGCTGCTTGCTAAGCGGTCTCCAGAGCTGTAGGAATCCACACAATTTGAAGACGGAGTCAGTCACACGGCAAGGGATCACATGCTCAATCGCCAATTTATTGCAACATTTCCAAAGGGTCCACGCCAGGGCACCCATAGCCACCCGGAGGGAAGGCCTACTAATAAGGGGGGAGTCAAGGATCTCCCTAAACAAGTCCGGAAGATTATCATGACACCATACCCCGCCAACCATCCCGGAGGCAGCTCCATAGGAAACGTGCCGCCGGGCATCGGAAGAAGATATGGTTGGAATCTCCCGCTATGTCACATAAGGGACAAAGGCCGTCACCCGGACCATTACGCTTCTGGACCTCTGTGCCCGAGGGTAGGCGGCCGCACACCCATTGCCACAAGAAGATAGTATCTTAAGTGGCAGCTTGATCTCCCATAGCACCGTGAGCTCGGTGGGACATGGGGTAGGCAAGATCGCGCGATATAAAGATTTAGTGAGAAGGTCCCACTCGGCTCAAGGTGCCACACAATAGCGTCCGGTTCAAGCGAGGGTGTGTGCAGAGCTATGCACTCCAGGAGCTCCTCCCATTGCTCTCGCTCTAGTGCCCCGAAGGTGCGATGAAAGGTGATGGCGCCTATATTATGAAGGGCGGCTCCCACCACCAGACGTGGGTGGGAGCATATCAAGAATAAGGCGTGGAATCGCTCCGCGAATGGCCTAGATCGTGACCATTTGTCCAGCCACAACAGGGTAGTAGAACCAGAGCCCACCGCAATCGAAGTGCCAATCCGGAGGATAGGCATCAATTGAATAATTGATTGCTAGAACAGGGTAGTAGATCTAGAGCCCACCTCCCCAGTGCTTCAAAACGAACCATACAAATTAAGGTGGAAAGTTTAAGAAAAGACATGCCACGGTTCGAACTTGTGACATCATGGTCGCTCCCTTGCATTTTTGGATACGAAACATTTTTTAAACTACACGATTTTTTTGTTCATTGTATAAACATTAAAAACTGTCATTAATAGTTTTTTAAAATCTGTGAAGATTTTAAAATGCAATGTATGTTTTTTAATTACACAAATATGTTTTACAATGTTTAAACATTTTTAAAATGTCACGTACCTTTTTTAACACATAAACATTTTTTAAATGTCACAAACACAAGAATATAAGTTGTTTTCCTACATAGAACAAGAAGTAACAACATGAAAAATGTTTATCCCTTGTTGACATGTTGTTTTTTCGTGAATACGCAAAGATTGCGTATCAATGCATTGATAGGAGGGGGTGAAAGTACAGAGAGGTGCCTACATTGGCCACGCGTACACAAGCCGGCGCGGGCACAAGTGGCCGGAGCAGTTAGGGGAGGGGCTGCTCGTCCCCCCTTACATAGCGCTATAGCCTATACCTTAGGTATCAAGTTTGCCAAGCCGTTAGCACCGGCGCTAGCCCATAGGCGAGCGTCTTCTCGAATGGATTGTAGTAGACTTGTGACCGAGGGTTGCCGCTGATCAAACACGCATCCATTCCGGTGCTTCCAGATAGCCCATGCGGCGAGAGCGATGATGGAGCCGAGTCCCTTCTGTAGAGCCATCGGCGATGAAGTGCAGGTATCCATCCACCATTCCGCGAACGGTGTGTCTGGACTTGGGATCGTGGTAGTCGATCGGCACCAAGATAGAACCTCGTGCCAGATTTGGCGGGAGAAGGGGCAGGCAACGAACAAGTGGTGCATGTCCTCGGTGGTCTGGTCGCACAGCACACAACTGTCGCTGTGGGGCAGCCCTCGCCGGGCGAGGCGGTCAGCTGTCCAGCACCGGTCCTGTAAGGCAAGCCAGATGAAAACCTTGATGCGTAGGGGGGCCCAAGTCTTCCAGGTGAGCTTCCATGAAGCGTCGATTGTAGATCCATGAAAGAGCGCAAGGTAGCAAGACTTGGCAGAGTAGATGCCGGACTCCGTCCATTTCCAGCGCAGCACATCGGGCCCAGCCATGAGGGTTGCATTCTGCAGCATACGCCAGAGGTCGACGTACTGAAGCAGGGCGGCCGGGCCGAGCGCGCCGGCAATGTCGCGCACCCAGGCCTGCCCAGGTAGGCCCTCGGCCACCGTTCGATCGCGGTGGTGCCGTCTGGAGACCAAGGAGAACACGAGAGGAGCTATCTCGGGGATGGCCTTGCCTTCAATCCAGGGGTCAGTCCAGAACTTGCAGGTGCGGCCATCACGCACCTCCCAGGTAGTGGAGGCCCTAAAAATCTGCGAGGCCGCAGGATCATGGGGAAGGTGTAGCTGACTCCAGGGGCGCGAAGCATCGGTACGCTGGAGCCAGAGCCATCGGGTGCGCAGGGCGACACCAGTGCGCTGCAGGTCGCGGATCCCCATGCTGCCGAGGAAGGTGGGACGACACACCCGATCCCAATTCACTCGGCATTGCCCTCCACGTGCGTCCTTGCGGCCAACCCAGAGGAAACCTCGAATGATCCGGTTGACCCAAGCAAGGATGGATTTATTGACGGCAATGGCGACGAGGATGTGGATGGGCATGGCGCAGAGGACATGCCGACAGAGCGGGAGGTGATCCCCTAAGGAGAGCATGGACCCAATCCAAGTGGAGAGCTTCTTCTCAAGCTTGTCTACGAGCGGCATGAGGTCCATTGTCGAGGGCTTGCGGATGGAGAGCGGGAGGCCAAGGTACTTCATCTGGAAGGGAGCAATCAAGCAGGCCATCTCAGCCGCGATCGTGGCGATGTGCTCCTCGACGCATCGGATGGGTGAGGCCGAGCACTTGGCGAAGCTTGTGCAAAGCCCGGATGCCTTGCCGAAGATGTCCATCACACGGCGAATGGTGCGGATGTCTGATACGTCTCCGTCGTATCTACTTTTCCAAACACTTTTGCCCTTGTTTTGGACTCTAACTTGCATGATTTGAATGGAACTAACCCAGACTGACGCTGTTTTCAGCAGAATTGCCATGGTGTTATTTTTGTGCAGAAACAAAAGTTCTCGGAATGACCTGAAACTTTACGGAGATTATTTTTGGAAATAAAAAAATACTGGCGAAAGAATCAAGGCCAGGGGGCCCACACCCTGTCCACGAGGGTAGGAGGCACGCCTACCCCCTGGGCGCGCCCCTGCCTCGTGGGCCCCCTGATGCTCCACCGACCTCAACTCCAACTCTATATATTCGTGTTCGGGGAGAAAAAAATCAGAGAGAAGGATTCATCGCGTTTTACGATACGGAGCCGCCGCCAAGCCCTAATCTCTCTCGGGAGGGCTGATCTGGAGTCCGTTCGGGGCTCAGGAGAGGGGAATCCGTCGCCGTCGTCATCATCAACCATCCTCCATCACCAATTTCATGATGCTCACCGCCGTGCGTGAGTAATTCCATCGTAGGCTTGCTGGACGGTGATGGGTTGGATGAGATTTATCATGTAATCGAGTTAGTTTTGTTAGGGTTTGATCCCTAGTATCCACTATGGTCTGAGATTGATGTTGCTATGACTTTGCTATGCTTAATGCTTGTCACTAGGGCCCGAGTGCCATGATTTCAGATCTGAACCTATTATGTTTTCATGAATATATGTGAGTTCTTGATCCTATCTTGCAAGTCTATAGTCACCTACTATGTGTTATGATCCGGCAACCCCGAAGTGACAATAATCGGGACCACTCCCAGTGATGACCATAGTTTGAGGAGTTCATGTATTCACTATGTGTTAATGCTTTGGTCCGGTACTCTATTAAAAGGAGGCCTTAATATCCCTTAGTTTCCGCTAGGGCCCCGCTGCCACGGGAGGGTAGGACAAAAGATGTCATGCAAGTTCTTTTCCATAAGCACGTATGACTATATTCGGAATACATGCCTACATTACATTGATGAATTGGAGCTAGTTCTGTGTCACCCTATGTTATGACTGTTACATGATGAACCGCATCCGGCATAATTCTCCATCACCGATCCAATGCCTACGAGCTTTTCACATATTGTTCTTCGCTTATTTACTTTTCCGTTGCTACTGTTACAATCACTACAAAACTATCACTGTTACTTTTGCTACCGTTACCGTTACTATCATACTACTTTGCTACTAAATACTTTGCTGCAGATATTAAGTTATCCAGGTGTGGTTGAATTGACAACTCAACTGCTAATACTTGAGAATATTCTTTGGCTCCCCTTGTGTCGAATCAATAAATTTGGGTTGAATACTCTACCCTCGAAAACTGTTGCGATCCCCTATACTTGTGGGTTATCAAGACTATTTTCTGGCGCCGTTGCCGGGGAGCATAGCTCTATTCTTTGAGTCACTTGGGATTTATATCTGCTGGTCACTATGAAGAACTTGAAAGACGAGAAAACAAAATTTATCCCTCAACTACGAGGGGAGGTAAGGAACTGCCATCTAGCTCTGCACTTGATTCACCTTCTGTTTTGAGTAAGCTTGCGACACCTAAACCTGCTTCTGCTATTAATTCTGATATGTCGCATGTTATTGATGATGCCACTTCTGCTATGCATGATACTTATGATGAAACTACTTCTATGCTTGATACTACTGTGCCACTTGGTGAATTTCTTGATGAACAACTTGCTAGGGCTAGAGAGAATGAAATTATTGAAACTGATAATATTGATGAAAGTGATGATGAAGATTCTCCCCCTAGATATGAATTGCCTGTTGTGCCTGAGGGTTATGTTATGGATGAAGAAACTGCTAGAGACTTTCTTGCTTGCAATGATAGAAGTGATCTTAAGAAATTATTAGCTAAGCTGAAACAAAAATCTCTGAATGCTAGAATGAAATATGATCCTGCTTATGCTACTTCACCTATCTTTGTTACTGATAAGGATTATGAATTCTCTGTCGACCCTGATATAATTACTTTGGTTGAATCTGATCCTTTTTATGGCTATGAATCTGAAACTGTTGTGGCACATCTTACTAAATTAAATGATATAGCCACCCTGTTCACTAATGATGAGAAAACTCGCTACTATTATATCCTTAAAATATTTCCGTTCTCATTAAAGGGTGATGCTAAGATATGGTTTAATTCTCTTGATCCTGGTTGTGTGCGTAGTCCCCAGGATATGATTTATTACTTCTCTGCTAAATATTTCCCTGCTCATAAGAAACAAGCTGCTTTAAGGGAAATATATAATTTTGTGCAAATTGAAGAAGAGAGTCTCCCACAAGCTTGGGGGAGGCTTCTCCAATTACTTAATGCTTTGCTTGATCATCCTCTCAAGAAAAATGAAATACTTGATATCTTTTATAATGGACTAACCGATGCTTCCAGAGACCACCTGGATAGTTGTGCTGGTTGTGTTTTCAGGGAAAGAACTGTTGATGAAGCTGAAATTCTATTGAATAATATGTTGACCAATGAAAATAATTGGACACTTCCTGAACCAACTCCTAAGCCAACTCCGAAGAAAAGGGGTATTCTATTTCTCAGTCCTGAAGATATGCAAGAGGCAAAGAAATCCATGAAAGAAAAAGGTATAAAAGCTGAAGATGTTAAGAATTTACCTCCTATTGAAGAAATACATGGTCTTAATTCATCAGTTATTGAAGAAACACACGGTCTTGATAACCCGACACAGGTAGTAAAGGTAAACTCTCTCTATAGATATGATAAAGCTGAAATCCCTCCTACTAAGTTTGCTAGCCAATGTTTGGATGAGTTTGATAGTTTTATGGTTAAACAAGAAAACTTCAATACTTATGTTGGTAGACAATTAAAACATAATGCTTATATGATTGAACACTTGAGTGATTATATGTCTAGAGTTAAAGGTGAACTTAAACTCATTAGTAAACATGCTTCTATGGTTACCACTCAAGTAGAACAAGTACTTAAGGCTCAGAATGATTTGCTCAATGAATTGAATAGTAAGAATAATGACTTTGCTATTAGAGTTGCAACTAGAGGGGGTAAAGTGACTCAGGAACCTTTGTACCCTGAGGGCCACCCTAAGAGAATTGAGCAAGATTCTCAGAGAAATAATTTAGATGCACCTAGTCCTTCTAAAAAGAAGAAAAAGAAAAATGATAGGACTTTGCATGCTTCTAGTGAACCTGTTGTTGACACACCTGAGAATCCCAATGATATTTCTATTTCTGATGCTGAAACACAATCTGGTAATGAACATGAACCTAGTGATAATGTTAATGAAGATGTTCATGTTGATGCTCAACCTAGTAATGATAATGATGTAGAAATTGAACCTGTTGTTGATCTTGATAACCCACAATCAAAGAATCAACGTTATGATAAGAGAGACTTTGTTGGTAGGAAGCACGGTAAAGAAAGATAGCCATGGGTTCAGAAACCCATGCCTTTTCCTCCTAAACCATCCAAGAAAAAGGATGATGAGGATTTTGAGCGCTTTGCTGAAATGATTAGACCTATCTTTTTGCGTATGCGTTTGACTGATATGCTTAAAATAAATCCTTATGCTAAGTACATGAAAGAGATTGTTACTAATAAGAGAAAGATACCGAAAGCTGAAATTTCCACCATGCTTGCTAATTATACTTTTAAGGGTGGAATACCAAAGAAACTTGGAGACCTAGGAGTACCTACTATACCATGCTCCATTAAAAGAAACTATGTTAGAACTGCTTTATGTGATCTTGGAGCCGGTGTTAGTGTTATGCCTCTCTCCTTATATCGTAGACTTGATTTGAATAAGTTGACACCTACTGAAATATCTTTGCAAATGGCTGATAAATCAACTGCTATACCTGTCGGTATTTGTGAGGATGTGCCTGTTGTGGTTAGAAACGTTACTATTTTAATGGACTTTGTTATTCTTGATATTCCCGAGGATGATAGTATGTTGATTATTCTTGGAAGACCCTTTTTGAATACTGCAGGGGCTGTTATTGATTGCAACAAAGGCAATGTCACTTTTCATGTTAATGGTAATGAGCATACGGTACACTTCCCGAGGAAACAACCTCAAGTTCATAGTATAAACTCTATTGGAAAAATTCCATCGATTATTTTTGGAGGTTTTGAATTTCCTCTTCCTACTGTCAAGAAGAAATATGATATTCTTATTATTGGGGACGTGCATATCCCCGTTGAGGTAACCTAGTGCTATTCGAAATTTCTTCGGTTCCATGTTATTCGGAATGAGTTTGTTAACAAGACTTGATCAACCTTGTTAGTGGATTCCTTTTGATGAACATGAGATGGATGAAGTTAGAAAGCACAACCTTCTGTACCCTCCTTTTATTTTCTGTTATTTAGATTAATTAAAGCAAAAATAGTATTTTCTGTCAGTTTTCTGAATTATCCATGCAATAAAAAATACCCCAAAAATAAAAGTTCTCCAAATGCCCTGAAATTGAAATATGATTTTTCTGGAATATTTGAGAATATCTGGCACTGAGAACACAGCAGGGGGAGCAAGCACCTGGCCACGAGGGTCCAGTGCGCGCCCCCTGCCTCATGGGCCCATGGTGTCTCCCCTCCACTTATGCCTGCACCCACACACTCCTTCCTCCCAAAAAAATCACCAACCACCTCAAGCGCGAGTTCTAGCTCATTTTGCTGCGATTCTCGATCTCCTTGCTCAAAGCACCTCTCACAAAACTGCTTTAGGGGATTGTTCCTTGGTATGTGACTCCTCCAATGGTCCAATTAGTTTTTGTTCTAGTGCTTTATTCATTGCAAAATTTTGCTGACTAGGTGACCATGTTCTTGAGCTTGCATGTCAAATTTAGATGGTCCCAAGTAGTTCTAATGCATGATATAGTCTCTAGGCACTTGTAGGAGTAGTTGCTATCAATTTTGTTGAGTTTGGTTCACTTTTATTTAAAGTTACTAAAAATTTCAGAAAATTTCAGAAAATTTCAGAGGAAGAAATATGTTTAGGAAAATGTACCAAGGTGGTCCTTCAAGGAAGCAAGGGCCCAGGCCCGCAATACGCGATGCGGACGATGAACCACCGAGGGAAGCTCAAGTGCGGGCTTGTGAATGGCCTTCAGAGGACTTCATGGATCGAGCAGGAATCAAGGAAGAATTTAACGCATATGTGTGTAACGCTGATCTTGTGAGCTTCGAGGCCGATAAGTGCCATCAGTACCACTATCTTACTGATTCCTTTGTGAGGAGGTTTGAATTTTCATCATCACGCAATTCTCAAACTGTCCTGTTTGATCTTTATGAAAATTCTTATACTATGGACTTAGAGGATTTTAATACTGCTTGCAAACTTCCACAATGGGGTAGTCCTAGTGAACCTCGCAAATATGAGTTTAGAGATTTTCTTGCTAGTATAACTGTGGGGGAGTCTAGAGATATAACACAAGCTACCATAGGGAGTATTCATTTTCCCGCTATACATTATTTTACTCTCTTCATAGGTAGGTGCATAAATGGTAAGGATGAAGCATGTCACATGTGTGTCCCTGATCTCAGTGTTCTCAGGAGTGCCGTACTAGGAGATAAACATTATAATTTGGGAGCCATTGTTGCACGTAGGTTGCATAATAATAGAATTAATGGAGATTTCTTTGGCGGAATTTATGCAACCCGTCTAGCTAATTTTCTTGATATACCTATTCGTGATTATGATATGGAATTGCCTCCTTCTTATCTAGATCTTAATGCCATGGTTCACCATCAGTTTGTTGAGAGAAATGAACCGCCTCTCCAATACCGACTAATCTTTGACAGACGACGCACCTATCATGTCGCTCTACCTGCTCCTACTTTCTTTGACTTTCAGGCAAAAGGGAGACATGTTATAACCAGGGAGGAGGCGGACGAGCACGAGAGGAGGACTGAGAGAGCTCGCCTCCAAGCTGCAGCCCACGATGCAATAGCTGCTGCATCTCAGTACGACCCCAACTATAACTTTGGATATCCGCCAGGCCAGCCGTGGCAATAGACCAACTTAGGCCAAAAGCCTAAGCTTGGGGGAGTACGTATTTCTCACCGACATTACATTCATGTTCACACACTCATGCTAGTTGTCGGTGTTCATACTTTTTCATTGTACTATCCATGCTAGTTTATTTTCCTTTTTTATGCTTTCTTCATGTGTGTTTGAAAAAACTTAAGAAAAAGTAAAAAAATTAGTAGTAGCTTTTAGCTAGCTTATTTTCTTGCTGTAGTAGTAATAATTAAAAGAAAACCCAAAAATATTTCTTGTTCTTCTTTTTCTTGTTGGGAGCTTTCTCGTGTAAATAGTTTTTATTTTCTTTTCTTTGGGGGTCGATAGGAGAAGACCATAATGAAATTGTTAAAGTGGCTCTTATATGCATTATTGTTGATTTAACCAAGAGCCCATACTGCCTTGTCTTCTCCTATTTATCAGATGCTTGCAGATTCCAGCTTAGTCCAATGCACGTGCACTATTATTATTATTATTCACATCGTTCGGTCGTGCAAGTGAAAGGCAATTATGACGATATATGATGGACTGACTGAGATGAGAGAAGCTGGTATGAACTCGACCTCTCTTGTTTTTGTAAATATGATTAGTTCATCGTTCCTGATTCAGCCTATTATGAATAAACATGTTTGCAATGACAATTAGAGATTATAGTTTCTTATGCCATGCTTAATTAGCTAGGAGTTAATAATGGTTTATCTTGCGTGCCAACATGCTATTAAAATTGTTGTGATGTGGTATAGTAGGGTGGTATCCTCCTTTGAATGATTCAAGTGACATGACTTGGCACATGTTCACGCATGTAGTTGAAACAAATCAACATAGCCTTCACGATATTTATGTTCATGGTGGATTATATCCTACTCATGCTTGCACTCAATGTTTATTAATTTTTACGCATGTTCATGACTGTTGTCGCTCTCTAGTTGGTCGCTTCCTAGTCTTTTTCTAGCCTTCACATGTACTAAGCGGGAATACTGTTTGTGCATCCAATCCCTTAAACCCCAAAGTTATTCCATATGAGTCCACCATACCTTCCTATATGCGGTATCTACCTGCCGTTCCAAGTAAATTTGTATGTGCCAAACTCCAAACCTTCAAATGAAATTATGTTTTGCATGCTCGAATAGCTCATGTATCAACTAGGGTTGTCTGTATCTTCCATGCTAGGCGGGTTATTCTCAAGAGGAGTGGCCTCCGCTCCTCACTCATGAGAAAATGGCTGGTCACCGGGATGCCCAGTCCCATGCTTTAAGCAAATCAAATCAAAATAATTGCAAACAAAACTCCCCCGGAACTCTTATTAGTTGGAGGCACTCGTTGTTTCTAGCAAGCCATTGATTGATGCTTGTTGGTGGAGGGGGAGTATAAACTTTACCATTCTGTTTGGGAACCGCCTATAGTGTGTGTAGCATGGAAGATATCGCCATCTCTCGGTTGTTATGTTGACAATGAAAGTATACCACTCAAAATATTATTTATCTCTATTTCAAAACCGAGCTCTGGCACCTCTACAAATCCCTGCTTCCCTCTGCGAAGGGCCTATCCATTTACTTTTATGTTGAGTCATCACCCTCTTATTAAAAAGCACCAGCTGGAGAGCACCGTGCTACCTCTTGAGCACTGCGTTGGTTTTCACTTGAAGAGGAAAGGGTGATGCAGCAAAGCAGCGTAAGTATTTCCCTCAGTTTTTGAGAACCAAGGTATCAATCCAGTAGGAGGCCACGCACGAGTCCCTCACACCTACACAAACAAATAAATCCTCACAACCAACGCGATAAGGGGTTGTCAATCCCTACACGGTCACTTACGAGAGTGAGATCTGATAGATATGATAAGATAATATTTTTGGTATTTTTATGATAAAGATGCAAAGTAAAGAAAGTAAAATAAAAACGGCAAAAGAAATAGCTAAGTGTTGGAAGATTAATATGATGGAAAATAGACCCGGGGCCATAGGTTTCACTAGTGGCTTCTCTCGAGAGCATAAGTATTTACGGTGGGTGAACAAATTACTGTTGAGCAATTGACAGAACTGAGCATAGTTATGAGAATATCTAGGTATGATCATGTATATAGGCATCACGTCCGAGACAAGTAGACCGACTCCTGCCTGCATCTACTACTATTACTCCACACATCGACCGCTATCCAGCATGCATCTAGAGTATTAAGTTCATAAGAACAGAGTAACGCCTTAAGCAAGATGACATGATGTAGAGGGATAAACTCATGCAATATGATAAAAACCCCATCTTGTTATCCTCGATGGCAACAATACTATACGTGCCTTGCTGCCCCTACTGTCACTGTGAAAGGACACCGCAAGATTGAACCCAAAGCTAAGCACTTCTCCCATTGCAAGAAAGATCAATCTAGTAGGCCAAACCAAACTGATAATTCGAAGAGACTTGCAAAGATAACCAATCATACATAAAAGAATTCAGAAGATTCAAATATTGTTCATAGATAAACTTGATCATAAACCCACAATTCATCGGTCTCAACAAACACACCGCAAAAGAAGATTACAACGAATAGATCTCCACAAGAGAGGCGGAGAACATTGTATTGAGATCCAAAAAGAGAGAGGAAGCCATCTAGCTAATAACTATGGACCCGAAGGTCTGACGTAAACTACTCACACATCATCGGAGAGGCTATGGTGTTGATGTAGAAGCCCTCCGTGATCGATGCCCCCTCCGGCGGAGCTCCGGAACAGGCCCCAAGATGGGATCTCACGGGTACAGAAGGTTGCGGCGGTGGAATTAGGTTTTTGGCTCCGTATCTGGTAGTTTGGGGGTACGTAGGTATATACAGGAGGAAGGAGTACGTCGGTGGAGCAACGTGGGGCCCACGAGGGTGGAGGGCGCGTCCAGGGGGGTAGGCGCGCCCCCCTACCTCGTGGCTTCCTGGTAGATTTCTTGACGTAGGGTCCAAGTCCCCTGGATCACGTTCGTTCTGAAAATCACGTTCCTGAAGGTTTCATTCCGTTGGACTCCGTTTGATATTCTTTTTCTGCGAAACTCTGAAATAGGCAAAAAACAACAATTCTGGGCTGGGCCTCCGGTTAGTAGGTTAGTCCCAAAAATAATATAAAAGTGTATAATAAAGCCCAATAATGTCCAAAACAGAAGATAATATAGCATGGAGCAATCAAAAATTATAGATACGTTGGAGACGTATCAAGCATCCCCAAGCTTAATTCCTGCTCGTCCTCGAGTAGGTAAATGATAAAAACAGAATTTTTGATGTGGAATGCTACTTGGCATAATTTCAATGTAATTCTTCTTAATTGTGGTATGAATATTCAGATCCGAAAGATTCAAGATAAAAGTTCAATATTGACATAAAAATAATAATACTTCAAGCATACTAACTAAGCAATTATGTCCTCTCAAAATAACATGGCCAAAGAAAGTTCATCCCTACAAAATCATATAGTTTAGTCATGCTCCATTTTCGTCACACAAGAATGCTCTCATCATGCACAACCCCGATGACAAGCCAAGCAATTGTTTCATACTTTAGTAATCTCAAACTTTTTCAACCTTCACGCAATACATGAGCGTGAGCCATGGATATAGCACTATGGGTGGAATAGAATATGATGATGGGGGTTATGTGGAGAAGACAAAAAAGGAGAAAGTCTCACATCAACGAGGCTAATCAATGAGCTATGGAGATGCCCATCGATTGATGTTAATGCAAGGAGTAGGGATTGCCATGCAACGGATGCACTAGAGCTATAAATATATGAAAGCTCAACAAAAGAAACTAAGTGGGTGTGCATCCAACTTGCTTGCTCACGAAGACCTAGGGCACTTGAGGAGGCCCATTGTTGGAATATACAAGCCAAGTTCTATAATGAAAAATTCCCACTAGTATATGAAAGTGACAAAACAAGAGACTCTCTATCATGAAGATTATGGTGCTACTTTGAAGCACAAGTGTGGTAAAAGGATAGTAACATTGTCCCTTCTCTCTTTTTCTCTCATTTTTTTGGGCCTTCTTTTTTTATGGCCTTTCTCTTTTTTTTATTCCTCACTTGGGACAATGCTCTAGAAAATGATGATCATCACACTTCTATTTATTTACAACTCAATGATTACAACTCGATACTAGAACAAAGTATGACTCTATATGAATGCCTCCGGCGGTGTACCGGGATATGCAATGAACCAAGAGTGACATGTATGAAAGAATTATGAACGGTGGCTTTGCCACAAATACTATGTCAACTACATGATCATGCAAAGCAATATGACAATGATGAACGTGTCATGATAAACGGAATGGTGGAAAGTTGCATGGCAATATATCTCGGAATGGCTATGGAAATGCCATAATAGGTAGGTATGGTGGCTGTTTTGAGGAAGATATAAGGAGGTTTATGTGTGAAAGAGCGTATCATATCACGGGGTTTGGATGCACCGGCGAAGTTTGCACCAACTCTCAATGTGAGAAAGGGCAATGCACGGTACCGAAGAGGCTAGCAATGGTGGAAAGGTGAGAGTGCGTATAATCCATGGACTCAACATTAGTCATAAAGAACTCACATACTTATTGCAAAAATCTACAAGTCATCAAAAACCAAGCACTACGCGCATGCTCCTAGGGGGATAGATTGGTAGGAAAAGACCATCGCTCGTCCCCGACCGCCACTCATAAGGAGGACAATCAAAGAACACCTCATGTTTCAAATTTGTTACATAACGTTTACCATACGTGCATGCTACGGGACTTGCAAACTTCAACACAAGTATTTCTCAAATTCACAACTACTCAACTAGCACAACTTTAATATCACTACCTCCATGTCTCAAAACAATCATCAAGCATCAAACTTCTCTTAGTATTCAACACACTCATAAGAAAGTTTTTACTAATCTTGAATACCTAGCATATTAGGATTATTTAAGCAAATTACCATGCTATTTAAGACTCTCAAAATAATCTAAGTGAAGCATGAGAGATCAATAGTTTCTATAAAACAAATCCACCACCGTGCTCTAAAAGATATAAGTGAAGTACTAGAGCAAAAACTATATAACTCAAAAGATATAAGTGAAGCACATAGAGTATTCTAATAATTTCCGAATCATGTGTGTCTCTCTCAAAAGGTGTGTACAGCAAAGATGATTGTGGTAAACTAAAAAGCAAAGACTCAAATCATACAAGACGCTCCAAGCAAAACACATATCATGTGGTGAATAAAAATATAGCTCCAAGTAAAGTTACCGATGGAAGTAGACGAAAGAGGGGATGCCTTCCGGGGCATCCCCAAGCTTTGGCTTTTAGGTGTCCTTAGATTATCTTGGGGGTGCCATGGGCATCCCCAAGCTTAGGCTCTTGCCACTCCTTGTTCCATAATCCATCAAATCTTTCACCCAAAACTTGAAAACTTCACAACACAAAACTCAGCAGAAAATCTCGTGAGCTCCGTTAGCGAAAGAAAACAAAAGACCACTTCAAGGTACTGTAATGAACTCATTCTTTATTTATATTGGTGTTAAACCTACTGTATTCCAACTTCTCTATGGTTTATAAACTATTTTACTAGCCATAGATTCATCAAAATAAGCAAACAACACACGAAAAACAGAATCTGTCAAAAACAGAACAGTCTGTAGTAATCTGTAACTAACGCAAACTTCTGGAACTCCAAAAATTCAGCCAAAATAGGACGACCTAGACAATTTGTTTATTGATCAGAAGCAATTGGAATCAATATTTTATCACGTTCTGGTGATTTTTAACAATTATTTTTGTGAACAGAAAGTTTCTGGAATTTTCTGCAAGATCAAATAACTATCATCCAAGAAGATCCTATAGGTTTAACTTGGCACAAACACTAATTAAAACATAAAAAAAACATCTAACCAGAGGCTAGGACAAATATTTATTTCTAAACAGAAGCAAAAAGAAAAAGAAACTAAAAATAAAATTGGGTTGCCTCCCAACAAGCGCTACTGTTTAACGCCCCTAGCTAGGCATAGAAGCAAGGATAGATCTAGGTATTGCCATCTTTGGTAGGCAATCCATAAGTGAATCTCATGATAGATTCATATGGTAATTTTATTTTCTTCCTAGGGAAGTGTTCCATGCCTTTCTTTAATGGAAATTGGAATCAAATATTCCCTTCCTTCATATCAATAATTGCACCAATCGTTCTAAGGAAAGGTCTACCAAGAATAATAGGACATGAAGGATTGCAATTTATATCAAGAACAATAAAATCTACGGGCACATAGTTCCTATTTGCAACAATAAGAACGTCATTAATTCTTCCCATAGGTTTCTTAATAGTGGAATCCGCAAGGTGCAAGTTTAAAGAGCAATCATCAAAATCACGGAAACCTAGCAAATCACACAAAGTTTTTGGAATCTTGGAAACACTAGCACCCAAATCACACAAAGCATAGCATTCATGATCTTTAATTTTAATTTTAATAGTAGGTTCCCACTGATCATAAATTTTTCTAGGGATAGAAACTTCCAACTCAAGTTTTTCTTCATAAGATTGCATCAAAGCATCAACGATATGTTTAGTAAAGGCTTTATTTTGGCTATAAGCATGAGGAGAATTTAGCACGGATTGCAACAAGGAAATACAATCTATCAAAGAGCAGCTATCATAATTAAATTCCTTGAAATCCAAAATAGTGGGTTCATTAATATCTAATGTTTTGATCTCTTCAATCCCACTTTTATCAATTTTAGCATCAAGATCTAAAAACTCCGAATTTCTGGAACGCCTTCCAGGTAAAGGTGGATCATATTCAGTCCCATCATTATCAAGATTCATATTGCAAAACAAGGATTTAATAGAGGACACATCAATAACTTTTAGATCTTCATCTTTATTTTCATAAAAATTAGAAGAACACGCTTTTATAAAGCAATCTTTCTTAGCACGCATCCTAGCGGTTCTTTCTTTGCACTTATCAATGGAAATTCTCATGGCTGTGAGAGACTCATTGATATCATGCTTAGGTGGAATAGATCTAAGTTTCAAGGAATCAACATCAAGAGAAATTCTATCAACGTTCCTAGCCAATTCATCAACTTTAAGCAATTTTTCTTCAAGCAAAGCATTGAAATTCTTTTGCGAATTCATAAATTCCTTAACACTAGTCTCAAATTCAGAGGGCATCTTATTAAAGTTTCCATAAGAATTGTTGTAGGACTTACCATAATTATTAGAGGAATTACTAGGATAAGGCCTAGGATTAAAGTTTCCTGTATACACGTTGTTACAAAAAAAAATCCTACCAACAAAATTCACACCCATAGATTCATTATTATTCTCAATCAAGGTAGACAAAGGCATATCATTAGGATCAGAAGAAACACTCTTAGTAGCAAATAATTTCATAAGTTCATCCATCTTCCCACTCAAAACATTAATTTCTTCTATCGCATGCACTTTTTTATCAGTGGATCTTTCAGTGTGTCATTGAGAATAATTAACCATAATATTACCTAGGAGTTTAGTAGCTTCTCCTAAAGTGATTTCCATAAAAGTGCCTCCCGCGGCCGAATCTAAAAGATTTCTAGAAGCAAAATTCAATCCGGCATAAATTTTTGTATAATCATCCACAAATTCAAACCATGCGTAGGGCAATTACGTATCATTAATTTCATCCTCTCCCAAGCTTGTGCAACATGTTCATGATCAAGTTGCTTAAAATTCATAATATCGTTTCTAAGAGAGATAATCTTAGCGGGAGGAAAATACTTAGAGATAAAAGCATCTTTGCACTTATTCCAAGAATCAATACTATTTTTAGGCAAAGACGAAAACCAAGCTTTAGCACGATCTCTAAGCGAAAAAGGAAATAGCTTCAATTTAACAATATCATTGTCAACATCTTTCTTCTTTTGCATATCACACAAATCAACGAAGCTATTTAGATGAGTAGCGGCATCTTCACTAGGAAGGCCGGCGAATTGATCTTTCATGACAAGATCCAACAAAGCAGCATTGATTTCACAAGATTCAGTATCGGTAAGAGGAGCAATCGGAGTGCTAAGGAAATCATTGTTGTTGGTATTGGTAAAGTCACATAATTTGGTATTATCTTGAGCCATTGTGACAAACAAGCAATCCAACACACGAGCAAGCGAAAAAGAGGCGAACAGAAAAGAGAGGGCGAATAAAACGGCAAGGGTGAAGTGGGGGAGAGGAAAACGAGAGGCAAATGGCAAATAATGTAATGCGGGAGATAAGGGTTTGTGATGGGTACTTGGTATGTTGACTTTTGCGTAGACCTCCCCGGCAACGGCGCCAGAAATCCTTCTTGCTACCTCTTGAGCACTGCGTTGGTTTTCCCTTGAAGAGGAAAGGGTGATGCAGCAAAGTAGCGTAAGTATTTCCCTCAGTTTTTGAGAACCAAGGTATCAATCCAGTAGGAGGCCACGCACGAGTCCCTCGCACCTACACAAACAAATAAATCCTCGCAACCAACGCGATAAGGGGTTGTCAATCCCTACACGGTCACTTACGAGAGTGAGATCTGATAGATATGATAAGATAATATTTTTGGTATTTTTATGATAAAGATGCAAAGTAAAGAAAGTAAAATAAAAACGGCAAAAGAAATAGCTAAGTGTTGGAAGATTAATATGATGGAAAATAGACCCGGGGGCCATAGGTTTCACTAGTGGCTTCTCTCGAGAGCATAAGTATTTATGGTGGGTGAACAAATTACTGTTGAACAATTGACAGAATTGAGCATAGCTATGAGAATATCTAGGTATGATCATGTATATAGGCATCACGTCCGAGACAAGTAGACCGACTCCTGCCTGCATCTACTACTATTACTCCACACATCGACCGCTATCCAGCATGCATCTAGAGTATTAAGTTCATAAGAACAGAGTAACGCCTTAAGCAAGATGACATGATGTAGAGGGATAAACTCATGCAATATGATAAAAACCCCATCTTGTTATCCTCGATGGCAACAATACTATACGTGCCTTGCTGCCCCTACTGTCACTGGGAAAGGACACCGCAAGATTGAACCCAAAGCTAAGCACTTCTCCCATTGCAAGAAAGATCAATCTAGTAGGCCAAACCAAACTGATAATTCGAAGAGACTTGCAAAGATAACCAATCATACATAAAAGAATTCAGAAGATTCAAATATTGTTCATAGATAAACTTGATCATAAACCCACAATTCATCGGTCTCAACAAACACACCGCAAAAGAAGATTACATCGAATAGATCTCCACAAGAGAGGGGAGAACATTGTATTGAGATCCAAAAAGAGAGAGGAAGCCATCTAGCTAATAACTATGGACCCGAAGGTCTGAGGTAAACTACTCACACATCATCGGAGAGCTATGGTGTTGATGTAGAAGCCCTCCGTGATCGATGCCCCCTCCGGCGGAGCTCCGGAACAGGCCCCAAGATGGGATCTCACAGGTACAGAAGGTTGCGGCGGTGGAATTAGGTTTTTGGCTCCGTATCTGGTAGTTTGGGGGTACGTAGGTATATATAGGAGGAAGGAGTACGTCGGTGGAGCAACTTGGGGCCCACGAGGGTGGAGGGCGCGTCCAGGGGGGGTATGCGCGCCCCCTACCTCATGGCTTCCTGGTAGCTTTCTTGACGTAGGGTCCAAGTCCCCTGGATCACGTTCGTTCCGAAAATCACGTCCGAAGGTTTCATTCTGTTTGGACTCCGTTTGATATTCTTTTTCTGCGAAAATCTGAAATAGGCAAAAAACAACAATTCTGGGCTGGGCCTCCGGTTAATAGGTTAGTCCCAAAAATAATATACAAGTGTATAATAAAGCCCAATAATGTCCAAAACAGAATATAATATAGCATGGAGCAATAAAAAATTATAGATACGTTGGAGACGTATCACACCGCTATCATTTGCGTCCATTACTATTAATTTATATTGAGTATGACTATGACTGGATCTCTTTTACCATGAATTACAATGTTTAGTTAGTCCCTGATCTTTAGAGGTGCTCTGCATATATGTTCTGCGATCTCAGAAAGGGCTAGCGAGATACCATCTTGTTATATCATATCATGATTGTTTTGAGAAAGTGTTGTCATCCGAGATTTATTATTATTGCTCGCTAGTTGATTATGCCATTGGCATGAGTAAACATTAGACCTAAGTGTTATTGTGAATTGGTTAGTCATAATCTTTGCTGAAAACTTGAATGCTGGGTTTACGTATTTACAACAAGAAGAGCAAACAGAGTTTGTAAAAGTTTTTCTTTATCACTTTCAGTTTATCAACTGAATTTCTTGAGGACAAGCAAAGGTTTAAGCTTGGGGGAGTTGATACGTCTCCGTCGTATCTACTTTTCCAAACACTTTTGCCCTTGTTTTGGACTCTAACTTGCATGATTTAAATGGAACTAACCCGGACTGACGCTGTTTTCAGCAGAATTGCCATGGTGTTATTTTTGTGCAGAAACAAAAGTTCTCGGAATGACCTGAAACTTCACGAAGATTATTTTTGGAAATAATAAAAAATACTGGTGAAAGAATCAAGGCCAGGGGGCCCATACCCTGTCCACGAGGGTGGGAGGCGCGCCTGCCCCCTGGGCGCGCCCCCTGCCTCGTGGGCCCCCTGGTGGTCCACCGACCTCAACTCCAACTCTATATATTCGTGTTCGGGGAGAAAACAATCAGAGAGAAGGATTCATTGCGTTTTACGATATGGAGCCACCGCCAAGCCCTAATCTCTCTTGGGAGGGCTAATCTGGAGTCCGTTCGGGGCTCCGGAGAGGGGAATCTGTCGCCGTCGTCATCACCAACCATCCTCCATCACCAATTTCATGATGCTCACCGCCGTGCGTGAGTAATTCCATCGTAGGCTTGCTGGACGGTGATGGGTTGGATGAGATTTATCATGTAATCGAGTTAGTTTTGTTAGGGTTTGATCCCTAGTATCCACTATGTTCTGAGATTGATGTTGCTATGACTTTGCTATGCTTAATGCTTGTCACTAGGGCCCGAGTGCCATGATTTCAGATCTGAACCTATTATGTTTTCATGAATATATGTGAGTTCTTGATCCTATCTTGCAAGTCTATGGTCACCTACTATGTGTTATGATCCGGCAACCCCGAAGTGACAATAATCGGGACCACTCCCGGTGATGACCATAGTTTGAGGAGTTCATGTATTCACCATGTGTTAATGCTTTGGTCCGGTACTTTATTAAAAGGAGGCCTTAATATCCCTTAGTTTCCGCTAGGACCCCGCTGCCACGGGAGGGTAGGACAAAAGAGGTCATGCAAGTTCTTTTCCATAAGCACGTATGACTATATTCGGAATACATGCCTACATTACATTGATGAATTGGAGCTAGTTCTGTGTCACCCTATGTTATGACTGTTACATGATGAACCACATCCGGCATAATTCTCCATCACCGATCCAATGCCTACGAGCTTTTCACATATTGTTCTTCGCTTATTTACTTTTCCGTTGCTACTGTTACAATCACTACAAAACTATCACTGTTACTTTTGCTACCGTTACCGCTACTATCATACTACTTTGCTACTAAATACTTTGCTGCAGATATTAAGTTATCCAGGTGTGGTTGAATTGACAACTCAACTGCTAATACTTGAGAATATTCTTTGGCTCCCCTTGTGTCGAATCAATAAATTTGGGTTGAATACTCTACCCTCGAAAACTGTTGCGATCCCCTATACTTGTGGGTTATCAATGTCGCGGGTGTCGGGGTGGCTGAAGACGATGACGTCGTCAGCATAGAGGGAGACACTCGATGGCAGGTGCCTAGCGGTGAGCCGCTGGAGGAGGCCATGCTTGACGGCTTGCTAAAGAAGCGAGTTGAGCACGTCGATGACGATGAGGAAGAGCATTGAGGAAATGGGGTCCCCTTGCCGCAGCCCGCAGGCGTGAAGAATTGGCGGCCCGGGGATGCCATTGACAAGCACATGCGTCAACACGGTAGATAGTAGGATGGAGATCCATTCGCACCATCGGTTTCCAAAGCCTAGGTGCCGCAGCGTGTCGAGCAGAAAAAGCCATGCAACCGAGTCGAATGCCCTCGTGATGTCGAGCTTGAGGAGCATCCGCGGCATCTTGAGGTTATGAAGAAGTCTAGCCGTTTGTTGGACAAGGACGAAGTTGTCGTGGATGCTTCGGCCAGCGAGGAATGCAGTTTGATTAGTAGAAACCATCTTGCCAAAATGTGGTGCCAGCCGAAGAGAGAGCGCCTTCGCGAACAGCTTCGCGATGAGATGGATGAGACTAATGGGGCGATAGTCGAAGAGAGACGCCGCATCTTGCTTCTTCGAAAGAAGTGTGAGGTGCGCCTCGTTAAGCCGCTGGAAACCACGCCCGTTGAGCGCATAAAGCTTGTCAAAGACGGCGTAGATGTCATGCTTGATCACGTCCCAAGCACTCCGGAGGAATTCAGCGGTGAATCCATCGGGGCCTGGCGCCTTCCCGAGCGGCAAGCTCTTAACCGCAGCCCATATCTCGTCCTCGGAGAAAGGCGCGTCGAGGCCGGAGAGGTCAAAAGGCCCAACATGGACCGCGGAGAGGTCTAAGGAGAAAGGCCGCGGCTCCGTCGTTCCAAGGATGTCAGTGAAGTGACGGTAGGCAACCTCAGCAAGAGCGGCCGAGTCGGAGACGGATGTGTCTCCAACCTGCAACTCAAAGATCCGGTTCTTCTGCTTGTGGTGCGCGGCATGCACCAGGAATAACTTCTGACCCGCGTTGCCATCCCGCAGCCAGGAGAGTCTGACACGTTGGCGTGAGATCGAGCGTTCGAGCGACGCCAGCCCAAGATACGCCCCTTTGAGGCGCCAATGCAGCCAAGCCTCGGCTGGGGAGAGGGGCCGCAAGTCCTGCGCCGCGTCAAGGCGCGCAATCAGCTCACGAGCGACAAGAAGCTGCCAGGACACGTCCCCAATCTTCTTCGCGCTCCAGCCTTGGAGACGCCGCACGGTGTTCTTGAGGTGTGCCACCAATTTGCGAAAGGGGTCCAGCTCATCTGCCACGGTAGCCCAGGCCTCGAGAACGACCTGCATGTAGCCCTCAGTGCGCGGCCAGAACCTCTCGAAGTGAAATCTCCTTGTGCCATGCGAGCGCGCGGTGCAGTCTAGAAGGAGAGGCGCATGGTCGGACGCTGCGGAGGAGAGGCAGCGAAGCATGCAATGCGGGTGGAGCGCCTCCCACGCAGAATTACAAAGCACCCGGTCGATGCGCGTGAGGGTTGGGGTGCCACGCTCGCTCGACCAAGTATATCACCGTCCGTGAAGATAAATATCGCGCAGCTCCTCATCAGCGAGGAAGCGGCGGAATCGGGACATGATCCGGTGATTGAGCCGGGAGTTATTCTTGTCTGCTGCCCCTGAGATCATGTTAAAGTCACCACCGAGTATCCAGGGACCGGTGCACAACGATCGGACCTCACTAAGGTCGCCGAGGAAGGCAATCTTGTCATCATCTCCTTGCGGGCCATATACACCAGTGAGCCACCAATGATGAGTGCTCCCATTTTTTGGGTTGCATTTTTCTTAAATTTATGTTTGGGTCCGTGTTATATGATATAGAGATTAGTCATGCTATATCCAAAGTGGAACTATCATCGGTCTGGTGGTTACTAGAGGCAGGAGTTGGTCTCTTGTCTAACTCTTCAAATACTTTACCCGACTTTCATTTTATGTTTCACATACTTCATTTAACTTCCTAGATGGAGTTGGTCTCTGCGTCAACTGGCGCAACTAGTTATCTAATGAATACATATTAGAAGTAAGACGTAGGGACCAAACCCGGGTACCCCCTCGTGTGAACTTCGTCCTGGCAATTCTGGCCATGCCCGCCACCCTATTGAGGGTTCTGATGGTTCTTCGTACCTTCAAGGACCTCTTTCATGCACGGGGCGGCGGTGCGTCTGCCCCCCGTGGCGCCCACGCGCATCCAGCTAGAGGTCGCATGAACCACCAGCGGGAATGGGCATAGACCCTCTGGAGCAAGAGTTGCAGAGCGAATCGAGAGGAAGCGAGTGCGCTCGACGCACGACATGCGGCAAAAAACAACAACCTTATAGGAAAAAGACACTAACCTAAGAAGAAAGACACACTTGCCCTTGGAGCACCCCCTATCCGAGTACCGTTCCGGGTGCGCTGGCCTGGCGCGCGTGGCTAGGTTGGGTCACGTGAGCGACCTAGCTGTTTCCTGGGTCGGGTTAGTGATGCAGCACGCCTGGGGGCCAGTAACTCTGACAGCCCGACCCAGCTAGTCACTCGCGAGCACGTTCGTGTGTGCGGCCGAAACTACCCTATGATGGTGGCCCCGGTGAAAGGATCGATATGGTTGACTAGAGGGGGGGGGGGTGAATAGGCAACTAACAATTTTAGTTTTTCTTTACCAAATTAAACTTAGCATCAAAATAGGTTGTCTAGATGGGCAACTAGGTGAGCAACCTATTGTTGGGGAACGTAGTAATTTCAAAAAAATTCCTACGCACACGCAAGATCATGGTGATGCATAGCAACAAGAGGGGAGAGTGTTGTCCACGTACCCTCGTAGACCGTAAGCGGAAGCGTTATCAGAACGTGGTTGATGTAGTCGTACGTCTTCACGATCCGACCGATCCAAGTATCGAACGCACGACACCTCCGAGTTCAGCACACGTTCAGCTCGGTCACGTCCCACGAACTCCGATCCAGCAGAGCTTCAAGGGAGAGTTCCGTCAGCACGACGGCGTGATGACGGTGATGATGATGCTACCGACGCAGGGCTTCGCCTAAGCACCGCTACGATATGGCCGATGTGGATTATGGTGGAGGGGGGCACCGCACACGGCTAAAAGATCAACTGATCAACTTGTGTCTATGGGGTGCCCCCCTCCCCCGTATTAAAAGGAGTGGAGGAGGGGGGAGGGCCGGCCCTCTATGGCGTGCCCTGGAGGAGTCCTACTCCCACCGGGAGTAGGATTGCCCCCCTTCCCTAGTTGGACTAGGAGAGAAGGAAGGGGGAGAGAGGGAGGAAGGAAAGGGGGGGCGCCGCCCCCCTCCTAGTCCAATTCGGACCAGAGGGAGAGGGGGCGCGCGGCCTTCCCTGGTCTCCTCTCTCTCTCTCCACTATGGCCCAATAAGGCCCATATACTTACCGGGGGGGGTCCGGTAACCTCCCGGTACTCCGGTAAAATCGGGATTTTACCCGGAACCATTCCGATGTCCAAATATAGGCTTCCAATATATCGATCTTTATGTCTCGACCATTTTGAGACTCCTCGTCATGTTCGTGATCAAACGAGCTAGTCAAGTAGAGGCATACTAGGGACACTTATGTTTTGTCTATGTATTCACACATGTACTAAGTTTCCGGTTAATACAATTCTAGCATGAATAATAAACATTGATCATGAAATAAGGAAATAAATAATAACTTTATTATTGCCTTTAGGGCATATTTCCTTCAGTCTCCCACTTGCACTAGAGTTAATAATCTAGTTCACATCGCCATGTGATTTAACACCAATAGTTCACATCACCATGTGATTAATATCCATAGTTCACATCGCCATGTGGCCAACACTCAAAGGGTTTACTAGAGTCAGTAATCTAGTTCACATCGCCATGTGATTAGCACCCAAAGAGTAGTAAGGTGTGATCATGTTTTGCTTGTGAGAGAAGTTTAGTCAACGGGTCTGCCAAATTCAGATCCGTATGTATTTTGCAAATTTCTATGTCTACAATGCTCTGCACGGAGCTACTTCAGCTAATTGCTCCCACTTTCAATATGTATTCAGATTGAGACTTAGAGTCATTTGGATCAGTGTCAAAACTTGCATCGATGTAACCCTTTACGACGAACCTTTTGTCTCCTCCATAATCGAGAAACATATCCTTATTCCACTAAGGATAATTTTGACCGTTGTTCAGTGATCTACTCCTAGATCACTATTGTACTCCCTTGCCAAACTCAGTGTAGGGTATACAATGGATCTGGTACACAACATGGCATACTTTATAGAACCTATGGCTGAGGCATAGGGAATGACTTTCATTCTCTTTATATCTTCTGCCATGGTCGGGCTTTGAGTCTTACTCAATTTCACACCTTGTAACACAGGAAAGAACTCTTTCTTTGACTGTTCCATTTTGAACTACTTCAAAATCTTGTCAAGGTATTGATACGACTCCAACGTATCTATAATTTATGAAGTATTCATGCTATTATATTATCCATCTTGGATGTTTAATGGGCTTTACTATGCACTTTTATATTATTTTTGGGACTAACCTATTAACCCAGAGCCCAGTGCTAGTTTCTGTTTTTTCCCTTGTTTCAGTGTTTCATAGAAATGGAATATCAAACGGAGTCCAAACAGAATGAAACCTTCGGGAGCGTGATTTTTGGAACGAACGTGATCCATGAGACTTGGAGTTGAAGTCAGGGAAGCTTCGAGGTGGCCACGAGATAGGGAGGCGCGCCTGCCCCCTGGGCGCGCCCCCACCCTCGTGGGCCCCTTACTGACTTCTTTCGCCTATATATATATCCATATACCCTAAAACATCGGGGAGCAGAATAGATCGGGAGTTCCGCCGCCGCAAGCCTTTGTAGCCACCAAAACCCAATCGGGACCCTGTTCCGGCACCCTGCCGGAGGGGGGATCCCTCACCGGTGGCCATCTTCATCATCCCGGCGCTCTCCATGACGAGGAGGGAGTAGTTCACCCTCGGGGCTGAGGGTATGTACCAGTAGCTATGTGTTTGATCTCTCTCTCGTGTTCTTGAGGTGGTACGATCTTGATGTATCGCGAGCTTTGCTATTATAGTTGGATCTTATGATGTTTCTCCCCCTCTACTCTCTTGTAATGGATTGAGTTTTCCCTTTGAAGTTATCTTATCGGATTGAGTTTTTAAGGATTTGAGAACACTTGATGTATGTCTTGCCGTGCTTATCTGTGGTGACAATGGGATATCACGTGATCCACTTGATGTATGTTTTGGTGATCAACTTGCGGGTTCCGCCCATGAACCTATGCATAGGGGTTGGCACACGTTTTCGTCTTGACTCTCCGGTAGAAACTTTGGGGCACTCTTTGAAGTACTTTGTGTTGGTTTGAATAGATGAATCTGAGATTGTGTGATGCATATCGTATAATCATACCCACGGATACTTGAGGTGACATTGGAGTATCTAGGTGACATTAGGGTTTTGGTTGATTTGTGTCTTAAGGTGTTATTCTAGTACGAACTCTATGATAGATTGAACGGAAAGAATAGCTTCGTGTTATTTTACTACGGACTCTTGAATAGATCGATCAGAAAGGATAACTTTGAGGTGGTTTCGTACCCTACCATAATCTCTTCGTTTGTTCTCCGCTATTAGTGACTTTGGAGTGACTCTTTGTTGCATGTTGAGGGATAGTTATATGATCCAATTATGTTATTATTGTTGAGAGAACTTGCACTAGTGAAAGTATGAACCCTAGGCCTTGTTTCCTAGCATTGCAATACCGTTTGTGCTCACTTTTATCATTAGTTACCTTGCTGTTTTTATATTTTCAGATTACAAAAACCTATATCTACCATCCATATTGCACTTGTATCACCATCTCTTCGCCGAACTAGTGCACCTATACAATTTACCATTGTGTTGGGTGTGTTGGGGACACAAGAGACTCTTTGTTATTTGGTTGCAGGGTTGTTTGAGAGAGACCATCTTCATCCTACGCCTCCCACGGATTGATAAACCTTAGGTCATCCACTTGAGGGAAATTTGCTACTGTCCTACAAACCTCTGCACTTGGAGGCCCAACAACGTCTACAAGAAGAAGGTTGTGTAGTAGACATCAAGCTCTTTTCTGGCGCCGTTGCCGGGGAGGTTAGTGCTTGAAGGTATATCTTTAGATCTTGCAATCGAATATTTTAGTTTCTTGTTTTATCACTAGTTTAGTCTATAAAATAAAATTACAAAAAAATGGAATTGAGTTTGCCTCATACGCTTCATCTTTTTAATATCTTTCGTGAGAATGATGGAAAGGAAAATTGTGCTCAAGTGCTAGAAGAAGAAGTCTATAAAATGTTTGGCACTAAATCTTTGAATGATGAGCATGATTGCAATGTTGTTAGTATGAACTCCTTGAATATCCATAGTACTAATGATGATTGCACTAGTCATGATGAGAATATCTCTTATAAGCATGTCGACTTTTGTGGAGTGCATAGAGTTTGCAAGTACATACCAAATAGGGAAAATAGATTTTGCAAGAGGCATAAGTATTTGGAAACTAAATGGTTGCAAGAAAGGCTAAATGTTAGTGCTAAAAATTTAAAATATCTTCACCATACTTGTGAACTTTGCAATGAACATGGTCATTTAAATATCAAATGCAAATTGTTTCATGATCGAATCGTGTCCAAAAATTGTGATGACTTGATTTCCCTTGCACATCAGAATGAACTTAGTTTGCTTTTGGGTTATGAAGAAATGAAACGTCAAACTAAGCATATTCCAGAATATAACCTTGAGAAATTCCTCGATATTGATCTAGAAGAAATTTATATGTATTGTGCGGTGAATTGCATTGAAAATCCTTATCTTGCCAATTACATAAAGAAAAGAAAACAAATAGAAGATGAAGAGAATACTAACGAAAGGGAAGAGACTTCCCAATATTCTCCTATTATTTCTTATGATGAATCGGGTAACGAGGAGGAGCCTTCTATTCAACCAATCTCATCAATAAGGAGCTCAAAAAAGAGGGTTAAACCCACACATGAAGTGAAGAAGAAAAAGAAAAGACGGAGGAGCAAAGGTAGAAAGGTATCCCTCTCAAATGATTTTGCTCCTATTACTCATTTTGATGATGATAATTGCTATACTATTGGTGCTATCCATACTATTAATGATGAGAGTGATTATGCTTATGATATGAAAAGGCCCAAGCTTGGGGAAGCTATGTTTGATGAGAATGACATGTTTGAGAATATATTTGCTGAAATTAATGTTTGTCCCAAGCTTGGGGATGCTATGTTTAATGAAGATGATATTTTTAGTCTCCCAAGTTTTCATGAGCAAATTTATCATGATGATAGCATGCCTCCTACTTATGATGATTATTGTGATGACACTTATGCTATAAAAAGTAGTGATGATTATATTTATAAAACTTGTCATGATTATGATTACCCTTTTTTTGAACATTACTCTTTTAATGTGGAAACAATTTATAGTATTCAAGTTTCTTATGATACTCCCACTATTCCGAATGAGAAGAATTTTGCTTATGTGAAGAGTAATAAAATTTCTATGCAAGTAGATCATGAATAGAATACTTTATGTGATGGTTATATTGTTGAATTCATTCATGATGCTACTGAAAATTATTATGAGGGAGGAATATACGCTTGTAGGAATTGCAATAATACTAAGTTTCCTCTCTATGTGCTTAAAATCTTGAAGTTATGCTTGTTTTACCTTCCTATGCAAGTTGATTCTTGTTCCCATAAGTTGTTTGCTCACAAAATACCTATGCATAGGAAGTGGGTTAGACTTAAATGTGCTAGTCATATTCTTCATGATGCTCTCTTTATGTTTCAATTCTTATCTTTTATGCGAGCATCATTGAAATCATCATGCCTAGCTAGGGGCGTTAAACGTTAGCGCTTGTTGGGAGGCAACCCAATTTTATTTTTGTCCTTTGCTTTTGCTCCTGTTTAGTAATAAATAATTCATCTAGCCTCTGTTTAGATGTAGTTTTATGTTTTAATTAGTGTTTGTGCCAAGTTAAACCTATAGGATCTTCTTGGATGATAGTTATTTGATCTTGCTGAAAAAGTCAGAAACTTTCTGCTCACGAAAACAATTGTTAAAAATCACCAGAACGTGATAAAATACTGATTCCAATTGCAGTAGATCAATAATCAAATTATCTAGGACTTCCTCTTTTGGCAGATTTTTCTGAGTTCCAGAAGTTTGCGTTTGATACAGATTACTACAGACTGTTCTGTTTTTGACAGATTCTGTTTTCTATGTGTTGTTTGCTTATTTTGATGAATCTATGGCTAGTAAAATAGTTTATAAACCATAGAGAAGTTGGAATACAGTAGATTTAACACCAATACAAATAAAGAATGAGTTCATTACAGTACCTTGAAGTGGTGTTTTGTTTTCTTTCGCTAACGGAGCTCACGAGATCTTCTGTTAAGTTTTGTGTTGTGAAGTTTTCAAGTTTTGGGTAAAGATTTGATGGACTATGGAATAAAGAGTGGCAAGAGCCTAAGCTTGGGGATTCCCAAGGCACCCCAAGGTAATATTCAAGGACAACCAAGAGCCTAAGCTTGGGGATGCCCCGGATGGCATCCCCTCTTTCGTCTTCGTTCATCGGTAACTTTACTTGGAGCTATATTTTTATTCACCACATGATATGTGTTTTGCTTGGAGCATCATTTAATTTTCTTTAGCTTTGCTTGCTGTTTGAATAAAATACCAAGATCTGAAATTCTTAAATGAGAGGGAGTCTTCACAAAGCTACATAATTATTTAACTACTCATTGATCTTCACTTATTTCTTTTGGGAGTAGTTTGTCATTTACTCATGTGCCTCACTTATATCCTATGAGTAAATGGTTGAATGATTTGAATGTCATAAATCTGAAATTATATATGTTTCATATGCCTTTCCCATGGGGAGTAATGCCTTCACATATAAGAAGTAGAGGTGGTAATTTGTTTGAAGGTTAGCAAACATTGTATTGGTCACTTGAACAATTCATGAAAGAATATTGAAGGAAGAGAGATTTCACATATAAATATACTATCTTGGACAACTTCTATGATTGTGAGCCCCATTAATTATTTTCAAACCTGAGCAAATTAGTTGAAGTTAACATGTGGTGCTTGCTATTTAGAATCCTTTGCTAGCCAAAATATCTGTACTAAGCGAAAATACTGCCTGTGCATCCAAATTCCTTGAACCAAGTTTCTTCCATGAGTGTCCAGCATATCTACCTATATGCGGTATTTACCTGACGTTCCAAGTAAATTTACATGTGCCAAACTCTAAACCTTCAAATAATAATCTGTTTGTATGCCCGAATCGCTCATGTAGCGACTAGGGGCTGTTAGTATCTTCCATGCTAGGTGGGTTATTCTCACGATAAGTGGACTCCGCTCATCATTCACGAGAAAATGGCTGGTAACTGGGATGCCCAGTCCTATGATCAAAAGATCAAAAACAAATTCACAAATAATTTAAACAAAACTCCCCCAAGGAATGTTGATAGTTGGACGGCACCCGTTGTTTCGGACAAGCCGTGGAGTGTGAATGTTGGTGGAGGGGGAGTAAAATTTTACCTTTCTGCGTGGGAACCGCCTATAATGTATCTAGTATGGAAGATATTGGGAACTCTTGGTCGTTATGTTGACAATGAAAGCATACCTCTCAAAATTATTTTCATCTCTGTTTTAGCTTCGAGCTCTGGCACCTCTGCAAATCCCTGCTTCCCTCTGCGAAGGGCCTATCTTTTACTTTTATGCAAGAGTCAGTAGTATTCCTCCTCATTCCAACCTACTTTTTAGTTGGCAAGCATCATGTGATGGAAAGATCTAAGCATATATGGCCATTCAAATATATTTGAGCATGAATTATTATTGTTGACATTACCCTTGAGGTAAAAGGTTGGGAGGCGAAACATTAAGCCCCTATCTTTCTCTGTGTTCGATGGATGCTATTTGTTCTAAAAATATGCTTTGAGTGGTAGCAATCATGGAAGACTAAATGATAGTTGAGTATGTGAAGTTTGCTGAATCAAAGCTCTGACATAGACTCTTCCTGAAAATAAGATGAATTGTAATTGTTTGATGACTAATAACACGGTTTGTTAGTTTTCAAGAAAGTTTATGATCTATACTTTAACATGTGAATAGCTTGTTACTTGATCATGAAAAGTTCTATGAGTTGAGCTACTGTTATGACATATAATGATGCTAGAAAAGGTGATTGAAATTATCATTGATCAAACTTATGCACCTACTAGCATTCACACTTCATAAATTATTTCTTTTATCATTTACCTACTCGAGGACGAGCAGGAATTAAGCTTGGGGATGCTGATACGTCTCCAACGTATCCATAATTTATGAAGTATTCATGCTATTATATTATCCATCTTGGATGTTTAATGGGCTTTACTATGCACTTTTCTATTATTTTTGGGACTAACCTATTAACCCAGAGCCTAGTGCCAGTTTCTGTTTTTTCCCTTGTTTCAGTGTTTCGCAGAAAAGGAATATCAAACGGAGTCCAAACGGAATGAAACCTTCGGGAGCGTGATTTTTGGAACGAACGTGATCCAGGAGACTTGGAGTTGAAGTCAGGGAAGCTTCAAGGTGGCCACGAGGCAGGGAGGCGCGCCTGCCCCCTGGGCGCGCCCCCACCCTCGTGGGCCCCTCGTGGCTCCCCTTACCACTTCTTTTGCCTATATATATCCATATACCCTAAAACCATCGGGGAACAGAATAGACCAGGAGTTCCGCCGCCGCAAGCCTCTGTAGCCACCAAAAACCAATCGGGACCCTGTTCCGGCACCCTGCCGGAGGGGGGATCCCTCACCGGTGGCCATCTTCATCATCCCGACGCTCTCCATGACAAGGAGGGAGTAGTTCACCCTCGGGGCTGAGGGTATGTACCAGTAGCTATGTGTTTGATCTCTCTCTCTCTCTCTCATGTTCTTGAGGTGGTACGATCTTGATGTATCGCGAGCTTTGCTATTATATTTGGATCTTATGATGTTTCTCCCCCTCTACTCTCTTGTAATGGATTGAGTTTTCCCTTTGAAGTAATCTTATCGGATTGAGTTTTTAAGGATTTGAGAACACTTGATGTATGTCTTGCCGTGCTTATCTGTGGTGATAATGGGATATCACGTGATCCACTTGATGTATATTTTGGTGATCAACTTGCGGGTTCCACCCATGAACCTATGCATAGGGGTTGGCACACGTTTTCGTCTTGACTCTCCGGTAGAGACTTTGGGGCACTCTTTGAAGTACTTTGTGTTGGTTTGAATAGATGAATTTGAGATTGTGTGATGCATATCGTATAATCATACCCACGGATACTTGAGGTGACATCGGAGTATCTAGGTGACATTAGGGTTTTGGTTGATTTGTGTCTTAAGGTGTTATTCTAGTACAAACTCTATGATAGATTGAACGGAAAGAATAGCTTCGTGTTATTTTACTACGGACTCTTGAATAGATCGATCAGAAAGGATAACTTTGAGGTGGTTTCGTACCCTACCATAATCTCTTTTTTTGTTCTCCGCTATTAGTGACTTTGGAGTGACTCTTTGTTGCATGTTGAGGGATAGTTATATGATCCAATTATGTTATTATTGTTGAGAGAACTTGCACTAGTGAAAGTATGAACCCTAGGCCTTGTTTCAACGCATTGCAATACCGTTTGTGCTCACTTTTATCATTAGTTACCTTGCTGTTTTTATATTTTCATATTACAAAAACCTATATCTACCATCCATATTGCACCTGTATCACCATCTCTTCGCCGAACTAGTGCACCTATACAATTTACCATTGTATTGGGTGTGTTGGGGACACAAGAGACTCTTTGTTATTTGGTTGCAGGATTGTTTGAGAGAGACCATCTTCATCCTACACCTCCCACGGATTGATAAACCTTAGGTCATCCACTTGAGGGAAATTTGCTACTGTCCTACAAACCTCTGCACTTGGAGGCCCAACAACGTCTACAAGAAGAAGGTTGTGTAGTAGACATTAGGTATGTACTCATTGAAAAAAATTATCAAGCGTCTTGATCTATCTCTATAGATCTTGATGCTCAATATGTAAGCAACTTCACCGAGGTCTTTCTTTGAAAAACTCCTTTCAAAAACTCCTTTATGCTTTCCAGAAAATTCTACATTATTTCCGATCAACAATATGCCATTCACATATATTTATCAGAAATGCTGTAGTGCTTCCACTCACTTTCTTGTAAATACAGGCTTCTCCGCAAGTCTGTATAAAACTATATGCTTTGATCAACTCATCAAAGCGTATATTCCAACTCTGAGATGCTTGCACTAGTCCATAGATGGATCGCTAGAGCCTGCACATTTTGTTAGCACCTTTAGGATCGACAAAACCTTCTGGTTGCATCATATACAACTCTTCATTAAGAAATCCATTAAGGAATGTAGTTTTGACATCCATCTGCCAGATTTCATAAAATGTGGCAATTTGCTAACATGATTTGGACAGACTTAAGCATCGCTACGAGTGAGAAAATCTCATCGTAGTCAACACCTTGAACTTTGTCAAAAACCTTTTTCGACAAGTCTAGCTTTGTAGATAGTAACACTACTATCAGCGTCCGTCTTCCTCTTGAAGATCCATTTATTTTCTATGGCTAGTCGATCATCGGGCAAGTCAACCAAAGTCCACACTTTGTTCTCATACATGGATCCCATCTCAGATTTCATGGTCTCAAGCCACTTCGCGGAATCTGGGCTCATCATCGTTTCCTCATAGTTCGTAGGTTCGTCATGGTCAAGTAACATGACATCCAAAATAGGATCATCGTACCACTCTGGTGTGGATCTCACTCTGGTTGACCTACGAGGTTCGGTAGTAACTTGATCTGAAGTTACATGATCTTCATCATTAGCTTCCTCACTAATTGGTGTAGGAGTCACAGGAAAAGATTTCTGTGATGAACTACTTTCCAATAAGGGAGCGGGTACAGTTACCTCATCAAGTTCTACTTTCCTCCCATTCACTTCTTTCGAGAGAATCTCCTTCTCTAGAAAGGATCCATTCTTTGCAACGAATGTCTTGCCTTCGGATCTGTGATAGAAGGTGTACCCAACTGTCTCCTTTGGGTATCCTATGAAGACACATTTCTCCGATTTGGGTTTGAGCTTATCAGGATGAAACTTTTTCACATAAGCATCGCAACCCCAAACTTTAAGAAACGACAACTTTGGTTTCTTGCCAAAACACAGTTCATATGGTGTCGTCTCAACTGATTTAGATGGTGCCCTATTTAACGTGAATGCAGCTGTCTCTAATGCATAACCCCAAAACGATAGTGGTAAATCGGTAAGAGACATCATAGATTGCACCATATCTAATAAAGTACGGTTACGATGTTCGGACACACCATTGTGCTGTGGTGTTCCAGGTGGCGTGAGTTGCGGAACTATTCCGCATTGTTTCAAATGAAGACCAAACTCGTAACTCAAATATTCTCCTCCACAATCAGATCGTAGAAACTTTATTTTCTTGTTACGATGATTTTCCACTTCACTCTGAAATTATATGAACTTTTCAAATGTTTCAGACTTATGTTTCATCAAGTAGATATACCCATATCTGCTCAAATCATCTGTGAAGGTCAGAAAATAACGATACCCGCCGCGAGCCTCAACACTCATCGGATCGCATACATCAGTATGTATTATTTCCAATAAGTCAGTTGCTCGCTCCATTGTTCCGGAGAACGGAGTCTTAGTCATCTTGCCCATAAGGCATGGTTCGCAAGCATCAAGTGATTCATAATCAAGTGATTCCAAAATCCCATCAGCATGGAGTTTCTTCATGCGCTTTACACCAATATGACCTAAACGGCAGTGCCACAAATAAGTTGCACTATCATTATTAACTTTGCATCTTTTGGCTTCAATATTATGAATATGTGTATCACTACGATCGAGATCCAACAAACCATTTTCATTGGGTGTATGACCATAGAAGGTTTTATTCATGTAAACAGAACAACAATTATTCTCTAACTTAAATGAATAACCGTATTGCAATAAACATGATCAAATCATATTCATGCTCAACGCAAACACCAAATAACACTTATTTAGGTTCAACACTAATCCCGAAAGTATAGGGAGTGTGCGATGATGATCATATCAATCTTGGAACTACTTCCAACACACATCGTCACCTCGCCCTTAACTAGTTTCTGTTCATTCTGCAACTCCCGTTTCGAGTTACTACTCTTAGCAACTGAACCAGTATCAAATGCCGAGGGGTTGCTATAAACACTAGTAAAGTACACATCAATAACATGTATATCCAATATACCTTTGTTCACTTTGCCATCCTTCTTATCCGCCAAGTATCTAGGGCAGTTCCACTTCCAGTGACCATTTCCTTTGCAGTAGAAGCACTCAGTTTCAGGCTTGGGTCTAGCTTGGGCTTCTTCACGGGAGCAGCAACTTGCTTGCCGTTCTTTTTGAAGTTCCCCTTCTTCCCTTTGCCCTTTTCTTGAAACTAGTGGTCTTGTCAACCATCAACACTTGATGCTTTTCTTGATTTCTACCTTCGTCGATTTCAGCATCACGAAGAGCTTGGGAATCGTTTCCGTTATCCCTTGCATATTATAGTTCATCACGAAGTTCTAGTAACTTGGTGATAGTGACTAGAGAACTCTGTCAATCACTATCTTATCTGGAAGATTAACTCCCACTTGATTCAAGTGATTGTAGTACTCAGACATTCTGAGCACATGCTCACTAGCTGAGCTATTCTCCTCCATCTTGTAGGCAAAGTACTTGTCAAAGGTCTCATACCTTTCGACATGGGCATGAGTCTGAAATACTAATTTCAACTCTTGGAACATCTCATATGCTCCGTGGCGTTTCAAAAACGTCTTTGAAGCCCCGATTCTAAGCTGTAAAGCATGGTGCACTAAACTATCAAGTAGTCATCATATCGAGCTTGCCAAACGTTCATAACGTCTGCATTTGCTCCTGCAATCGGTCTGTCACCTAGCGGTGCATCAAGGACATAATTCTTCTGTGCAGCAATGAGGATAATCCTCAGATCACGGATCCAATCCGCATCATTGCTACTAACATCTTTCAACTTAGTTTTCTCTAGGAACATATCAAAAATAAAACAGGGGAGCTAAACGCGAGCTATTGATCTACAACATAGATATGCTAATACTACCAGGACTAAGTTCATGATAAATTAAAGTTCAATTAATCATATTACTTAAGAACTCCCACTTAGATAGACATCCCTCTAATCATCTAAGTGATCACGTGATCCATATCAACTAAACCATGTCCGATCATCACGTGAGATGGAGTAGTTTTCAATGGTGAACATCACTATGTTGATCATATCTTCTATATGATTCACGCTCGACCTTTCGGTCTCCAGTGTTCCGAGGCCATATCTGCATATGCTAGGCTCGTCAAGTTTAACCCGAGTATTCTGCGTGTGCAAAACTGGCTTGCACCCGTTGTATGTGAACGTAGAGCTTATCACACCCGATCATCACGTGGTGTCTCGGCACGACGAACTTTCGCAACGGTGCATACTCAGGGAGAACACTTATACCTTGAAATTTAGTGAGAGATCATCTTATAATGCTACCGTCGATCTAAGCAAAATAAGATGCATAAAAGATAAACATCACATGCAATCAATGTAAGTGATATGATATGGCCATCATCATCTTGTGCCTTTGATCTCCATCTCCAAAGCACCGTCATGATCACCATCGTCACCGGCGCGACACCTTGATCTCCATCGTAGCATCGTTGTCGTCTCGCCAACTATTGCTTCTACGACTATTGCTACCGCTTAGTGATAAAGTAAAGCAATTACATGGCGATTGCATTTCATACAATAAAGCGACAACCATATGGCTCCTGCCAGTTGCCGATAACTTTGTTACAAAACATGATCATCTCATACAATAAAATTTAGCATCATGTCTTGACCATATCACATCACCGCATGCCCTGCAAAAACAAGTTAGACGTCCTCTACTTTGTTGTTGCAAGTTTTACGTGGCTGCTACGGGCTGAGCAAGAACCGTTCTTACCTACGCATCAAAACCACAACGATATTTCGTCAAGTATGTGCTGTTTTAACCTTCACAAGGACCGGGCGTAGCCACACTTGATTCAACTAAAGTTGGAGAAACTGACACCCGCCAGCCACCTGTGTGCGAAGCACGTCGGTAGAACCAGTCTCGCGTAAGCGTACGCGTAATGTCGGCCCGGGCCGCTTCATCCAACAAAACCGCCGAATCAAAGTATGACATGCTGGTAAGCAGTATGACTTGTATCGCCCACAACTCACTTGTGTTCTACTCATGCATATAACATCTACGCATAAACCTGGCTCGGATGCCACCGTTGGGGAATGTAGTAATTTCAAAAAAATTCTTACGCACACGCAAGATCATGGTGATGCATAGCAACGAGAGGGGAGAGTGTTGTCCACGTACCCTCGTAGACCGTAAGCGGAAGCGTTATGAGAACGCGGTTGATGTAGTCGTACGTCTTCACGATCCGCACGATCCAAGTACCGAACGCACGGCACCTCCGAGTTCAGCACACGTTCAGCTCGGTGACATCCCACGAACTCCGATCCAGCAGAGCTTCGAGGGGGAGTTCCGTCAGCACGACGGCGTGATGATGATGCTACCGACACAGGGCTTCTCCTAAGCACTGCTACGATATGACCGAGGTGGATTATGGTGGAGGGGGGCACCGCACACGGCTAAAAGATCAACTGATCAACTTGTGTCTATGGGGTGCCCCCCTCCCCCGTATATAAAGAAGTGGAGGAGGGGGAGGGCCGGCCCTCTATGGCGCGCCCTGGAGGAGTCCTAATCCCACCGGGAGTAGGATCCCCCCTTCCCTAGTTGGACTAGGAGAGAAAGAAGGGGGAGAGAGGGAGGAAGGAAAGGGGGGCACCGCCCCCCTCCTAGTCCAATTCGGACCAGAGGGAGAGGGGGCGTGCGGCCTGCCCTGGTCTCCTCTCTCTCTCCACTGTGGCCCAATATGGCCCATATACTTACGGGGGGGGGGGGTTCCGTTAACCTCCCGGTAATCCGGTAAAATCCCGATTACACCCGGAACCATTCCGATGTCCAAATATAGGCTTCCAATATATCGATCTTTATGTCTTGACCATTTCGAGACTCCTCGTCATGTCCGTGATCATATCCGAGACCCCGAACTACCTTCGGTACATCAAAACACATAAACTCATAATACCGATCGTCACCGAACGTTAAGCGTGCGGACCCTACGGGTTCGAGAACTATGTAGACATGACCGAGACATGTCTCCGGTCAATAACCAATAGCGGAACCTGGATGCTCATATTGGCTCCTACATATTCTACGAAGATATTTATCGGTCAAACCGCATAACAATATACGTTGTTCCCTTTGTCATCGGTATGTTACTTGCCCGAGATTCGATCGTCGGTATCTCAATACCTAGTTCAATCTCGTTACCGGCAAGTCTCTTTACTCGTTCCGTAATGCATCATCCCGCAACTAACTCATTAGTTGCATTGCTTGCAAGGCTTATAGTGATGTGCATTACCGAGAGGGCCCAGAGATACCTCTCCGACAATCGGAGTGACAAATCCTAATCTCGATCTATGCCAACTCAACAAGTACCATCGGAGACACCTGTAGAGCACCTTTATAATCACCCAGTTACGTTGTGACGTTTGGTAGCACACAAAGTGTTCCTCCGGTATTCGGGAGTTGCATAATCTCATAGTCATAGGAACATGTATAAGTCATGAAGAAAGCAATAGCAATATACTAAACGATCAAATGCTAAGCTAACGGAATGGGTCAAGTCAATCACATCATTCTCTAATGATGTGATCCCTTTAATCAAATGACAACTCATGTCTATGGCTAGGAAACTTAACCATGTTTGATTCAACGAGCTAGTCAAGTAGAGGCATACTAGTGACACTCTGTTTGTCTATGTATTCACACATGTACTAAGTTTCCGGTTAATACAATTCTAGCATGAATAATAAACATTTATCATGATATAAGGAAATATAAATAACAACTTTATTATTGCCTCTAGGGCATATTTCCTTCACCTATATGATGCAACAACAACAAGCACACAAGCAAGCAAGGGATACAACACAAAGTAAGCTTGCACAAGTAAAGGCAAGAGATAACCAAGAGTGGAACCGGTGGAGACGAGGATGTGTTACCGAAGTTCCTTCCCTTTGAGAGGAAGTATGTCTCCATTGGAGCGGTGTGGAGGCACAATGCCTCCCAAAAAGCCACTAGGGCCACCGTATTCTCCTCATGCCCTCACACAATGCGAGATGCCGTGAATCCACTATTGGTGCCCTTGATGGAGGCAACCGGGCCTTTACAAACAAGGTTGGGGCTCTCTCCACAACTGAATTGGAGGCTCCCAACGAAACCACGAAGCTTCACCACAATGGAATATGGCTCCGAGGTGACCTCGACCGTCTAGGGTGCTCAAACACCCAAGAATAAAAAAATCCACATAAGAAAGTATGGGGGAATCAAATATCCTTTGGTGGAAGTGTAGATCTAGTTCTCCTCCTTCAAACCCTAGCAAATCAACAAGTTTGAGTGGCTAGAGAGAGAGATCGGGCAAGAAAGCTTGAAGGGCATTAATGGTGGAGAGAGAGAGGCAAGAGGTAAAGAGGGTAGGTGGAAGAACCCCCTTTATATAGGAAACCCTAAGATCCAACCGTTACAACTATTTTTACACTGCAACGGTACAACCGCTCCTCTCCCCGGTACAACCGGGAATCACGGGTGAGCTGCTGAAACCCTAGCAGGTGGTACAACCGGATAACGGATCGGTAGTACCGACCATTGAGAATAACCGGACCAACCGCTTCCCTACCGCTCAACAACAGCCTAGGACCAGAGGGGAGACACCCCCATGTGCGGTGGTCGAGCGGTAGTGCTCCGGAACAACCGCATGCTCCTGGTGCACGAGGTGGCTAAGTCCCAAGTGGTGCAACCGCTCGGACAACTGGTAGTACCGGTATGCAAAGCACAACCGGGACAACCGGGCCATCACCACCCAAGTACCACCACACCACAGAAGCTAGTCCGGTGGTTGGGCGGTACCCGGCCGGTACAACCGCCCGTAGCACCACACCAGGGTTTCTCAAGTGGGATGGCGGTATGATACGTCTCCAACGTATCTATAATTTATGAAGTATTCATGCTATTATATTATCTGTTTTGGATGTTTATGGGCCTTATTAAACACTTTTATATTAGTTTTGGGACTAACCTATTAACCCAGAGCCCAGTGCCAGTTTCTGTTTTTTCCCTTGTTTCAGTGTTTCGCAGTAAAGGAATATCAAATGGAGTCCAAACGGAATGAAACCTTCGGGAGAGTTATTTTTGGAACAGAAGCAATCCAGGGGACTTGGAGTACATGTCAGGGAATCAACGAGGAAGGCACGAGGCAGGGGGGCGCGCCCACCCCCTTGGGCGCGCCCTCCACCCTCGTGGGCCCCTCGTGGCTCCCCTGACCGACTTCTTTCGCCTATATATATATATATATATATATCAATATACCCTAAAACCATCGGGGAACAGAATAGATCGGGAGTTCCGCCACCGCAAGCCTCTGTAGCCACCAAAAACCAATCGGGGCCCTGTTTCGGCACCCTGCCGGAGGGGGGGATCCCTCACCGGTGGCCATCTTCATCATCCCGGCGCTCTCCATGACGAGGAGGGAGTAGTTCACCCTCGGGGCTGAGGGTATGTACCAGTAGCTATGTGTTTGATCTCTCTCTCTCTCGTGTTCTTGAGGTGGTACGAGCTTGATGTATCGCGAGCTTTGCTATTATAGTTGGATCTTATGATGTTTATCCCCCTCTACTCTCTTGTAATGGATTGAGTTTTCCCTTTGAATTTATCTTATCGGATTGAGTCTTTAAGGATTTGAGAACACTTGATGTATGTCTTGCCGTGCTTATCTGTGGTGACAATGGGATATCATGTGATCCACTTGATGTATGTTTTGGTGATCAACTTGCGGGTTCCGCCCATGAACCTATGCATAGGGGTTGGCACACGTTTTCGTCTTGACTCTCCGGTAGAAACTTTGGGGCACTCTTTGAAGTTCTTTGTGTTGGTTTGAATAGATGAATCTGAGATTGTGTGATGCATATCGTATAATCATACCCACGGATACTTGAGGTGACATTGGAGTATCTAGGTGACATTAGGGTTTTGGTTGATTTGTGTCTTAAGGTGTTATTCTAGTACGAACTCTATGATAGATCGAACGGAAAGAATAGCTTCGTGTTATTTTACTACGGACTCTTGAATAGATCGATCAGAAAGAATAACTTTGAGGTGGTTTCGTACCCTACCATAATCTCTTCGTTCGTTCTCCGCTATTAGTGACTTTGGAGTGACTCTTTGTTGCATGTTGAGGGATAGTTATATGATCCAATTATGTTATTATTGTTGAGAGAACTTGCACTAGTGAAAGTATGAACCCTAGGCCTTTTTTCAACGCATTGCAATACCGTTTGTGCTCACTTTTATCATTAGTTACCTTGCTGTTTTTATATTTTCATATTATAAAAACCTATATCTACCATCCATATTGCACCTGTATCACCATCTCTTCGCCGAACTAGTGCACCTATACAATTTACCATTGTATTGGGTGTGTTGGGGACACAAGAGACTCTTTGTTATTTGGTTGCAGGGTTGTTTGAGAGAGACCATCTTCATCCTACACCTCCCACGGATTGATAAACCTTAGGTCATCCACTTGAGGGAAATTTGCTACTGTCCTACAAACCTCTGCACTTGGAGGCCCAACAATGTCTACAAGAAGAAGGTTGTGTAGTAGACATCACGGTACCACCGCCCTGGGGCGGCGGTACAACCGCTTGGGAGGAACCTGGGTAATGGTGGGTGACAAGAAGAGTGTACGTGCAATGATTCACCCCACGGCTTCTGATGTGGATTCCCTCTTGATAGTACGGGTTTCCTACGACCAAGGAAATAAACACGTAGAAAACTCCTTCTTCGATCTTTTCCTTCCAAAGAGAATGCTTAATCGATGCAAACCTGAGCATAGAGGACCTGTAGAGCTAAACACATGATTAGACCATAAGGAGAGTTGTCATCATCATCCAAAACACTAAGACGGGAAATGTCCTAACACTCGGGCGCGCCCGTGGTCTACCTGTCATATACCACCAATGTGGGCTGCCCGGGTGCGCGCCATCCAAGCAGATAGGTCAGCACAGAGTGCCCCACGGAGGCCCCCGTTGCACGTTACCATGAAATGAACGGCGCGGAGGGCCTCATCGCCCGCGCTCCCCTAGGAGGCGGGTACTCGAACACCATTTATGAAAGTAATTTGAGTTTAATGGCCTTGGTGATCCAAAAAACCTTAGTTGACTCATCCACACGTTTAATATTATTACTATTGCAGAACTGGTTAGTAGTGGCGGGCGCAAAAGGCCCATTAGTGGCGGGCATGGCTCTCAGGGGGGGCTTCACTGACCTTCCGTCACTACTAACAGGTCATCAGTGGCAGGCGCTAGGCCCGCGACTGGTAAAATGTTAGCACTAGTGGGTGGAACCTCCTACCCGCCAGTAGTAGACGCAGACGCCCACCCGCTACCGCTAATTAAGTTATTACACTAGTGGCAAACACTTTGCTCTGCACGCCACTGATGACATTTTCCCAAATTAATAATATTTGGGTGAGGATCCAAGCCGCGTTGCACTAGTGCTGGTCCATCCTATGGCGTACTGGTGGTGGGAAGAGGAGAGCACTCATGCGCGCACGCTCATGAGTGGTGAGCAGAGGAGGCGCCAATTGAGCACCCCGTCGACTGTGTCGGATGAACACGTTGCCATCAGATCCGCGTTGGACGAGCTCCAGGGCCTCGAAGTAGAGGCCACGAGTTCGCACCCGATGTTGGCCAATGGAGGAGGTGATGGGGCGGTGATCATGTGCGAGCGCTAGTCGGTGTCGAGGAGAGGAGTCTCTAGGTGAAAACCTGGTTGACAACTTACCGGACGAGCATTGTGTTGCCAGATCCATGCTGGAGGAGGCCGGATCTGCACGTTGCCGTCAAATCCTTGCTGGACAATCTCCATGCGCTCGGGCGCGGGGAGAGGGAGAGGGAGGGAGTGAGGGAGAGAGATGTTTTAGGAAAGCAGGTGGATGAGAGAACATGGAAATAGACAATGGGAATGAAGATCTGTGAGAGGATCATTCGATCAATCGGAAGGAACCATTTTGTCCACGTCGAATGGCGGAAGTACCACTGACGGGCTCTAGATTGTGCCCTCCACTAGTAATATAGTTATTTTGTAGTGGTGGGTTCTTTCTCGTGCATGTAGGAGGCTTCGCTCCCCACGCCCGTGGGAAAAATGTGAGCACGAAAAAAGCTATGTCCCATACAGTAAAGTTCGGCCAAACTTCACTGGGCCCAAAACTGCAATGATTGGTCCGAATTGCAAGTTGAGAGTGAAGTTGGGCCGATCTTTTTTTTGTCCTTGTTGCATGTCTATCATTGACATGCAACTGGGCTCTTTGATTTTTTTGTCCAGATTTGCACGTCCACCCTTTTGACTCATAACTAGGCACGACTTTCTTTTCGTTGCAGTTGCAAATCCATCATCGAACCGCAACTAGGTTTTTTTTGCCTCGGTTCCAAGTCCATCCTTGACTTGCAATTGGTCTCGGGTTTTTTTGTCTTAGTTGCAAGTACGCCATCAGCTCGCAACTAGGCCTGGTCCTTTTTTCCGTCTCATTTGCAAGTTCCCCATTGACATGCAATTTGGCCCTTAATCCTTCTTTTGTCCCAATTGCCAGCTTACACTTTGACTCACAAGCGGACCTGCCTTTTTTCCACCTCAGTTGCAAGTCCATAATCCACTAGCAATTAGGGCTGACTTTTTTTCGTCCGAGTTATAAGTCAACCATCGGCTCACACCTGGGTCTGATCCCTTTTTGTCCTAGTTACAAGTCAACCATATCAAGTAACTGAAGAAATGAATGCAAGCCTCCTGACTCCATTCACGTCAGATGAAGTAAAGGCAACACTTTGAATTCAATCGAGAGTTAGGTACAATAATCTTCAGATATGACAATACCTCCCCCAAAGCATTCTCAAGTGTTGGAATTAGGGCACCAACCACGAACAGGAGCTTTATAACACTCCAGAAAGGGACGTTTGATGAAGTCGGCATCCTCGTACTCTTGAACATTTTTTCCACATTCGCGAACATTTTTAGAACTCGTGAACGTTTTTTTCAAATTCACAACCATTTTTTGAATCTACAAACAATTTTTGAACTCGTGAATATTTTTTGGTATCACAAATATTTTTGGAACTCATGAACATTTTTTTAATCGCCAAATTCGTGAACATTTTTTAAATTAGGGCATAATGTTGAAATTCATCAACTTTTATTAAACAATTACCTGAAAAATGTTAGCTTTTTACCCCAAATGCACTTTCATGTTTTGAAAAGAAAAAGGTATTTAACTAGTGCCCAACTAGACGTTTTTTTGGGTACGTACACGTTTCTATGTTTTTTTCTTGAGATTAGCGAGATACATGACCGATCGTTGATTTTTTTTTGACGTGAACCGATCGTTGATTTGACACAGCCAGTGCCCAATTAGCGAGACGCGAGCTACGGATATGTATTTGTCTATAAACATGGCAGTGCTATTTTTTGTGCTGGGCTGCACTAACGAGCTAAACAAACAAAATGATCTATTTTTTTTTTGCGGGGACAAACAAAATGATCTAGAAAGAAGCTAAAAAGAAAAAACAACAGAGGGGCCACAAACAATTGTGATGCCATCTTATATGTATTTTTTAAATTATTTGATTGTTTATCATATGTGTCATATGTCATCTTATATGTGATCTAATTATGTCACATCTAGATGAGGCCTAGACACACTCAATATCTAGCTTCAGCCCACGTAGTAATTTTCATTGAAGTGGTAAAAAAATTCCAAAAAAATGCAGAAAACCCAATCTTACTCGCTTCAATATAGGTATATAGATATTTCGAACCTACTAGAAATTACAAGTTCTATAGTCCTGATCGTCATCTCTAACCTTAAGGTCGAACTCGAACCGATGCAAGGATTTAACACGGCAAACCTCTGTGCGCATCCAACAATCAGGATTGAACATCCTCATCTCTACCAGAATCTGTGCTGCGACCATGTTCCATTCCGATACGAGACGTCGGCGCAAATCCTCGGACAGACCAACTTCCCACCCCCACGGCAGCACGGTGAACTCCGCCGCGGCGTTCCTCCGCACGCAGAAGACCGGCAAATGGCCCCACGCGAGGGCAACGCCTGAGTAGGAGACCAGCACCTCCCCGCCGTTGGAGCACCACGGGTGAAGGGCGGAGGGGTTCTCGACGCGCACGATGAGCGTGAATGCCGGAGAAACCGTGGGGCCAACCGTCGCGTTAAGCCCCGTGAAGGCGGCCAGCTCCATGGAGAACACGGCATCTTCCGTCGTGGGTGAGGACAGGATGGAAACGATCATAACCACTAACCCGGCTGCCATGAATACACAAGCGAACGCATTGCGGGCTCTTAGCTCGATTGCACCCCAGGGGTCCAGGTCCACGTCAATCGGTTCCGGAGCGTCGACGCTTATGGCAACCATGAATTTTGTCCTAGGCCTTGAGCTATTGACAAGAACCACCGCCGTAAGCCGTAGCAAAATCCGGTCACCAGAATATTGGCCGGTAACTCAACGAAAAACTTTCCTGTATATAAGGAGTACTAGTACCGAACTACCGATCGAGCACAACCCCTGCCACAAATAACGCAAGAGATATATCTCTTTTAAACAGGAAACACGTGGAGAGATGGACCAGGTGAGCCTATAAATTCATAAACAGGCTGCTCATGAAAAAGTAGAAGTGCGCCATGAAGGTTCGAAATCTGTATTCCCTTCGCGAGGATCTAAACAGGGCAGCGGTTGTTGTCCTGTGGATACCCCTCTTATTCTGGATACCCCTCGGTTGCATGGTTTTCCGCGTGAACGGCCTGCCTCCCAAATTCTCCGTTCAGGTCAGCGAGGCCAGGAGTCCCGAGGTTCCCCGCGCGGCGGTCCCAGCCGACCCCGTCTCCACTACCACTACCAGTACCGCCTTCAACATTACCCTGCACGCCGTCAACCGGCGCCCCGCGGACAGGTGCTACCGCCAAGGCGAGGCGGTTGTGCTCTACTCCGGCCTCACCGTCGCGTGGGGCCGCACGCCGCGCTTCTGCGTGGGCGCGATGCATACACGGGACGTGACGGTCGTGGCATGGGCCGACGACGGTGTCCAGTTGCCTACCTTGCTCAGAGACCAGATGGCGATGGAGCGGCGTGCTGGCTCGGTGGAGCTCGATGTCGATCTGAGGCTGTTCCGGAGCGATGACGGCTCGGCCAGACCAACGTGGATGCGGTGCAAGGTGACGACGGGTGGACCCAAGCAGATGGACGGAGTTCCATGCACAGTATTCGCTCTGCAGAATTGGGCCTCGGATGTTGCCCCGTGTTGGATGCAGTGATTTTCAACAATGTGTTTGTTTTTCTACCTAGTTATTTATGCAGGGCTTCTAAAAAAAAGTTATTTATGCAGGGAGCCGATCCCAACCTGTCAGAGGACTAAAAATTTCGGTTTACTCATCTAACCAGTGTCTTGCCGAAGTAGTAAAACCATTAGAGGAGTACTAAAATTTACTACCTCTATCCTGGTTTATTGGCCACTTCGTATTTTATGTCAAATTCTGACCATAAATTAAACTAATAACATGTTAATACATGTCATAAAAAATCATATCGTTGGATTTGTATTTAAACATAGTTTTCAATGAAATAATTTTTTGTGACATGCATTGACATTTCTTTAGTTAAAACCATGGTCAAAATTTGACACTGAATACGAAGGGGACTAATAAACCAGGACGGATGTAGTACTCCGAGCTTCCATCCAGGAGTAAAAACACTCCCCCGCTCGGTAGCTGAGTCAAACACGCTCGCCTCACCTACTGCCGCTCCACCGCCCAAATCACCACCCCGCCACCCAAATCACCTCCCTGCCTCTTCCTATGGCTAGATACGGTCGCCGCTGCTCGCCGTTGCCCAAATGCAATGCTTTGCCAGCGGATCCACGCCGCAACGCCTCCTCCTCCCGCGCCGCACCAGCCTGACTCCTTCCATTCAGCGGAGGCGGCGGCACGTGCATACGACATCAAGTCAGTGCACTTGTACGGCGACATCGCCGGTCGTAACTTCCCGACAGCTGTCTACCGCCATCGAAGCCGTCGATGGACCGATGGGTGGCCACTCCACACCAGCGGCAGGAGGACCGAGTAGCCAGCGAGCTTCTCATGGCGGAGGCTGCCGGTGAGGCGTACATGGTGGAGCTCCGTCGAAGCTTCCCGGAGCGCCGCCTGTACACAGAGTTTGCTGCACGCAGGACCGAAGTCATCGATCTATCGAGCGATGAGGACGGTGACGTCAACAGAGACAACCCGGACCCAATGATTAGCGATATGAGTAGGGCGGAATGGAAGGCACTAGAGGAAGAATCGGACTAGGTTTCAAATTTCATTTCTAGTTCTATGTAAAATATCTTGCTAAAATTTTGGATTCCGTTTCTAATTGTATGTAAAATATCTTGCTAAAAGTTTGAATTTTGTTTCTAGTTGTATGCAAAATATTTATGATTTGCACAATATGTTTTATGTACTAGTTTGAAACTAATTTAGCACCTAATTTGTGTCATATGTCTTTAATTTGTTTCTACTCCACTAAATTTAGAACTTCGGCTAGAAACAATCAAAACTTAGAGGAGTAAAAATACTCCACTAATGTTTACTCGGTCGTTTACTCCTATAAAATTTAGGAGATCGGCTAGAGATGCCCTTAGGCCTTGTACAATGCGAAGTGTTAAGTGATGTGTGTAGTAAGGTAAATCCAACTTTTCTTAAGTACAAGTGCTTATCTCTATAGGAGAGCTTTCTAATTTAGTGTCTATGCTCTATCAATAAGCACAAATGCTTTGAAACGGTTCATTTCTCTAAGCACCTCTCGTAAGCACCTTGCGGTCACTACCGAAATCGACCACTTTGCCGAGTGCTCGAGAAACTTGGCGAAGCCCTGAAAAAACTCGGCAAAGACTTTGCCGAGAACTATTCTTGACAAAAGGTATACGCCCCCCCCAGAACTTTGTCGTGCGCCGTTTCTCACGCACTCAACCTACATGTTGTCGAGAACCAAAGGGGCATCTCGACAAAATAAAGTGACTTCACGACCATTAAGAAAGACGTTCTCACAGCCAAAGAATATGCTAATGTAAATAATTATATTAGAGAGCATTCATTCATCATATTTAAATTCAATGAAATTTGAATTGAGGAAATTTCAAAGCCTCAAAATTAAATAAAAGGAAAAACCTAACATTTATTCAGATCCTCCTAAATGACTTGTTAAACTGAGGAAATTTTGAAGAGCTTATAATAAGTACCAGACTGAAAGATCGTGGAGCCTAGAGGGGGGTGAATATGCGCTTTAAAATAATTACGATTTAGACTTGAACAAATGCGGAACAAAACCAGCGTTTAATTTGTCAAGCACAAAACCTTAAACAACTAGGCTCACCTATGTGCACCAACAACTTATGCTAAGAAAGATAAACAACTAAGCGATCGCAAAATATATAACAAGAAACACACTATGTCTATCACAAATTAAAGTGCATAATTAAAAAGGCTCGGATAAGAGAAAACCGAGGCACGCGGAGACAACGATGTATCCTGAAGTTCAAACCCTTGCAGATGCTAATCTCCGTTTGAAGCGGTGTGGAGGCACAATGCTCCCCAAAATGCCACTAGGGCCACCGTAATCTCCTCAGGCCCTCGCACAATGCAAGATGTCGTGATTCCATTAAGGGGCCCTTGAGGGCGGTCACCGAACCTGTACAAATGGCAACCCTTGAGGGTGGTCACCAAACTCGTGCACTTTAGCAACCCTTGTGGGCGTTCACTGGAACCCATACAAATTGCTCGGGGCCATCTCCACAACCTAATTGGAGACCCCGACGCTTGCCCAGAGCTTCACACCACAATGATTGAGCTCCGAACACACCAACCGTCTAGGGCACCAAAGCACCCAAGAGGAACACGCTCTAGGAAGCCCAAACACCCAAGAGTAATAAGCTTGTCATCTTTCACTTCCACGTTTCACCGTGGAGAACTCAAACTGATGCAACCAATGCAATAGGGCACACAAAGTGCCCAAGTCCCTCACTCTCAAATCCCACCAAAGCAATGAAAGCTACGGAGCAAAATAAGAGGAAGAACAAGAAGGAGAACACCAAGAACTCCAAGATCTAGATCCAAGGCGTTCCCCTCACATAGAGGAGAAGGTGCTTGGTGGAAATGTGGATCTAGATCTCCTCTTTCTTTCCCCACAAGAACTAGCAAGAATCATTGGGGGGATTGAGATAGCAAGCTCGAAGAAGGTCAACAATGGCGGCAAAACACGAGCTCCAAAGATAAGATGCAATGGGGAAGAAGAACCCCTTTTATAGGCCTCTCCAAATCCAACCGTTATGCGCACAGCCCGTGCACACGCGGTAGTACCGCTCGGGCGAGCGGTACTTCCGCTGGCACGGTAGTTTCAGCCGTAACGAGCAACTACGAAAAACAAGGAGGCGGTAGTGCCGCCGAAGCGGTACTACCCGCTCCCACCAGCGGTACTACCGCTAGGCGTTGCGAGTACAGGTGAAACCGCGGTAGTAGAGTAGAGCAACACGGTACTACTGCAAGGGGCGGTACTACCGCCCACTACTGCCGCTCTACTTCCGCGCAGAGGAAAACTGTATCGAGAAGCTAAAATATAAGCGGAGGTTCCTGCAGTAGTAGAAGGCCGGAAGTACCGCGCAAGCGGTACTACCGCGGTCTACTACCGCTCGACTGCTGTTGAGGGAAGTATCCAGAAGCCCAAGAATAGCGGAAGTGCCCGCGGCACTGGAACCATGGAAGTACCACGCAAGCGGTACTACCGCTGACTAGAGCGGCACCACCGCTAGAGTGCAACAAAAGGCCTAAGAAAAATAGATGGATCCAGGAAATCCTGAACTGCCATAACTTCTACAAATGAGCTCCGAATTGAGCAAACTCAAGCTTGTTAGATAGATGACGACAAGTACTATCCATAGTAAGAAGAGGCAGTAGAAGAAACACCAATGATATAATTATGTGAAACCTCTATGAGAGAAGAACCAGCAAAAACTCTAACATCGAAAACATCATAGAAGATGCATATATGAACTCCATTTTCAATGACTCGAGTTTGTCATGAAGATGATAAAATGCTCTAAACTCACAAAGAGATAAATCTGTTGGGGAAAGCAGTAATTTCAAAAAAATTCCTACGATCACGCAAGATCTATCTAGGTGATGCATAGCAACGAGAGGGGAGAGTGTTGTCTACGTACCCTCGTAGACCAAAAGCGGAAGCGTCATGACAACGCGGTTGATGTAGTCGTACGTCTTCACGATCTGACCGATCCTAGCACCGAAGGTACGGCACCTCCGCGATCTGCACACGTTCAGCTCGGTGACCTCCCACGAACTCTAGATCCAGATGAGGTCGAGGGAGAGTTTCGTCAGCACGACGGCGTGATGGCGATGATGACGAAGTTACCGACGCAGGGCTTTGCCTAAGCACTACAACGATATGACCGAGGTGGAAATCTGTGAAGGGGGACACCGCACACGGCTAAACAATCAACTTGTGTCTACGGGGTGCCCCCCTCCCCCGTATATAAAGGAGTGGAGGAGGGGAGGGCCGGCCCTCTCATGGCGCGCCCAAGGGAGGAGTCCTACTCCCAGTAGGAGTAGGTTTCCTCCCTTCCCTTGTTGGAGTAGGAGAAGAAGCAAGAGGGAGAGAGAGGGAAGGAAAGGGGGGCCCGCCCCACCCCCCACCCAATTAGAATTGGGCTTGGGGGGGCGCCCTCCACCTGGTCGCCTCCTTCTCTCTCCCACTAAGGCCCAATAAGGCCCATTGACTCCCCAGGGGGTTCCGGTAACCCCCCGACACTCCGGTAAATGCCCGAACTCATACGGAACCCTTCCGGTGTCCAAACATAGCCTTCCAATATATCGATCTTTATGTCTCGACCATTTCGAGACTCCTCGTCATGTCCATGATCACATCCGGGACTCCTAACTACCTTCGGTACATCAAAACACATAAACTCATAATACCGATCGTCATCGAATGTTGAGCGTGCGGACCCTACGGGTTCGAGAACTATGTAGACATGACCGAGACTCACTTTCCGTCAATAACCAATAGCGGAACCTGGATGCTCATATTGGTTCCTACATATTCTACGAAGATCTTTATCGGTCAAACCGCATAACAACATACGTTGTTCCCTTTGTCATCGGTATGTTACTTGCCCGAGATTCGATCGTCGGTATCTCAATACCTAGTTCCATCTCGTTACCGGCAAGTCTCTTTACTCGTTCCGTAATGCATCATCCCGCAACTAACTCATTAGTCACATTGCTTGCAAGGCTTATAGTGATGTGCATTACCGAGAGGGCCAAGAGATACCTCTCCGTAACACGGAGTGACAAATCCTAATCTCGATCTATGCCAACCCAACAAACACCATCGGAGACACCTGTAGAGCATCTTTATAATCACCCAGTTAAATTGTGACGTTTGATAGCACACTAACTGTTCCTTCAGTATTCGGGAGTTGCATAATCTCATAGTTATAGGAACATGTATAAGTCATGAAGAAAGCAATAGCAATAAACTAAACGATCATAGTGCTAAGCTAACGGATGGGTCAAGTCAATCACATCATTCTCTAATGATGTGATCCCGTTCATCAAATGATAACACATGTCTATGGCTAGGAAACTTAACCATCTTTGATTGGCGAGCTAGTCAATGTAGAGGCATACTATTGACACTCTGTTTGTCTATGTATTCACACATGTACTAAGTTTCCTGTTAATACAATTCTAGCATGAATAATAAACATTTATCATGATATAAGGAAATATAAATAACAACTTTATTATTGCCTCTAGGGCATATTTCCTTCAGTCTCCCACTTGCATTAGAGTCAATAATCTAGATTACATTGTAATGATTCTAACACCCATGGAGTCTTGGTGCTGATCATGTTTTGCTCGTGAGAGAGGCTTAGTCAATAGGTCTGCAACATTCAGATCCGTATGTATCTTGCAAATCTCTATGTCCCCTTCCGACACTTGATGACGAATGGAATTGAAGCGTCTCTTGATGTGCTTGGTTCTCTTGTGAAATCTGTATTCCTTCACCAAGGCAATTGCTCCAGTACTGTCACAAAAGATTTTCATTGGACCCGATGCACTTGGTATGACACCTAGATTGGATATGAACTCCTTCATCCAGACTCCTTCATTTGCTGCTTCCGAAGCGGCTATGTATTCCGCTTCACACGTAGATCCCGCCACGACGCTCTGCTTAGAACTACACCATCTGACAGCTCCACCGTTCAATATAAACACGTATCCGGTTTGCGACTTAGAGTCATCCGGATCAGTGTCAAAGCTTCCATCGACGTAACCATTTACGACGAGCTCTTTGTCACCTCCATAAACGAGAAACATATCCTTAGTCCTTTTCAGGCATTTCAGGATGTTCTTGACCGTTGTCCAGTGATCCACTCCTGGATTACTTTGGTACCTCCCTACTATACTTATAGCAAGGCACACATCAGGTCTGGTACACAACATTGCATACATGATAGAACCTATGGCTGAAGCATAGAGAATGACTTTCATTTTCTCTCTATCTTCTGCAGTGGTCGGGCATTGAGTCTCACTCAACTTCACACCTTGTAACATAGGCAAGAACCCTTTCTTTGACTGGTCCATTTGAACTTCTTCAAAACCTTATCAAGGTATGTGCTTTGTGAAAGTCCAATTAAGCGTCTTGATGAATCTCTATAGATCTTGATGCCCAATATATAAGCAGCTTCACCGAGGTCTTTCATTGAAAAACTTTTATTCAAGTATCCTTTTATGCTATCCAGAAATTCTATATCATTTCCAATCAACAATATGTCATCCACATATAATATTAGAAATGCTACAGAGCTCCCACTCACTTTCTTGTAAATACATGCTTCTCCAAAAGTCTGTATAAAACCATATGCTTTGATCACACTATCAAAACGTTTATTCCAACTCCGAGAGGCTTGCGCCAGTCCATAAATGGATCGCTGGAGCTTGCACACTTTGTTAGCATCCTTTGGATCGACAAACCCTTCTGGTTGCATCATATACAACTCTTCTTCCAGAAATCCATTCAGGAATGCAGTTTTGACATCCATTTGCCAAATCTCATAATCATAAAATGCGGCAATTGCTAACATGATTCGGACAGACTTAAGCATCGCTACGGGCGAGAAAGTCTCGTCGTAGTCAACTCCTTGAACTTGTCGAAAACCTTTCGCAACAAGTCGAGCTTTGTAGACAGTAACATTACCGTCAGCGTCAGTCTTCTTCTTGAAGATCCATTTATTCTCGATGGCTTGCCGATCATTGAGCAAGTCAACCAAAGTCCATACTTTGTTCTCATACATGGATCACATCTCAGATTTCATGGCCTCAAGCCATTGCGCGGAATCTAGGCTCATCATCGCTTCCTCATAGTTTGTAGATTCGTTATGGTCTAGTAACATGACGTCCAGAACAAGATTACCGTACCACTCTGGTGCGGATCTTACTCTGGTAGACCTACGAGGTTCAGTAGTAACTTGATCTGAAGTTTCATGATCACTATCATTAGCTTCCTCACTAATTGGTGTAGGAATCACTGGAACTGATTTCTGTGATGAACTACTTTCCAATTCGGGAGAAGGTACAATTACCTCATCAAGTTCTACTTTCCTCCCACCCACTTCTTTCGAAAGAAATGCCTTCTCTAGAAAGGATCCATTCTTAGCAACGAATATCTTGCCTTCGGATCTGTGATAGAAGGTGTACCCAACAGTCTCCTTTTGGTATCCTATGAAGACACATTTCTCCGATTTGGGTTCGAGCTTATCAGGTTGAAGCTTTTTCACATAAGCATCGCAGGCCCAAACTTTCAGAAAATGACAACTTGGGTTTCTTGCCAAACCATAGTTCATAAGGTGTCGTCTCAACGGATTTAGATGGTGCCCTATTTAACGTGAATGCATCTGTCTCTAAAGCATAACCCCAAAATGATAGCGGTAAATCAGTAAGAGACATCATAGATTGCACCATATCTAATAAAGTGCGGTTACGACGTTCGGACACACCATTACGTTGTGGTGTTCCAGGTGGCGTGAGTTGCGAAACTATTCCACATTGTTTCAAATGAAGACCAAACTCGTAACTCAAATATTCTCCTCCACGATCAGATCATATAAACTTTATTTTCTTGTTACGATGATTTTCCACTTCACTTTGAAATTCTTTGAACTTTTCAAATGTTTTAGACTTATGTTTCATCAAGTAGATATACCCATATCTGCTCAAATCATCTGTGAAGGTTAGAAAATAACGATACCCGACGCGAGCATCAACACTCATCGGACCGCATACATCGGTATGTATTATTTCCAACAAGTCTGTTGATCGCTCCATAGTTCCGGAGAACGGAGTCTTAGTCATCTTGCCCATGAGGCATGGTTCACAAGTATCAAGTGATTCATAATCAAGTGATTCCAAAAGTCCATCATCATGGAGTTTCTTCATGCCCTTTACACCAATATGACCTAAACGGCAGTGCCACAAATAAGTTGCACTATCATTATTGAAATTATATCGTTTGTCTTCAATACTATGAATATGTGTATCACTACTATCGAGATTCAACAAAAATAGACCACTCATCAAGGGTGCATGACCATAAAAGATATTACTCATATAAATAGAACAACCATTATTCTCTGATTTAAATGAATAACTGTCTCGCATCAAACAAGATCTAGATATAATGTTCATGCTCAACGCTGGCACCAAATAACAATTATTCAGGTCTAAAACTAATCCAGAAGGTAGATGTAGAGGTAGCGTGCCGACCGCGATCACATCGACTTTGGAACCATTTCCCACGCGCATCATCACCTCGTCCTTAGCCAATCTTTGCTTAATCCGTAGCCCCTGTTTCGAGTTGCAAATATGAGCAACAAAACCAGTATCAAATACCCAGGCGCTACTGCGAGCATTACTTAAGTGCACATCAATAACATGTATATCAAATATACCTTTCACTTTGCCATCCTTCTTATCCGCCAAATACTTGGGGCAGTTCCGCTTCCAGTGACCAGTCCCTTTGCAGTAGAAGCACTCAGTCTCAGGTTTAGGTCCAGACTAGGGTTTCTTCACTTGAGCAGCAACTTGCTTGCCGTTCTTCATGAAGTTCCCCTTCTTCCCTTTGCCCTTCTTCTTGAAACTGGTGGTCTTGTTGACCATCAACACTTGATGCTCCTTCTTGATTTCTACCTCCGCAGCTTTTAGCATCGCGAAGAGCTCGGGAATCGTCTTACCCATCCCTTGCATATTATAGTTCATCACGAAGCTTTTGTAGCTTGGTGGCAGTGATTGAAGAACTCTGTCAATGACACTATCATCAGGAAGATTAACTCCTAGTTGAGTCAAGTGGTTGTGGTACCCAGACATTCTGTGTATATGTTCACTGACAGAACTATTCTCCTCCATTTTGCAGCTATAGAACTTATTGGAGACTTCATATCTCTCAATCCGGGCATTTGCTTGAAATATTAACTTCAACTCCTGGAACATCTCATATGCTCCATGACGTTCAAAACGTCGTTGAAGTCCCGGTTCTAAGCCGTAAAGCATGGCCCACTGAACTATCGAGTAGTCATCAACACGCGTCTGCCAGGCATTCACAATGTCTGCAGTTGCTGGCGCGGGTGGTACACCTAGTGGTGCTTCCAGGACGTAATTCTTCTGTGCAGCAATGAGGATAATCCTCAAGTTACGAACCCGGTCCGTGTAATTGCTACCATCATCTTTCAACTTAGCTTTCTCTAGGAACGCATTAAAATTCAACGGAACAGTAGCACGGGCCATTTATCTACAACGACATAGACATGCAAAATACTATCAGGTACTAAGTTCATGATAAATTAAAGTTCAATTAATCATATTACTTAAGAACTCCCACTTAGATAGACATCCCTCTAATCATCTAAGTGATCACGTGATCCAAATCAACTAAACCATGTCCGATCATCACATGAGATGGAGTAGTTTTCAATGGTGAACATCACTATGTTGATCATATCTACTATATGATTCACGCTCGACCTTTCGGTCTCAGTGTTCCGAGGCCATATCTGCATATGCTAGGCTCGTCAAGTTTAACCCGAGTATTCTGCGTGTGCAAAACTGGCTTGCACCCGTTGTATGTGAACGTAGAGCTTATTACACCCGATCATCACGTGGTGTCTTGGCACGACGAATTGTCGCAATGGTGCATATTCAAGGAGAACACTTATACCTTGAAATTTAGTGAGAGATCATGTTATAATGCTACCGCTGAACTCAGCAAAATAAGATGCAAAAAGGATAAACATCACATGCAATCAATATAAGTGATATGATATGGCCATCATCATCTTGTGCCTTTGATCTCCATCTCCAAAGCAGCGTCATGATAACCATCATCACCGGCGCGACACCTTGATCTCCATCGTAGCATCATTGTCGTCTCGCCAACTATGGCTTCTACGACTATCGCTACCGCTTAGTGATAAAGTGAAAACAATTACATGGCGATTGGATTGCATACAATAAAGCGACAACCATATGGCTCCTGCCAGTTGCCGATAATTCTGTTACAAAACATGATCATCTCATACAATAAAATATAGCATCATGTCTTGACCATATCACATCACAACATGCCCTGCAGAAACAAGTTAGACGTTCTCTACTTTGTTTGTTGGAAGTTTTACGTGGCTGCTACGGGCTTAGCAAGAACCGTTCTTACCTACGCATAAAAAACCACAATGATTTTTCGTCAAGTGTGTTTTTTAACCTTCAACAAGGACCGGGCGTAGCTACACTCGATTCAACTAAAGTTGGAGAAACAGACACCCACTAGCCACCTGTGTGCGAAGCACGTCGGTAGAACCAGTCTCGCGTAAGCGTACGCGTAATGTCGGTCTGGGCCACTTCATCCAACAATACCGCCGAATCAAAGTATGACATGCTGGTAAACAGTATGACTATTATCGCCCACAACTCTTGGTGTTCTACTCGTGCAAATAACATCTACGCATAGACCTGGCTCGGATGCCACTGTTGGGGAACGCAGTAATTTCAAAAAAAATTCCTACGATCACGCAAGATCTATCTAGGTGATTGCTACCTCTTGAGCACTGCGTTGGTTTTCCCTTGAAGAGGTAAGGGTGATGCAGCAAAGTAGCATAAGTATTTCCCTCAGTTTTTGAGAACCAAGGTGTCAATCCAGTAGGAGGCTACGCGCGAGTCCCTCGCACCTACACAAAACAAATAAATCCTCGAAACCAACGCGATAAGGGGTTGTCAATCCCTTCACGGCCACTTGCGAGAGTGAGATCTGATAGATATGATAGGATAATATTTTTGGTATTTTTGTGATAAAGATGCAAAGTAAAATAAAAGCAAAGTAAAAAAGCAAGGAAATAAACAAGTGCTGGAAGATTATTATGATGAAGATAGACCCGGGGGCCATAGGTTTCACTAGTGGCTTCTCTCGAGAGCATAAGTATTTTATGGTGGGTGAACGAATTACTGTTGAGCAATTGACAAAATTGAGCATAGTTATGAGAATGTCTAGGTATGATCATGTATATAGGCATCACGTCCGAGAGAAGTAGACCGACTCCTGCCTGCATCTACTACTATTACTCCACTCATCGACCGCTATCCAGCATGCATCTAGAGTATTAAGTTCATGGAAACAGAGTAACGCCTTAAGCAAGATGACATGATGTAGAGGAATAAATTCATGCAATATGATAAAAAACCCCATCTTGTTATCCTCGATGGCAACAATACAATACGTGCCTTGCTGCCCCTACTGTCACTGGGAAAGGACACCGTAAGATTGAACCCAAAGCTAAGCACTTCTCCCATTGCAAGAAAGATCAATCAAGTAGGCCAAACCAAACTGATAATTCGAAGAGACTTGCAAAGATAACCAATCATACATAAAAGAATTAAGAGAAGATTCAAATATTGTTCATAGATAATCTTGATCATAAACCCACAATTCATCGGTCTCAACAAACACACCGCAAAAAGAAGATTACATCGAATAGATCTCCACGAGAGAGGGGGAGAACATTGTATTGAGATCCAAAAAGAGAGAAGAAGCCATCTAGCTACTAACTATGGACCCGAAGGTCTGAGGTAAACTACTCACACTTCATCGGAGAGGCTATGGTGTTGATGTAGAAGCCCTCCGTGATGGATGCCCCCTCCGGCGGAGCTCCGGAACAGGCCCCAAGATGGGATCTCGTGGGTACAGAAGGTTGCGGCGGTGGAATTAGGTTTTTGGCTCCGTATCTGATCGTTTGGGGGTACGTAGGTATATATAGGAGGAAGGAGTACGTCGGTGGAGCAAGAGGGGGCCCACGAGGGTGGAGGGCGCGCCCTGGGGGGGTGGCGCGCCCCCTACCTCGTGGCCTCCTCTTTTGTTTCTTGACGTAGGGTCCAAGTCTCCTGGATCATAATCTTCCTAAAAATCACGTTCCCGAAGGTTTCATTCCGTTTGGACTCCGTTTGATATTCCTTTTCTGCGAAACTCTGAAATAGGCAAAAAACAGCAATTCTGGGCTGGGCCTCCGGTTAATAGGTTAGTCCCAAAAGTAATATAAAAGTGAATAATAAAGCCCAATAATGTCCAAAACAGTAGATAATATAGCATGGAGCAATCAAAAATTATAGATACGTTGGAGACGTATCAGGCATCCCCAAGCTTAATTCCTGCTCGTCCTCGAGTAGGTAAATGATAAAAATAGAATTTTTGATGCGGAGTGCTACTTGGCATAATTTCAATGTAATTCTTCTTAATTGTGGTATGAATATTCAGATCCGAAAGATTCAAGACAAAAGTTTAATATTGACATAAAAATAATAATACTTCAAGCATACTAACAAAGCAATTATGTCTTCTCAAAATAACATGGCCAAAGAAAGTTATCCCTACAAAATCATATAGTCTGGCTATGCTCTATCTTCACCACACAAAGTATTTAAATCATGCACAACCCCGATGACAAGCCAAGCAATTGTTTCATACTTTTGACATTTCAAACTTTTTCAATCTTCACGCAATACATGAGCGTGAGCCATGGACATAGCACTATATGTGGAATAGAATGGTGGTTGTGGAGAAGACAAAAAGGGAGAAGATAGTCTCACATCAACTAGGCGTATCAACGGGCTATGGAGATGCCCATCAATAGATATCAATGTGAGTGAGTAGGGATTGCCATGCAACGGATGCACTAGAGCTATAAGTATATGAAAGCTCAACAAAAGAAACTAAGTGGGTGTGCATCCAACTCGCTTGCTCACGAAGACCTAGGGCATTTTGAGGAAGCCCATCATTGGAATATACAAGCCAAGTTCTATAATGAAAAATTCCCACTAGTATATGAAAGTGACAAAATGAGAGACTCTCTATCATGAAGATCATGGTGCTACTTTGAAGCACAAGTGTGGTAAAAGGATAGTAACATTGTCCCTTCTCTCTTTTTCTCTCATTTTTTTATTTGGGCCTTTTCTCTTTTTTATGGCCTCTTTTTTTTTTTTTTCGTCCGGAGTCTCATCCCGACTTGTGGGGGAATCATAGTCTCCATCATCCTTTCCTCACTTGGGACAATGCTCTAAAAATGAAGATCATCACACTTTTATTTTCTTACAACTCATCAATTACAACTCAATACTTAGAACAAAATATGACTCTATATGAATGCCTCCGGCGGTGTACCGGGATATGCAATGAATCAAGAGTGACATGTATGAAAGAATTATGAACGGTGGCTTTGCCACAAATACGATGTCAACTACATGATCATGAAAAGCAATATGACAATGATGAAGCGTGTCATAATAAATGGAACGGTGGAAAGTTGCATGGAAATATATCTCGGAATGGCTATGGAAATGCCATGATAGGTAGGTATGGTGGCTGTTTTGAGGAAGGTTTATGGTGGGTGTATGATACCGGCGAAAAGTGTGCGGTATTAGAGAGGCTAGCAATGGTGGAAGGAAGAAAGTGCGTATAATCCATGGACTCAACATTAGTCATAAAGAACTCATATACTTATTGCAAAAATCTACAAGTTATCAAAGCAAAGTATTACGCGCATGCTCCTAGGGGGATAGATTGGTAGGAAAAGACCATCGCTCGTCCCCGACCGCCACTCATAAGGAAGACAATCAATAAATAAATTATGCTCCGACTTCATCACATAACGGTTCACCATACGTGCATGCTATGGGAATCACAAACTTTAACACAAGTATTTCTCAAATTCACAACTACTCAACTAGCATGACTCTAATATCACCATCTTTATATCTCAAAACAATTATCAAGCATCAAACTTTTCTTAGTATTCAACACACTCATAAGAAAGTTTTTACAAATCTTGAATACCAAGCATATTAGGATTATTTAAGCAAATTACCATGCTATTTAAGACTCTCAAAATAATCTAAGTGAAGCATGAGAGATCAATAGTTTCTATAAAACAAATCCACCACCGTGCTCTAAAAGATATAAGTGAAGTACTAGAGCAAAACTATATAACTCAAAAGATATAAGCGAAGCACATAGAGTATTCTAACAAATTCCAAATCATGTATGGCTCTCTCAAAAGGTGTGTACAGCAAGGATGATTGTGGTAAACTAAAAAGCAAAGACTCAAATCATACAAGACGCTCCAAGCAAAACACATATCATGTGGTGAATAAAAATATAGCTCCAAGTAAAGTTACCGATGGAAGTAGACGAAAGAGGGGATGCCTTCCGGGGCATCCCCAAGCTTTGGCTTTATGGTGTCCTTAGATTATCTTGGGGGTGCCATGGGCATCCCCAAGCTTAGGCTCTTGCCACTCCTTGTTCCATAATCCATCAAATCTTTCACCCAAAACTTGAAAACTTCACAACACAAAACTCAACAGAAAATCTCGTGAGCTCCGTTAGCGAAAGAAAACAAAAGACCACTTCAAGGTACTGTAATGAACTCATTCTTTATTTATATTGGTGTTAAACCTACTGTATTCCAACTTCCCTATGGTTTATAAACTATTTTACTAGCCATAGATTCATCAAAATAAGCAAACAACACACAAAAAACAGAATCTGTCAAAAACAGAACAGTCTGTAGTAATCTGTAACTAACGCAAACTTCTGGAACTCCAAAAAATCAGCCAAAATAGGAAGACCTAGAAAATTTGTTTATTGATCAGCAGCATTTGGAATCAGTATTTTATCACGTTGTGGTGATTTTTAACAATTGTTTTCGTGAACAGAAAGTTTCTGGAAATTTCTGCAAGATCAAATAACTATCATCCAAGAAGATCCTATAGGTTTAACTTGGCACAAACACTAATTAAAACATAAAAACACATCTAACCAGAGGCTAGATCAAAGATTTATTCCTAAACAGAAGCAAAAGGCAAAAAAACAACTAAAAATAAAATTGGGTTGCCTCCCAACAAGCGCTATCGTTTAACGCCCCTAGCTAGGCATAAAAGCAAGGATAGATCTAGGTATTGCCATCTTTGGTAGGCAATCCATAAGTGGCTCTCATGATAGATTCATATGGTAATTTTATTTTATTCCTAGGGAAGTGTTCCATGCCTTTCTTTAATGGAAATTGGAATCTAATATTCCCTTCCTTCATATCAATAATTGCACCAATCGTTCTAAGGAAAGGTCTACCAAGAATAATAGGACATGAAGGATTGCAATCTATATCAAGAACGATAAAATCTACGGGCACATAATTCCTATTTGCAACAATAAGAACATCATTAATTCTTCCCATAGGTTTCTTAATAGTGGAATCCGCAAGGTGCAAGTTTAGAGAGCAATCATCAAAATCACGGAAATCTAGCAAATCGCACAAAGTTTTGGGAATAGTGGAAACACTAGCACCCAAATCACACAAAGCATAGAACTCATGATCCTTAATCTTAATTTTAATAGTAGGTTCCCACTCATCATAAAGTTTTCTAGGATAGAAACTTCCAACTCAAGCTTTTCTTCATAAGATTGCATCAAGGCATCAACGATATGTTTAGTAAACGCTTTATTTTGACTATAAGCATGAGGAGAATTTAGCACGGATTGCAACAAGGAAATACAATCTATCAAAGAGCAATTTTCATAATTAAATTCCTTGAAATCCAAAATAGTGGGTTTATAACATCTAAGGTTTTGATTTCTTCAATCCCACTTTTATCAATTTTGGCATCAAGATCTAAAAACTCCGAATTTTTGGAACGCCTCCTAGGTAAAGGTGGATCATATTCAGTCTCATCATTATCAAGGTTCATATTGCAAAACAAAGATTTAATAGGGGACACATCAATAACTTTTAGATCTTCATCTTTATTTTCATAGAAATCCGGTTTAGCGGCCATCTTATTAACTAAGGTAGTTTGCTTATCCGATATTTCAGCTATCAACTTTTCAAGGCGAGCAATTTGGGATCTCAAACCATCAAATTCTTTAGACATATCATCGAGCTCTTTATTCATATAACTCATAAAGATTTTTTGTTCCTTAAGCTCGTTTCTGAAGAAATTATTATGCTCAAATTGCAAAACCATAAAACTCCTGACGTTGCTTTCGATCTCTTCTAACCTTTTAAGGTGAAGATCACCAAATCTAGGTAGAGCCATCGTGACAAACAAGCAATCCAACACACGAGCAAACAAAAAGCAAGCAGAAAAGAGGTAGACGGAAAAGAGAGGGCGAATAAAACGGCAAGGGTGAAGTGGGGGAGAGGAAAACGAGAGGCAAATGGCAAATAATGTAATGCGGGAGATAAGAGATTGTGATGGGTACTTGGTATGTTGACTTTTGTGTAGACCTCCCCGGCAACGGCGTCAGAAATCCTTCTTGCTACCTCTTGAGCACTGTGTTGGTTTTCCCTTGAAGAGGAAAGGGTGATGCAGCAAAGTAGCGTAAGTATTTCCCTCTGTTTTTGAGAACCAAGGTATCAATCCAGTAGGAGGCTACGCGCGAGTCCCTCGCACCTACACAAAACAAATAAATCCTCGCAACCAACGCGATAAGGGATTGTCAATCCCTTCACGGTCACTTACGAGAGTGAGATCTGATAGATATGATAGGATAATATTTTTGGTATTTTTGTGATAAAGATGCAAAGTAAAATAAAAGCAAAGTAAAAAGCAAGGAAATAACTAAGTGTTGGAAGATTAATATGATGAAGATAGACCCGGGGGCCATAGGTTTCACTAGTGGCTTCTCTCAAGAGCATAAGTATTTTACGGTGGGTGAACGAATTACTGTTGAGCAATTGACAGAATTGAGCATAGTTATGAGAATATCTAGGTATGATCATGTATATAGGCATCACGTCCGAGACAAGTAGACCGACTCCTGCCTGCATCTACTACTATTACTCCACTCATCGACCGCTATCCAGCATGCATCTAGAGTATTAAGTTCATGAAAACAGAGTAACGCCTTAAGCAAGATGACATGATGTAGAGGGATAAATTCATGCAATATGATAAAAAACCCCATCTTGTTATCCTCGATGGCAACAATACAATACGTGCCTTGCTGCCCCTACTGTCACTGGGAAAGGACACCGCAAGATTGAACCCAAAGCTAAGCACTTCTCCCATTGCAAGAAAGATCAATCTAGTAGGCCAAACCAAACTGATAATTCGAAGAGACTTGCAAAGATAACCAATCATACATAAAAGAATTCAGAGAAGATTCAAATATTGTTCATAGATAATCTTGATCATAAACCCACAATTCATCGGTCTCAACAAACACACCGCAAAAAGAAGATTACATCGAATAGATCTCCACGAGAGAGGGGGAGAACATTGTATTGAGATCCAAAAAGAGAGAAGAAGCCATCTAGCTACTAACTATGGACCCGAAGGTCTGAGGTAAACTACTCACACTTCATCGGAGAGGCTATGGTGTTGATGTAGAAGCCCTCCGTGATGGATGCCCCCTCCGGCGGAGCTCCGGAACAGGCCCCAAGATGGGATCTCGTGGGTACAGAAGGTTGCGGCGGTGGAATTAGGTTTTTGGCTCCGTATCTGATCGTTTGGGGGTACGTAGGTATATATAGGAGGAAGGAGTACGTCGGTGGAGCAACAGGGGGCCCACGAGGGTGGAGGGCGCGCCCTGGGGGGGTGGGCGCGCCCCCTACCTCGTGGCCTCCTCTTTTGTTTCTTGACGTAGGGTCCAAGTCTCCTGGATCATAATCTTCCTAAAAATCACGTTCCCGAAGGTTTCATTCCGTTTGGACTCCGTTTGATATTCCTTTTCTGCGAAACTCTGAAATAGGCAAAAAACAACAATTCTGGGCTGGGCCTCCGGTTAATAGGTTAGTCCCAAAAATAATATAAAAGTGAATAATAAAGCCCAATAATGTCCAAAACAGTAGATAATATAGCATGGAGCAATCAAAAATTATAGATACGTTGGAGACGTATCAGGCATCCCCAAGCTTAATTCCTGCTCGTCCTCGAGTAGGTAAATGATAAAAACAGAATTTTTGATGCGGAGTGCTACTTGGCATAATTTCAATGTAATTCTTCTTAATTGTGGTATGAATATTCAGATCCGAAAGATTCTAGACAAAAGTTTAATATTGACATAAAAATAATAATACTTCAAGCATACTAACAAAGCAATTATGTCTTCTCAAAATAACATGGCCAAAGAAAGTTATCCCTACAAAATCATATAGTCTGGCTATGCTCTATCTTCACCACACAAAGTATTTAAATCATGCACAACCCCGATGACAAGCCAAGCAATTGTTTCATACTTTTGACATTCTCAAACTTTTTCAATCTTCACGCAATACATGAGCGTGAGCCATGGACATAGCACTATATGTGGAATAGAATGGTGGTTGTGGAGAAGACAAAAAGGGAGAAGATAGTCTCACATCAACTAGGCGTATCAACGGGCTATGGAGATGCCCATCAATAGATATCAATGTGAGTGAGTAGGGATTGCCATGCAACGGATGCACTAGAGCTATAAGTATATGAAAGCTCAACAAAAGAAACTAAGTGGGTGTGCATCCAACTCGCTTGCTCACGAAGACCTAGGGCATTTTGAGGAAGCCCATCATTGGAATATACAAGCCAAGTTCTATAATGAAAAATTCCCACTAGTATATGAAAGTGACAAAATGAGAGACTCTCTATCATGAAGATCATGGTGCTACTTTGAAGCACAAGTGTGGTAAAAGGATAGTAACATTGTCCCTTCTCTCTTTTTCTCTCATTTTTTTATTTGGGCCTTTTCTCTTTTTTTATGGCCTCTTTTTTTTTTTCGTCCGGAGTCTCATCCCGACTTGTGGGGGAATCATAGTCTCCATCATCCTTTCCTCACTTGGGACAATGCTCTAAAAATGAAGATCATCACACTTTTATTTTCTTACAACTCAACAATTACAACTCGATACTTAGAACAAAATATGACTCTATATGAATGCCTCCGGCGGTGTACCGGGATATGCAATGAATCAAGAGTGACATGTATGAAAGAATTATGAACGGTGGCTTTGCCACAAATACGATGTCAACTACATGATCATGCAAAGCAATATGACAATGATGGAGCGTGTCATAATAAACGGAACGGTGGAAAGTTGCATGGCAATATATCTCGGAATGGCTATGGAAATGCCATGATAGGTAGGTATGGTGGCTGTTTTGAGGAAGGTTTATGGTGGGTGTATGATACCGGCGAAAAGTGCGCGGTATTAGAGAGGCTAGCAATGGTGGAAGGAAGAAAGTGCGTATAATCCATGGACTCAACATTAGTCATAAAGAACTCATATACTTATTGCAAAAATCTACAAGTTATCAAAGCAAAGTATTACGCGCATGCTCCTAGGGGGATAGATTGGTAGGAAAAGACCATCGCTCGTCCCCGACCGCCACTCATAAGGAAGACAATCAATAAATAAATTATGCTCCGACTTCATCACATAACGGTTCACCATACGTGCATGCTACGGGAATCACAAACTTTAACACAAGTATTTCTCAAATTCACAACTACTCAACTAGCATGACTCTAATATCACCATCTTTATATCTCAAAACAATTATCAAGCATCAAACTTTCTTAGTATTCAACACACTCATAAGAAAGTTTTTACTAATCTTGAATACCAAGCATATTAGGATTATTTAAGCAAATTACCATGCTATTTAAGACTCTCAAAATAATCTAAGTGAAGCATGAGAGATCAATAGTTTCTATAAAACAAATCCACCACCGTGCTCTAAAAGATATAAGTGAAGTACTAGAGCAAAACTATATAACTCAAAAGATATAAGCGAAGCACATAGAGTATTCTAACAAATTCCAAATCATGTATGGCTCTCTCAAAAGGTGTGTACAGCAAGGATGATTGTGGTAAACTAAAAAGCAAAGACTCAAATCATACAAGACGCTCCAAGCAAAACACATATCATGTGGTGAATAAAAATATAGCTCCAAGTAAAGTTACCGATGGAAGTAGACGAAAGAGGGGATGCCTTCCGGGGCATCCCCAAGCTTTGGCTTTTTGGTGTCCTTAGATTATCTTGGGGGTGCCATGGGCATCCCCAAGCTTAGGCTCTTGCCACTCCTTGTTCCATAATCCATCAAATCTTTCACCCAAAACTTGAAAACTTCACAACACAAAACTCAACAGAAAATCTCGTGAGCTCCGTTAGCGAAAGAAAACAAAAGACCACTTCAAGGTACTGTAATGAACTCATTCTTTATTTATATTGGTGTTAAACCTACTGTATTCCAACTTCTCTATGGTTTATAAACTATTTTACTAGCCATAGATTCATCAAAATAAGCAAACAACACACGAAAAACAGAATCTGTCAAAAACAGAACAGTCTGTAGTAATCTGTAACTAACGCAAACTTCTGGAACTCCAAAAAATCATCCAAAATAGGAAGACCTAGACAATTTGTTTATTGATCAGCAGCAATTGGAATCAGTATTTTATCACGTTCTGGTGATTTTTAACAATTGTTTTCGTGAACAGAAAGTTTCTGGAAATTTCAGCAAGATCAAATAACTATCATCCAAGAAGATCCTATAGGTTTAACTTGGCACAAACACTAATTAAAACATAAAAACACATCTAACCAGAGGCTAGAACAAATATTTATTCCTAAACAGAAGCAAAAAGCAAAAAAACTAAAAATAAAATTGGGTTGCCTCCCAACAAGCGCTATCGTTTAACGCCCCTAGCTAGGCATAAAAGCAAGGATAGATCTAGGTATTGCCATCTTTGGTAGGCAATCCATAAGTGGCTCTCATGATAGATTCATATGGTAATTTTATTTTCTTCCTAGGGAAGTGTTCCATGCCTTTCTTTAATGGAAATTGGAATCTAATATTCCCTTCCTTCATATCAATAATTGCACCAATCGTTCTAAGGAAAGGTCTACCAAGAATAATAGGACATGAAGGATTGCAATCTATATCAAGAACGATAAAATCTACGGGCACATAATTCCTATTTGCAACAATAAGAACATCATTAATTCTTCCCATAGGTTTCTTAATAGTGGAATCCGCAAGGTGCAAGTTTAGAGAGCAATCATCAAAATCACGGAAATCTAGCAAATCGCACAAAGTTTTGGGAATAGTGGAAACACTAGCACCCAAATCACATAAAGCATAGAACTCATGATCCTTAATCTTAATTTTAATAGTAGGTTCCCACTCATCATAAAGTTTTCTAGGATAGAAACTTCCAACTCAAGCTTTTCTTCATAAGATTGCATCAAGGCATCAACGATATGTTTAGTAAAAGCTTTATTTTGACTATAAGCATGAGGAGAATTTAGCACGGATTGCAACAAGGAAATACAATCTATCAAAGAGCAATTTTCATAATTAAATTCCTTGAAATCCAAAATAGTGGGTTTATTAACATCTAGGGTTTTGATTTCTTCAATCCCACTTTTATCAATTTTAGCATCAAGATCTAAAAACTCCGAATTTTTGGAACGCCTTCTAGGTAAAGGTGGATCATATTCAGTCCCATCATTATCAAGATTCATATTGCAAAACAAAGATTTAATAGGGGACACATCAATAACTTTTAGATCTTCATCTTTATTTTCATAGAAATCCGGTTTAGCGGCCATCTTATTAACTAAGGTAGCCTGCTTATCTGATATTTCAGCTATCAACTTTTCAAGACGAGCAATTTGGGATCTCAAACCATCAAATTCTTTAGACATATCATCGAGCTCTTTATTCATATAACTCATAAAGCTTTTTTGTTCCTTAAGCTCGTTTCTGAAGAAATTATTATGCTCAAATTGCAAAACCATAAAACTCCTGACGTTGCTTTCGATCTCTTCTAACCTTTTAAGGTGAAGATCACCAAATCTAGGTAGAGCCATCGTGACAAACAAGCAATCCAACACAAGAGCAAACAAAAAGCAAGCGAAAAAGAGGCGAACGGAAAAGAGAGGGCGAATAAAACGACAAGGGTCAAGTGGGGGAGAGGAAAACGAGAGGCAAATGGCAAATAATGTAATGCGGGAGATAAGGGATTGTGATGGGTACTTGGTATGTTGACTTTTGCGTAGACCTCCCCGGCAACGGCGCCAGAAATCCTTCTTGCTACCTCTTGAGCACTGCGTTGGTTTTCCCTTGAAGAGGAAAGGGTGATGCAGCAAAGTAGCGTAAGTATTTCCCTCAGTTTTTGAGAACCAAGGTATCAATCCAGTAGGAGGCTACGCGCGAGTCCCTCGCACCTACACAAAACAAATAAATCCTCGCAACCAACGCGATAAGGGGTTGTCAATCCCTTCACGGTCACTTACGAGAGTGAGATCTGATAGATATGATAGGATAATATTTTTGGTATTTTTGTGATAAAGATGCAAAGTAAAATAAAGCAAAGTAAAAAGCAAGGAAATAACTAAGTGTTGGAAGATTAATATGATGAAGATAGACCCGGGGGCCATAGGTTTCACTAGTGGCTTCTCTCAAGAGCATAAGTATTTTACGGTGGGTGAACGAATTACTGTTGAGCAATTGACAGAATTGAGCATAGTTATGAGAATATCTAGGTATGATCATGTATATAGGCATCACGTCCGAGACAAGTAGACCGACTCCTGCCTGCATCTACTACTATTACTCCACTCATCGACCGCTATCCAGCATGCATCTAGAGTATTAAGTTCATGAAAACAGAGTAACGCCTTAAGCAAGATGACATGATGTAGAGGGATAAATTCATGCAATATGATAAAAAACCCATCTTGTTATCCTCGATGGCAACAATACAATACGTGCCTTGCTGCCCCTACTGTCACTGGGAAAGGACACCGCAAGATTGAACCCAAAGCTAAGCACTTCTCCCATTGCAAGAAAGATCAATCTAGTAGGCCAAACCAAACTGATAATTCGAAGAGACTTGCAAAGATAACCAATCATACATAAAAGAATTCAGAGAAGATTCAAATATTGTTCATAGATAATCTTGATCATAAACCCACAATTCATCGGTCTCAACAAACACACCGCAAAAGAAGATTACATCGAATAGATCTCCACGAGAGAGGGGGAGAACATTGTATTGAGATCCAAAAAGAGAGAAGAAGCCATCTAGCTACTAACTATGGACCCGAAGGTCTGAGGTAAACTACTCACACTTCATCGGAGAGGCTATGGTGTTGATGTAGAAGCCCTCCGTGATGGATGCCCCCTCCGGCGGAGCTCCGGAACAGGCCCCAAGATGGGATCTCGTGGGTACAGAAGGTTGCGGCGGTGGAATTAGGTTTTTGGCTCCGTATCTGATCGTTTGGGGGTACGTAGGTATATATAGGAGGAAGGAGTACGTCGGTGGAGCAACAGGGGGCCCACGAGGGTGGAGGGCGCGCCCTGGGGGGTGGGCGCGCCCCCTACCTCGTGGCCTCCTCTTTTGTTTCTTGATGTAGGGTCCAAGTCTCCTGGATCATAATCTTCCTAAAAATCACGTTGCCGAAGGTTTCATTCCGTTTGGACTCCGTTTGATATTCCTTTTCTGCGAGACTCCGAAATAGGCAAAAAAACATCAATTCTGGGCTGGGCCTCCGGTTAATAGGTTAGTCCCAAAAGTAATATAAAAGTGAATAATAAAGCCCAATAATGTCCAAAACAGTAGATAATATAGCATGGAGCAATCAAAAATTATAGATACGTTGGAGACGTATCAGTGATGCATAGCAACAAGAGGGGAGAGTGTTGTCTACGTACCCTCATAGACTGAAAGTGGAAGCGTTATGACAACGCGGTTGATGTAGTCGTACGTCTTCACGATCCGACGGATCCTAGCACCGAAGGTACGGCACCTCCGCGATCTGCACACGTTCAGCTCAGTGACGTCCCACGAACTATAGATCCGGCTGAGGTCGAGGGAGAGTTTCGTCAGCACGACGGCGTGATGACGGTGATGATGAAGTTACCGACGCAGGGCTTCGCCTCAGCACTACAACGATACGACCGAGGTGGAAATCTATGGAGGGGGGCACCGCACACGGCTAAACAATCAACTTGTGTCTATGGGGTGCCCCCTCCCCTGTATATAAAGGAGTGGAGGAGGGGAGGTCCGGCCCTCTCATGGCGCGCCCAAGGGGGGGGGTCCTACTCCCAGTAGGAGTAGGTTTCCCCCTTCCCTTGTTGGAGTAGGAGAAGAAGAGGGAGAGAGAGGGAAGGAAAGGGGGGCCGCCCCCCACCCAATTCAGATTGTGCTTGGGGGCACGCCCTCCACCTGGCCGCCTCCTCCTATCTCCCACTAAAGCCCAATAAGGCGCATTGACTCCCGGGGGGGTTCCGGTAACCCCCCGGTACTGCGGTAAATGTCCGAACTCATCCGGAACCCTTCTGGTGTCCAAACATAGCCTTCCAATATATCGATCTTTATGTCTCGACCATTTCGAGACTCCTCGTCATGTCCGTGATCACATCCGGGACTCCGAACTACCTTCGGTACATCAAAACACATAAACTCATAATACCGATCGTCATCGAATGTTAAGCGTGCGGACCCTACGGGTTCGAGAACTATGTAGACATGACCGAGACTCACTTCCGGTTAATAACCAATAGCGGAATCCGGATGCTCATATTGGTTCCTACATATTCTACGAAGATCTTTATCGGTCAAACCGCATAACAACATACGTTGTTCCCTTTGTCATCGATATGTTACTTGCGTGAGATTCGATCATCGGTATCTCAATACCTAGTTCAATCTCACGACCGGCGAGTCTCTTAACTTGTTCCGTAATGCATCATCCCGCAACTAACTCATTAGTCACATTGCTTGCAAGGCTTATAGTGATGTGCATTACCGAGAGGGCCCAGAGATACCTCTCCATAACATGGAGTGACAAATCCTAATCTTGATCTATGCCAACCCAAAAAACACCATAGGAGACACCTGTAAAGCATCTTTATAATCGCCCAGTTATGTTGTGACGTTTGATAGCACACTAAGTGTTCCTCCGGTATTCGGGAGTTGCAAATCTCATAGTTATAGGAACATGTATAAGTCATGAAGAAAGCAATAACAATAAACTAAACGATCATAGTGCTAAGCTAACGGACAGGTCAAGTCAATCACATCATTCTCTAATGATGTGATCCCGTTCATCAAATGACAACACATGTCTATGGCTAGGAAACTTAACTATCTTTGATTAACGAGCTAGCCAATGTAGAGGCATACTAGTGACACTCTATTTGTCTATGTATTCACACATGTACTAAGTTTCCGGTGAATACAATTCTAGCATGAATAATAAACATTTATCATGATATAAGGAAATATAAATAACAACTTTATTATTGCCTCTAGGGCATATTTCTTTCAAAACCAAACAAGAACCAAGAAAGATGATGCAAAGATGCAATGCTTTGAGCTCTCTACGAACGATACGATCAAACTACTATCTTGAGAGCCCCCCTTGATGGTACATAAATTGGTCCTATAATCCAGTCTCCCAACTACCACCATGAGGCCAGTAAAATAGAATACCTATCAAGGGCAAACCTTTGCCTTGCACATAGTCCACTTGAGCTAGATGATAACGATCTTGACTTCCTCAAGTTAGACCTCCTTTCTTGATTGCATTGGCTTGATGAAGACAAGTAGATTGCTCCCCCATACTCCACTATGGGTGAGCCACTCTTCGACACATATTCAAAAGTCGATTGTCACCAAATGGATGGCAAGCTTCAAGCATGTTCTCTTCGTGATGCTCCACTTGAACTTGCACACTGCAATCTTGATGACGATCACCACTTGATGTCATCCTTCATGGGTTGTATGAGATATTCCTCTTAACGCTAGCCCATGGAAATATACCTAACCCCACATAAAACTCTCACGTAGACCATGGGTTAGTACACAAAGCGTAATGGACAATGCTGACCATACCATGGAATCACTTGATCCCTCACGGTACATCTTGTATGCTTTGTGTGTTGATCAACATGATTCATGACTTAGTCTTGTTCAACCTTGTATCATGTCTTCTCTCTGACCAATCTTTAAATAATTCCTTGAATAGCACCTTGGTCATCACATAAACTCCTTGAAACCAACAAATGGACGTCAAGAAATGCCTATGGACAAATCCTACGGATATAACTCAAGGCCACCATTAGTCCATAGAGAATGTCATCAATTACCAAAACCAAACATGGGGGCACCATGCTCTTTCACAGGCCCTTCCCAAAAAATAAAGGTCTAACAAGAATTATTTATGGCTTTAAATTAAAATCACTATTGTATTTGCATCGGGTTTATATTCATAACTGATAGAATATAAGTTCAATATCTCTGAAATATTTTATGTGCACTTGGCTAGGTCCAAAGTAGCTACACAAAGTTCATATAAAATTTGGCACTGATCAACGGGATCGAGAGGAGTGGGCCTGTTTTACCCGAACCAGCAAGCAGTTGGCTCCAATTAGATCGGTCTTGGACCAGGTTCTCGTCTCCGGTGAGTGGGAGGCTAAATTTCCAAGGTGTTTGCTCTCCACGGTTCTCCACCTTGGCTCGGACCATTCATCACTCTTTCTGAATTTGGGAGAGGTTCTACCTAGTTGAACACCTCATTTTTTTTCGAGGCCCAATGTTTTCTCCACCCGGAGTTTGCGCGGAGGGTTTGAGAGGTGTGGAGGGCGGCTCTCTCAAACCCCTCCCCATAGATATGGCCCGATGTGCGATAGTATGGATCACTAGAAAAATTGTAGCCATCGTGCCAGGTGTTTCATGAGAGGGCGGGGCGCTAATTTAGATGGGGATAATAAGGCTTGCAAGCAAGCTTTGCTTGCTGAAGTTTCATCTCTGGATGCAGTGGCTCATGAGGGAGAGATGGACAAGCTGACCACTATCGGTTGCGCAGAGTAGATGTATCGGCAACAGCGGGGCCGCACCCAGAGATTCCTCTTTGGTGATGCCAACAGTAAATATCACCATGCTATCACCAACGGGCGTAGATGCTTTTGCGAGATTAGGAATTTGAAAGGGGCAGGTTCCGTCATCTCGGACCAAGAGAGCTTAAGGCTCATATTTATGGGTTCTACTGCAGCCTACTTGGGGAAGATAGATGGGGATCCTTCCGCGGCGATTGATGTGCGAGCTCGGATAGAGGAGTGTGGCTTTGAATGAGGAGAATGCAGTGCCCACGGCTTGCTTCTCGCTCGAGGAGGTGAAGGCGGCTCTTGACACTACTAGGGAAAAGCCTAGTAGCAACGCGGGTTTTAGGTATATCAGTAGCGCGGGGTCCCGCGCTACTGATACGGCGCTACAGCTAACCTTTAGCAGCAGCGCGTGTGCACCCGCGCTACTGCTATACAAGCGTAGCAGCAGCGAGCTCTATGAAAGCGCGCTACTGCTAATAGCTCTAGCGCACTTTGTTAGGCCGCGCTACTGCTAGGGGCACGCTGCTGCTAACTTTTCTCCACTCGCTACTGCTAATTTTATTTGTTTTTGTTTTTTTCTACATATTTGTTTTGTATTTGATCAGGCTTTATACAAGAATCTTTAGCACATACAAATGTCATCATCATACACATACAAATGGCTGCGAGACCACAAATGTAACCATAGCATATACATACAAATAGCCTCATCATAATCATCATACAACACAAAGTGGTCTCTCGTCATCATGTCAAAAATAGCGATACATGCAAGTCTCGAATACTTGCAACTACATCGTCATCCATCTAAACAATGATATACGCGAGAAGAGCTATCACTATGAGTGAGAGCGGAACTATGCAGTACATGAGTTCATATCCCTCTCTCGCATTAGCGTGAACCTAAACTAACTACTGGCTGTCGCTCGGAAACCGGAAACCGGTGCACCTGGGCCTGACACTCCGGCCACTCGTCGTATATATACTCCTGGCGTAGCACTTCTTCGCCATCGATGATCTCTGCGCCTACATCATCACATGAGTCGATGATATGCAACATATATAGTTGAGCAACAGAAAGAGACAGACTTGGCAAAAATAGAAGCAACATATCATAAGCATAAATAACAAAGTTGATCGTACCCGAAATGCCCTAACTAGAGTGATCTTCGCTAGTCGAGGAGGATGGTTTAATTACATCACAAATAAAGTTTCATCGTGCATAACTCAAAGTTTTGTCATACAGAAAGTATGGACTAAACGGACACATTGTCATATATCGACAATCACTCCAACATGTCTTGCCATCCATCCAAGTCAGGGAGATAGTCCCCGAGCTTAGTGAAAGGCTTCAGGTCGAGAAGCTGAGCGGCTACGCGTGTTCGGACATCTTCCCGCAACATTTGTCCTTCTTCATAGAACATCCCTGTTTTTTCGACGACCTCCTTCATGATGATTTGGGCAAGTTCACGCTGGATGTGATAGAACTCAGCTCGAACTCGATGATCCTTGATATCTCCTAAGTTCTTTGCCCATTGCAGAATATGGGCATCGCCGGATCTAGGTGACATGCGAAGGTTCTGGTGATCCCGTCTGTACTCCAGCATGTGGTGTATAACATAGAATCCATCATTAAGAGAATCACTCGGTTGCTGGATGCAACAGAAGTCAGTCTTATGGCCGAAGGCGGGCCTGCCGTCCCTTTTCTTCTTGTCCTTGACCTCTCCACCCTGTGCGTCGTAGTAAAACATAGCACTATCGAGAACAGACTTGACGTGGATGTAATCCTTTTTGTTAATGTTCTTCGACGAGTCCAAGTAAAGAGCGTGGGAGTATCAGGGGTAGAGGATGATGAGGACGGCGCGCCCGCCGCTGCGCAAAATAAGTACACCTCAAATTAATTAGCCTCCACCGTGCAAATGAATGATTGAAATCGAAGGAAGGATATCCGCGCGGATGACTTACAGGGGATGATAAGGCACGAGAATCGCCTCCTTGTCCTTATTGGCGAGCATGAAATTGACGATGTACTCCCTCGCGTATTCACGGTTCTTTGCGCAGACTCCCAAGAAGCACTCGTGCATGAAGTATGGGTCAGCGACACAGATATGAGGTATCTGCTCAACACCAATGAGGTAGTTCATGTGCAAGGCATAAAGGAGGACAAACGTAAAATCCAGCTTCTTCACGTGAAACATGTCGAAGATGTAATCGAATCGAAGGAAGAACTTCTCCGCGGGGAATGTGTCGATGTACGACAATTGCCGCGGCACGTTAACTACGTAGAGTGGGTATCCTGGATTTTTTGAGGTGATGAGGCCTTTCTCTGTCCGCAGCACATCGTCATGAAGTCTCCTTAGATCGCCGAATCTGGCCCCTAGCGCTGCTTCAGGTAGGATTGGTTCATCGGGGATATGCCAATTTGTCGCACCGGGGATATCTATACGATCTTGAGCCCGAGGCTGCTGAGGTGGCTGGATCATAGAAGCAGCTTTCTTGCCTTTCCTCGCTCTCTTCCTAGGCTTCTTTGCCGAAAGGTCGTCTATAATACATTGAGCCCCCAGAGGCGGCAATTCAGGCACCGACTCATGACGCTCAAACCCTGAGTAGGCGCCAGTATTGAGATATTGTTGAGTGTCATCGTCATCCTCATCCATGGCGACGTCATCGGCGACTAATGGAGCCTCTTCCTCACCCCGTCCGCTATCACCCAGCCCGAAACCCGACGCTAATTGGGTAGGTGGGGTGTTGATGTTCATACCTTGCTGAGGCTGCGTGCTCGTGGGTGTGCTCCCGGCCGCCTCCAGATGAAGCAGACTCTTTGGCCACAACAGGACCCACCCATTGCAATTACCAAGCCACCGCGGGGTCTCTTCGTCATCCCCCTAGTACCAGAGGAGCCAAATTCTCCTCGCCCGGTTTGACACTGGCCACGGAAACCTTGAAGACGTCCGGGGGAATCGGCCGGCTGTGGAGCAATGGTTCCTTCGGCTTCACTATCGTCGCCTTCCCCACGTCCACCTTCTGGTCGCCGATGGTGTACAATATGGTGCACGGGGTTACGTCGGCCTGCAAAGACATGTCTGCGACGTGAGACATCCGAAAGGCAATGGAAACGAGAGATTATACATTTATTGAAGAGGGCCGGTGTGACAGATACCGTGAGGGCGTCGAGCTCAGCCAAAGACGAAGCACCGCCAAGCACGTCCGGTGTCGGAGCCGGTGCGGGAGCAGGTGTGGGAGCCGGTGCGGGAGCAGGTGTAGGAGTAGGTGCAGGTGCTGGTGCAACGCTAGTCGAGCTGCTCCCGAAGAAGTCAGCAAGGGGAAAGTCCGCTGCAATTTTTTCTGGATTTTGCCTGCTTCAATTGAAAACGGCCGGAACCAAGACAGTAGACATATCTGCAACCACCTGTCTTGCGGCAGCTACCGTTGTTGCAACTGTCTCAGATGATTTCTTCTCAACCGCAATCTCAACCTTCTTGTCGATGTTTTCTTCAGTTAGCCTCCGTCTTTCCTTTCTCTCCTCCGTGGTCTCATGGTAGTACTTCTTCCAAGTGGCGCCGTCCCCGACACCGTGCACGCATCCATACGACGGCCGAGTCTCCACCGGGAGTCTTTTCAATTTGTTCAACGCCCGGTTGAATGGAGTGTCCCACTTGGGCCTCGCCAACGCCTCAGACGGCGAGTCACTTCGGCCGCAATCCTGTGCTGCTCTCTCTGCAAAAGGAACAAGGATCATTTACAAATATGACTAACATGCAGTCGAATTGATCAGAAACTAAAATTACCAGCAGTCTCATGAACTCCGTCGTGACCGGGTCCGTCTCGAAAACCTTCTTGACTGAGTCCCAATGGTGTCGTGCCCTAAGGACGTCACGCTCCTGCGGGACGGTGAAGTCCGCCAAGGGGTCTTGGATGCCCAGGCTCTCGCGTTCCGCGTCCTCCTTGGCCCATATGGACCTCTTCCCACCATAACCACGGCTTGCGAGGTGGTGGCACCCCATGTTCCTATGTTGAAGCCCCTTCATGTACTTCGACTTTTTTTGGCAGCTTCGGCCTCGCAAGCCGCCTTGAATATTTCAAAGTGCTCTTTCGTGATTGTCGAATTATCCTTTAAAATCTCGGAATAGGGTTCCTTTTTGTTGACGATCCGATGTTTAACCCTTGCTTTCCAGGCGGCCAACGCGTCGCTAAACTTGGTCATGGCGTGTTTGTTTATCTTCTTCATTGCCGGGTCCTTATCTGGATCTCTATAATCCTTTTCATTCCGGCCCGGGAACAAGAATATCTGGTGTAGCTTCTTTAGGAGGGAGGGCCTCATATTATCTATCTTCTGTAGTTTCTCATCGTTGATGGTGGCGGTTGTCCGTACGATGCAGCCTATTTGATTGCCGTAGAACGACCGCGCTTCCTCGGGCGCTATTGGCTCAAAAATACCATCATCCATCTCCGTGACCACCAGTCTAGTAGTCATGAGCTGGTTTGGGCGCCGTGGCCTCTTTGCTTTCGGTTCTAGACCGGCTCCGCTAGTCTCGGCGCCGGTGTCGGCGCCGGTGTCAGTCTCATCGCCGGTCTGCATGTCGGTATCAGTCCCCGATGCGACAGGTGGGCCTAGCAACAACATCCATTGATCGTCGGCTTCCCTTAAAAATTAGTCTGCCGCCAGGTAGACGCCGTCGCAATCAACATAACCATGTCCTTCATCATTGCTAGCCATGTTTCCTATGATTAAATCTAGTCAATTAATTCTAGACCTAATAAAATGAATAATGACATAAAAAGGCCTATGTTTTGCAGGAACGTTGACTCCTTCTCGGTGCGGCAAATCCCGCGCACTCGATATGTCCTAGTTTGTAGCACAAGTCATGCCAAAATTCACGGAAAATTTCGGCATGACCTTTGCTAAAAAGTGGACAAATCGAGCACCTGAAATTTGCCGAAACGGAAATGAATCAACATTCCGGCAAAACATAGGCCACTCGGCTTCATTCCCTGGAAAACAGTGTTCAAATATCCATCTTCGACACCGCAACACATGTCCAAATATACACGAGCAACCACATGTCCAAATATACATGTCCAAATTTCACAAGCTAGTTCAAAAACTAAGTGTAGAAGAAAATTCATTTAACTACTAATAGAACAAAATTCAGTTAACTTTAGTGCTCTATAATGATGAAAGGAAAAAAATTCAGTTAACTACTAATTTCATTCATTTAGGTTATTCATTTAACTTCACCTAATTAACCTATTGTACAACTACTACTAGCAGCACTACTAACCTAATTAACCTAGCAAAACCCTACTGCCCTAACTAAAAAACAACTAATTAACATCTACTAGTACCACTACTGCCCTAACCTAATTAACATCTACAAGTATCACTATATACTACTAGCAGCACTGCTACAACATTTTCTTCATTTTTTTCTTAAAAAAAACATCTATGAAAACAAAAACCCTAATTAAACCCCACTGCCCTAACTAACTTTTGCTGTAAACCAAATTTTTTGCTCTAAACTAATTTTTTCTCTAACATCTACTACTTAACATCTTTTGCTCTAGACTAATTTTTTTGCTGTAAACTAATTTTTGCTCTAAAATGCAGAGAGAGAGGAGGGGTGGGGAGCTTACAGAGAGGGGAGAGACGGTGGCGGGGAGGTGCTCCACGACGGAGGCAGGGCGGGGAGGGCGGGCTCGGGCAGCGGCGGTCCTGGGCGGGCTCGGGCGGCGGTGAGGTCGAGGGCGGCGGCGGTGAGGTCGAGGGCGGCGACGGTGTGGTCGAGGGCGGCCTTGGGCGGCGGCGGTGAGGATGAGGGCGGCCTCGAGGGGAGACGGTGAGGTTGCGGGCGTCGACGCCGGCAGGAGACGGCGGCGAAGTGGGGCGACGGCGAATTAGGAAGACAGCGGCGAAGTGGGGCGAGGGATTTGGGGGATAAGTGGTGGTCGGGGGAGGGAAACCGCTGGTTAAGTGAAACATAACGGTAGCGCGTTACTGAAAACGCGCTATAGCTAAGTTAGCTATAGCGCGTTTTAGTAAACGCGCTACTGCTATGCCTTCCTCTTTTTTCCCTTTTTCATTTATTTTTCCTTACATTTTATTTTTCCTTTCTCCTTTTTCTATTTCTTTCATTTTCATTTACTTTTCTATTTGTTTTTCATTTTATTTTATTTTCGTTAGCAGTAGCACCTTACACCTAAACGCGCTGCTACAACAATATTAGCAGTAGCGCGTTTTCTGAAAGACCGCTACTACTATGTGTAGCCTATCGGCTTAGTGGTGGGAATTTTAGTAGTAGCACTTTTGCTCTGAGACGCGCTACTGCTATATTTGTATCTGCAGCGTGCTTATTCTGCACGCACTACTGCTGTGTAGCAGTAGCGCGCTTTTTTAACAAGCGCTACTGCAAAAGTTCTGTGTATAAGGTTTTCCCTAATAGTGTGACTCCACCAAGACCGACACCACGCCGGGCCATGGCGGATTCCCGGTGATCTTCTACAAGCGGCTGTGGACCCTTCTCAGTCCTCTCAACTTAAGGTTGATTGCTGACTTCATGAGAGGGCTTATTGACATTAAACATATCAACTACGACATTCTGGTCCTCTTTCCAAAGGTGGAAGGAACTAATCTTATTTGGCAATTCCACCCAATTTCTCTAATCAATGTATTCCTTAAGCTCGTCGCGAAGGGGTCCGTCATTCGGCTTTCGCCGGTTACCCACCGTATCATTCACGCAAATCAAACAACATTCATTAGAGGGCGTACCATCCATACCTTGCATGACGTCCTTCATGAGATCAAACTAAAAAGAGAGGAGACGTTCATCCTCAAGATCAGCTTCGAAAAGGCGTACGATAGGGTTAATTGGATATTTCTAGAGGATATCATGCACAAGAGAGGGTTTGACCTAAGATGGACTAGCTGGATCACGCAACTTGTAGAGCAGGATATGAAGGAAATATGCCCTAGAGGCAATAATAAAGTTATTATTTATTTCCTTATTTCATGATAAATGTTTATTATTCATGCTAGAATTATATTAACCGGAAAATTAGTACATGTGTGAATACATAGACAAAACATAAGTGTCCCTAGTATGCCTCTACTTTACTAGCTCGTTTATCAAAGATGGTTATGTTTCCTAACCATAGACATGTGTTGTCATTTGATGAATGGGATCACATCATTAGGAGAATGATGTGATGGACAAGACCCATTCGTTAGCTTAGCATTATGATCGTTACAGTTTTATTGCTATTGCTTTCTCCATGACTTATACATGTTCCTATGACTATGAGATTATGCAACTCCCGAATACCGGAGGAACACTTTGTGTGCTATCAAACGTCACAACGTAACTGGGTGATTATAAAGATGCACTACAGGTGTCTCCGATGGTGTTTGTTGAGTTGGCATAGATCGAGATTAGGATTTGTTACTCCGATTGTCGGAGAGGTATCTCTGGGCCCTCTCGGTAATGCACATCACTATAAGCTTTGCAAGCAATGTGACTAATGAGTTAGTTGCGGGATGATGCATTACGGAACGAGTAAAGAGACTTGCCGGTAATGAGATTGAACTAGGTATTGAGATACCGACGATCGAATCTCGGACAAGTAACATACCGATGACAAAGGGAACAACGTATGTTGTTATGCGGTTTGACCGATAAAGATCTTCGTAGAATATGTAGGAACCAATATGAGCATCCAGGTTCCGCTATTGGTTATTGACCGGAGATGTGTCTCGCTCATGTCTAGATAGTTCTCGAACCCGTAGGGTCCGCACGTTTAATGTTCGATGACGATTTGTATTATGAGTTATGTGATTTGATGTACCGAAGGTTGTTCGGAGTCCCGGATGAGACCACGGACATGACGAGGAGTTTCGAAATGGTCGAGACGTAAAGTTCGATATATTGGAAGGCTATATTCGGACATCGGAAAGGTTCCGAGTGATTCGGGTATTTTCGGAGTACCGGAGAGTTACGGGAATTCGACGGGAGAAGTAATGGGCCTTATTGGGCTTTAGTGGAGAGAGGGGAGAAGGGCCAAGAGGTGGCGCGCGCCTCACCCCTGACCAAACCGAATTGGATAAGGGGTGGGGGCGCGGCCCCCTTTCCTTCTTCCTCTCCCTCTCTTTCCTTCTCTCCTACTCTGAATAGGAAAGAGGAGGGGAATCCTACTTGGACTGGGGAGTCCTAGTAGGATTCCCCACACCTGGCGCACCCCCCTTGGGCCGGCCACCTCTTGCCCACCCTCCTTTATATACGCGGCCAGGGGGTACCCCAAAGGAATCAAGATTTGTCTTAGCCGTGTGCGGTGCCCCCCTCCACAGTTACACACCTCGGTCATATCGTCGTAGTGCTTAGGCGAAGCCCTGCGCCGGTAACTTCATCATCACCGTCGCCACGCCGTCGTGCTAACGGAACTCTCCCTCGGCCTCAACTGGATCAAGAGTTCGAGGGACGTCATCGAGTTGAACATGTGTTGAACGCGGAGGTGTCGTACGTTCGGTGCTTGGATCGGTTGGATCGCGAAGACGTTCGACTACATCAACCGCGTTACTAAACGCTTCCACTTTCAGTCTACGAGGGTACGTAGACACACTCTCCCCGCTCGTTGCTATGCTTCTCCTAGATAGATTTTGCATGATCCTAGGAAATTTTTGAAATTACTGCGTTCCCCAAAAGTAGCATCCGAGCCAGGTCTATGCGTAGATGTTATATGCACTAGTAGAACACAAAGATTTGTGGGCGATAATAGTCATACTGCTTACCAGCATGTCATACTTTGATTCGGCGGTATTGTTGGATGAAGCAGCCCAGACCGACATTACGCGTACGCTTACGCGAGACTGGTTCTACCGACGTGCTTCGCACACAGGTGGCTAGTGGGTGTCTGTTTCTCCAACTTTAGTTGAATCGAGTGTGACTACGCCCGGTCCTTGTTGAAGGTTAAAACAGCACACTTGACGAAAAATCATTGTGGCTTTTTGATGCGTAGGTAAGAACGGTTGCTGCCACGTAAAACTTGCAACAACAAAGTAGAGGACGTCTAACTTGTTTTTGCAGGGCTTGATGTGATGTGATATGGTCAAGACGTGATGATATATAAATTGTTGTATGAGATGATCATGTTTTGTTGAAGTTATTGGCAACTGGTAGGAGCCTTATGGTTGTCTCTTTATTGCATAAGATGCAAGCGCCATGCAATTGCTTTACTTTATCGTTATGCGATAGCAATAGTTGCAAAAGAAATAGTTGGCAAGACGACCATATGACAACACGTTGATAGAGATCAAGATGATAGTGATCATGGTGTCATCCCGGTGACGATAGAAATCATGACGGTACTTTGGAGATACTGATCAAAGGCACAACATGATGATGGCCATATCATGTCACATATTTTGATTGCATGTGATGTTTATCTTTTATGCATCTTATTATGCTTAGTTCGGCAGTAGCTTTATAGAAAGGTCGAACGTGAATCATATAATAGATATGATCAACATAGTGATGTTCACCATTGAAAACTACTCCATCTCACGTGATGATCGTGTTGGGGAACGTAGTAATTTCAAAAAAATTCCTACGCACACGCAAGATCATGGTGATGCATAGCAACGAGAGGGGAGAGTGTCGTCCACGTACCCTCGTAGGCCGTAATCGGAAGCGTTATGACAACGCGGTTGATGTAGTCGTACATCTTCACGATCGACCAATCCTAGTACCGAACGTACGGCACCTCCGCGATCTGCACACGTTCAGCTCGGTGACGTCCCATGAACTCACGATCCAGTAGAATTTCGAGGGAGAGTTCCATCAGCACGACAGCGTGATGACGGTGATGATGAAGCTACCGACGCAGGGCTTCGCCTAAGCACCACTACAATATGAACGAGGTGGATTATGGTGGAGGGGGGCACCGCACACAGCTAAAAAATCAATGATCAACTTGTGTCTACGGGGTGCCCCCCTCCGCCGTATATAAAGGAGTGGAGGAGGGGGAGGGCCGGCCCTCTACTATGGCGCGCCCTGGGGAGTCCTACTCCCACCGGGAGTAGGATTCCCCCCTTCCAAGTAGTAGGAGTAGGAGAGAAGGAAGGGGAAGAGAGAACAGAAGGAAGGAGGGGGCGCCGCCCCTTCCCCTAGTCCAATTCGGACTAGGCCTTGGGGGGGGGGCGCGGCCTGCCCTAGGCAGCCCCTTTGTCTCTCTCCCCTAAAGCCCCAAAAGGCCCATATACTCCCCGGCGAATTCGTGTAACTCTCCGGTACTCCGATACATACCCGAACCACTCAAAACCTTTCTGATGTCCGAATATAGCCTTCCAATATATCGATCTTTACGTCTCGAACATTTCGAGACTCCTCGTCATGTCCCTGATCTCATCCGGGACTCCGAACAACCTTCGGTACATCAAAACACATAAACTCATAATACCGATCATCACCAATGTTAAGCGTGCGGACCCTACGGGTTCGAGAACTATGTAGACATGACCGAGACTCATCTCCGGTCAATAACCAACAACGGAACCTGGATGCTCATATTGGCTCCTACATATTCTACGAAGATTTTTATCGGTCAAACCGCATAACAACATACGTTGTTCCCTTTGTCATCGGTATGTTACTAGCCCGAGATTCGATCGTCGGTATCTCAATACCTAGTTCAATCTCGTTACCGGCTAGTCTCTTTACTTGTTCCATAATGCATCATCCCGCAACTAACTCATTAGTTACATTGCTTGCAAGGCTTATAGTGATGTGCATTACCGAGAGGGCCCAGAGATACTTCTCCGATAATCGGAGTGACAAATCCTAAACTCGATCTATGCCAACCCAACAAACACCTTCGTAGACACCTGTAGAGCATCTTTATAATCACCCAGTTACGTTGTGACGTTTGATAGCACACAAGGTGTTCCTCCGGTATTCGGGAGTTGCATAATCTCATAGTCATAGGAACATGTATAAGTCATGAAGAAAGCAATAGCAACATACTAAACAATCAAGAGCTAAGCTAACGGAATGGGTCAAGTCAATCACATCATTCTCTAATGATGTGATCCCGTTAATCAAATGACAACTCATGTCTATGGCTAGGAAACTTAACCATCTTTTATTCAACGAGCTAGTCAAGTAGAGGCATACTAGTATGATGTGCGTGGTCGTCTCCTGCTCGGATATGGCCATGGTAGCGACGGCTAAGACGAGGACGAGGAAGAGGGGGACGACGGCCATATTTGTCTATGTATTCACACATGTACTAAGTTTCTGGTTAATACAATTCTAGCATGAATAATAAACATTTATCATGATATAAGGAAATATAAATAACAACTTTATTATTGCCTCTAGGGCATATTTCCTTCAGTCTTCCACTTGCACTAGAGTCAATAATCTAGTTCACATCGCCATTTGATTTAACACCAATAGTTCACATCACCATGTGATTAATATCCATAGTTCACATCGCCATGTGGCCAACACTCAAAGGGTTTACTAGAGTCAGTAATCTAGTTCAGATCGCCATGTGATTCACACCCAAACAGTACTAAGGTGTGATCATGTTTTGCTTGTGACAGAAGTTTAGTCAACGGGTCTGCCAAATTCAGATTCGTATGTATTTTGCAAATTTCTATGTCTACAATGCTCTGCACGGAGCTACTTTAGCTAATTGCTCCCACTTTCAATATGTATCTAGATGGAGACTTAGGGTCATCTGGATCAGTGTCAAAACTTGCATCGACGTAACCCTTTATGACGAACCTTTTGTCACCTCCATAATCAAGAAACATATCCTTATTCCACTAAGGATAATTTTGACCACTGTTCAGTGATCTACTCCTAGATCACTATTGTACTCCCTTGCCGAACTCAGTGTAGGGTATACAATAGATCTGGTACACAGCATGGCATACTTTATAAAACCTATGGCTGACGCATAGGGAATGACTTTCATTCTCTTTCTATCTTCTGCCGTGGTCGGGCTTTGAGTCTTACTCAATTTCACACCTTGTAACACAGGCAAGAACTCTTTCTTTGACTGTTCCATTTTGAACTACTTCAAAATCTTGTCAAGGTATGTACTCATTGAAAAAAACTTATCAAGCGTCTTGATCTATCTCTATAGATCTTGATGCTCAATATGTAAGCAGCTTCACCGAGGTCTTTCTTTGAAAAACTCCTTTGAAAAACTCCTTTATGCTTTCTAGAAAATTCTACATTATTTGCAATCAACAATATGTCATTCACATATATTTATCAGAAATGTTGTAGTGCTCCCACTCATTTTCTTGTAAATACAGGCTTCACCGCAAGTATGTATAAAACTATATGCTTTGATCAAATCATCAAACGTATATTCCAACTCCGAGATGCTTGCACCAGTCCATAGATGGATCGCTGGAGCTTGCACATTTTCTTAGCACCTTTAGGATCGACAAAACCTTCTGGTTGCATCATATACAACTCTTCTTTAAGAAATCTATTAAGGAATGTAGTTTTGACATCCATTTGCCAGATTTCATAAAATGTGGCAATTTGCTAACATGATTCGGACAAACATAAGCATAACTACGAGTGAGAAAATCTCATCGTAGTCAACACCTTGAAATTTTTCAAAACTTTTTTCGACAAGTCTAGCTTTGTAGATAGTAACACTACTATCGGCAATCGTCTTCCTCTTGAAGATCCATTTATTTTCTATGGCTTGCCGATCATCGGGCAAGTCAACCAAAGTCCACACTTTGTTCTCATACATGGATCCCATCTCGGATTTCATGGCCTCAAGCCATTTCGCGGAATCTAGGCTCATCATGACTTCCTCATAGTTCATAGGTTCATCATGGTCAAGTAACATGACCTCAAGAACATGATACCATACCACTCCGGTGCGGATGTCACTCTGGTTGACCTACGAGGTTCGGTAGTAACTTGATCTGAAGTTACATGATCATCATCATTAACTTCCTCACTAATTGGTGTAGGAGTCACAGGAACAGATTTCTGTGATGAACCACTTTCCAATAAGGGAGCGGGTACAGTTACCTCATCAAGTTCTACTTTCCTCCCACTCACTTCTTTCGAGAGAAACTCCTTCTCTAGAAAGGATCCATTCTTAGCAACGAATGTCTTACCTTCGGATCTGTGATAGAAGGTGTACCCAACTGTCTCCTTTGGGTATCCTATGAAGACACATTTCTCCGATTTGGGTTTGAGCTTATCAGGATGAAACTTTTTCACATAAGCATCGCAACCCCAAACTTTAAGAAACGACAACTTTGGTTTCTTGCCAAACCACATTTCATATGGTGTCGTCTCAACGGATTTAGATGGTGCCCTATTTAACGTGAATGCAACTGTCTCTAATGCATAACCCTAAAACGGTAGTGGTAAATCGGTAAGAGACATCATAGATTGCACCATATCTAATAAAGTACGGTTACGATGTTCGGACACACCATTACGTTGTGGTGTTCCAGGTGGCGTGAGTTGCGAAACTATTCCGCATTGTTTCAAATGAAGACCAAACTCGTAACTCAAATATTCTCCTCCATGATCAGATCGTAGAAACTTTATTTTCTTGTTACGATGATTTTCCACTTCACTCTGAAATTATATGAACTTTTCAAATGTTTCAGACTTATGTTTCATCAAGTAGATATACCCATATCTGCTCAAATCATCTGTGAAGGTCAGAAAATAATGATACCCGCCACGAGCCTCAACACTTATCGGATCGCATACATCAGTATGTATTATTTCCAATAAGTCAGTTGCTCGCTCCATTGTTCCGGAGAACGGTGTTTTAGTCATCTTGCCCATAAGGCATGGTTCGCAAGCATCAAGTGATTCATAATCAAGTGATTCCAAATGTAACATCCCAAATTTTCAATTTGGAATGTTATACATAGATCATCATTTCATATCATGTTTTGTTGCATTTTGGCAAATCCTCGATAAATTCTAAGCAACTCAAGGACCCTCGGAGAGAGTTGGGGATTTTCTCGAATTTTCAAATTTGATTTTCAAACGACGATTGTGGTTTTAATTATTATTCTCTCCGAAAAAATATTTCATTTTAAATAAACGAGAGGAGAAAATATGACTTCTCCAAAACAATTGAAATACTGGAGGAAAAATGTTGAAATCATTATTTGGAATTTATTTGGATTTTATTTGCAATTTTTATTGCATTAAAAATATTGCATGTTTTCAAATATTTATTTTGGATTATAAAAATGTTCACCCTATTCTAGATTTTCTAACAAGACGGGGAAAATTTATTTCATATTTTTATGATTTTTATTTATTTTTCTACGAATTATTTTCCGCGGAACTTATTTAAAAAAAAACCGCCCGCGCGCCGACTGGGCCAAAGGCCCAGCCGACGGCCCGCCTCGCGTCTCTCCCCTTCCCGCACGGGATCGCCGCCGTCGCCGTGTCTGCCATGGCCACGAGCCGCCCCGCTCGGTTTGCCCCTCCCCCAAGCCGCCGGACCCCCCCCTCCTTAAATACCGCGCCCCCTCTCTTTCCTCACATCGCCGCCGCCGCCCGCACTCATCGCCGCCGCCGCCCGCACTCGCCGCCGCCGCCGCCGGAGTCACGCCCGCCGCCGCCGTTCGTCGCCAGAGCCGCCGCCCCTCGCGCCTCCCCGAGCCCCGCACCCCGCGCCCTCGCGCCCGAGCCGGAGCCCCGCCGGAGCCCTCGCCGGAGTAGCCCCGACGAGGTATGCCCACCGCCCGTTGACTTGCCGGTTTTTCGTTTTAAAAAAAACCCTTCGTTTAAAAAAACCCTAGATCGTTTTTTTCGGTTTTATTATTTTACGAGCGTTCACTGAACCGTTCGTTTTAACGAACGCGTTCGTTGGTTTTTCTCTGTTAACGAACGTCCGTTATTTAACCGTTCGTCCGTTTTTCTTTTTTGTCGGATTTTTCTCGTTATTTTCTCATATTCGATTTCTGATCGAATCTTCGATTCTGTTTAACTTCTCGCTCGTTTATCGGAATCAGGCGATTCAAGCGCCTAGAGTTTCGTCTCGAAATTCTCTTTCCGTTTAACCTACTCAAACAAGTTTTTGCTATAGTAAAATTTGACCTAGATCCAGATTAGCAAACGAAGTTTCTTTCTTTCGCCGTTTGACTTTCGTTGCTTCTTTCGAGTTGATTCTTTTTGCAAACCGGAGTTTTTAAGTTGAACTTTCTGGTTGGATCTTTCATTCGAGTTTTACCTGTGCATTAGATGAGTACTGATTGTATGCTTGTTTGTTTGCGATAGAGTACCCGGAGTGTGCCGCTTGTTACTTCGAATCGCTAGGTTTTGCGGATCATCAGCAAGGCAAGTAACACTTTGATCATACCCCGTTCATACCCAGTTTTATTGCATTAGATCTGTTTCCTCAAACACTTGCATGATTAGGATCTAATTAAATTGTGGGTATTGGGAAGTAGTTGAGGTAGAACCTATTACCTGTTTCCTATTCAAACCCTTGGGAGTTACATCTACGTTGCTTTTATTATTGCCATGCTATGCTCGTAGACGTGGATTGGGTTTGAGTGAAATTCATGACAGATGTGAGATTGTTAATTAATGGTTTACTTAAGGTGGCAACTTAAACTCACATCTGGGTGGATTGAGGTACCTGGGTATTCCAGGATTGCCTGTTTTTCTTTTGGACCGCCACCCAGGTTCAAAGGGATCATGAGATTATTCATGCTAGAAACTTCCGTGTGCAGCCGCAAGCTATTATGGGCTCTAGCATAGTTGACTAAGTTGTGTGAACTCTTACAGTGGTAGACTAGCAGATGTAGGGGAAAGTAGGTGTAACTGTCTACCCATACGTAAGGTGCAAACACTTCTGAAAGACTGTGTCTTGGTCAACCGTTACTCAAACACCATGTAGTGCGAGTAATCCAACGGAGGAGATCAAGTCTTGTGGGGAAAAGTGCACAAACCTCTGCAGAGTGTACAAACTAATCATGGTTAGCCGTGTCCCCGGTTATGGACAACTTGAGTATATGGTACTTGGATTATCATGTGAATCTCAACACTATGTTACTTTTAATTAATTTTGTTGGGTTATTGATGACATTTTAATTGGGATTGAGATGCTGTCAACCATCTCAATGTTTCACAACCACCATGATAGTTAAATAAAATTTATTCCTTTGAAGTAGGATAAAATTGGCTTTTCGCAAAAACTGTAACCATAGAGCTTTCCACCAGCCATATATGCATGTAGTATAGCATTGTTATTCATTATTCTCTATGTGTTACTTTGCCAGCATATTCTATGTGTTGACCCGTTTTCGGGCTGCAACGTTTCATGTTGCAGACTTTTCAGACGACGAGTAAGATGCCTTAGGTCGTGGTCTTATACTCAGTGATGCCGCTGGAGTGATGGACTCACTTATCTTCCAAGTCTTCCGCTGTTATCGTTATTAGATGGCCTTAAGCCATGTTTATCATACTTAATCTCTTTGGAGATATTCGATGTAATAAGTGTGTGATTGCTACTCTGTTATAAATCCTCCATTTGTACTGTGCGTGTCAGCATTACTGATCCAGGGATGACACTGGTGCACAGCAGCACAGGCCATTTGAGGTCTGGTCGCTACACCAAAATCCCATCAGCATGGAGTTTCTTCATGCGCTTTACACCAATATGACCTAAACGGCAGTGCCACAAATAAGTTGCACAATCATTATTAACTTTGCATCTTTTGGCTTCAATATTATGAATATGTGTATCACTCGATTGAGATCCAACAAACCATTTTCATTGGGTGTATGATCATAGAAGGTTTTATTCATGTAAACAGAACAACAATTATTCTCTAACTTAAATGAATAACCGTATTGCAATAAACATGATCAAATCATATTCATGCTCAACGCAAACACCAAATAACACTTATTTAGGTTCAACACTAATCCCGAAAGTATAGGGAGTGTGCGATGATGATCATATCAATCTTGGAACTACTTCCAACACACATCGTCACCTCGCCCTTAACTAGTTTCTGTTCATTTTGCAACTCCCGTTTCAAGTTACTACTCTTAGCAACTGAACCAGTATCAAATGCCGAGGGGTTGCTATAAACACTAGTAAAGTACACATCAATAACATGTATATCCAATATACCTTTGTTCACTTTGCCATCCGTCTTATCCACCAAGTATCTAGGGCAGTTCCACTTCCAGTGACCATTTCCTTTGCAGTAGAATCACTCAGTTTCAGGCTTGGGTCTAGCTTTGGGCTTCTTCACGGGAGCAGCAACTTGCTTGCCGTTCTTTTTGAAGTTTCCCTTCTTCCCTTTGCCCTTTTCATGAAACTAGTGGTCTTGTCAACCATCAACACTTGATCTTTTCTTGATTTCTACCTTCGTCGATTGCAGCATCACGAAGAGCTTGGGAATCGTTTCCGTTATCCCTTGCATATTATAGTTCATCACGAAGTTCTAGTAACTTGGTGATAGTGACTAGAGAATTCTATCAATCACTATCTTATCTGGAAGATTAACTCCCACTTGATTCAAGTGATTGTAGTACTCAGACATTCTGAGCACATGCTCACTAGCTGAGCTATTCTCCTCCATCTTGTAGGCAAAGTACTTGTCAAAGGACTCATACATTTCAACATGGGCATGAGTTTGAAATACTAATTTCAACTCTTGGAACATCTCATATGTTCCGTGGCGTTTCAAAAACTTCTTTGGAGCCCCGATTCTAAGCCGTAAAGCATGGTGCACTAAACTATCAAGTAGTCATCATATCGAGCTTGCCAAACGTTCATAACGTCTGCATTTGCTCCTGCAATCGGTCTGTCACCTAGCGGTGCATCTAGGACATAATTCTTCTGTGCAGCAATGAGGATGATCCTCAGATCACGGATCCAATCCGCATCATTGCTACTAACATCTTTCAACTTAGTTTTCTCTAGGAACATATCAAAAATAAAACAGGGGAGCTAAACGCGAGCTATTGACCTAGAACATAGATATGCTAATACTACCAGGACTAAGTTCATGATAAATTAAAGTTCAATTAATCATATTACTTAAGAACTCCCACTTAGATAGACATCCCTCTAGTCATCTAAATGATCACGTGATCCAAATCAACTAAACCATGTCCGATCATCACGTGAGATGGAGTAGTTTTCAATGATGAACATCACTATGTTGATCATATCTACTATATGATTTACGCTCGACCTTTCGGTCTCGAGTGTTCCGAGGCCATATCTGCATATGCTAGGCTCGTCAAGTTCAACCCGAGTATTCTGCGTGTGCAAAACTGGCTTGCACCCGTTGTATGTGGACGTAGAGTTTATCACACCCGATCATCACGTGGTGTCTCAGCACGAAGAACTGTAGCAACGGTGCATACTTAGGGAGAACACTTATACCTTGAAATTTAGTGAGAGATCTCTTATAATGCTACCTCCGTACTAAGCAAAATAAGATGCATAAAAGATAAACATCACATGCAATCATTATAAGTGATATGATATGGCCATCATCATCTTGTGCCTTTGATCTCCATCTCCAAAGCACCGTCATGATCACCATCGTCACCGGCGCGACACCTTGATCTCCATCGTATCATCGTTGTCGTCTCGCCAACTATTGCTTCTATGACCATCGCTACCGCTTAGTGATAAAGTAAAGCAATTACATAGCGATTGCATTTCATACAATAAAGCGACAACCATATGGCTCCTGCCAGTTGCCGATAACTCTATTACAAAACATGATCATCTAATACAATAAAATTTAGCATCATGTCTTGACCATATCACATCACAACATGCCCTGCAAAAACAAGTTAGACGTCCTCTAATTTGTTGTTGCAAGTTTTACGTGGCTGCTACGGGCTGAGCAAGAACCGTTCTTACCTACGCATCAAAACCACAACGATATTTCGTAAAGTATGTGTTGTTTTAACCTTCACAAGGACCGGGCGTAGCCACACTCGATTCAACTAAAGTTGGAGAAACTGACACCCGCCAGCCACCTGTGTGCGAAGCACGTCGGTAGAACCAGTCTTGCGTAAGCGTATGCGTAATGTCGGTCCGGGCCGCTTCATCCAACAATACCGCCGAATCAAAGTATGACATGCTGGTAAGCAGTATGACTAGTATCGCCCACAACTCACTTGTGTTCTACTCGTGCATATAACATCTACGCATAAACCTGGCTCGGATGCCACTGTTGGGGAACGTAGTAATTTCAAAAAAATTCCTACGCACACGCAAGATCATGGTGATGCATAGCAACGAGAGGGGAGGGTGTCGTCCACGTACCCTCGTAGACCGTAAGCGGAAGCGTTATGACAACGCGGTTGATGTAGTCGTACGTCTTCACGATCGACCGATCCTAGTATCGAACGTACGGCACCTCCGCGATCTGCACACGTTCAGCTCGGTGACGTCCCATGAACTCACGATCCAGTAGAGTTTCGAGGGAGAGTTCTGTCAGCACGACGGCGTGATGACGGTGATGATGAAGCTACCGACGCAGGGCTTCGCCTAAGCACCACTACAATATGAACGAGGTGGGTTATGGTGGAGGGGGGCACCGCACACGGCTAAAAGATCAGTGATCAACTTGTGTCTATGGGGTGCCCCCCTCCCCCGTATATAAAGGAGTGGAGGAGGGGGAGGGCCAGCTCTCTACTATGGCGCGCCCTCAGGAGTCCTACTCCCACCGGGAGTAGGATTCCCCCCTTCCAAGTAGTAGGAGTAGGAGAGAACAAAGGGGAAGAGGGAAGAGAAGGAAGGAGGGGGCGCCGCCCCTCCCCCTAGTCCAATTCGTACTAGGCCTTGGGGGGGGGGCTGCCCTAGGCAGCCCCTCTCTCTCTCCCCTAAAGCCCAATAAGGACCATATACTCCCCGGCAAATTTCCGTAACTCTCGTGTACTCCGATAAATACCCGAACCACTCAGAACCTTTCCGATGTCGGAATATAGCCTTCCAATATATCGATCTTTATGTCTCGAACATTTCGAGACTCTTCGTCATATCCCTGATCTCATCCGGGACTCCGAACAACCTTCGGTACATCAAAACACATAAACTCATAATACCGATCGTCACCGAACGTTAAGCTTGCGGACCCTACGGGTTCGAGAACTATGTAGAAATGACCGAGACTCATCTCCGGTCAATAACCAACAGCGGAACCTGGATGCTCATAACGGCTCCTACATATTCTACGAAGATCTTGATCGGTCAAACCACATAACAACATACGTTGTTCCCATTGTCATCGGTATGTTACTTGCCCGAGATTCGATCGTCGGTATCTCAATACCTAGTTCAATCTCGTTACCGGCAAGTCTCTTTACTCATTCCGTAATGCATCATCCCGCAACTAACTCATTAGTTACATTGCTTGCAAGGCTTATAGTGATGTGCATTACCGAGAGGGCCCAGAGATACCTCTCCGATACTCGGAGTGACAAATCCTAATCTCGATCTATGCCAACCCAACAAACACCTTCGGAGACACCTGTAGAGGATCTTTATAATCACTCAGTTATATTGTGACGTTTGATAGCACACAAGGTGTTCCTCCGGTATTCGGGAGTTGCATAATCTCATAGTCACAGGAACATGTATAAGTCATGAAGAAAGCAATAGCAACATACTAAACGATCAAGTGCTAAGCTAACGAAACGGGTCAAGTCAATCACATCATTCTCTAATGATGTGATCCCGTTAATCAAATGACAACTCATGTCTATGGCTAGGAAACTTTACCATCTTTGATTCAACGAGCTAGTCAATTAGAGGCATACTGGTGACACTCTGTTTGTTTATGTATTCACACATGTACTAAGTTTCCAGTTAATACAATTCTAGCATGAATAATAAACATTTATCATGATATAAGGAAATATAAGTAACAACTTTATTATTGCCTCCAGGGCATATTTCCTTCAGATCGGACATGGTTTAGTTGATTTGGATCACGTGATCATTTAGATGACTCGAGGGATGTCTATCTAAGTGGGATTTCTTAAGTAATATGATTAATTGAACTTTAATTTATCATGAACTTAGTCCTGATAGTATTTGCATAACTATGTTGTAGATCAATAGCTCGCGATATAGCTCCCCGTTTATTTTGATATGTTCCTAGAGAAAAATAAGTTGAAAGATGATAGCAATGATGCGGAGTTGGTCCGTGATCTGAGGATTATCCTCATTGCTGCACAAAAGAATTATGTCCTTGATGCGCCGCTAGGTGACAGACCTATTGCAGGAGCAGATGCAGACGTTATGAACGTTTGACAAAGCTCGGTATGATGACTACTTGATAGTTTAGTGCACCATGCTTTACGGCTTAGAACCGGGACTTCAAAAATGTTTTGAACGCCACGGAGCATATAAGATGTTCCAAGAGTTGAAATTGGTATCTCATACTCATGTCCGTGTCAAGAGGTATGAGACCTCTGACAGTACATTGCCTACAAGATGGAGGAGAATAGCTCAACGAGTGAGCATGTGCTCAGAATGTTTGAGTACTACAATCACTTGATTCAAGTGGGAGTTAATCTTCCTGATAAGATAGTGATTGACAGAGTTCTCTAGTCACTATCACCAAGTTACTAGAACTTCGTGATGAACTATAATATGCAAGGGATAACAGAAACGATTCCCAAAGCTCTTCGCGATGCTGAAATCGGCGAAGGTAGAAATCAAGAAAAAGCATCAAGTGTTGATGGTTGACAAAGACCACTAGTTTCAAGCAAAAGGGCAAGGGAAAGAAAGGGAACTTCAAGAAGAATGGCAAGCAAGTTGCCACTCCCATGAAGAAGCCCAAAGCTAGACCCAAGCCTAAAACTGAGTGCTTCTACTGCAAAGGAAATGGTCACTGGAAGTGGAACTGCCCTAGATACTTGGCGGATAAGAAGGATGGCATAGTGAACAAAGGTATATTGGATATACATGTTATTGATGTGTACTTTACTAGTGTTTATAGCAACCCCTCGGTATTTGATACTGGTTCAGTTGCTAAGAGTAGTAACTCGAAACGGGAGTTGCAAAATAAACAGAGACTAGTTATGGGCGAGGTGATGATGTGTGTTGGAAGTGATTCCAAGGTTGATAAGATCACCATCGCACACTCCCTTTACCTTCAGGATTAGTGTTGAACCTAAAATAAATGCTATTTGGTGTTTGCGTTGAGCATGAATATGATTGGATCATATTTATTGCAATACGGTTATTCATTTAAGTCAAAGAATACTTGTTGTTCTATTTGCATGAATAAAACCTTCTATGGTCATACACTCAATATAAATGGTTTATTGAATCTCGAACGTAGTGATACACATATTCATAATATTGAAGCCAAAAGATGCAAAGTTAATAATGATAGTGCAACTTATTTGTGGCACTGCCGTTTAGGTCATATTGGTGTAAAGCGCATGAAGAAACTCCATGCTGATGGGCTTTTGGAATCACTTGATTATGAATCACTTGATGCTTGCGAACCATGCCTCATGGGCAAGATGACTAAGACTCCGTTCTCCGGAACAATGGAGCGAGCAACTGACTTACTGGAAATAATACATACTGATGTATGCGGTCCGATGAGTGTTGAGGCTCGCGGCGGGTATCTTTGTTTTCTGACCTTCACAGATGATTTGAGCAGATATGGGTATATCTACTTGATGAAACATAAGTCTGAAACATTTGAAAATTTCAAAGAATTTCAGAGTGAAGTGGAAAATCATCGTAACAAGAAAATAAAGTTTCTACGATCTCATCGCGGAGACGAATATTTGAGTTACGAGGTTGGTCTTCAATTAAAACCATGTGGAATATGTTCACAAATTCATGCCACTTGGAACACCACAACATAATGGTGTGTCCGAATGTCATAACCGTACTTTATTGGATATAGTGCAATCTATGATGTCTCTCACCGATTTACCACTATCGTTTTGGGGTTATGCATTAGAGACAGCTACATTCATGTTAAATAGGGCACCATCTAATCCGTTGACACGACACCGTAGGAACTATGGTTTGGCTAGAAACCTAAGCTGTCGTTTCTTAAAGTTTGGGGTTGCGATGCTTATGTGAAAAAGTTTCAACCTGATAAGCTTGAACCCAAATCGGAGAAGTGCGTCTTCATAGGATACCCAAAAGAAAATGTTGGGTACACCTTCTATCACAGATCCGGAGGCAAGATCTTTGTTGCTAAGAATGGATTCTTTCTAGAGAAGAAGTTTCTCTCGAAAGAAGTGAGTGGGAGAAAAGTAGAACTTGATGAGGTAATTGTACCTTCTCCCGAATTGGAAAGTAGTTCATCACAAAAATCTAATCCAGTGATGCCTACACCAATTAGTGAGGAAGTTAATGATGATGATCATGAAACTTCAGATCAAGTTACTACCAAACCTCATAGGTCAACCAGATTACGTTCTGCATCAGAGTGGTACGGTAATCCTGTTCTACAAGTCATGTTACTAGACCATGACGAACCTACAAACTATGAGGAAGTGATGATGAGCCCAGATTCCGCGAAATGGCTTAAGGCCATGAAATCTGAGATGGGATCCATGTATGAGAACAAAGTATGGACTTTGGTTGACTTGCCCGATGATCGGCAAGCAATAGTAGCGATGCTTAAGTCTGTCCGAATCATGTTAGCAATTGCCGCATTTTATGAAATCTGGCAAATGGATAAACAAAACTGCATTCCTTCATGGATTTATTAAAGAAGAGTTGTATATGATGCAACCAGAAGGTTTTGTCAATCCTAAAGGTGCTAACAAAATATGCAAGCTCCAGCGATCCATCTATGGACTGGTGCAAGCATCTCAAAGTTGGAATATACACTTTGATAAGTTGATCAAAGCATGTAGTTTTATACAGACTTGCGGTGAAGCCTGTATTTACAAGAAAGTGAGTGGGAGCACTACAGCCTTTCTGATAAGTATTATGTGAATGACATATTGTCGATCAGAAATGATGTAGAATTTTCTGGAAAGCATAAAGGAGTTTTTCAAAGAAAGACCTCGGTGAAGCTGCTTACATATTGAGCATCAAGATCTATAGATATAGATCAAAACACTTGATAAGTTTTTTCAATGAGTACATACCTTGACATGTTTTTGAAGTAGTTCAAAATGGAACAGTCAAAGAAAGAGTTCTTGCCTGTGTTGCAAGGTGTGAAGTTGAGTAAGACTCATAGCCCGACCAGAGCAGAAGATAGAGAGAGAATGAAAGTCATTCCCTATGCCTCAGCCATAGGTTCTATAAAGTATGCCATGTTGTGTACCAGACCTATTGTATACCCTGCCCTGAGTTTGGCAGGGGAGTACAATTTTCATCTAGGAGTAGATCACTGGACAGCGGTCAAAATTATCCTTAGAGGACTAAGGAAATATTTCTCGATTATGGAGGTGATAAAGAGTTCATCGTAAAGACTTACATCGATGAAAGTTTTTACACCAATCCGGATGACTCTAAGTCTCAATCTGGATACATATTGAAAGTGGGAGCAATTAGCTAGAGTATCTCCATGCAGAGTATTGTAGACATATAATATTTGCAAAATACATACGGCTCTGAATGTGGCAGACCCGTTGACTAAACTTCTCTCACAAGCACAACATGATCACACCTTAGTACTCTTTGGGTGTTAATCACATAGCGATGTGAACTAGATTATTGACTCTAGTAAACCCTTTGGGTGTTGGTCACATGACGATGTGAACTATAGGTGTTAATCACATGGTGATGTGAACTATTGGTGTTAAATCACATGGCGATGTGAACTAGATTATTGACTCTAGTGCAAGTGGGAGACTGAAGGAAATATGCCCTAGAGGCAATAATAAAGTTATTATTTATTTCTTTATTTCATGATAAATGTTTATTATTCATGCTAGAATTGTATAACCGGAAACTTAGTACATGTGTGAATACATAGACAAAACATAAGTGTCCCTAGTATGCCTCTACTTGACTAGCTCATTTATCAAAGATGGTTATGTTTCCTAACCATAGACATGTGTTGCCATTTAATGAATGGGATCACGTCATTAGGAGAATGATGTGATGGACAAGACCCATTCGTTGTCTTAGCATTATGATCGTTACAGTTTTATTGCTATTGCTTTCTCCATGACTTATACATGTTCCTATGACTATGAGATTATGCAACTCCCGAATATCGGAGGAACACTTTGTGTGCTATCAAACGTCACAACGTAACTGGGTGATTATAAGGATGCTCTACAGGCGTCTCCGATGGTGTTTGTTTAGTTGGCATAGATCATGATTAGGATTTGTTACTCCGATTGTCGGAGAGGTATCTCTGGGCCCTCTCGGTAATGCACATCACTATAAGCTTTGCAAGTAATGTGACTAATGAGTTAGTTGCAGGATGATACATTACGGAACGAGTAAAGAGACTTGCCGGTAACGAGATTGAACTAGGTATTGAGATACCGACGATCGAATCTCGGGCAAGTAACATACCGATGACAAAGGGAACAACGTATGTTGTTATGCGGTTTGACCGATAAAGATCTTCGTAGAATATGTAGGAACCAATATGAGCATCCAGGTTCCGCTATTGGTTATTGACCGGAGATGTGTCTCGGTCATGTCTACATAGTTCTCAAACCCGTATGGTCCGCACGCTTAACGTTCAATGACGATTTGTATTATGAGTTATGTGATTTGATGTACAGAAGGTTGTTCGGAGTCCCGGATGAGATCACGGACATGACGAGGAGTCTCAAAATGGTTGAGACGTAAAGATCGATATATTGGAAGGCTATATTCGGACATCGGAAAGGTTCCGAGTGATTCGGGTATTTTTCGGAGTACCGGAGAGTTACGGGAATTCGCCGGGAGAAGTAATGGGCCTTATTGGGCTTTAGTGGAGAGAGGGGAGAAGGGCCAAGAGGTGGCGCGCGCCTCACCCCTGCCCAAACCGAATTGGACAAGGGGTGGGGGCGCGGCCCCCCTTTCCTTCTTCCTCTCCCTCTCTTTCCTTCTCTCCCACTCCGAATAGGAAAGAGGAGGGGAATCCTACTTGGACTGGGGAGTCCTAGTAGGATTCCCCACACCTGGCGCGCCCTCCTTGGGTCGGCCACCTCTTCCCTCCCCTCCTTTATATACATGGCCAGGGGGCACCCCAAAGGACTCAAGATTTGTCTTGGCTGTGTGCGGTGCCCCCCTCCACAGTTACACACCTCGGTCATATCGTCGTAGTGCTTAGGCAAAGCCCTGCGCCGGTAACTTCATCATCGCCGTCGCCACCGTCGTGCTGACGGAACTCTCCCTCGGCCTCAACTAGATCAAGAGTTCGAGGGACGTCATCAAGCTGAACGTGTGCTGAACGCGGAGATGCCGTATGTTCGGTTCTTGGATCGGTTGGATCGCGAAGACGTTCGACTACATCAACCGCGTTACTAAACGCTTCCACTTTCGGTCTACGAGGGTACGTAGACACACTCTCCCCGCTCGTTGCTATGCTTCTCCTAGATAGATCTTGCGTGATCGGTCTGTGAGGGAGGGGTTACTCACTTGCAATATGCCAACGAGACCCTCATCCTTATTAAGAATGCTCCCCTAGAAATCATAAATCTAAAATTCCTCATGTGTTTTGAGGTGATGTTGGGTATGAAAAATAATTTTGAGAAAAGCGAGGCGTTTATCACGGGTGGGGAGGTGGAAAACCGTTGGAGAGCGGCTAATATGATGAACTACAAGCTGGGAGAGCTCCCCATTAAATACCTGGGGCTCCCCTTGGCCTATCGCCTATTATAGAGTAGCTTCCGCCCATCACTGATAGGGTTGCCACTTATGTGGAGCCATGGATGCACCATTTCCTAGCTTGGGAGGGGGGGAGGGGAGGGAGGTTGGCATTAGTTAACTCCAGCCTCTCCTCTATCCCCATTTTTGCCATAGGTTTTTACTTTCTTCAAGATGGAGTCCGTGACCAATTTGGCAAAGTCTGCTCCCATTTGTTCTGGGCCAAAAGGAACGGAAAACAAAAATCACATGGTGAGCTAGTCGGTGATGTGCTTCCCCAAAGAGGTGGGAGGCTTAGGAATAACTAACACGAAAATCATGAATTGGTGCTTGCTTACGAAGTGGGCTTACGGACTTGTGCACTATGCCTTCATTTATCTCTATATTTTTTAGATTTTTTGAATTGTAAAAATATGAATTTTTACAATTTTTGAATTTTGCATTTGGAGACCTCCATGAAGCTCAGCCTCCAAAAGCAATTTCCGTTTTATACGAACCACATACAGATTTATATAGATTTTAGAGTATAGATTCACCCATTTTGCTCCGTACATAGTCTGTATTGAAATTTATAAAAGACTTTTATTTAGGAACTGAGAGAGTTGATCCCGATCTCCTTCGCCTTCACCTCCTGTCCGCCTCCTCTCCCCTCCAGATCCCGATCTCCTCCGCCTCACGTCTGCCTCCCCTTTGCCTCCCCTCCCGCCATCGCCGGATCCCAGCTGGGCAAAGCCCGTGCGGGGGGATGATGGCAGCGGCGGGGCATCCCTCCGTCGCGGCTTGGAGGCGTGGCTGTGACGGTGGATCTTGAGCGGGCGCCTCAGGACGTCGTGTGTGTGGCCATGGCGCCGGTCACGCAGTGATGTGACCTCCTCTATCTTTTGTTGTCTTCATCGTCGGTCCAAAGGGATCTGGTCGGTGGGTGTTGCTGTTGGGAATCGTAGCATAATTTTAAAATTTTCCTACGCTCACCAAGATGCATCTATGGAGTCTACTAGCAACGAGGGGAAAGGAGTGCATCTACATACCCTTGTAGATCGCGAGCGGAAGCGTTCCAATGAACGTGGATGACGGAGTCATACTCGCCGTGATCCAAATCACCGATGACCGAGTGCCGAACGGACGGCACCTTCGCGTTCAACACACGTACGGTGCAGCGACGTCTCCTCCTTCTTGATCCAGCAAGGGGGAAGGAGAGGTTGATGGAGATCCAACAGCACGACGGCATGGTGGTGGATGTAGCGGGTCTCCGGCAGGGCTTCGCCGAGCTTCTGCGAGAGAGAGAGAGGTGTTGCAGGGGAGGAGGGAGGCGCCCAAGGCTGTCGGGTGCTGCCCTCCCTCCCCCCTTTATATAGGCCCCCTTGGGAGGGGGGCCGGCCAAAACCCATCTAGGGTTGGGGGGGCGGCGGCCAAGGGGTGGAAAGGGGTTGCTTGCCCCCCAAGGCAAGGGGAAAGCCCCCCCACCCTAGGGTTCCCAACCCTAGGCGCATGGGGGGAGGCCCAAGGGGGGCGCCCCAGCCCACTAAGGGCTGGTTCCCTTCCACTTTCAGCCCACGGGGCCCTCCGGGATAGGTGGCCCCACCCGGTGGACCCCCGGGACCCTTCCGGTGGTCCCAGTACAATACCGGTAACCCCCGAAACTTTCCCGGTGGCCGAAACTTGACTTCCTATATATAATTCTTCACCTCCGAACCATTCCGGAACCTCTCGTGACGTCCGGGATCTCATCCGGGACTCCGAACAACTTTCGGGTTTCCGCATACATATATCTCTACAACCCTAGCGTCACCGGACCTTAAGTGTGTAGACCCTACGGGTTCGGGAGACATGCAGACATGACCGAGACGCCTCTCCGGTCAATAACCAACAGCGGGATCTGGATACCCATGTTGGCTCCCACATGTTCCACGATGATCTCATCGGATGAACCACGGTGTCGAGGATTCAATCAATCCGTATGCAATTCCCTTTGTCAATCGGTATGTTACTTGCCCGAGATTCGATCGTCGGTATCCCAATACCTTGTTCAATCTCGTTACCGGCAAGTCTCTTTACTCGTACCGCAATGCATGATCCCGTGACTAACGCCTTAGTCACATTGAGCTCATTATGATGATGCATTACCGAGTGGGCCCAGAGATACCTCTCCGTCACACGGAGTGACAAATCCCAGTCTCGATCCGTGCCAACCCAACAAACACTTTCGGAGATACCCGTAATGCACCTTTATAGTCACCCAGTTACGTTGTGACGTTTGGCACACCCAAAGCACTCCTACGGTATCCGGGAGTTGCACGATCTCATGGTCTAAGGAAAAGATACTTGACATTGTAAAAGCTCTAGCAAACGAAACTACACGATCTTTTATGCTATGCTTAGGATTGGGTCTTGTCCATCACATCATTCTCCTAATGATGTGATCCCGTTATCAATGACATCCAATGTCCATAGTCAGGAAACCATGACTATCTGTTGATCAACGAGCTAGTCAACTAGAGGCTTACTAGGGACACGTTGTGGTCTATGTATTCACACATGTATTACGATTTCCGGACAATACAATTATAGCATGAATAATAGACAATTATCATGAACAAAGAAATATAATAATAACCATTTATTATTGCCTCTAGGGCATATTTCCAACAGTTGCGTCGCGGTGGCTTCCCGGCAGCAGATCAACTGGAGGAGGAGATGGTGGCCTAGATGCTAAAGTTGGTGGGGATGCCGCCATCGTTGGCGGCGCCCGCAGGTGTCGTTTTCCTCGTTGAAGTCGATGGTGGGCGTCCCTCGCTCCATTGTTACCAGGGGAAACCTTAGATCTGGAGGAGGATACCATTGACGGCGGTGTCCGTGGGCGTCGTAGCTCTTGTTGGAGGCGTTGAGGGGCCTCCTGGATCGGATGATGGCGACGTCTTCATCGTCATCCCCATGGGGGCATCATCTTTGGAGACATTCATCGGCTGGACGGACATGTGGACGGCTTGGTGGTTGGGCGTCGGTAGGTGGTAGAGCGGTGCTTCATCCTACACATCGATGGCGGCGGATCTCGGCGGCGTGGCGCAGTGGAGACTCGGCGTCCGATGGGTGGCGATGGACTCGCGCAGGAGGACGACGTATCTGGCGTCGTGGTGGCGTCAATGGCAGAGAGGTCTGGCAAGGTCGATGCGTCAGTATCTGGTCTGAGGATGGATCGATGGATGAAGGAGGTGACGGCCCTTGCAGCGTGCGCATGTGGTGCCCACTGAAAGTGCGCCAAACCGGTTTGTAATCCAGTCCAAGTATTAAGGCTTGGATGGGGCATCCGGCATTAGATGTTAGGTGTTGGTGCGATGTCTGTTTGGTATTAGGCTCGGACATTCGGCACCCCATCATCACGGAGATAGGAGTAGCGACTGGTGTTGCCAAAATGATGGCTTCAGGCTTACTGACGTATTACCTTGTAAGGACTCTGTGTGAATAATCAATAAAATGGTTGTATGCATCGCCCTGATGTAGAGGCCGGAGGTACATCCTCCTTTTTCAAAAAAAAGTAACCGAGAGAGTAACAGATAACGAGTCGAATCATATCTTATAGTATACCAGCAAAAAGGCCCGCGTGTTGCATCAGGAGAAAAAATACCACACGCTCTTAATTTTAAGAAAATGGTCTATAATCTGAGAATTTGTAGCTATGGCCAAACAACGATGGTATTAATCTATAAAAGCGTAGTTTAAGATTCTACAAGTGTTCTATTTCGACACGGCTTGCATGTAGATTTAATCCATACAAAGAAACAGGCAAGTTATCATGCATTTATTTATGTCATGTTCGGAATGGGATGTTGTTACGGGTGAGTAAAGGAAAAGGACAAAAACAAATGATCTTGTGGTGCGCATCGTCCAACAGGCCGACCCCAGTTCAGGCGGCGGAGGACGATACGGCACTGCAGCTCGTCTTGATCTGGCCAGAACTCGCCGCCTACGGGGAGGAGCAACTCAACAAAGGTTATGGTGCACGTCGTCCAACACGTCAATGATGGCATGCGGGTAGGCTACTGGGTCGTTTGCTGATGTCAGAAACATTAAGGGTTTTCTATAAAATAGCAAAACGGACTCAGGGTATTTATTTTTTTATTAGTAGGTATAGAATAGATAGATAAATATAGATTGACATACTGCACTAGGCAAACAATAACAAATTCGTAGTATGCGCACGCTCCCTACCGGCCGCCGGGAAGATCTGCAACCGGTACGCGGCAACATGCCATCTCTTCTCTTCCGACTTGTGCGAGCCTTGTTGAATTTGGTCAAGCAAACATTGTACCCGGCCGCGAAGCCTGGACGTGGTGTCCCCGTCCTTGGCGGTAGCGACGCCGGCTTCAAGAGGCCGGCGGTGCTCACCTGCCCCCGGTACATCATCTCCGTGATCTGTGAATTCGCCATGTTGATCTGCACCACCGGGACGCTGTGCTACTACTTCACCTACGACTTGCCACCTGAGTTCTCCGTCCACTTGACGCCGATCCCGAGCAACAACAGCGTGGGGGCTCCGGCCACGACGACGTCCATCCCCCGGGCCTTCGACATCGTCCTGCACGCCGGCAACCGCCGCGCTAGGGAGAGGTGCCACCACCACGGGGAGGGAGTGGTGACGTACGGCGGCTACACCGTGGCGTCGGGCCACGCGCCCGACTTCTGTGTGCCGTGGAAGGGGGCGCGCGAGGTGCCGTTCGAGCTGGCGTGGGGCTGGGACGACGGCGTTTACCTGCCCGAGCACCTGCGCGGCCGCATAGCGGTGGCGGAGAGAGTCTGCGCCGTGGAGTTCGAGGTCCAGGTGAGACTCCTCCAGGGAGGCAACGCCCGCTCCGGCACGGGCACGCCGACGTGGATGTGGTGCAAAGCGAGGATCGGTGGGGCGCCTGGCGCCGTCACGCCCTGCACCGTGTTCGCTCCACAGAACTGGTTTTCGCCCCTGGCTTAGCCGCCTCGGTGTCGCCATGTATGAATTTTTGCTTTTCCTGGCGCACAAATGTCCCTCAACGCCAGCCAACCCTTGTGTTGCATGACCGATGAGGGGACCTGGCTGTCCAGTTTTCGCTCTTTTGATGGCCATTCCTAGCCAGGTGATACGCAAGACTTCTATTTTGATAGCAATGATTTCCAATGTAATTTCTCTAGGAAACTAGCCGTGTGATTTCATCTAAAAGAAGAAGAAGTTGTGTGATTTTGGTAAACTGTTGGCGTGGAACTACCTTTTCTCTTTGTGATTGAGCCGAGTTGTGGTGCATAAGAGAATGTTTCAGACGCATCACTCTGCAAGTTCCATTCGGTCTTGGTAAAAAATAATATTCGCATCGAATCGAATGAGCGTTGATGTAAAATACTTGGGTATGCATGAATAAAAACATAAATCCAGATGATAAGCGTCTCTAGCTTGATTCTGCATCCACCGTAGTTCTTTTTACTGCCAACTGGATCCTCATTCATTCCTATGGTGACCCTCCAGCGTGGCCAATATCTGTGCGATTTTTGGAGCGCACCACATGAAAGTCTCCAGCCCTCGGAGACAGCTGACAATATATGAAGTAATATGCATTGAAAGAATACTGAATAAGGACAGTTGCTTCGACAATAGTTTGATTGTTAATAGACATGCTAACACTTACTTTGTAATGCTTCGCAATACACAGGTCTGGGTGGACTAGCCAAAGGAAGCCACTAATAGTTCCAATAATTGATGCGCAAAACAGTATGATGTTGAACTGAGAGTAGTCCTGCAAAAACGAAACAAAAACTGAGCACACGTAGAAGTAGAGCATCAGCTAAACAAACAAAAATATATTTTGAAACCTCAAACAATTCCACTTTTTTTATATGTTTACATATACTGTCAAACAATTCAAAACTTTACAAGAGTACCGGGCAGTGACTTGAGGTAGAAGCTGTAGCCAACATCGCTGGTAGCAAGCTTTGGCAACGTCATCGTATCGCCTTCGTGCTTGTGTGCCCCCGGTGAGTGTGTGTGTGGAGATCAAGAAAGTTTGCACCTTTGTGATAGTTTGACCAATAGGGTTTTTATTTAATTCCTATAAACTCAATAACAGCCCAAGTCTGGGCCTGTTTAACAACCTAGGTGTTGCAAGACCGAGACTTAAAACCAAGTCCACTAATTAGAGCCCCAAATCGGTCTAATTATGTAGTAACTTCTTTCCATGTAAGTACTTGAGACTCCAATTGGCGATTGGGCAGCTTACCAGGGACGAATGGCAACCGGTGGTGGATTAGATCATTAAGCAACTACTGGGCTGGCAAAGAGGGCTGATTGATAGAAGTGGGAGACTAGTTCTTGTTAATTCTATTGAGAGACCCGCTTTGGTACACCCCCCTGCTAAAACGTATAAAGGGTAATATAGTCATTTCATAAGTCGTACTTACTTCTGTATGTATGGCGTGTAGTCGTATACGTACAGGAGACCATCAGATTGGGCCGGCCCATGAAGATAGCGTATAGCAGCGCTTCAAAAATAAAACAGCGGTTGCCAGAGCTCGAGCTCCGAACCTATGGAGTACAGCACACGTGGTACAACCATCTTGCCTAGCAACCATTTTTGTGTAAATGGCAGCGCGAAGCCTTAAGGATAAGAACAACGCAGAATATTTTCTAAAAGTTCGAACATAAATATTTTTTTGTAAACAAAACGTGATTTTTTTTGTGAATCCCAATCACTTTTCAAATTTTTGAACAAATATATAATAAACTGAAACATTTTTTTAAAAACCATGAACAGCTTTGAAACGTGAATAATTTTTTAAAACGGAACATTTTTATAGTTCCAAATTTCTATGGAAACAAAAAGAACTGTTGGAACGTAAACGTTTTTTGCAACTCCAGAAAAGAAATGGAAAAACAACAAACATTTTTGTAACAGAAGCATAAGACCATCATTTTTTGAAATTTTTGAAAAGAATATGACAATTTTAAGTAACTATTTCGAAATATGTCATGCTTCTAAAAAAACTGAAATTTTCGAAAACTGTTGGATTTTAAAACATTATTTGATTTGTAAAATTTATTTAGAATTTTCCAACAAATGTTTGAATTTTTTGAAAAGGTATCTAAATACTGCATTAGTGTTAGTTCTTAAGTATGTGCACTCCTCGTTTTGCACAAACATTAGTCAGCTTAACTGGTATGCCACTCACGGTTGTTGCAAGAGATCTGTGGTTAGATTCCTAGCTGGGTTTTTTTTGTGATTTTTCACAGCATTAATGACTAATGACTGGTATGCCACTCACGCTCCTTGGTGTAATTTTCTAAGATTTCACGTCATTGCTTTACAGAGTCATTAGTTGGGTCAACTGTTGAGCCACTTAGGCTTGCTGCAAGAGGTCTGCGGTTTGAATCCTGGTATCTCCACTTGATTATGTTTTCTTTTCAATTTTTACATCCCGTGAAGGGCGCGCTTAGCCATCACCATTGGGCCCGGCCCAGTCCGGCGGGGGTTGGGTGTCGTATACATGCTGACAAAAAAATATATCATCATTAACTAAAAAAATATAAAAAGACCATCTTACCCTTTATTATGAAGAGGTATAAACAGATCTCCATCGTTGATGTGTTTAGGGGGGTTGTACCGAAGAAGAAGTGTTCTATTGTTCGCGCGAGACCCACACACCATCTGATGGTTTTAGAGCTCCTAAGTGGGCTCTGGAGGCCGTGGATAAAAGCTCCAGAGCATTTTTTGGGCTGGATCAGAGGAAATTCATGGAGGAAAGTGCCTGGTTGCTTGGAGTAATGTATACAAGCCAAAGTGCTTCGGTGGGCTGGGTGTTCTAGATCTTCAGAAGCAAGCATTGGCTCTTAGGTTCAGATGGGATTGGTTGCACCGTACTGAACCATCCAAACCTTGGCAAGGATCACCGATGATCTCTGACCCTTGCTTGGTGGAACTATTCAACAACTTGGTGCGCTGGAAGGTTGGGAATGGTGCTTCTGTGCGCTTTTGGCAAGATCGATGGATCAACCGGCGATGTGTGGTGGAACTAGCACCGCTGGATTTTGCTCAAGTTAGCAGTCGATGTGTCAGATCGAGAACAGTGTGAGATGGCATGTGCCTGAACCGTTGGGTGCTCGACATTGCTGGTGGATTGTCTACGGAAGGGCTTGTGCAGTATGTGCATCTTTGGGATGCTGTTGTGACAACTCAATTGTTGCATCAGGAGGAAGATCAGGCTGTATGGAAGTGGAATGGAGATGGGGTGTACACTGCAGCTTCCACATATCACATGTTATGGGAAGGCTCAGCTCGGTTCTCTTGTGCTAAGCCGCGGTGGAAAAGCTGGGCGACTCTGAACTGTAAGATCTTTATCTAGCTCGCGTTGCAGCACCGCATCTGGAAGTCTGATCGAAGGACTAGGAGAGATCTTCAGGACCAGGTGGATGTGTGCCACTTTCGTGACCAGGAGGAAGACAACACCAACCATAAACTCATGCAATGCAGCTTCTCCAGGGAGGTGTGGCATCGTACCCTGCTTAGGGCGCAGCTGGATGAAGTAGCCATCCCGACCTCGATGAACAACTTGGAATCTTGGTGGACTAGGCCCAGAGCCATTTAGCCGAAAGCTAAGCGCGGGGGTTTTGACTCTTTTCTCATGCTCACTTGTTGGTTTCTATGGAAACAATGGAACGCAAGGGTTTCTGCTAATGTGGGTCTACAACGGAACGTGGAGAACACTACTCAAATCATGGATGAGCTGCATCATTGGAAAAAAGCGAGTGCTTATGGAGTAGTCCACCATAGGCGTAGGAGTAGAGTTTGGGGCGGCAGCCTTGTAAAACCAAATCTTGTACATTGTTTGCTCTCCTATAAAAATACGGTATGCACTTTGCATACTCTCGAAAAAAAACTTTGCGACCTTCCAAGTATGGCAATGAACATGAATCAGGGGTCTTCGCAAAGAAATAATAAATGATGTTAATTGATGCAAAGTTTTAAAATCCAACTCCATATTACAAGATGTGTCCTCCAAATGTTGAGAATATATGACCAAATGCACAATGGAGAAAAAAAAGAACTCCCAAATTAGGCAACTACCAAAGCATGCATCTACTTCTAGTCCACTGTAGTAGATGCAAAAAAATGAACTTTTATGAAACTTCTAAGGTGCCAAACTGATGCTCTCAAGATTACACGGTTTCTGACTTTTATACGAAACAGTACCATGCAAAGTGCAGTATAGAAATTCGCATTACAGATTGGAAAGAAACAAGGGCACATATTTTGTACTCCCTCCGTTCCAAATTACTCGTCGCAGAAATGGATGTATCTAGAACTAAAATACATCTAGATACATCCATACCTGCGACAAGTAATTCGGAACGGAGGGAGTAATTATTACAGCTCACAGAACATGTACTTACAGTGGCACTTATCCTGAAGAAATGTGCAACGACAGTAACTCCTAGGCAACTCCAACCGAGGAGACTGGCTTGCGTGCTTACAACAGCAGTGAATAGGAGGAACCCAACGACCGTGTGAAATGTGGTATACCATCTCAAATCCTGAAATCATACAAAAGAATCAGCTAACCACGTTTACAAATAACTACACATAATTGTACACATATATGCTTAAAGAGCTAGTACCCCCCTCTCTTTGGCAGCTTCTTATACGCTTTGACAAAAAGAACAAAACTGATCGCGGCCCCAATAAAAGATGCCACTCGGATTGGGTCAAAACGGTTACACGATTTGGTGTACACGTTCCACATGATGTAGCCCCATAGGTTGAAGATCAGAAACCACCAGAATAAGGTATGGCTACCACCTTGACCATCAGGTCCTAGCTTCCCAACACGGATACTGATAAGAATGTAATTTCGTTATTAAGAAGCCATGAGAATTGGCAGAACAACATAGAAAGTTAACGACACTTACGCTGGAACAAGTGAAACGAAACTCGATAAGATAAAGGCTATCCAAGGAACAGTCTTGGCTAACTCTGTGCTCGGAGTGCAGAAACTCTCGATTTCACTGAAAATTTGTATGAAACAGCACATTATCATCCACAACCCATGTCATTTATCCTATATGTCAACAGATCCAACTAGTATTTTCAGGAAAAGAAAGCTTAAATTTGCAAATTCTGCAGAAATCCATTCAACAAGAGGAATAAGTCTACATATTGTATAGGCCCCTAAATGTTAGCCCGGCAAAAACTAAATTCCACATATTTAAGTTCACGCTAGGGATAGATCACATCACAGTAGTAGCACATCAGACAGCAGATTAAGCCTTACTTACCATGTGCATTTTCTATTTGGCGCTGGGAAATTGGTGTCCTTGGGGGTGTGTGCGGAGGCGACGTCTGCCGTTCCCGCAGCATCAGCGTACACAGTCGGAGGAGAAACACATGGAAACTGTACTCCAATGAAGAACAGCAGCAGCAGTACCGCTGGGCGGAGTTTCTCATCCTCTCCTTGGTTTTCTTGCCTGCATACCATGCAAGAACAGAAAGTGATGAAGTCTGGACCTCCCTTGCTTAATTCTACATCTCCCTTGCTTGATTTCTACAAGTATGTGGATGAGTTGTAATTGGGAAGCTAACCTCTGTTGGCACCAGCGCGGCCTGGCGGAGAAGAGGCAGCAGCGACTCGCTTCTTGGTTGGCTTCTCCTGCCTCTGGCCTCAGGCTAGAACGACGAACTGGCTAGCTTGCCGCTCCTATCATTCTCTTCTTGTTCTTATCGTCTCTCTTCTCCGCTCACAACGGCTGGAATGCCTGGGCACTGGCTGCTGCCTCATTGCTCTGCTCTTTCCCTTTGTAGCATTGAAGCCCCCTGCCAAGCCACCAAGACTGAATTATGTTTTCAGTCTTACTGGGCCATTCCTCAGAGATTCCTCAGAGACACTGGGCCATTCCTCAGAGATTCTAACTTACGCCCAGATAACTGGTGGGCGTAAGTTAGAATCTCTGAGGAATGGCCCAGTGTCAGCGATTGTGGCTAGTTTTCAATGAGGCGTCGAAGCAAATTGCCATGGCCGCAGAAAAGAGTATCGTCTTGGGCAGCATGGAGAGGCAGAGCGTCTGGTCAAGCTCCTGATGTAAAAAAGCTGCCCACAGCTGTCCTTTTTCCTCTTTCTCAAAAAAGAAACTGTCCTTTCCACATCCGTTTTTCCGCAGGCCTCCACGTCTACGCAGTCCAAATGCCTCAATGAATGTTGCATCACCGTGTGTGTCGCAAGGCACAGATCGCTAGAATGTTCATGTATGGTGTGGGCGAGTTTCACCGGAACAACGAACGATATTACTTCACACAAGCTCTTGAAGCAAGCAAGATGCTGCACAGGAGTGCAGAACGACCCATGGCTCTGGAATCTTCACACGCCGCGTACTAGCATAATTGGTTTGATGCCAACAATTAACATTGCCAATATTTGGTCAACATTTGACAAAATCAAAATTTGCCAAATGTTGGCAACTTTTTGTGAGGTTGAGAAAAAAAGTTGGTAGCCAATCAATCACTAGCCAACATTTGGCATTTGCCAAATATTGGCATGCCAACTTTTGGCATCAAACCAATCATGAACCAGCCTTATGTATGCAGGTCAGGTTGGGCCAACCGCAACCACTAGAGCAACTCTAGCCGTGTTGAGATACTTTTGGTCAGGGCATCTCCAACACGGACCAGCAAACCTCTCGCATTCATCTGGACCGCGCTGTCTGGACCGTGGAAGCCATCCAACACGGTCTTGTATCGGTCCGCGACGCAGTCTAGACGTACTTTCTTTCGTAAATCGGAGACAAGCGTGAGGGGCTTTGTGGAAGTCCGCACCGCTCCCAAGCCCGCTTCTGACTACCCTGATCCACCCAAAAAACCAACCCGCCTCTCCCGCACTTTCCTTCCGATGCACGTGCCGCTTAGCGCGCCGCATTCATGCTGGCACAAAGCACGGAGCAGTCGACATTGATGTCGCACGATGTGACCTGACTAAGGGCGGCGCTGACCGATGCGACTTCTCGTCAGTCGTCGCTTCAATGCGAACGCAGCTTCACGAGGAACCAACTCCGCCCACTGCGCAGCTATTTAAGCCATGCACCGGCGACGCACAGAGCCGCACTCCCCCTCCCCTCCCCCGTCTCCGTGCCCAGGGCCCTCCTTCTCTTCGACTCCGGTTGAGGCGATGCCGAAGTCGTGGTGCTCCACGCCGGCAGGTGGAGTAGGCGGAAGCTCCTCCTCTGGCGGTTCTTGGAGCTGTCGCCCACGCTCTCCGGGCCCGTCGGCATCTACGGCGGCCAGCTCCTCCGCCAAGGAGGAGATCATCATCTCCTTTGATAACAAGGAGGACCAGGTGCCGCTGCAGTAGCCGCCTCGACTCCTCAAGGAGGCCACTCTGACGGACGAAGATTTTGTCCATCAGATCGAGATAATGACGGAGCGGTCGATCCATTACATGGGTCCGTCGCCGCCATTGCCGGGGTGCGTGAAGGAGGAGTCGTCGTCCTCGCGCGCGCCATCGCATGAAGCACGAGTCGGCGTCCCCGCTCCGGCCTGTGAAGGAGGAGCCGGCCTCACCCCGGCACAACCATGACATCCAGATCGGATGCCGCATGAAGGAGAAGCCAGCCTTGCACCCGCACCACCGCGGCGTCCAGATCGGACGCCGGGTCAAGGAGGACCCGACGTCCCCGCCACGCCGCTGGTACGGCCGCATGGACATGCCGTCGTCGTCGTCCCGCCGCCACCACCTCGCCGTCAAGGAGGAGTTGTCGCCCGCGATCAGGAAGGCACGAGGCCGCCTCCTCGGAGGAGGCGGTTACAGTGGTCCCTCGGGCTCGAGGACCGTCGTCTATGTGGCGGAGCGTGCGGCTAGGCAGCCGGTGATGTACGACCGACGCAATGTCGGTCGCCGCTCCGCGTTCGCCAAGAGCGACATGGCGTCGGACTGGGTTCGCAATGACTCTGACCTCGCCGCTGCATGGGCGCTCAACCGCTCCGTGTCCACCGCAGAGACGGCCGCCAAGACGCCGAGCTCACCAAGATCGGCGATGAGTGGTCGGTTAGCGGCTATTTCATCAACGCTGGTCGCGGCAAGGCCACCACCAGGGCTCCGAAGGCCATGTCGACAGTGGCCGTGGTGACACTCCGCACAGTGCAGCAAGAGGCGGAGCAACTCCTCTGTGAGTGGCAGGTAGCCGCCGGACAAGGCTGCCGCGGCCCTCCGGCGTCGTTCGCCCGCTGGAGGGACCACGATGGCACCGACAAAGACGACGGTGCGGCAGGGCAGGGCGGCCACACGTACGAGGTGGTCGTCCGGTATAGGGTTTAGTTTTTTTGTTAACGGTTGAAGTATCAACCTTTCATGTAAATTATGTCTGAACTTCAATCAAATCCACCTGGTTTGATCAAATTTCGTCCAATTAGTTTGAATTCTTGTTAAAATGTATGAGGCACGGTTGGATGGTGGCCTCCCGCATTCATGTCCGTGGACTGGTCCCCCCATGTCCGCGGACGGATGCGGGACGAAATTTGCGGGTCATTGTTGGAGATGCCCTTACACTATTAGGGAAAAGGCTACCAGTAGCGCGAGGTTTTGCCTTATCAGTAGCGCGGGCGCCGGCGCTATTGCTAAGGCACTACAGCTGAACTTTACTAGTAGCGTTGGTTTACCCGCGCTACTGTTAACATACAAAGCAGGAGCGAGCTTGCTGGACCGCGCGCTACTGCTAATAGCAGCAGCGCCTCTTTCAGAAGCGCGCTGCTGCTAAAAGCATGCTACTATGTGCATACCCGCGCTACTGCTAAATTTTCCTGTATTTTTTCTGAAGCATATTGGCGTTGTATTTGTATAGGTTTTATACACTAGTCTCTATGACTTTATGACCATGACGAGTTATTATATATATCATTGGATGAAAGAGACGTGGATTAGATCCAAGTGGAGGCAACATGGTGCAGATCCAAAGTCACTACAAAAAAAAGACATATCCGTGACATTTTGGCCCGAACGATTTTTTTCTGTCATGCTTGTGACACTTCTATGACGATACTTGTGACAAAAGCATGTATCATCATAGATGTGGTGGGCTCCTACTTCTATGACAAAAAATCACGACAGAAAATGGGATTTCGTCCTGGGTGGGCCGGGGACGCACCTGCATGACATTCGAAAAAATCGTGGTAGAAGCGAGGACGAGGAAAATTCGAGGAGTTCCCGGTTACGGTGGATGGTCGGGGCCGAGCGATGGACGGAGGTTTACGCGTTTCTCTCATACACGTACGTGCGTGTGTGCTAGGATTTGGGCTCGAACTGAACCCGAGCGAGGCGTTGGGCTCTAACTGAACCCGAGCAACTGCACTAGCTACGTTACTGAATCTCGATCAATCCCTTGGCTATTAACTGAACCCGAGTGATTCCTTGGTCGTTGCTTCAGTCTGCGGGGCGGGTCATCTTGACTATTGTGACGTTCTTCAGGGTTCTCTGTGTTGGCCTCAGGAGTTACCAGCACCTGCTCCTCCGACTCGGGAATTTCAGGGGCCTTGGAAGAATCGCCAATCTTTATTTTCCTGCTCTTGGCTTTGGCCCTATGATCAAATTGGAATATTAAGGCATGTATGATAATAGGTTAAGCCGCCAACAAGTTAAGTAGAAATACTTACCCTGCATTTATAACTAAGGGAGGCAACTGTGTAAAGGATGAGTCTCCGGAAGAGGGTGGAAACTCCTGGTAATCGGAATCAGACGGGTTAAGTGGTTGCCTGCCAAGGCCGACTTTGGGCAAAGAGGAAGTAGGACTGTGTGGCACCTCGTTACGCCGCTTGTGAAGAGAAGGTTCATGAGATAACCCGACCACCAGATCTCCAGAGCCGCCACTCCGAGTTTGGCACCTTGACTCATGCTCAGCCTTCTTCAAAATAAAATGTGGATCTAAATAAGCATCTGGGTGAGAAAAGCTTACTTTCCGGATGACCCGCCTTATCTTCCTTGGAGGCAAGGAGTCTGAGCCGGAGGAGATAGAAATTACCTCAGCATCATTGGCCCGGCTTGTTGCTGCCTCATCCCGAGAACAAGAGGCGTCAGCTAATTCAATAAAGAGGCGTCCAAGAGACTCAAGTTCTACCTCTGAATGGTCATCAGCATCTGTTGATTCACCCATAGCAGTCAGCTCAATTACAGCAGCTGGTTTGTTCTTCTTCTGCTTTGGGCTAGTTTTGGTTTTGGCCACGACAGTCTTCTTCTTCCTGTTCCAAAAAGGAGAGTCGGACTGTATAATGAAGAGGAGTTAACAAGTGAAACACAGAATGATTCAAAAGATATTTTAGCCGGATATAGATGATTACTTACAGGTGGTGCCGGGTTGAGTTTGTAGAATGGTAACAACCATGTTTTGTTGCAGTTCTCCTGAGGCTCCCCAAGTAAACTCTTTACAGTTTTATTGACCTCATCAGCAGTAAAGTTATCAGAGTTGTATTGATGAGGGTCGTTTGATTCGCCTGAGTATTAGCACATTAAGCCAGGTCGGTGGCTCAAGGGAAGAATTCTCCAAGAGACCCAGCACCAGGCTAGGTCAACTCCCGTTAACCCATTGATAAACAAGGCCTTCACCTTTGAATAAAATGGGAGCACTGCAGCATGTTCTTCTAGAATAAGCTTGCTTGGCGGATTAAAATTTATGGGAAGACGATCCGCCCTGTAACCCGACCGAGGGTTCTCATTAGCTGGAGCAGTATTCTTGCAATAAAACCAAGTTTTCACCCATTGTCGGTGTCAAAACCGGCAGATCTCGGGTAGGGGTCCCGAACTATGCGTCTGAGGATCAATGGTAACAGGGAACGAAGGAGACACAATGTTTACCCAGGTTTGGGCCCTCTTAGAGGAGGTAAAACCCTACTTCCTGCTTGATTATATTCGATGAGTATAGGGGTTACAAGAGTTGATCTACCTCGAGATCGTAATGGCTAAAACCTTGCTGTCTAGCCTATGAGAATTCTGATAGCCTCCACAGACTAAACACTCCGGTTTATATACACACCGGAGGGACCTAGGGTTGTACAGAGTCGGTTTGTGGGGAAGGGAATATCATATCCGGACACCAATCTTGCCAGCCACGCATAGGGGAGTTCTACCCGGGCACGGGGGGAAAGTCTTCTGCTTGTATCTTCACGGCCCATCAGTCCGGCCCATTAGAAATAGCCCGGACACCTGAGGACCCCTTAATCCAGGACTCCCTCAATAGCCCCCGAACTTGCCTTCAATGATGATGTAGTATCCGGCTCTGTGTCTTCGGCTTTGCAAGGCAGGTTCTTCATTATACTTCGGATGAATGACAGTCCGGCTTTGACCTTCATATTTTGTCTTTATGACTCCTTCCCCGTTGTCGCCTCGATTTCCACGCACCAAGCAAATGCGAACGATCCACAATAAAATTTTACAAATGCACCCCTGACCAAACAAGGGCAGTGCCTATATAAAGAGGCTAGATCCCCAAATGCAATCCACATCATGTCAGAACCAGCCACAAAAATTCCAAAACATGGACAGCGCCCCTGGCTCTTCTTCGTGCCCTCATGGCCCTCAAGAGGGTGATTGGCAGAGCTGCTCAATATCTCATCTTCAGCTGAGCCGTCTCCAGACGCAGGGATATCTTCCCCTCGCAGATCTAGTCTTTGTGCGAGCGGGGTTGGCTTCAATTGGTAACGACGCATTAGCAGAGAATTTTCCCAACCCCAATAAGGAGGAGAGAGTGTGGTTTGTTCCTTTCCTCTTGCGGGGCTTAGGATTTCCGATCCATCCCTTTCTCAGGGGCCTGCTGGAGTTTTACGGGATCCAACTGCATAACCTCACCCCCGGTTTGATTCTACACATCTCAGGCTTCGTCGCGCTATGCGAACTGTTTCTGGGCAGCGAGGCTCATTTTGAGCTATGGAGAAAGTTCTTTTGCCTCGTCCCTCGTCATCGAGGGGGCTCCATATTCGAAGTGGGCGGCTCCGAAGTATGGCGTATAGCCGGATCAGGCTACCCAATCGGAACTCCCAAAGAAGTTTCCCAAGAATGGTCTTCGGAGTGGTTTTACATTGATGACATCCCACTTCTAGACCCAGTTCGGCGCGACCTCCCCAAATTCTCTAGTGCTCCTTTGAAGAAATGCCTCAAATGGCGTCCCCGGAGTCCCAAGGAGGAAGACAGTGCAGAAATAAAAAGGTTTGTCAGCAAGGTCAGATTGTTAGCTCACACCGAGCTCTCGATAATCGAGGTCATGGCCATTGCAATAAAACGATGTGTTCAGCCCCTTCAATCCAGAGTAACTCCTTTCTAGTGTTACAACGGAGAAGATGACGCATCTAGTTATCGACGCAAAGGTCCGGATACCCCAGCCGAACTGGCCATGATCCTAGCTGATCTATATAAGGGGGAAAAAGAAGACTTCCTCCGCTTAAACTGCCGAGAAGGCTATTCCATGTATAACCCCATTGAATGGGTAATATTTTGATTATCAGTGCTGCTTTACTGCTATCATGGCACACTAATCAAATTGCTCTTTGTTATCTTAAAACAGTCATGGAGGAAGATGATCAAGGACGTTCACTGTCCTGCCTCACAGCCAGAGGATCACAATCTGTCGGTGTACAAAAGTAGGGGCTCCCCTTTTGACCCCTTTACTTGTGCGCGGACAGTCGGAGCCGCGCTCGCGGCCACACTGAGCAGGGCAGGAAAGGGAAGCTGGAGCACAAGACAGCCAAGGCAATGCCAAGACCAGAGACACAAAGGGCAAGAGGGCAAGGTGGACTCCCCCGGCAAGACCCTTGCCGGGACGGCCTCCGCGGCCCCAGCAAGAGCCTTGCCGGGGTAACTTGCCTGACGCCAACGGAGCACGCCTCCCTTGAGCCCAAGGTTTCCAACGCCATCAACCACATTGGGACCAAGGTTCGGGAGGCACCTCCATGGTGGCATGCAGATCTTTGTGAAGATCATAAATACACAAGGACCAGAAGACGACGACACTCAGCGGGATCCTAGCCGAGGAAATCCACAAGACCCCCGGCAAGATCCTTGCCGGGGACGACCGCGGCGCCACGGCAAGACCCTTGCCGAGGTCATCAGCGCGGCCACAGCCAGGCCCGCGCCGGCCAAGACTCCACCGCCGTCCCCGTGCATCTGCTAGCTCAACCAGCTGGGCAGGCACCTGCGTGGCGACGAGCGGCCTCTGCGCCGACCCAGCAAGCACCTGTGTGGCGGCATGCAGATCTTCATGAAGGCTCCACCACCGCGCCAGCCCAGTAGCCAGCCAACGTGGCGCAGTAACGCCTCGTCAGCTCAGACACGCGTCGGAACCGGGGGAGGTGGCGACAGCTGGGACGTGCTTCCTTGTCATCCCCGATAAAGCAAGAGGGGCACGTCGGCAGCGCATTAAATGCATTTGTCCGATAGTGTCAGAGGATAGACTCACTATACACCTTTCCACCTCCTGTGTGCCACTGTGGCAACCCCTTTTTCTATAAAAGGAGGCCCGAGGCGTCCAGGAGGGGGATTTAGATTTTTTGGGTAAGTCACACCCCGTAGCTAGCTCAAGAACACAAGAGCACTCAAATACATCCACAAAAGCAGGACTAGGGTATTACGCATCTCCGCAACCCGAACCTGGGTAAACGATCTGTGTGCTTCCTGTTAGACCCACTCTTTGCACAACCCCGCACCCGCCAACCGTAGAAGGGATCCCAGTGATTCCATAGGTGTCGATTTCCCCCGACATCTTTGGCGCGCCAGGTAGGGGGCGCAGTTGTGAAAATCCAGTCTAGCGGTTAGCCTAGCAGTTCTTCATCGCCATGGCTCCCAAGAAGAAGTCGATCACGGTGATCAGTTCATCCGGAGCCGGACGGCCCGTACCTGTGCGGGCGAGCAGCGGGCCGGTCGCGGACAGAACCCGAGGCGTGGCCCGCGAGCACCAACATCGCTCTGGCAGTCAGAGCCTGGCGAGCGGCGTCGTTCATGCGCGAGATGACGGGCCGCACGCCGCCGAACCCAAGCACGGGGCTGGGCCCCCCGCAGGCGGCGCAGGTTCCTCCAGGGGTGGCGCCGTGCCACCTACGAGCGACGCAGCAACCTCCAAGACGCCTACGCCGGCGCCCACAACGCGCTCTTCCCAGTTTGTGCGCGACGAGCAGCGTCACCATGCTCGTGACCCCGGACGCCGCCGTGGGAACAGTCCTGTTCATCGTTCGCGGGACGAAGGAGGCCAGCATGCCTGCCGAAGTGCTGGCGAAAATGGCGCACAGCCGCCGGGCCGTGATAGAGCTCCTTCTAACGTGGTTAGAAGTCGGAGCGCGTCACGGTCCATGCATCTTTCGCCGCCACCCACGCCAGCAGAAGCTTTGGCGCGCGCACAGCTGCTCCTCGACTCCCCTCCTACTGTGGAAAAGCTCGACGAGTGGAGAGCCACCATCCGGAGCCTCGTCGGCGTCGCCAACAAAGACGAGCCACGGCCAGCGGGACCCTCAGGCCGGCGCTCCGCCGAACCACCGCACACCAGCGGTGGAGGGGCTGGGGGTGCTGCGGCCACGGTGCACTCTCCTCCTCCACCCCAGTCACCGCGGGTGTCGATCCGTCGTGATGATGCTTGTGATAACATTTCCATAGCGTCGTCCGACCCACGGACCCACCGCGACCAGCGCCAAGTTCTTCGGGAGCGAGCCCATGAAGACGCTCGAACCACCATCGAGCGCCGACGCGAGACACGCCACCAGTCAGATAGGCGGGTGGGGCCCGCTATGAACCACCCAGCACCGGGAGGCTCCAGCGGCCTACCTTACGAGGTGGGTTGCCCAGCCTTTACCCGTGAGCTGCGGCAGTTCCAGTGGCCGTCCCACCGCATGTTCAAGCCCGACGTTGGCGAGAAGTACAACAGCAAGACCTACCCGTCGGAGTTCCTCAACATCTACACCATCGCGATGCAAGCCGCTGGAGCTCACGACGACAAGGTGCTTGCCAATTACTTCCCGTTGGCCTTGAAACCCAATGTCATGTCCTGGTTGATGCACTTGCCGGCAGATTCCATTTCTTCTTGGTCGGATCTGTGTCATGAGTTCGTTGGTGCCTTCACTGGAGGCCACCAAGCTCATGGCCAGGCGAGTGATTTGCATATCATTCCCTAGAAGGAAGGTGAAAACCTGCGCAAGTACATACAAAGGTTCAGCCGAGTGCAATACAACATCCCAGATGTTCATCCCGCCGTCGTGATCAACGCATTCCATCAGAATGTGAGTAACCGCAAGATGCGCGAAGAGCTGGCGATGAACAAGGTCAAGGATGTGGCCGAACTTTACGTTCTGGCTAATAGATGCACTCGAGCTGAAGAGGGGAGGAAGTACCCCGGCGAGGACGCCGATGCGGAAACCGACTCTACCGATGAAGACACCGCCGCCCCAACGAAGAAGGGTCGGCGTCGCAATAGGAAACGCAAGGGCAAGGCCGTGCTTGCCGTCGTGGGATCTGACAACACCGGCACTGCCAAGAAGGCCAAGGCAGACGACCCCGGCAAGGAGATTGCCGGGTGCGCCGCTTGCCGGGCCTTGGCGGCTGCCGACAAGCCAGGAGGCTCCGACAAGCAGTATTGCAAGATCCACCGCACCAAGGGCCACGACCTCCAGAACTGCCGACAAGTCGAGCTGCTTGCTAAAAAGCAAAAAGCCAAGTATGAGAGGCAGGACAAGGAGAAGGGTCAGGATGGTGCTGAAGGGTCCGGCAAGAAGCGTGGCGGCCAAGGAGGCCGCCGCGACAAGGATAACCAGCAAGAGAGGCCCGCTCGGGGCCGCGACAAGAAGCAGGAAGATGATGATCATGACGAGGACGACGAGTCCGGCGAGCATGAGTTCCAGAAAGCTACGGAGGCCTTGTGCATCGACGGTGGCGCCTCACTGCATACCTCTCACCGCCAGCTCAAGCAGTGGGTGCGTGAGATCACAGCAGCGGAGCCATCGTTCGACGCTCAGAAGCCACTGAAGTGGTCATGCACGCCTATCATCTTTGACACCGAGGACCACCCGGATCGCACAACTACGGTCGGGTGTTTGCCGTTGTTGGTTTCACCAACAATACGCAACCTCAAGGTGACAAAGATGCTAGTTGATGGCGGGGCCAGTCTGAACTTGATCTTGCCCGTTGTGGTCAAGAGGCTACAAATTCCTGATGGAGACCTCAAGGAGATGTGCATGTTTCAAGGGGTCAACCCAGGAAGGAGTCAGCCAAAGGGTAAGGTCACGCTGCCTGTGACGTTTGGAGGCGAGTTGAACTACAGGACGGAGATGATTGTCTTAGATGTAGCCGAGATCCCCTTGCCCTACAACGGGATCCTCGGCCGCTCGGCACTAGCAAAGTTCATGGCGGTGTTGCATTACGCCTACAACACGCTGAAGATGCCTGGGCCGATGACCATCATCACCGTCCCCTCCGACAAGAAGGATGCGCTGATCTGCGCTGACCAACTCTACCGGGAAGCAGTTGCAGCGACTGCCGCCAAGGCACTTGCTCCTGCCGCTGAAGTCCCGGGAGGGAAAAAGACCGGCAAGACCTCTCGCACCCACTCTGGCAAGCGCACCTCTTCGGAGTGTTGTGCTCCCATCGAGGATGTGCCAGAAAGCTCCACCGGCAAGAGCAAGAAATCCAGAGCTGCGCCACCAAAGACCAAGAAGGTGTCCGCCAAGGAGGATGGCACGGGAGGGGCTTTCACCATAAGCTCCACCCTCGACAGCAAATATGAAAGCGTCCTCGTCACTTTCCTGCGGGCGAATGTCGATGTGTTTGCATGGCAAGCATCTGACATCCCCGGCGTTCCCAGGGAAGTGATTGAGCACCATCTTGTTGTCTGTCCCCATGCGCGACCCGTCAAGCAGAAGGTCAGGAAGCAAGCTTTGGAACGTCAGGAGTTCATCACAGAGGAGATCAGGAAGTTGGAAGTGGCAGGCTTGGTGAGAGGAGTGCTCCATCCGACGTGGTTGGCCAATCCGGTGGTGGTGCGCAAGGCAAACGGGAAGTGGAGGCTGTGTATTGACTACACAGATATCAATAAGGCTTGTCCTAAGGACCCCTTCCCATTGCCGCGCATCGACCAGATTGTTGACTCCACGGCCGGGTGTGATCTGTTATCATTCCTAGACACCTACTCAGGATACCACCAGATCTTCATGACAAGAGAAGACGAAGAGAAGACAACATTCATCACCCCATGTGGTACGTATTGCTTTTTACGGATGCCTTTCGGGTTGAAGAGTGCTGGCTCAACGTTTGCTAGGGCAGTCCAAATTGGTTTTGAGCCCCAGCTACATAGAAATATGGAAGCTTATATGGGTGACATAGTGGTCAAAACCAAGGACAAGGCAACACTTGTACAAGATTTAGAGGAGACGTTTGCAAATCTGCGCAAGATCAACCTCAAGTTGAACCCTGAGAAGTATGTCTTCGGCGTTCCGTCCGGCAAACTTCTTGGGTTCTTTGTGCCACACCGTGGGATCGAGGCGAATCCAGACAAGATCAAGGCTATGAGAAGATTGAGGCACCCAAGCGGATCAAGGATGTGCGTCGGCTCACTGGCTGCGTTGCCGCCATGAGCAAATTCATCTCCAAGTCTGCTGAGCATGCCCTTCCCTTTTTCAAAATCTTGAAAAAGGCGGGCCCAATGGAATGGACCCCAGAGGCCGAAGCAGCACTACAGGATTTGAAGAAATACCTCTCCTCTACACCAATACTAGTTGCGCCCAAACCATGAGAGCCATTGCTGCTGTATCTAGAAGCAACGAATCAAGTGGTCAGCGCCGCGCTAGTGGCACAGAGGGAGGTCAATGAAGAGGCAGCGGCAACGGCCAGACTGGCGGATGGCGAGCCAGAGCTCCCCCTGGCAGGGCCTGGCGCCGGCAAGGCAACGCCCCCGGCAGAGTCTGGCGCCATCCGGACAGGGCCCGTGCAACCAAATGAAGTGGTGCAGAAGAAGAAGATGATGCAGCACCCGGTTTACTTTGTCAGCGCCCTCTTGCAGGGGGCTAGGTCAAGGTACTCCGGTGTACAGAAATTACTCTTCGGCCTCCTTATGGCCTTCAGGAAGCTGCGTCATTACTTTCAAGCACACGAAATCACCGTCGTCACCCGCCTCCCGTTGCGATGGGTACTGCATAACCCAGACGCAACCGGGAGGATCGTGGAGTGGGCCTAGGAGATGTCGAGCTTTGGTTTGAAGTTTGAAAGTACTTCGACAATCCAGAGCAGAGTCTTGGCGGAGTTCATTGTGGAATGGACCTCAACGCCTGACGAAGAGATCCAGGAGACCACTCTCCCCGGCAAGGAAGCAAGTCGCGACTAGATCATGTACTTTGACGGGGCTTTCCCGCTGCAAGGCGCCAGTGCTGGTCTGCGGCTTGTCGCACCCACCGGAGAGCACCTCAAGTATGTAATCCAGATGCACTTTCCCAAGGAGATGTCCACAAACAATACTGCTGAGTACGAGGGGTTGCTTGCCGGTCTCAGGATCGCGGCAGACCTCGGGATTAAGAAGCCCGTCGTCAGGGGTGATTCACAGCTTGTCGTCAGGCAAGTCAACAAAGATTATCGGAGCCCGTTGATGGAGGCCTACGTAGATGAGGTGAGGAAGCTGGAGGAGCGCTTTGACGGTATACAAGCGAAGCACATTCCCCGAGTGGAGAACGACATCGCCGATTACCTGTCGAAGCACGCTGCGTTCAAGCTACCTGTGACACCAGGTACTTTGGTGCTTCGATTAACTCAACCATCCGTTGAACCATCAACAGAGCAGAACAAGCGGAGGAAATCAGGCCCCGGCAAGTACTTTCCCGTTGAGCCCTCGGGGCCGCCAGCAAGGATGTTGCAGTGGGTACTAAGCCTGCCGAGGGACAACTGACTCTAGCAGGGCGTCAAGCCCTGGCCGTAGATACGACCGCTCCCATGGTAGAAGAAATGCCTTTAGTCCTTGCCGTCGAGCCCCAGGCTCCAGCATGGGCACATCATACCGTCCGATTCCTCCAAACAGGGGAGCTTCCTGAGGAGCAGGAAGAAGCGGAGAAAGTAGCATGTCGGTCTGCTATGTATCAGTTCGTCGATGACGTCCTATACAGGAAAAGGCCGAACGATGTGAAATTGAAGTGCATTCCCCGGGAGGAAGGACTGGAGCTGTTGGCGGAGATACACGGAGGCATATGTGGCTCCCACATAGGGTCGAGGGCCCTTGCCGGCAAGGCATTCCGGCAAGGTTTCTTCTGGCCCACTGCCCTCCAGGATGCGACGGCACTAGTAACCAAGTGTGAAGTGTGTCAGTTCCATTCAAAGAAGCTTCATCAATCAGCTCAAGCCCTTCAAACAATTCCTCTCTCCTGGCCATTTTCGGTCTGGGGGCTCGACATACTGGGCCCTTTCCCCCGCGCTGTCAGGGGCTTTGAGTACTTGTACGTTGCAATCGACAAGTTCACAAAGTGGCCAGAGGTGGAAGCAGTGAGGAAGGTGACAGCACAGTCAGCCGTCAAGTTCTTCTAGGGGCTAGTCTGCCGTTTTGGTGTGCCAAACAGAGTTATCACCGACAATGGCACACAGTTCACGAGCCACACCTTCATGCAATACATCCAAGACCTCGGCAGCAAGGTCTGTTTCGCTTTCGTGGCACACCCACGGAGCAACGGCCAGGCGGAGAAGGCAAATGCTGAAGTACTGCGAGGCCTGAGGACCAAGACTTTTGACAGGCTGCACCAGAGCGGAAGGCGCTGGATTGATGAGTTGCCGACGGTTCTTTGGTCAATCAGAACAACGCCAAATCGAGCCACCGGCCAGACACCCTTTGTCCTGGTATACGGGGCGGAAGCAGTTCTCCCCATGGAACTCATATACGGGTCACCTCGAGTGCTCGCTTATGACGAGCTTGAGCAAGAGCAATTGCGGCAAGATGACGCAACGCTCCTCGAGGAAGATCGTCTTCGGGCGGCTGTGAGAGCAGCGTGCTACCAGCAAGCCTTGCGCCGCTACCATAGCCGCAAGGTTCATGCCCGAAGCTTTGAGGAAGGCGACCTTGTTCTTCGGCGTGTTCAATCGACCAAGAATTCCAACAAGTTGACGCCAAAGTGGGAAGGCCCTTATCGGGTAATACGAGTCACCAGGCCCGGCGTAGTCCGCCTGGAGACCGAAGATGCTATTCCAGTGAGCAATTCCTGGATCATTGAACATCTTCGCAAGTTTTACCCATAAGGCGCGGTTACCGGGCCCCCAGGCAAACCACCTTTTGTACAAGCCTTGTCGGCAAGGCATGTAACCCTCTGTACAAAGCCAGGCACAGACCCTGAGCATAAATAAATGAAGCGCTGGCGCCCTAAGTTTTAGCATGCATGCTAGGTTAAGTCTCTCCCTCGGTTAGGGTTGATAGTGCTTAGCGGCGACTAACCCCTAGCATAGAGGTCGAGTGTGCGTTTCTCTGTTCCTTTCCATCCTCTTTGGTTCGTAGGGTACATGGACATTTCTGTTGAGCTATTTGGAAGAAAGAGAATGAGCCGGCGCTCCGGCCTCGGCTAGCCAAGGTTGTCGGGGGCTGCAGATACAAGAATCCAACCACGGCAAGCCAAGGCTGCCGGGGGCTGCAGATTCAGATAAGTCCTTTATCCTCTATTGTGCATTTCATATGAAGTTGGGACATATGAAACCTCGTTTTGCTCCTAGACCACCGTGCTCCCCTTTTTTTCCTGTACCCAAGTCCCTGGGTCGGAACTGGGTCATAGTCGCGGTGGCGAGGAAATAAACGAAGGGCCTAACTCTACTTCACCCCTGCCTCCGCCAAGAGCGTGAGAATGGTCGACTAAAGTAAGGGGGACGGCAAGGCCTGTTGCCGGGCGACAATGTTTATCTTAAAAATAACAAGGATTCATTCCTTGGCATGGGCCTCGCTCACGCACAAAGAACCCGGCAAGCACCCTTTTTCATTAAAAATGTCCCATACAAGTACAGTTCATACGGAATAAAAAACATGAGCAAGGGGATTACACGTCTTAAAATTAACAAGTGCTCGCAGGCTTACAAACTAAAAAGAGATAAGATGCCCGTAATCCTTTTCTTGTCCCTCTCTTCAGGAGGTGGAACAAGATAGCAGGAGGGCAAAAAGAGCGCCTAGGCGAGGTACGAGGAGCAGAAGGCACCAAGGGAACATCCCGGTGCCGGGAGGGGAGCTGGAAGATGATACAGCGGGCCAACAATATGCCATGAAGGCGTCGGTGCCCGCGTACTCCGGCTTGACGGCCGCCACCCACCTTCTTCACCTTCTCCGACCCTCCTACTCCAGCCGCCCAAGGAGGCGACGAGGAACGCGCCGATGGAGAGCTTGACGAGGAAGGCCCTGGGCAGGGTGCGTGGCCGAGGGAGGGACGACGCGGTCAATCGGAGTCGAGGTCAGCGTCCCGCCGCTCGACGCCCTCATCGTCGCAGTCGCTGTCCTCCTCGTCACTCCCGCTTGAGGAGGAATCTTCATCATCGGAGGAGCTCTCCACGCAGCACTTTAGGCGAGTTCCAAGATCTCCAAAGACCTTGACGGAGAGCAGGCCGTTCTCCATTAACTTGAAGTTGAGAATGAGCCCCGCCGTCAGGCTGTGGACACGAGCGAACGTCTTCCATCCGCGACGGAGGTACATGACGTGAGGAGCGGGGAAGTCGACGTCGACCCACGTGCCGCCGTTCCCGCAGCCCCTCATGTGCAACCTAAGGGTCTGGGGCGGATCGAGCTCCATCTCCCGAGCAAATGGGGTAGGGAGACGAAGACGACGGTGCGGTGGCCGGCGCAGCCTGATGAAGAACTCTCGAGGCTGGTCCCCAACATGGCCCTCCACTGGGAGAGGCATCGCCGACGGAGGCAAGGCCGGTGCGCCGCCCCGTCCCCCTCTTCCCCGAGCGCCACGGCGGCCTCGGCCTCACCCCTCCCCCTGCCTCTCGTGGCCGGCTCCGCCGTTGCAAGCTCTTGGGGAGGAGGGACGCGCTGTCGAGCAGAGACCCTCGCCGCCACTGTCGAAGGGTCGGCGCCTCCTCTCGCCATGGCAGATGGAAGAAAGAAGCCGAAGTGAATGGAGGCGGATGATGAAAGGATGTGGGATGCCATCCCCCTCCCCCCTTCTTATAAAGGGGCGGGGTCGGGGCTCGGCCGCCCCACTCGACCAATCCGGCCAGCGGGGGCGCAGGGAATCGAGACCGACCCGCTGCCCCAATCAGCGACGGCCCGGTTTCCCGCCTCCCACCTACATGGGGGACACGTGGCGAGCAAGCAGAATCGAGGTGACGGGTGAGGCGACCGTTCCCCACCCTGTGATCGTGGGGCACAAACGCCTTGAAGACCACGACCCGAGTCCATTCAGTAAATGAGCCGCGCCTCTGTGTCTCCCTCTTTTTATGGGGAAGGCGCGACACCTCTTTACCATGATGTGATGCATGCATGCGGAAACCACCCCACGCATGACCCCCACATCACGCACGACCCTCCACGTCACACGTTCAACGCGGGTCATGGGGATGCGCAAGCAAGCGAAAAAGTTACTACGGTAAAAAATCCGCCCCGCCTGCCCGCGCACCGTTCTGGGCCTTGCCCAACAATGTGTCACGCTTATGTGTGGCCCAGGACCGGGGGCTCCTGTTGGTGTACAAAAGTAGGGGCTCCCCTTTTGACCCCTTTACTTGTGCGCGGACAGTCGGAGCCGCGCTCACGGCCACACTGAGCAGGGCAGGAAAGGGAAGCCGGAGCACAAGACAGCCAAGGCAACGCCAAGACCAGAGACACAAAGGGCAAGAGGGCAAGGTGGACTCCCCCGGTAAGACCCTTGCCGGGACGGCCTCCGCGGCCCCAGCAAGAGCCTTGCCGGGGCAACTTGCCTGACGCCAACGGAGCGCGCCTCCCTTGAGCCCAAAGTTTCCAATGCCATCAACCACATTGGGACCAAGGCTCGGGAGGCACCTTCATGGTGGCATGCAGATCTTTGTGAAGATCATAAATACACAAGATCAGATGAGGACCAGAAGACGACGACCCTCGGCGGGATCCTAGCCGAGGAAATCCACAAGACCCCCGGCAAGATCCTTGCCGGGGACGACCGTGGCGCCATGCAAGGCCCTTGCCGGGCCCCCGGCAAGACCCTTGCTGAGGTCATCAGCGGGGCCACAGCCAAGCCCGCGCCGGCCAAGACTCCACCGCCGTCCCCGTGCAGCTGCTAGCTCAACCAGCTGGGCAGGCACCTGCGTGGCGACGAGCGGCCTCTGCGCCGACCCAGCAAGCACCTGCGTGGCGGCATGCAGATTTTCATGAAGGCTCCACCACCGCGCCAGCCCAGCAGCCAGCCAACGTGGCTCAGTAACGCCTCATCAGCTCGGACGCGCGTCGGAACCGGGCGAGGCAGCGACAGCTGGGACGTGCTTCCTTGTCGTCCCCGATAAAGCGAGAGGGGCACATCGGCAGCGCATTAAATGTGTTTGTCCGACGGTGCCAGAGGATAGACTCATCCACTGTACACCTTTCCACCTCCTGTGAGCCACTGTGGCAACCCCTTTTTCTATAAAAGGAGGCCCGAGGCGTCCAGGAGGGGGATTCTGATTTTTTGGGCAAGTCACACCCCGTAGCTAGCTCAAGAACACAAGAACACTCAAATACATCCACAAAAGCAGGACTAGGGTATTACGCATCTCCGCGACCCGAACCTGGGTAAACGATCTATGTGCTTCCTGTCAGACCCGCTCTTTGCACAACCCCGCGCCCGCCAACCGTAGAAGGGATCCCAGTGATTCCATAGGTGTCGATTTCCCCCGACACAATCGCAACGAAGACCCTGGCTTCTGCGAGGATCCGGATATATACATAGAGTTCGATGATGGAGTATTTTATCACGCGAGCCTTGACGGCTCGGAAGTGGCTATTACAGCCGACTACCCCCGCCCCTACTCCTTCTCCATTGTAAGTATTCAAAGAAATTTCTTAAAAAGAAGCCCCTACTTGCACCTTTATCCATTATACTAATCCGTACTTCATAGGATCGGCGCTCGGCAGGCCACACCCCCTCGAGGGCGGCCCCTACGCAGGGTAATCGTTCAAAACGAAAGGAAACCGGGAGCGTTGTAGAGCCCCCACAGTCTTCAAAGAGGTATGTCCATTTGATATGTGCCTGGGCACGAGTTCGGATTGTTAAAGTTCCCTTCTATCTTTGATTCAGTAGGAGCATGCGGCAGACAGTGGGAAAATGCCCTGCTAGCCGAATGTGAGCCAATCCGGCGCCGGAATCGTCGACTAGGCCGAGGGCTGATGCAATGCCAGTTTCGCCCCCTTATGAGGATTCAGATGATGTATCTGACACGAATTCCGAGGTGGAGAGCATAATGAATCACCGTCGACTGAAAGAGGCCATGCGTGCTCCAGCCTTTTCTGAGCAGGAATTTACCGCACTCAGCTCGGTGGATGCATATATCCGAGCCACTCGAGACGGACTTGCCAGAGTTACTCAATTGTTCTCAAAGGATATACAGGTAAGAGTTTGTGCAATTTTAATGGACATAAGCCAGTAGCCCCTAAGACTTGAAGCGGTGAGGTCAACCGTTTAAGGATCGATATGACCTGCAGGTTCTCAAGGAGAAGGATACTGCACTATACCAGGAGCTGAAAACAAACCAGACACAGCTTAATGCCGTCACCGCCGAACTTGCGGAAATGAAAAAGGCCGCAATGACCACTTCCGAGAAGAAACACGAGGAGGAAAAAGACAAACAATCCGAAGAGATAGAAAGCTTAAAGGCTCAGCTATCGGCCGCTCAAAAAGAGAATGAGAAGCTTAAAGGCGGCATGTTTGGTATGACTTTTAAAACCATCAGAGAGACTCATATTAGTCCACAATTTGGAATTTTATAACTCTGTTGCTGCAGGTCTACTAACTAGTCGACTGGAAAAAGAAGTATCCGGATTTCGAGGCAACGTGCTTAAGGAGCTGTCCGTGGTGCATGAGCGGGCTCGGAAAGCCATGAAGAATATGGCCAAGGCTTTATGGCCATCTGATACCCTCCAGAAAGTATGGAGGGTTTGGCGAGCCTGTTCAAAGGTGCCCAGCGCCGCTTTGAGCTATGGAAGGCATCCGCGTGTCGTGAAGGCACACGAGAAGCCTGGGCAATGGTGAAAACATGCTTTACCAAGCTAGATCCGAATCATATGGCCATAGTGGGACCACAGGGACCATACGGGAAAGAAATCCCAGTGAACTTGGTGTATGACCAAGTAATGATAGATGCGAAATATTCGCAAGAAGACTATAGTTTAGATAGTATTATAGATGGTATAGATAAGGAGTAGGCATTTGATTCAATGTATCAATGTACCTGTACTCTGTATCTCCCCCCGAGCATGTGAAAATTTGTCATCACAGACTTTTGGCTTCGACCTCTGAACCCAAAAGGTAGGGTGTTTCCGGACACCATTAAGAATGTAAGAAATATTCATTATGTCCGGAAACCAGGCAACCCAGTCATATTGCTCGAACAGACAAAAATTTAGTTCGGGGAGTTATGTTATATTACTTTATTAACGTAAGAAACATCTTCTAAGGAAAATAGTTCCGTTAAGGATTCCTTTCCTTGGGTTGGCATGCCTAATTACGCATGCCTAGGCTTTTAATCCGAATTACAGGTAGCCTGTCCCGTATTGTTTTAAAGAGTTACATGAATGTAAACAATCTGTCGTTGCTTGTCGACCAATTATTCTCTTAAGAACGCTCGCTTTTGGCTTCACCCGTCTGAGGTACAGGTCCGGATTACCCAGTTGTAACAATCGCAGAGGTGCTCCCTTTACACCCTAGCCAAACAATCGGGAACATAGGGTATAAACACAGGAGCGAGGCAACCCAGCTTGGCAAAAACTTAAGACATAGAGGTGCATATAATGGCAAAATTTGTATATAGCGAATGACGCAAGCAATAAAAGCACCAAGCTTTTAAGAAAAACTTCGTTCAACGAAGCCCCCAGTTATAACGAGGTATATACATTTAAAGATGTGTACCCCTAACAGTTCGGTAGATCCGAACATACACTGGGACAAAAAAAGAGAAAAAATAAAAGGGAAAGAAAGAAAAGGAGCCTAGAAACATAAAGGAGGCGGTTTGGACTATGCGTAGAACCGTCGAAGCCGAGCAGCGTTCCATGGATTCGGCTCAAGGCGATTATCCGATGCGTTACGAAGGCGATAGGCTCCTCCTGTGAGAACTTTGTCTATGATGAAGGGCCCCTCCCATTTTGGTTTGAGCTTATCCTTCTTCTTCTCTGGGAGAGGTAAGACGAGATCACCGATGTTGTATGTCTTGGCCCGCACTTCCTTGCTTTGGTATCGCCTGGCCTGTTGTCGATAGAATGCGGAACGGGCTTTTGCAACATCACGCTCTTCTTCTACGCCGTCTAGGTCGTCCTGCTAATCGAGCTCAGCTTCTCTCTCTTCGTACATGCGCACTCGAGGTGAGTCATGAATAATATCACAGGGTAAAACAGCATCTGCGCCGTACACCATGAAGAATGGTGTGTATCCGGTTGTCCGATTAGGCGTAGTTCGCAGCCCCCAGAGCACGAAATTGAGTTCCTCAGCCCAATGCTTATCTGACTCCTGCAGGGAGCGCACCAGTCTGGGTTTAATGCTGCTCATAATCAGGCCATTGGCCTGTTCAACTTGACCGTTAGTTTGAGGGTGGTAGACGGATGCATAGTCGAGCTTAATGCCCAAGTTGGCGCACCAGTTTTTCACCTCATCGGTTGTGAAATTGGAGCCGTTCACTTCTGCAGGATGCTGCTAACGCGACACTACAATCAGAGACCCTTCGACGAAATTGTGTGCGATGCAATAATCACAAATGGTGGTGTAAAAAACCCGTCAAAAAAGGTGCAAAATGTTTGCGATGATGGATGCATCAAACATGGTTCAGATTTTAGTTGCATGTGCGATGCAGGGCATACGGTTCAATTCAATTAACTGTTTGCGATGGGGAGGAACAAAAGAAACGGGCAGCCAGATGAAGGTGTGTGCGATATACAACATACGGTTCACTCGGATGAACTGTTTGTGACAAGGAGGAACAATAGAAACGGGCAGCTAGATAAATGTGTGTGCGATTGAGGGCATACGCTTCAGAAGGATTAACTATTTGCAATTAGGCAATAGAACAGAAATGGTCAGCCAGATCAACGTGTCTGCAATTGATGGCATACACTTCACACGGATGAACTGTTTGCGATTAGCCACAACAAATAGAAACAGTTAGACAGATCAACGTGTGTGCGCTAGACGAGCACACATTCTAATTAAAAGAAGCGTGCACGGTGGTAATAACGAGCGCGCACGGTTGTTGGAACAAGACGTATGCTGACATTGCCTCTTGCGGTGCACCCTATGGTGCAAACGCCACGTACGCGTCCGAGAAAGCGTGCCCACGTTACACCTTCGGGGAATAGTGGCGCACTTAGAACCGTCAATAAATTTTGAGCCTGCGTCCCGTGACATTCCAAATTACTACCACACTATATTTAATTGCAAACCTGTTCACACCGATCAAAACCTAAACGGTTTCCCACTTAGGAGCGTATTAGTACTCGGTTATAAATACTACTACTCCAACATGACTGCACATTCCTCCTCAACTCCTCATCCACAAAAACAAACAAGTCATTCATCATCATTCCCTTGCGTCTGCCATGGCCAGCGTGAGTTCTGGGTCGAGAGATTGCCACCAGGGAGAGGCAAGCATGGAAGCGGAAGCACGAGAGATGTCCCGCCTCGCCGCGAAAGCAGCCGGCATGTCCCACCGCGCGGCCGTAGCAGCAGAGAGGTCCCGCCGCGCCGCCGGAGCAGCACAGAGGTCCCGCCACGCCGTTGATGCAGCAGACTGGTCCGGCCGCGCCGCGGAAGCAGAAGAGATGTCCCGCCGCGCCGCGAATGCAGCAGAGATGTCCTCCCGCGCCGCGGCTTCCTGGAAAATGTCTCGCGGGCAGGCGAGGACTCTTTCAGGCGCATGCATGCCATCATCCTTAGCCAGATGGATCAGATCTCCGGCTAGGCGAGGTTGTAGGATGACATGAAAGCCTCGTTTGAATAGGCTACCGGCGTCATCCGGCAACTAAATGAGAGCAATGCGAAGCTCCGGGCCGAGCGCGACCTGCTGAGGGCGAAGATTGTCGGAGGGCCGGCGTCATCGTCTAGAAACTAATGGACGAGAATGCCATGCTGCGCATCGAGCACAGAAGGCTGGTGGAGGAATCCATTGATGCTCTCAAGCAGCATCTTGAGGACAAGAAAGAGCTCATCGCCGCTCGCCGCGGAGACTAGTTCCCGCGGCCTGCAGCAAGGCATCAAGAAAGTAGAGACCATCGAGCCATATCATTGTCTTCCTTCTTCTTTTGCCCTTGTGTATTTCGGGTGTTGCCGCATATGGATTTTTTTAATTATGTTCCTAAATATGTATGACAACTATTATCCACTGTCATTGTCCTTATATTCATCATGCTTGCTATAAGTCACAGTCGATGCTATATAGGTCCGTCGGATCTTACATCAAGATCCGTGCAAAACTTTCTTTTTAGATTTTCATTTTTCTCTCTTAAATCTTAGCCCAGTGAGACATAGCCACGCCGTGAAACAGGGGCTCGGGCGCCATTAATGGAGACGTTGGGAGGGAGGTGCGCGGCGGATAGAGGTCAAAGGGCTCTCCTCCCAAGAGCACGCGCAAGGGTCTGATCGCACGCCATAGCTACCCCGCACGACACCTCCTAGCCCATAAAAAAAGGTGATGCGTGGCGACACGTAATTGGTAAGTGCAGCGCCCACGGTTTCAATAATAGTTGTGTTTCCGATTTTTAGCGTGACAACACTTGTTACAAAATGACTTTGTTGATTGTTGATGTGTGCGCCTTCGCAAATCGGACAGAAAAATTACCACAACATGTTGGTGCCATGTCATGACACCATGTCAAGTTTCATGATTTTCAGGCGTGTTTTGGATTTACACGAATGAAAAAACCAAGTTTCTCAATCTTTCCGGCTGACCCACGACGCCCAGATGTTTGAATTTCATTCCCATTTCTTGCATGGGAGCTAAGCATGCACCCAAGGACACATATTTGATTTTTCAACCAATTTATATGCACTGGAGCATGTGCAGGTATTTCAAATTTCAATTATGCACATAAAATACCTAGAAAACCGAGTTAATGTATAAAAATATCCAAACGAACCCCAAAATTCCAAAACTTAACACAACACTCCTGTTGTTCTATGTTGACACTAGAAATTTTTTGAAAGCAATAAGAGGCAACAGATATCGTTTCGTCCATAAAGGTAAAATGTTCCCTACCGAAACCATCACACTTGTTGTGAGAAGCTCTGGTTTGTGAGAAGCTTATACCCAAACCTACCCCAAATGGGACAAAAAATTTACCACGGCATGTTGATGCCGCTCCATGAAAGCATGCCAAGTTTCATGAATTTCTGACGGCTTTTGGATTTACTAGAATCACAAAAGCAAGTACGTCGACATTTGCCGGAGAGCCATGGTGTCGTGGTGTTCGAAATTCATCCCCATTTCTTGCATGGGACGTAAGCATGCAACCAAGGACACAGATTTGAATTTTCAACCAAATTAGATGCATTAGAGCATGTGCATGTAGTTCAAATCTGAATTATGCACATAAATGCATTGAAAACTCAATTGATGTATAAAAATGTCCAAACGAACCCCGAAAATTTCCAAAAATTAACACAACACTCCTGTTGTTCTATGTTGACATTGGGAAAAAGATTGAAATTAAGAAGAGGCAACGGATATCGTTTCGTCCATAAAGGTGAAACATTCCCTACCGAAACCATCACACTTGTTGTGAGAAGCTCTAGTTTGTGAGAAGCTTAGACTCAAACCTGCCCCAAATGGGACAAACAATTTACCACGACATGTTGATGCCGCTCCATAATAGCATGCCAAGTTTCATGAATTTCGAACGACTTTTGGATTTACTAGAATTATAAAAGCAAGTACGTCGACGTTTGCCGGAGAGCCACGGTGCCGTGGTGTTCGAAATTCATCCCCATTTCTTGCATGGGACCTAAGCATGCAACCAAGGACACATATTTGAATTTTCAACCAATATAGATGCATTAGAGCATGTGCATGTAGTTCAAATTTGAATTATGCACATAAATGCATTGAAAACTCAATTGATGTATAAAAATATCCAAATGAACCCCAAAAATTCCAAAAATTAACACAACACTCCTATTGTTCTATGTTGCACTACTAGAAAAAGGGCTATAGATAATATGGACAGTAATGGCGCACCAGACATGCGGTGCACCACTACTATATAGCAGTGGCGCACCGTGTGTTGGTGCGCCATTAGTGTGATAGACACTAATGGCGCACCACAACCATGGTGCACCACTACTAACATTTTTTTTTCTTTTTTCCAAAAATACTAATGGCGCACAGGGGCACAGTGCGCCATTACTAGTTTTAACTAGTAATGGCGCACCAGTCACACCGTGCGCCACTACTATCATTTTTTTTGCAAAACTACTAATGGCGCACCGCCAGCTGGTGCGCCATTAGTAACCAGGGTTACTAATGGCGCATTTGTGGGTGGTGCGGTGCGCCATTAGTAACCTGGGACTAGCTAGATATTTTGGACAGCCACCTACACTCACTTTCCCCACTTCATTCTCTCCACCTCCTCCTCCAAGCTTGTCTCGGCTGCCTCCTCCTCCTCACCTCATTTGCACCATAGATTCACCCAAATTAAGTGGTTAAATTACCTTTTTTGATAGGTAAGTAAGGGGAAAGCTTTCTTTATGTTGTAGATCTACTTTTTTTCTCCCTCCAACAACGTGCACATGCACTTTTTATGGCCTAGCTAGATCTATGTATGTTTGTGGTGTTGCATATGTTTGTGGTGTTGCATATATGTTTGTGTTTGCAGGTACCGGTATTTGAAATGCGATAGTTGCCAATATTTTGCCGGAATGTTGATTCATTTCCGTTTCGGCGAGAATTTTGGGACTATGCATTCTTTTTGGTCCTATTTTTAGGCAAAGTCATGCCAATTTTTTCTTGGTTCTAAAATATCGTTTTGCTCTACCCCGCAGGTGACCATGGTCTGCACGATGACTGAAGGCATCGTGAATATGTTTTTGAGCTCCGCGAAGGCCGAGATGCTTCAAAAGAACGAGACGGAGATAAGTTGTCCATGTCGAAGTTGCAAGCTGAGGAGCCTTATGGACCCGGGTTCCGTACAGGTGCGGGACCACCTGCTCTTGCGTGGTTTCATGGATGGCTATCGGTGGCAAGGTGATGAAGATGATTATGAAGTCGTCCATGGGGGCCGGGCAAGAAATGAAGAAGGGCAGCAAGACAACCGCGGCGAGGGCGGGCGAGAAGACGAAGAATCTCCAGGACATGATCACGAAGTAGATTCAGTACACAGTCATCATGTAGAAGATGCCGGACATGATGATGAGGAAGATGTCGGAGCAGACGAAGGGCATGATCATGAAGATGAAGATGCCGGAGCAGACGACGATGGACCATCGACGGGTTGGGTGCAGGGCCCTCATATTCAAGAGCTGCTTCTCAAGCAGACGGATAACGCAAGAGCTGCCGCCCGAGAGAAAGCCAAGCTGGATCAACTAGAGATAGACGTGGTTACTCCATTGTATGAAGGATGCAGGCCCGAGGATACCCGCCTGAAAGTAACGCTCATGGCTCTGGAGATGAAGGTAAAACACAAAATGACCGACGCATGCTTCGACGAGAACATGTCATTCTGGCACGAACGTCTTCCCAAGGGGAACAAGTGCCCGACCAGTTTCGAGGAGGCAAAGAAAATCGTGTGTCCTCTGGATTTACCGCACGTGAAATACCATGTGTGCACGAACAATTGCATCATTTATCGGGACGAGCACGCGGAGTCTACCATATGTCCGGTGTGCGGCGTCACTCGATACAAGAAGAGGAAGAAAGCTCCTCGAAAAGTGGTGTGGTACTTTCCGATCACTCCTCGTCTGCAGCGGTATTTCGCGGACCCTAAGGTAGCAAAGCTCCTGCGTTGGCACGCGGATAGGGAGGAGAAGAAGCGAGAAGATGACGCAAATGATCCGGAGATAAATAAAAAAGACAAGATGCTGAGTCACCCTAAGGATGGGAGCCAGTGGCAAGCGTTGAACTTCGAACACCCAGAATTTGGGAACGATCCAAGGAACATCGTGCTGGGCGCGAGCACCGATGGAGTCAATCCGTTTGGCAGCCAGAGAAGCACACATAGCACCTGGCCTGTGTTTGTGTGGATGTACAACCTTCCCCCTGGTTGTGCATGAAGAGGAAGTACATTCACATGAGTATGCTAATTGAAGGGCCGAAACAACCAGGGAACGACATCAATCTGTATCTGGGGCTGCTGAAAGAGGAGCTAGACACGCTGTGGAAAACGCCAGCCAATACGTGGGACGCCGCAGAGAAAGAATATTTCCCTATGAGAGCCGCACTGCTCACGACGGTGCACGACTATCTCGGTTACGGATATGTCGCGGGGCAGGTGGTCCACGGATTTTCTGGATGCGTCAGGTGCATGGATGACACAACGTATCGCCAGCTAGATAGAGATCCCGGGTCTTCGAAAACCGTGTTCATGGGACATCGAAGGTGGCTTCGCGACGATGACTCATGGAGGAAACGCAAGGATCTGTTCGATGGTGAAACCGAAACCCGAAGACGCCCGCGTACGAGGAGCGGCGAGGAAATAGACGAGCTGTTGAAAAATTGGAAAGATTGCCCACTGCCGGGAAAGAAGCAAAAGGCGCCAGAGCCGGGAAAGAAGCAAAAGGCGCAAGAGCCGCTGCTGAAGGTATGGAAAACGAGGTCTGTTTTCTGGGACTTGCCGTACTGGAAGATCCACCGTGTGCCTCACAGCCTTGATGTCATGCATATCACGAAGAACGTGTGCGAGAGTCTGCTTGGTACCCTGCTCAACATGCCAGAGAGGACCAAAGATGGGCCGAAAGCAAGGGCAGACTTGAAATCAATGGGCATCAGGGAGGAGCTTCACGCTAATGATGATGATGATGAGGCGAAGCAGGACACGGAAAGTCGTCGCAAAGGCAAAAAGGCCAAGAAGACCGGAAATGACTTCCCTCCCGCGTGCTTCACTCTAAGTCAGGAGGAGATCGATTAGTTTTTCACCTGCCTCGTAGGAGTAAAACTTCCTTACGGTTACGCGGGGAAGATAAGCAGATACCTAGACTCAGCGAAGCAGAAGTTCAGCGGGATGAAGTCTCACGACTGTCACGTGCTGATGACGCAGATACTTCCAGTTGCAATCCGTGGGATCATGGACGCGCACGTCCGTGAAACGCTATTTGGCCTATGCAACTTTTTCGACGTCATCTCTCGGAAGTCGGTTGGCGTGAGGCAACTCAGAAGGCTACAGGAAGAGATCGTGGTGATACTATGCGAGCTTGAGATGTACTTCCCGCCCGCATTCTTCGACGTTATGGTGCATCTGCTGGTCCATATCGTGGAGGATATCATCCAACTCGGGCCGACGTTCCTGCACAGCATGATGCCGTTCGAAAGGATGAATGGTGTCATCAAAGGATACGTTCGCAACATGTCACGTCCAGAGGGAAGCATAGCCAGGGGCTTTCTGACCGAAGAGTGCATCTCCTACTGCACGAATTATCTAGGCATCGAGAACCCCGTTGGTCTGCCCGTCAACAGGCACCTCGGCAGGCTCGCTGGATGGGGTCACCGTGAGGGTCGCCGCGAAATGCATGTCGACTTCGAGGGTCGACTCGCCGACTTTGAAAGAGCAAACCTAGTCGCGCTACAACACATAGACGTGGTCGATCCTTGGGTGGTAGAGCACAAAACCTTTATTGAGAAGACGTACAATGACCGAGGCCAACAGAGGACGGACGGAGATATAATCAAAGAGCACAACTCATGTTTCACGCGTTGGTTCAAGCAGAAGCTTTTGTCGTACCCTTTACATGAGGATTCTTCCGCGGAAGAACAACTCATATTCGCCTTGTCACAGGGCGCCGAGCACAACCTGATGACGTATGAGGCGTACGATATCAACGGCTACACATTCTACACCGAGGGAAAGGACATGAAGAGCGATGGTTATCAGAACTCCGGGGTAACGATGGAATCCTACACCGGTAACGACAAGGACAGATACTACGGAAGGATCAAGGAGACCTGGGAGCTGAGCTACGCTGGAGAGAAGGTCCCGATGTTCCGTGTCAGATGGGCCAAGAGCGTCCTAAAAGAAGACCGGTATTTCACCACCATGGTTATACCCGAAGCCAAATCCAAGACTGCAGGCGCAAACGTCACCGCGAAAAATGAGCCATGGGTACTGGCTTCCCAAGTGGACCAATGCTTCTTCATTACCGACCCGTCAAAGCCCAGTCGTGTTGTTGTGAGGAGAGGCAAAAGGAAGATCATCGGAATGGATGGAGTCGCCAATGAGCAAGACTTCGACAAGTACGGCGACTCGAAGATGAAACATGACGACGACGATGAAGTACCAGCATACACCACAAGAAGAAGCAGGACCACCCTACCTAAAGGACGTCCGTTCAAGAGAAGAACTCCATTTACGAAAAATAAGGGCAATAAGATTGTGAACAGATAGCTAGCTAAGATCGATTGTATTTAAATTGTAGCCTTCATTTCTCGATTGTATTTCGACATATTGAAATGATATTTCTTCTGTTCTAGTGTCCTCATGAATATTTATTTATGTTTATTTTGGTATTGAATTTCTAACTCACAAAAAGTATTGAATTTGTTAATATTGAATATTCATGAGGACACTCGATCTCGATCCCCCTCCATCTCGAGCGCTATCCCCCCTCGCCAGATCCCCCTCGCCGCCGAGCACCCCGCGCACCCTCCCCCGCTCCACCGCCGCCGATGACCCCCGCACCCTCCCCCGCTCCACCGCCGCCGAGCACCCCCCGCACCCTCCCCCGCTCCACCGCCGCCGACGACCCCCCGCACCCTCCCCCGCTCCACCGCCGCCGCCGACCCCCCGATCCCTCCCATGTCTCCTTGCTCGGTTCCCCCGAACGGAATCGGCCGAGCGCACCACCCACCGCCAAGGGGGTGAATTAGGCAACAAAAAATCCTAAAAAAATTACTAATGGCGCACCGCTAGGGGGGTGCGCCATTGCTATCCAAAAAAAAGATTACTAATGGCGCACCTCTATATGATGCGCCATTGCTGTACAAAAAAAAGATTACTAATGGCGCACCGCCAGGGGGTGCGCCATTGCTATCAAAAAAAAATTACTTATGGCGCACCGCTCGGGGGTGCGCCATTGCTAACCCCCCCCCCCCCCCCACAAAAATCCCCAGTCCCTTTCTATCTTCCCCATCTCTCACCCGCCCACTGCCCCGACCCGTACTGCGCCGCCGCCGCCGCCGCCGCCTCCCCTGCTCCGACGACCGCCGCGCCCGCTCCGACGAGCAGGGCCAGCGCTAGGGTTCCAGCGCCGCCGCCGGATCAACGCCCCGCCTCCACAAGGAGAGGAGGAGCCCCGCCGCCGCCACCGAGGGGAAGAGGCCACCGCCACCACCGAGGGGAGGAGCCCCGCCACCACCGAGAGGAGGAACCTCGCCGCCAGGTCTTCAACGCCCCACCGCCGCGAGAAAGTCGACGTCCTCCTCCGCCGGTTCGAGGTGATTCCTACCCTCTTCTCCACTTCTCCATCTCCTCCCCTGCAAACCCTAGGGCCGACTCTTCTTGCTCCTCATCCCACACCCAGTGGCCATTGCTCGGTTTTGCAGCAGTTCCCTGCGTCCATCGATGAGGCTGGCTGCCTCCATGGCCATCCTTCTCCTCTCCTAGTTGGCTCTGTCGTGGAGTTTGTTTGTCTGCCTGTCTCTTCTAATTGTAGAACATGACACAGCTTCAATAGCCTTCAAATATTGGTTGTAATTTAGGTGGCTATTTAGTTGTTTTTATCAACATGCAGTGAATTGTATGGACACTCACCCTCCAGGGTTTGCTTTCACCTATACACACTCCAGGATGGTACTAGGATCATTGCTCGAGGGGTAGTACTCTCTGAAATCCCGTGAAATGAATCTTAGTTGCACTTTTATGTAGTGAGGTAACTGCAAGGTTCAGCCACTGCACTTTTGTGAGGAAGAGTGTTCTTACACAATACATTTTTTTCATGATCATAGAGGATACAGAGTGCTTGTGCAAAGCAAAACATACCTACACTTTATCAATACTGATCTTAATAGCCTGCTTTTTTCGTAAGATCAGTAAACTTGTTTTTTTTTTGAATGAAAGGGGTTGCCCCCCTGCCCCAATTTTATAGATTGAAGCAAAATCAGTAACCTTGTTGTATACGGATGTAACATCTGAAAACACGTAACATCTGTAAACACATATTAGAGGGTCAGCATCTTAGGCAAAATCTCTGCATAAAGAGACAAAGAAGATTTTTATCACGCATATCATTCCAAGTTGACATTTCTTAGATTCCTAAATTAATACACAGAACAGTTTGACTACCAAGTTAGTTGCTGCATAAATATATGGGTCGTTATTTACCGAATCCATCGACCTGGAGACTGATCGTTGTTATTGTTCCCTAGTGTCATGGGCTGGGGTGTTATTTGGTTCATAGTCTAATATGTATGCATTAAAATTTTCTGCTCGCTATTCTTCTCTAACAATTACAACAGTGTAATATCTTAGCCTAATTAATATCTTTGGGCTTGTAGTTGACATTTACCTTTAAATCATGTAATCTTCCTTGCTAGTGTTGTGTCGTCGATCCATGCTAGTTCTTTTTAGAAGTAATGTAAATGTTGTGTTCCAGTGCAATGACAACAAACTTGAGAGGCACTACCTGATGCACGGCGATAGGTAGGCTATTAGGCGTTTCTTGAATTGGGGGGCGGTGGTGTTACAAGGGAGCATCAGAATTGGAAGTTGAGCCTTGGGAAATGGTTCAGATGTTTCTTGGGTTGGTTTACCATGGAATTAGGGAACTTTGGAGTTGATTTTTATTCACTTGATGATTTATTTAGTGCAAGAATTCTCATGGCTGGGTCTCAGGTTCAGGCATGTGCAGTGGGATCTGATTTCCTCCATCAGTCTATGGTAGATAAACTGAGCGTTGTGGCCATGCTTGATGCAGGAGCTCAAGAACCTGCCGCCGCAGCTCTACTCCGCCTCTGAGTACTGCGAGAAGTCCTACCTCAACACCCACCAGAAGCAGATGTGAGTAGCCACCTCTGCTATTCCTCCTCTCCTCCATTAGAAGCATATCCTAATTTCTGTTCTAGTGCAGTTTTGTGTATCTCTAGCTCATTGGGATATGAAGATGCTACAAGCACTTGATCTGCGACTCACATGTTGTGTAACATATGGACTTTGAAATGTTTTACTTTCATGACATGATTAGGAACATAGCAGAACATAGAGCATTGCTGTGGCAGTACAATATTCTCTTGGATTATTTAGATACCTAGTGAGTAGTTACCACCAATGTGGTTTGAGTTTTAGCTTGTAACATGGTGGAATTGGCTTAGCAGGGGGACTGGCCTCACTAGTAACATTCAAGCCCTTGATGGTCTTTGCGTTTTACTTGTGTTGTTGACAGTAGTTAATTAAACCTGCTACTGCTGCTGTTATGCATGTATTCACTGCTGCTGCTGCTGTACTTGTGATGATGTTGTACTTGTGATGATGCTACTTGTGATCTTCTGAAATGACCCATTGGCGACTTCATTACGCGGGGATAATGATTTTGCAGGTACCCCGAGAGGCCCTTGAGTTTGCCGGAATGTCGATTAACTTCCGTTCCGGCAAATTCGGGTACTCCATATGTCCTATTTTCAGCAAAGGTCATGCTGAAATTTTCCGTGAATTTTAGCATGACTTTGCTAAGAATAGGACATATGGGGTACTTGCGACTAATGCATGGGCCGGGGTATCTTAGTACTTAATTAAGTAGGATCAACTGCCCCTTTATTCTTGCTGCATTAAACCATAGGTGGCAATAGAGCCAAGTGATTAGGCCCAACTTAGAATTCTCCTTCCCTTTTCTTGATAGGGTATATTATTAGAAGATACCCATATATATCAGTCAACCTAGGGTGCCTCGGCATCGATAAACCCTAAATGATGAAAACTTAACTTAGCATTTAGGGTGCCTCAGCGTCGACAAACCCTAAATTATAAAACCTTGGCTTTTAGGGTGCCTCGGTGTCGATAAAAACCTAAATGATGAAAGCTTAGGCTTTTAGGGTGCCTCGGCGTCGACAAACCCTAAATGATAAAAGCTTAGCTTTTAGGATGCCTCGGTGTCGACAAACCCTAAATGATGAGACCATGATCTTGTTCCTTGACAATAACCAACTTTTTGACCAAACTTTTTTCCTATTTAGAGCGAAACATGGCCCACAACGATGAGGCCGGCGGTTCGGGCGGCAAGGCATTCTGGGAGCTGTCCCAGGAGATGGAGGAAGAACCTCACCGCTATGAGGACGCCGCGGAAGACACCGATCCTGACTACACAACCCCTAGTGGCGTCGGGGATGACACCACTGATGGTGCCGCCGAGGATGCCACCACTGATGATGGCAGCGCACGCACAGATGGCAGCCAACCGAAGAGGCAACGGAAGGACCGGCGCCCGAACGTGCTCGGCACCGTCAAGGAGGAATTTACTGAAGTGAACTGCGACGGGGATCCAACGGCGCCCAAAGAATTAGTCAAGGGGTACTCGGTTCAGCTCGGGTGCATTCTCCGGAGCACCGTCTCGATCAACACCGAGAACCTAAGGCATAAGGACCGAGGGAATTTGCGCAACCTCCTCTTCACGAAGCTGCACAAACGATACAAGTTCCCCGCTGACTTTGCAAACACACGCCTCTCAGGGAATAAAGTGAACAGTGCCGCCCTCACGAAGATGAGCACGGCCCTGTCTACTTGGAGAAGCGCGGTGAAGAGAATGATTAACAAAGGTGATAGTTATGAGAAGATCAAGGCGAAAAATCCTTCGATCAGCGAAGATGACTACAAGGAGTTCAAGATCAAGTGCGAGAGCGGCGCATCCGAGGAATCAAGTCAGTGGGGGAAAGAGATGCGGGACTTGAACTTAGGGGTCCACAAACTCGGTCCCGGCGGTTACAGAGTGGCGGAACCTATATGGGACAAGGAGGACGCGGAGCGTGCCGAGCAAGGCCTACCGCCCCGCTTCGAGAAATACCGTGAGAAGCAGACCAGGAACTATGTCAGGGCCCGGTACAAGGAGGACCCGGTAACAAAGGAGCTTACCACGGATCCGAAGACCAAGGCGCTTGAGCGTGTTCTGGTAAGGAATACACCCCCGCGTAATTAGCTCCATATGGTTGCATTCTAATTAATGAAGCCAAATTTCTAAATGGTTCACATTCCTTCCGCAGGAGACTGAAAGCAGTAGCGCGGGGTCGTCTCAGAGCTCCCCTTGGGACAGCACTCTAAATAGGGCGTTGAACATAATGAAAAACAAGGATAAGCTCAGTAAGCCGTCGTCAGCTGGTCGTGTGGCCGGCAAAGGCTTGTCCACAAAATGGTCGTCATACTATAACGTTGGTGGGCGAAAGGAGAAAAAGACCAGCTCGGAAAGCCAGTCGCGCGAGGTTCAAGAACTCAAGGCACAAGTGGCGCGGATTCCGGAGATTGTCCAAGAGCAAGTGCAACAACAACTGGGAACGACGCTCACCGCCATTGTGCCTAGCTTGATTGAGGGGCTGCAGGCGTGGATTGTGGGCGGCCAACAGGGGCCGCCCCTGCTTCCCAGCTTCACGGCCAGCAACTCGCACAACGTGCAGGCGGCGCCAATGGTGTCTCCGGCGGAGGCGGTATTGGTGTCTCCGGCACCAGCACGGGCATTGGAGCTTAATGCACCCGGGTGTACGCCGGCCGGCACCTCAGCAGCAAGCGGCCCCTCCGTCAGTTGCACACCCGCCGTTGGCAGTGCCTCGACATTAGGCGAGCTCGACAACATCACGGTAACTAAGCCTCTCGGCCGATGACTTCATCTCCTTGCCTTTGACTGGGCATCCCTGACGCCCTACATGTTTTCGCAGGGCGCCGCCGACGTTCCATGCACTCTCCTGCACTTCGTGGGCGGCGAGTTGATCGATGTCCCCAAGGGCAGAATCGTTCAACCGGGCAACCCCGTGTTCCACGGTAATCCGATGCCACCCACCGTGTATAGGGTTGAATTGGTTCGGGTGCTGCCAGGCTGCGACGAGTTGTTACCTCCGATTCGACCCGCTGGGGCCAACGAAGATGATGTGATGACCCTCAGCGCCTGCGTAAGCTGGCCCCTACTTTGGCCGAAGAGCTAGATTCGTTTGGGGGCGGGGGACACCACCCCACAGACAACACCACCAGTCGTGCCGGCGCCAAGCCATGGCAAGACTGCCGCAACGCTACCGGACATGCCGGACATCCCTATGGCACAGGATCCGGACATGCATATGGCACAGGATCCGGACGACGACAACAACGACGACGGTACATTTACCAACATCAAAAAGTACTTTGACGAACATGGGTACGGTGACGAATTCTTCGGGCCTCCTTCTCAAGAACCCAACCCTGAAAAAGACGACCGCGATCTAGCTGGTACCGCGGAGAAACCCAATTGCAACAGGCGTCGTCTGGCGTTCAGTTCTCAGGAGACGCCTCCAGCTGCCGCCTTCACCGAGCCTCAGATAGCCGAGGTGCGGAATATTATCAGCCCCAACACACTCAAGAAGGCGGTCTCTGAGCAGAACTCGATCCCATTACAACGAATGAGGAAGAAGGGACGGAAACGAAAGAATAACAAGGGCGGTGCGAGCCAGCCGGCACCGAGTACGATCCATGCTCAGGACGGGCCACCTTCACCTAAGGATATCTCGAGGAGGGTGCATGTGGCGGGTAGGCCGATGCTACCGACTAATCTGCTCAATGCTGCAACCGGTGCTATGCAGAGTCTGCATGACAGTGTTCTTTGTTTGGAGAAGCACCGTCTTTGCGAGAATGATGTGGCATACCCGGTTTTCGTGGCCAAGGTGCCAGAGGGCAAGGGCTTTGTGGATAGCGCCATCGGGGGTACGATCGTCCTGTGGTTTGATGACATCTTCGCTATGTTTAACCTTCATCCGCTGCACTACACCTACGTTCGGCTATTTTCGCTGAGTATGGAGATGCGGATCATTAGAGACAAGACCCCGGACATCGTGATAGTCGACCCCTTCTACATGCGTACCAAGATCTTGGGCAGCGCTGGGGACCGGCAAGTCGCCTGTTCATACCTCGAAGGCATCATTCTGGCAAACCCAGATAAGGATAACTTCCTCGTGCCTTACTTTCCCGAGGAAGTCATCCCCTCACTGCCCCGTAACATATGATTTCTTAGATTTTGATCGTTCTTTTTTTTCTAACATTCCGTGTTTTGTGCAGTGACACACATTGCACACTCATCCTCTTAAGACCGAAATATTCCATGGCCACGTATTTCGACCCGGACCATGAGTCGAAGAAAGACTACACAAATATCAAGAAAGTTCTTGATGATGTTCTCCCCGGCTATGCCAGATCTGGAGGCACCTTCAGCAGGCCAGTTCGTAGGTACGGCAAGCACATCTTCACCCACAATACGACGTTCCCCTGCGTCAAGCAGCCGTCTGGCGGTTAGAAGGATGCCTACTACGCCCTCCATCACATGCGGGCGATTGTACGGGACCATAATCACCTTCTGCTACCAAATAATCTCAAAGATTGGGCCGCACGCTTGTCGGCAATCCAGGACGCGGACATCAGATAAGAATTCTTTCGCATCCAGTCGGAGTTTGCGGAAATCATCCATCAAGATGTCCTTCGTACCTCGGGGCAATTCTATCTAAGACATCAACCGTCCAACAGTGAGATAGAAACAACGCAACAAATGCAGGCTAACAATGCCCGCGATTTCATGACCATCACGAAAGACGGCGGCTTCATCCACGCTCTGGTCCCTGAGTCCAGTCGAAAGTAGTGATGCTATGTAGTTCTGAAATGTCGATTGGCTCATGTTGTAATATTAAACTTTAATGAACTTGTATGTCTCTTTGGTTTGGACAGTCGTTCAACTTATATGTAATCGATGCTATTTATTAGTAGGACCATGAATCGTGCTATTAATGTGTTGCTTTTCTCTTCCGATCCTTTTGTTGCATACTTATATATTGCTTATGTATTGTCTGTGAATTGCTACTAACGTTTTGTTTGGCTAGTGCATAGAGATGCCATCATATGTCGTGTACAAGGGTAAGGTTCCCGGAGTCTACGACGACTGGGAGGAGTGTCGGAGACAGGTTCACCGTTTCAGCGGTAACAGTTACAAAGGGTACACCACTAGGGCGGAGGCGGAAGCAAGATACGCGCGCTATCTAGCGGGAGAGAGGAGGGAGCGGAGGAGGAACCGGATGAAGCCAGTTTCATCGTGATGATGCTAATCGTGATGACCACAACTCTCTTCTATGTGATGGTAGTTTAGATGTTCGATATCGACTTGTAATGTGAAGACAAACTCGCTACTCGCGGTTTCGAGACTTGTAATGTTCTAACTTTGTTCGGTCTTTTGAATTCGGAGACTAATATGATGAATTGTATTCGGAGACTAATCTTCTATTGTATTCAATAACTCTGTTGTTTATATGTTGTGTTGTCTATATTCTGTGCAGTAATATGTTTTGTAACCTGTGCAAATATCAGAAAAGAAAAAAAATCCCTAATATTCATACTAGTGGCGCACCACCCAGCACTTTAGTGACGCACTGCAAAATGCACACTAGTGGCGCATCATCAACAAGTGCGCCATTAGTAAGCCAGAGCACATGGTTAAATATGGCCCCCTGGGAGGCATACTAATGGCGCACCGTATGGTTTACTAATGCCGCACCACAGGTGCGTCATTAGTAAAAAAATCTAATGGTGTGGTGCTAGTGGCGCACCTGTAGTGCGCCATTAGTAGGCAAAACAGGTGCCGCACTAGCAGGCCTTTTCCTAGTAGTGTTGACACTAGGGAAAAAATTGAAATGAAGAAGAGGCAACGGATACCCTTTCGTCCATAAAGATGAAATTTTCCCTACAGAAACAATCACACTTGTTGTGAGAAGCTCTGGTTTGTGAGAAGCTTATACCCAAACCTACCTCAAATGGCAAAAAAATTTACCACGGCATGTTGATGCCGCTCCATGATAGCATGCCAAGTTTCATGAAGTTCGGACGGCTTTTGGATTTACTAGAATAAAAAAAGTAAGTACGTCGACGTTTGCCGGAGAGCCACGGTGCCGTGGTGTTCGAAATTCATCCCCATTTCTTGAATGGGATCTAAGTATGCAACCAAGGACACAGATTTGAATTTTCAACCAATTTAGATGCATTAGAGAATGTGCATGTAGTTCAAATTTGAATTATGCACATAAATTCATTGAAAACTCAATTGATGTATAAAAATGTTCAAACGAACACCAAAAAATTCCAAAAATTAACACAACACTCATGTTGTTTTATGTTGACAATAGGAAAAAAAATATAAATCAAGAAGAGGCAATGGATATCATTTCGTCCATAAAGGTGAAACGTTCCCTACCAAAACCATCACACTTGTTGTGAGAAGCTCTGGTTGTGAGAAGCTTATACTCAAACCTCCCTCAAATGGGATAAATATTTTATCACGACATGTTGATGCCTCTCCATGATAGCATGCCAAGTTTCATGAATTTCGGACGACTTTTGGATTTACTAGAATTACAAAGGCAAGTACGTCGATGTTTGCCGGAGAGCCACGGTGTCGTGGTGTTCGAAATTCATCCCCATTTCTTGCATGGGACCTAAGTGTGCAACCAAGACACAGATTTGAATTTTCAACCAATTTAGATGCATTACAGCATGTGCATGTAGTTCAAATTTGAATTATGCACATAAATGCATTGAAAACAAAATTGATGTATAAAAATGTCCAAACGAACCCCGAAAAATTCCAAAAATTAACACAACACTCCTATTGTTCAATGTTGACATTAGGGAAAAAATTGAAATCAAGACGAGGCAACGGATACCGTTTCGTCCATAAAGATGAAACGTTCCCTACCGAAACCATCACACTTGTTGTGAGTACCTCTGGTTTGTGAGAAGCTTATACCCAAACCTGCCTCAAATGGGACAAAAAAATTTACCACGGCATGTTGATGCCGCTCCATGAATTTCGGAGGACTTTTGGATTTAATAGAATTACAAAAGCAAGGACGTCGACGTTTGCCGGAGAGCCACGGTGCCGTGGTGTTCGAAATTCTTCCCAATTTCTTGCATGGGACCTAAGAATGCAACCAAGGACACAGATTTGAATTTTCAACCAATTTAGATGCATTAGAGCATGTGCATGTAGTTCAAATTTGAATTATGCCCCAAATAGTTCTTGTTTGTGAGAAGATTATACCGAAACCTGTCTCAAATGGGACAAAAAATTTACCACGACATGTTGGTGCCGCTCCATGATAGCATGCCAAGTTTCATGAATTTCGGACGACTTTTGGATTTATTAGAATTACAAAAGCAAGAACGTCGAGGTTTGCCGGAGAGCCACGGTGCCGTGGTGTTCGAAATTCATCCCCAATTCTTGCATGGGATCTAAGCAAGCAACCAAGGACATAGATTTGAATTTTCAACCAATTTAGATGCATTAGAGAATGTGCATGTAGTTCGAATTTTAATTATGCACATAAATGCATGGAAAACTCAATTGATGTATAAAAATGTCCAAACAAAACCTGAAAATTTCCAAAAATTAACACAACACTCCTGTTGTTCGATGTTGACACTAGGAAAAAATAGAAATCAAGAAGAGGCAACGGATATCGTTTCGTCCATAAAGGTGAAAGTTCCCTACCGAAACCATCACACTTGTTGTGAGAATCTCTGGTTTGAAAGAAACTTAGACTCAAACCTGCCCCAAATAGGACTAAAATTTTACCACGGCATGTTGATGCCGCTCAATGATAGCATGCCAAGTTTCATGAATTTCGAACGACTTTTGGATTTACTAGAATTACAAAAGCAAGTACATCGATGTTTGCGGGAGAGCCACGGTGCCGTGGTCTTCTAAATTCATCCCCATTTCTTGCATGGGACCTAAGAATGCAACCAAGGACACAGATTTGAATTTTCAACCAATTTAGATGCATTAGAGCATGTGCATGTAGTTCAAATTTGAATTATGCACATAAATGCATTGAAAACTCAATTGATGTATAAAAATGTCCAAACGAACCTAAAAAAATTCCAAAAATTAACACAACACTCCTGTTGGTCTATGTTGACACTAGGTAAAAAATTGAAATCAAGAAGAGGCAACAGATACCGTTTCGTCCATAAAGATGAAACGTTCCCTACCGAAACCATCACACTTGTTGTGAGAAGCTCTGGTTTGTAAGAAGCTTATACCCAAACCTGCCTCAAATGGGACAAAAAATTTACCACGGCATGTTGATGCCGCTCCATGATAGCATGCCAAGTTTCATGAATTTCAGACGACTTTTGGATTTAGTAAAACTACAAAAGCAAGTACGTCGACGTTTGCCGGAGAGCCACGGTGCCGTGGTGTTCGAAATTCATCAACATTTCTTGCATGAGACCTAATCATGCAACCAAGGACACAAATTTGTATTTTCAACTAATTTAGATGCATTAGAGCATGTGCATATAGTTCAAATTTGAATTATGCACATAAATGTATTGAAAACTCAATTGATGTATAAAAATGTCCAAACGAACCCCGAAAAATTCCAAAAATTAACACGACACTCCTATTGTTCTATGTTGACACTAGGCAAAAAATTGAAATCAAGAAGAGGCAACGAATACCGTTTCGTCCATAAAGATGAAACGTTACCTACCGAAACCATCACACGTGTTGTGAGAAGTTCTTGTTTGTGAGAAGATTATACCCAAACCTGCCTCAAATGAGACAAAAAATTTACCACGGCATGTTGATGCCGCTCCATGATAGCATGCCAAGTTTCATGAATTTTGGACAACTTTTGGATTTATTAGAATTACAAAAGCAAGTACGTCGTCATTTGCCGGAGAGCCACGGTGCTGTGGTGTTCGAAATTCATCCCCATTTCTTGCATGGGATCTAAGCAAGCAACCAAGGACACCGATTTCAATTTTCAACCTATATAGATGCATTAGAGAATGTGCATGTAGTTCGAATTTGAATTATGCACATAAATGCATTGAAAACTCAATTGATGTATAAAAATGTTCAAATGAAACCCGAAAATTTCCGAAAATTAACACAACACTCCTGTTGTTCCATGTTGACACGAGGAAAAAACTTGAAATCAACAAGAGGCAACAGACATCGTTTCGTCCATAAAGGTGAAACGTTCCCTACAGAAACCATCACACTTGTTGTGAGAAGCTCTGGTTTGTGAGAAGCTTATACCGAAACCCGCCTCAAATGGGGCAAAAAATTTACCACGACATGTTGCTGCCATTCCATGATAGCATGCCAAGTTTCATGAATTTCGCACGACTTTTGGATTTACTAGAATTACAAAGGCAAGTACGTCGACGTTTGCCGGAGAGCCACGGTGCCGTGGTGTTCGAAATTCATCCACATTTCTTACATGGGATCTAACCATGCAACCAAGGACATAGTTTGAATTCTCAACTAATTTAGATGCATTAGAGCATGTGCATGTACTTTCAATTTGAATTACATAAATGCATTGAAAACTCAATTGATGTATACAAATTTCCAAACGAACCTCGAAAAATTCCAAAAATTAACAAAACACTCCTATTGTTCTATGTTGACACTAGGGAAAAATTGAAATCAAGAAGAGGCAACGGATACCGTTTCGTCCATAAAAGATAAAACGTTACCTACCGAAACCATCACACTTGTTGTGAGAAGTTCTTGTTTGTGAGAAGATTATACCCAAACCTGCCTCAAATGGAAAAAATTACCACGGCATGTTGGTGCCGCTCCATGATAGCATGCCAAGTTTCACGAATTTCGGACGACTTTTGGATTTATGAGAATTACAAAAGCAAGTACGTCGACGTTTTCCGGAGAGCCACGATGCCGTGGTGTTCGAAATTCATCCCCATTTCTTGCATGGGATCTAAGCAAGCAACCAAGGACACAGATTTGAATTTTCAACCAATTTAGATGCATTAGAGAATGTGCATGTAGGTCGAATTTGAATTATGCACATAAATGCATTGAAAACTCAATTGATGTATAAATATGTTCAAACAAAACCCAAAAATTTCCAAAAATTAACACAACACTCTTGTTGTTCTATGTTGACACTAGGAAAAAATTGAAATCAAGAAGAGGCAACGAATATCGTTTCGTCCATTAAGGTGAAAGTTCCCTACCGAAATCATCACACTTGTTGTCAGAAGCTCTGGTTTGAAAGAAACTTAGACTCAAACCTGCCCCAAATAGGACTAATATTTTACCACGGTGTTGATGCCGATCCATGATAGCATGCCAAGTTTTATGAATTTCGGACGACTTTTGGATTTACTAGAATTACAAAAGCAAGTACATCGACGTTTGCCGAAGAGCCACGGTGCCGTGGTGTTCAAAATTCATCCGAACTTCTTGCATGGGACCTAAGAATGCAACCAAGGACTCATATTTGAATTTTTCAACCAATTTAGATGCATTAGAGCATGTGCATGTAGTTCAAATTTGAATTATGCACATAAATGCATTGAAAACTCAATTGATGTATAAAAATGTCCAAACGAACCCCGAAAATTTCCAAAAATTAACACAACACTCCTATTGTTCTATGTTGACACTAGGGAAAAAATTGAAATCAAGAAGAGGCAACGGATACCGTTTCGTCCATAAAGATGAAACGTTCCTTACCGAAACCATCACACTTGTTGTGAGAAACTCTGGTTTGTGAGAAGCTTATACCCAAACCTGCCTCAAATGGGACAAATTTTTTTACCACGGCATGTTGATGCCGCTCCATGATAGCATGCCAAGTTTCATGAATTTCGAACGACTTTTGGATTTACTAGAACTACAAAAGCAAGTACGTCGACGTTTGCCGGAGAGCCACGGTGCCGTGGTGTTCGAAATTCTTCCCCATTTCTTGCATGAGACCTAATCATGCAACCAAGGACACAAATTTGAATTTTCAACTAATTTAGATGCATTAGAGCATGTGCATATAGTTCAAATTTGAATTATGCACATAAATGTATTGAAAACTCAACTGATGTATAAAAATGTCCAAACGAACCCCAAAAATTCCAAAAATTAACACAACACTCCTATTGTGCTATGTTGACACTAGGGAAAAAATTGAAATCAAGAAGAGGCAACGGATACCGTTTCGTCCATAAAGATGAAACGTTACCTACCGAAACCATCACACTTGTTGTGAGAAGTTCTTGTTTGTGAGAAGATTATACCCAAACCCGCCTCAAATGAGAAAAAAAATTTACCACGGCATGTTGATGCCGCTCCATAATATCATGCCACGTTTCATGAATTTTGGACGACTCTTGGATTTATTAGAATTACAAAAGCAAGTACGTCGACATTTGCCGAAGAGCCATGGTGCCGTGGTGTTCGAAATTCATCCCCAATTCTTGCATGGGATCTAAGAAAGCAACCAAGGACACGTATTTGAATTTTCAACCAATATAGATGCATTAGAGAATGTGCATGTAGTTCAAATTTGAATTATGCACATAAATGCATTGAAAACTCAATTGATGTATAAAAATGTTCAAACGAATCCCGGAAAATTCCAAAAATTAACACAACACTCCTCTTGTTCTATGTTGACACTAGGAAAAAAATTGAAATCAACAAGAGGCAACGGATATCGTTTCGTCCATAAAGGTGAAACGTTCCCTACCGAAACCATCACACTTGTTGTGAGAAGCTCTGGTTTGTGAGAAAGCTTATACCGAAACCTGCCTCAGATGGGACAAAAAATTTACCATGACATGTTGCTGCCGCTCCATGATAGCATGCCAAGTTTCTTGAATTTCGCACGAGTTTTGGATTTACTAGAATTACGAAGGCAAGTACGTCGACGTTTGCCGGAGAGCCACGGTGCCGTGGTGTTCGAAATTCATCCGCATTTCTTGCATGGGACCTAACCATGCAACCAAGGACACAGATTTTAATTCTCAACCAATTTAGATGCATAAGAGCATGTGCATGTAGTTCAAATTTGAATTATGCACATAAATGCATTGAAAACTCAATTGATGTATAAAAATTTCCAAACGAACCTAAAAAAATTCCAAAAATTAACACAACACTCCTATTGTTCTATGTTCGCACTAGGGAAAAAATTGAAATCAAGAAGAGGCAACGGATACCGTTTCGTCCATAAAGATAAAATGTTACCTACCGAAACCATCACACTTGTTGTGAGAAGTTCCTTATTGTGAGAAGATTATACCCAAACCTGCCTCAAATGGGACAAAAAATTTACCACGGCATGTTGGTGCTGCTCCATGATAGCATGCCAAGTTTCATGAATTTCGGACGACTTTTGGATTTGTTAGAATTACAAAAGCAAGTACGTCGATGTTTGCCGGAGAGCCACGGTGCCGTGGTGTTCGAAATTCATCCCCAATTCTTGCATGGGATCTAAGCAAGCAAGCAAGGACACAGATTTGAGTTTTCAACGAATTTAGATGCATTAGAGAATGTGCATGTAGTTCGAATTTGAATTATGCACATAAATGCATGGAAAACGCAATTGATGTATAAAAATGTTCAAGCAAAACCCGAAAATTTCCAAAAATTAACACAACACTCTTGTTGTTCTATGTTGACACTAGGAAAAAAATAGAAATCAAGAAGAGGCAACGGATATCATTTCGTCCATAAAGGTGAAAGTTCCCTACCGAAACCATCACACTTGTTGTGAGAAGCTCTGGTTTGAAAGAAACTTAGACTCAAACCTGCCCCAAATAGGACTAAAATTTTACCACGGCATGTTGATGCCGCTCAATGATAGCATGCCAAGTTTCATGAATTTCGGAGGACATTTGGATTTACTAGAATTACAAAAGCAAGTACATCGATGTTTGCCGGAGAGCCACGGTGCCGTGGTGTTCAAAATTCATCCCAATTTCTTGCATGGGACCTAAGAATGCAACCAAGGACACAGATTTGAATTTTCAACCAATTTAGATGCATTAGAGCATGTGCATGTAGTTCAAATTTGAATTATGCACATAAATGCATTGAAAACTCAATTGATGTATACAAATTTCCAAACGAACCCCAAAAAATTCCAAAAATTAACACAACACTCCTCTTGTTCTACGTTGACACTAGGGAAAAAAATTGAAATCAAGAAGAGGCAACGGATACCGTTTCGTCCATAAAGATGAAACGTTCCCTACCGAAACCATCACACTTGTTGTGAGAAGCTTTGGTTTGTAAGAAGCTTAGACTCAAACCTGCCCCAAATGGGAAAAAAATTACCACGACATGTTGATGCCGCTCCATGATAGCATGCCAAGTTTCATGAATTTTGGAAAACTTTTGGAATTACTAGAATGACAAAAGCAAGTACGTAGACGTTTACCGGAGAGCCACGGTGCCGTGGTGTTCGAAATTCATCCCCATTTCTTGCATGGGACCTAATCATGCAACCAAGGACACAAATTTGAATTTTCAACCAATTTAGATGCATTACAGCATGTGCATGTAGTTCAAATTTCAATTATGCACATAAATGCTTTGAAAACTCAATTGATGTATAAAAATATCCAAAGGAACCCCGAAAAATTCCAAAAATTAACACAACACTCCTATTGTTCTATGTTGACACTAGGGAGAAAATTGAAATCAAGAAGAGGCAACGGATATCGTTTCATCCATAAAGATGAAACGTTACCCACCGAAACCATCACACTTGTTGTGAGAAGTTCTTGTTTGTGAGAAGATTATACCCAAACCTGCCTCAAATGGGACAAAAATTTACCACGACATGTTGATGCCGCTCCATGATAGCATGCCAAGTTTCATTAATTTTGGACGACTTTTGGATTTATTAGAATTACAAAAGCAAGTACGTCAACGTTTGCCGGAGAGCCACGGTGCCGTGGTGTTCCAAATTCATCCCCATTTCTTGCATGGGATCTAGGCAAGCAACCAAGGACACAAATTTGAATTTTCAAAAAATTTAGAGGCATTAGAGAATGTGCGTGTAGTTCGAATTTGAATTATGCACATAAATGCATTGAAAACTCAATTGATGTATAAAAATGTTCAAACGAAACCCGAAAATTTCCAAAAATTAACACAACACTCCTGTTGTTCTATGTTGACACTAGGAAAAAAATTGAAATCAACAAGAGGCAACAGATATCGTTTCGTCCATAAAGGTGAAACGTTCCCTACCGAAACCATCACACTTGCTGTGAGAAGCTTATACCGAAACCTGCCTCAAATGGGACAAAAATTTCACCATGAGATGTTGCTGCCGCTCCATGATAGCATGCCAAGTTTCATGAATTTCGCACGACTTTTGGATTTACTAGAATTACAAAAGCAAGTACGTCGACGTTTGCCGGAGAGCCACGGTGCCGTGGTGTTCGAAATTCATCCACATTTCTTGCATGGGACCTAAGCATGCAACCATAGACACAGATTTGAATTTTCAACCAATTGAGATGTATTTGAGCATGTGCAGGTAGTTCAAATTTGAATTATGCACATAAATGCATTGAAAACTCAATTGATTGATAAAAATGTCCAAACGAACCCCGAAAAATTCCAAAAATTAACACAACACTCCTGTTGTTCTATGTTGACACTAGGAAAAAAATTGAAGTCAAGAAGAGGCAACGGATATCGTTTCGTCCATAAAGGTGAAATGTTCCTACTGAAACCATCACACTTGTTGTGAGAAACTCTGGTTTGTGAGAAGCTTATACCCAAACCTGCCTCAAATGGGACAAATTTTTTACCACGGCATGTTGATGCCGCAACATGCTAGCATGCCATGTTTTATGAATTTTGGATGACTTTTGGAATTACTAGAATTACAAAAGCAAGTACGTCCACATTTGCCGGAGAGCCACGGTGCCGTGGTGTTCGAAATTCATCCCCATTTCTTGCATGGGACCTAAGCATGCAACCAAGGACACATATTTGAATTTTCAACCAATTTAGATGCATTAGAGCCTGTGCATGTAGTTCAAATTTGAATTATGCACATAAATGCATTGAAAACTCAATTGATGTATCAAAATGTCCAAACAAACCCCGAAAAATTTCAAAAATTAACACAACACTCCTGTTGTTCTATGTTGACACTAGGAAAAAAAATTGAAATCATGAAGAGGCAACGGATATCGTGTCGTCCATAAAGGTGAAACATTCCCTACCGAAACCATCACACTTGTTGTGAGAAGCTCTGGTTTGTGAGAAGCTTATACGCAAATCTGCCTCAAATGGGACAAAAAAATTACCACGACATGTTGATGCCCGTCCATGATAGCATGCCAAGTTTCATGAATTTCAGACGAGTTTTGGATTTATTAGAATTACAAAAGCAAGTACGTCGAAGGGGAGCCTTGGCACAGTGGTAAAGATGCTGCCTTGTGACCATGAGGTCACGGGTTCAAGTCCTGGAAACAGCCTCTTGTTGAAATGTAGGGAAAGGCTGCGTACAATAGACCCAAAGTGGTCGGACCCTTCCCCAGACCCTGCGCAAGCGGGAGATACATGCACTGGGGCTGCCCTTTACAAAAGCAAGTACGTCGACGTTTGCCGCAGAGCCACGGTGCCGTGGTGTTCAAAATTAATCCTCATTTCTTGCATGGGACCTAAGGATGCAACCAAGGACACATATTTGAATTTTCAACCAATTTAGATGCATTAGAGAATGTGCATGTAGTTCAAATTTGAATTATGCACATAAATGCATTGAAAACTCAATTGATGTATAAAAATGTTCAAACGAACCCCGAAAAATTCCAAAAACTAACACAACACTCATGTTGTTCTATGCTAACACTAGGAAAAAAATTGAAATCTAGAAGAGGCAACGGATATCGTTTCGTCCATAAAGGTGAAACGTTCCCTACTGAAACCATCACACTTGTTGTGAGAAGCTCTGTTTTGTAAGAAGCTTATACCCAAACCTGCCCCAAATGGGATAAAAAAAATTACCATGACATGTTGATGCCGCTCCATAATAGCATGCCAAATTTCATGAATTTCAGATGACCTTTGGATTTACTAGAATTACAAAAGAAAGTACGTCGATGCTTGCCGGAGAGCCACTGTGCCGTGGTGTTCGAAATTCATCCCCATTTCTTGCATGGGACCTAAGCATGAAACCAAGGACACAAATTTGAATTTTCAACCAATTTAGATGCATTAGAGCATGTGCATGTAGTTCAAATTTGAATTATGCACATAAATGCATTTAAAACTCAATTGATGTATATAAAAATGTTCAAACGAACCCCGAAATTTTTCCAAAAATTAACACAACAATCCTGTTGTTCTATGTTGACACTAGAAAAAAAATTGAAATCAAGAAAAGGCAACGAATATCGTTTCGTCCATACAGGTGAAACGTTCCCTACCGAAACCATCACACTTGTGAGAAGCTCTGGTTTGTAAGAAGCTTAGACTCAAACCTGCCCGAAACGGGACAAAATTTTTACCACGGCATGTTGATGCCGCTCCATGATAGCATGCCAAGTTTTATGAATTTTGGACGACTTTTGGATTTACTAGAATGTCGAAAGCAAGTACATAGACGTTTGTCGGAGAGCCACGGTGCCGTGGTGTTCAAAATTCATCCCCATTTCTTGCATGGGACCTAATCATGCAACCAAGGACACAAATTTGAATTTTCAACCAATTTAGATGCATTAGAGCATGTGCATGTAGTTCGAATTTGAATTATCCACATAAATGCATTGAAAACTCAATTAATGTATAAAATGTCCAAACGAACCCCAAAAAAATTCCAAAAATTAACACAACACTCCTGTTGTTCTATGTTGACACTTGGAAAAAATTGAAATCAAGAAGAGGCAACGTATATTGTTTCGTCCAGAAAGGTGAAACGTTCCCTACCGAAACCATCACACTTGTTGTGAGAAGCTCTGGTTTGTGAGAAGCTTATACTCAAACCTAGCCTGGTGTTTGAAATTCATTCCCATTTCTTGCATGGGACCTAAGCATGCACCCATGGACACATATTTGATTTTTCAACCAACTTATATGCACCGGAGCATGTGCATGTAGTTTATTTTTGAATTGTGCACCTGAAATGACTAGAAAACCAGTTTAATGTATAAAATGTTCAAACGAACCCTGAATAATTCCAATTCTTTTATGACACACATATATTTGCATGTTCACTGCAGATAAAAGGTCTAGCAATTCAAACACCGCCATTGCCGCTGTCACCCCATTATGTAATTCAAATCAAGATGGAAAATCAAGTAGATCCCACACAGTTTATTATCACCAACTGTGTGAGATGTAGTACAAAACATCCTGGAGCACCGTCGGTGTATAGTGCACCTGTGGCTTACGCGAGAAGGTGTGTCGGCTACAGTCCACAGCCGGCGTGTGAAGCACACTAGCTCGCTCCCAAATACTCTCGCCTCTGCATCCCTCGCAATCTCGAAAATATTACTACCTCGTAATCTTGAAAATATCTACCGCCTGGAAGGTTTTAATGTTTGATAGCACACAATTAGTATGTGCGGACCGTCTGTTACTCCTGCTCTGCTTCAGTACATTGATTCAAACTTTCAATAGCCCCGGCATTTAACTCCCGCCTCTGCATCCCTCGCAATCTCAAAAATATCTGCTCGCCCTTGATCCAAATTTTCAGTAGCCCCGCCTTGTTACTCCTGCCTAGTAAAATTTTCAGTTGCCGCGGTATTTCCTCAAACACCACCTTGCCCCCCGCCCCCCTCCACACACATCACACACTCCCCAAAACCTCCGCTCACACAGACACACACAACCCTCGAAACCATTGGTAGGTCGCCGCCATCGCCAGCGCCTCCATCGCCGGCGCCTCCATCCTCAACCTCTGCCTGTGTGCCGGGGAGCTCGAGGAGCCAACTGCCAAAAAGAGGTTTATCACGGCCTTTTCGCCCGACGCCGACGAGGTGGCCGCCGAGGTGTCCCCGTCGTCCTCCGCGGGCTCGATCCGCCGTCGTCGGTCCTCTGATCTGCCCGCCGCCACGCCCCGACACCAGTTCGAGGACTTCCCCGTCCTCTCTCGGACCCGGCAGCCGATGAGGTCCTACCTCAGGTCCGGCAGCGGTGGTGGGAGACGTGGGTCACCGAGATTAAAGATCGGGAGACCCACACCCGCCGGTGGCTCGGTAGTATCCACACGGCCGAGCTCGCGGCCATGGAGGACGGCCGCTGGTAGGTCCGCTACCACGGCGCGACGGCTATGTTCAATTTCCCCTTCATCACACGTCTGGTCCACCTTGTTCCACCGGAGCCAGGGGTGGTGAGCTCGGCTATGGCGCGGGAGGACCGCGAGGCGTGGGAGCGCCTCGAGGCCGAGGCCCCCGATGAGGCCTACATGCAAGAGCTCCGCCGGTAGCACCCGGAGCTCGTGGAGGCGGAGCAGGCGATCTTTGTCGGCGCGGAGGGCGCGAGGTTATCGCGCTCTCCTCCGATGACGAGGTCGAAGGTGGCGATGACGGCGGCATGGAGGGCGGCGAGGTTATCACGCTCTCCTCCAATGACGAGGTCGAAGGCGGCGAGGACGGCGGCGAGGTTTTCGTGCTCTCCTCCGATGACGAGGTGGAAGGCGGCGGCGACGGCGGTGCGGAGGGCGTCGAGGTGGGCCCTGCTACCTCTTGAGCATGCGTTGGTTTTTCCCTTGAAGAGGAAAGGGTGATGCAGCAAAGTAGCGTAAGTATTTGATGACTCACAAGTATAGGGGATCTATCATAGTCCTTTCGATAAGTAAGAGTGTCGAACCCAACGAGGAGCAGAAGGAAATGATAAGCGGTTTTCAGCAAGGTATTCTCTGCAAGCACTGAAATGATCGGTAACAGATAGTTTTGTGATAAGATAATTTGTAACGAGTAACAAGTAACAAGCGTCAATAAAGTGCAGCAAGATGGCCCAATCCTTTTTGTAGGAAAGGACAAGCTTGGAAAAACTCTTATATAGAGAAAAGCACCACCGAGGACACATGGGAATTATCATCAAGCTAGTTTTCATCACGTTCATATGATTCGCGTTCGGTACATTGATAATTTGATATGTGGGTGGACCGGTGCTTGGGTGCTGTCCTTACTTGGACAAGCATCCCACTTATGATTAAGTCCTATTGCAAGCATCCGCAACTACAAAAGAAGTATTAAGGTAAACCTAACCATAGCATGAAACATATGGATCCAAATCAGCCCCTTACAAAGCAACGTATAAACTAGGGTTTAAGCTTCTGTCACTCTAGCAACCCATCATCTACTTATTACTTCCCAATGCCTTCCTCTAGGCCCAAAAAATGGTGAAGTGTCATATAGTCGACGTTCACATAACACCACTAGAGGAGAGACAACATACATCTCATCAAAATATCGAACGAATACCAAATTCACATGACTACCAATAGCAAGACTTCTCCCATGTCCTCAGGAACAAATGTAACTACTCACAAAGCATATTCATGTTCATAATCAGAGGGGTATTAATATGCATAAAGGATCTGAACATATGATCTTCCACCAAATAAACCAACTAGCATCAACTACACGGAGTAATCAACACTACTTGCAACCTACATGTACCAATCTCAGACTTAGAGACAAGAATTGGATACAAGAGATGAACTAGGGTTTGAGAGGAGATGGTGCTGGTGAAGATGTTGATGGAGATTGGCCCTCTCCCGATGAGAGGAGCGTTGGTGATGACGATGGCGATGATTTCCCCCTCTCGGAGGGAAGTGTCCCCGGCAGAACAGCTCTGCCAGAGCCCTAGATTGGTTCCGCCAAGGTTCCGCCTCGTGGCGGCGGAGTTTCTTCCCGAAAGGTTGCTTATGATTTTTCTTAGGATGAAAGACTTCATATAGCAGAAGATGGGCACCAGAGGGCCAACAGGGGGCCCACGAGGCAAGGGGGCGCGCCCAGGGGGGTAGGGCGCGCCCCCACCCTCGTGCCCAGGGTGTGGGTCCCCTCTGGTATTTTCTTCGCTCAGTATTTTTTATTATTTCCAAAAATAACTTCCCTGGAGTTTCAGGACTTTTGGAGTTGTGCAGAATAGGTCTCTAATATTTGCTCCTTTTCCAGCCCAAAATTCCAGCTGCCGGCATTCTCCCTCTTTATGTAAACCTTGTAAAATAAGAGAGAATAGGCATAAGTATTGTGACATAATGTGTAATAACATCCCATAATGTGATAAATATCAATATAAAAGCATGATGCAAAATGGATGTATCAGTATTTCCCTCAGTTTTTGAGAACCAAGGTATCAATCCAGTAGGAGGCCACACGCAAGTCCCTCGTACCTACACAAACAAATAAGAACCTTGCAACCAACGCGATAAAGGGGTTGTCAATCCCTTCACGGCCACTTGCAAAAGTGAGATCTGATAGAGATGATAAGATAATATTTTTTGTATTTTTATGATAAAGACTAAAAGTAAAGATTGCAAAATAAACGAAGATAGAAATAGCTAGTTGACGTAAGATTAATATGATGGAAGAAAGACCCGGGGGCCATAGGTTTCACTAGTGGCTTCTCTCAAGATAGCAAAGGTATTACGGTGCGTGAACAAATTACTGTCGAGCAATTGATAGAAAAGTGCATAATTATGTGAATATCTAGGCATGATCATGTATATAGGCATCACGTCCGCAACAAGTAGACCGACTCCTGCCTGCATCTACTACTATTACTCCACACATCGACCGCTATCCAGCATGCATCTAGAGTATTAAGTTCATAACAAGATAATCAAGCCCTTGACTCAACACTAATCTTTATTATATTGCTCACGGACTCGATTACATAGAGGGATCATAAAGAAAAACTCAAAACTAAATCATACTAAAATTTTATTCTACTAGATCAAGATATTACTAAAAGGATCGAACTAAGAAAAACGGTAAAGATAGGAGTGTGATGGTGATACGATACCGAGGCACCTCCCCCAAGCTTGGCAGTTTCCAAGGGGAGTGCCCATACCCATATGATTATGTCTCCCTCTTCGGAGGTGATGGTGTGATATTCTTGGCGATGATACTCCTCAGGATACAATTCTCTTCCTCGAGCTTATTGAGTTGATGCTTGAGATCCAATATCTCCTTACAGAGCTTACCCGTGACGGTTAAAGCTCCTTGCACCCATGGATGTTGCATAGCTACGGGGGAACAAGTAACACTCTTCTTCATATTTTCATAAGAAAGAAATCTAACATTGGAAGGGATAACCGAGTTCGGAATAGCCGAGCTCTGTAGTTCCCCCATCATGTATCCAATCCGGTAGTGAGAAGTGACTTCTTGGTCCTCCTCCATGGCATCTATCCTTTTCAAATCGGCCTCCATCTCTTCCTCCGTCGCTGGCCCAAAGTGGTCAGCATCGCGGTTTGTTCCTGGTCCTGGTGTCGGATGAGACACCCGACTCTCCCCGACCGACTCTTGAGAAGACATCTTGCTCTAATCTGCGGCAGAAACAACTCAAAACGAAAACAGAGGATATTTGCGGGATACAAGAGTCAAAACTTTCGGGAGATTATATAATGAATTTTTACCGACCGAAAGAAGTATCGTGCAAGAAAACGGAGTCCGGAGAGCACACGAGGTGCCCACGAGGCAGGGGGCGCGCCTATGGGGGTAGGGCGCGCCCTCCACCATCGTGGAGGCCTCGTGTCCTTCCCGGACTGCTTCTTATTTTACTATTTTTCTAAATATTCCAAAACGGAGAAAAATTTCCATTAGAACTGTTTTGGAGTCGGTTTACTTACCGTACCACATACCTATTCCTTTTCGGAGTCTGAAACGTTCTGGAAAGTGTCCCTTATGTATTCCTCCGGGGTTACGGTTTCAATAACATTGGTTTCAACATTTATAGGATTAGCTGAGATATAATGTTTGATTCTTTGACCGTTCACCACCTTCGGATTTGTGCCTTCGAAGTTGTTGATTTTTATGGCACCGGAACGATAGACCTCCTCGATAACGTAAGGACCTTCCCATTTAGAGAGAAGTTTTCCAGCAAAAAATCTTAAACGAGAGTTGTATAGCAATACATAATCACCTACATTAAACTCACGCTTTTGTATCCTTCTGTCATGCCATCTTTTAACTTTTTCTTTAAACAATTTGGCATTCTCATAGGCCTGGGTTCTCCATTCATCAAGTGAGCTAATGTCAAATAACCTCTTCTCTCCGGCAAGTTTGAAATCATAATTGAGTTCTTTAATAGCCCAGTATGCCTTATGTTCTAATTCGAGAGGTAAGTGACATGCTTTTCCATAAACCATATTATACGGAGACATACCCATAGGATTTTTATATGCAGTTCTATAGGCCCATAATGCATCGTCAAGTTTATTGGACCAATTATTTCTAGATCTATTAACAGTCTTTTGCAAAATTAATTTGAGCTCTCTATTACTCAGTTCTACTTGACCACTAGACTGTGGGTGACAAGGAGATGCAATTCTATGATTAACATCATACTTAGCAAGCATTTTACGGAAAGCACCATGAATAAAGTGTGAACCACCATCAGTCATTAAATATCTAGGGACTCCAAACCTCGGAAAAATAACTTCTTTAAGCATCTTAATAGAGGTGTTATGATCAGAACTACTAGTTGGAATAGCTTCTACCCACTTAGTAACGTAATCAACATCAACTAAAATATGTGTATATCCATTAGAGGCAGGAAACGGTCCCATATAATTGAAGCCCCAAACATCAAATGGTTCAATAACAAGTGAATAATTTATAGGCATTTCTTGACTTCTACTAATATTACCAATTATTTGACATTCATCACAAGACAAGACAAACTTACGGGCATCCTTGAAGAGAGTAGGCCAATAAAAACCGGATTGCAATACCTTATGTGCAGTTCTATCTCCAGCGTGATGTCCTCCATAAGCCTCAGAGTGACACTTGCGTAGGATCTGTTCCTGTTCATGCTCAGGTACACAACGCCTAATAACACCATCTACTCCTTCTTGATAAAGATGTGGGTCATCCCAGAAGTAATGTCTTAAATCATAGAAAATCTTTTCTTTTGTTGGTATGTGAAACTAGGTGGTATAAATTTAGCAACAATGTAATTAGCATAATCAGCATACCATGGAGCAGTACGAGAAGCATTTATGACAGTTAATTGTTCATCAGGAAAGCTATCATCAATAGGTAGTTGGTCATCAAGAACATTTTCTAACCTAGACAAGTTATCTGCAACGGGGTTCTCAGCTCCCTTTCTATCGATAATATGCAAATAAAATTCTTGTAGCAAGAGAACCCATCTAATAAGTCTAGGTTTAGCATCTTTCTTTTCCATAACATATTTAATAGCAGCGTGATCCGTGTGAATAGTTACTTTAGAATCAACAATATAAGGTCTGAACTTATCACAAGCAAATACAACTGCTAAGAATTCTTTTTTAGTAGTAGCATAATTTCTCTGGGCATTGTCTAGAGTTTTACTAGCATATTGAATAACATTTAATTTCTTATCAACTCTTTGCCCTAGAACAGCACCTACAACATAATCGCTGCATCACACATAATTTCAAAAGGTAAATTCCAATCAGGTGGCTGAACAATATGTGCATAGATTAATGCTTTCTTAAGTATTTCAAATGCTTCTACACAATCATCATCAAAAACAAAAGGTATGTCTTTTTGTAATAGATTAGTCAGAGGCCGAGAAATTTTTGAGAAGTCCTTAATGAACCTCCTATAAAAACCGGCATGACCAAGGAAACTTCTTATACCTTTGATGTCCTTAGGACACGGCATCTTTTCAATAGCATCAACTTTAGCTTTATCAACTTCAATGCCTCTTTCAGAAATTTTATGCCCCAAGACAATACCTTCATTAACCATAAAGTGGCACTTGTCCCAATTCAAGACAAGGTTAGTGTCTTCACATCTCTGCAAAACTCGATCAAGGTTGCTCAAGCAATCATCAAAAGAGGATCCATAAACGGAGAAATCATCCATGAAAACCTCACAAATCTTTTCACAAAAATCAGAGAATATAGCCATCATGCATCTTTGACAGGTACCAGGTGCATTACATAAACCAAAAGGCATACGTCTATAAGCAAAAGTACCAAAAGGGCAAGTAAAAGTGGTCTTTGCTTGATCATCAGCTGACACGGGTATTTGAGAGAAACCAGAATAACCATCTAGAAAGCAAAAATGTGTATGTTTGGATAATCTTTCTAGCATTTAATCAATGAATGGCAAGGGGTAATGATCTTTTTTAGTAGCTTTATTTAATTTACGGAAGTCAATTACCATCCTATAACCTGTAATAATTCTTTGAGGAATCAATTCATCTTTATCATTAGGAACGACAGTAATACCTCCTTTCTTAGGGATACAACGGACATGACTTACCCACTGACTATCAGCAACGGGATAAATTATACCTGCCTCAAGGAGCTTTAGTATTTCCTTTCTTACCACTTCTTTCATCTTAGGATTCAGCTGTCGTTGATGATCAATAACTGGTTTGGCATCTTTCTCCAAATTTATTTTGTGTTGACATAGAGTGGGACTAATGCCCTTAAGATCATCAAGAGTATATCCAATAGCAGCACGGTGCTTCTTCAGAGTTTTCAATAAATTTTCTTCCTCCTTCTCTGAAAGGTTAGCACTAATAATAACATGATATATCTTCTTTTCATCAAGATAAGCATATTTAAGAGTATCAGGCAATGGTTTAAGCTCAAACACGGGATCACCCTTTGGTGGAGGAGGATCCCCTAGGATTTCAACAGGCAAGTTGTGTTTCAGAATAGGTCCCTGTTTAAAGAACACTTCATCTATTTCCCTTCTTTCATTCATAAACATATCATTTTCATGGTCTAGCAAATATTGTTCTAAAGGATCACTAGGAGGTACGGCAATAGAAGCAAGACCAATAATTTCATCTTTACTAGGCAATTCCTCATCCCGAGGTTGTCTACGAAATTTAGAAAAATTAAACTCATGAGACATATCATCCAAGCCAATAGTAACAACATCCTTCTCGCAGTCTATCTTAGCATTAACAGTGTTCAAGAAGGGTCTACCAAATATAATGGGACACAAACTATCTTGTGGGGAACCAAGAACAAGAAAATCAGCAGGATATTTAACTTTCCCACACAAGACTTAAACATCTCTAACAATCCCAATCGGTGAAATGGTATCTCTATTGGCAAGCTTAATGGTGACATCAATTTCTTCTAACTCAGCGGGTGAAATATCATGCATAATTTCTTTATATAAGTCAATAGGTATTGCACTAGCACTAGCACCCATATCACACAAGCCATGATAATAATGATCTCCTATTTTAACATAAATAACAGGCATGCCTATCACCGGTCTATGTTTATCCTTAGCACCGGGTTTAGCAATTCTAGAAGTCTCATCATAGAAATAAATAACATGCCCATCAATATTATCAGCCAAGAGATCTTTAACCATAGCAATATTAGGTTCAACTTTAACCTGCTCAGGAGGTGTATAGGTTCTATTATTACTCTTATGAACCACAGTTGAAGCTTTAGCATGATCCTTTATCCTAATAGAGAAAGGTGGTTTCTCAACATAAGCAGTAGGAACAACAGGATCATTATAAGTGATAGTCTTTTCTTCAACTTTAATAGGTTCAACTACTTTTACTTCTATCGGAGGATGATATTTAAACCACTTCTCCTTAGGGAGATCAACATGAGCAGCAAAAGATTCACAAAAAGAAGCTACTATCTCAGAGTCAAGTCCATATTTAGTGCTAAATTTACGGAAAACATCGGTATCCATAAAACATTTAACACAATCAAACACCGGTGCTTGGGTGCTGTCCTTACTTGGACAAGCATCCCACTTATGATTAAATCCTATTGCAAGCATCCACAACTACAAAAGAAGTATTAAGGTAAACCTAACCATAGCATGAAACATGTGGATCCAAATCAGCCCCTTACAAAGCAACACATAAACTAGGGTTTAAGCTTCTGTCACTCTAGCAACCCATCATCTACTTATTACTTCCCAATGCCTTCCTCTAGGCCCAAACAATGGTGAAGTGTCATGTAGTTGACGTTCACATAACGCCACTAGAGGAGAGACAACATACACCTCATCAAAATATCGAATGAATACCAAATTCACATGACTACTAATATCATGACTTCTCCCATGTCCTCAGGAACAAACATAACTACTCACAAAGCATATTCATGTTCCTAATCAGAGGGGTATTAATATGCATAAAGGATCTGAACATATGATCTTCCACCAAATAAACCAACTAGCATCAACTACAAGGCGTAATCAACACTACTTGCGACCTACGCGTACCAATCTCAGACTTAGAGACAAGAATTGGATACAAGAGATGAACTAGGGTTTGAGAGGAGATGGTGTTGGTGAAGATGTTGATGGGGATTGACCCCCTCCCGATGAGAGGAGCGTTGGTGATGACGATGGCGATGATTTCCCCCTCCCGGAGGGAAGTGTCCCCGGCAGAACAGCTCTGCCGGAGCCCTAGATTGGTTCCGCCAAGGTTCCGCCTCGTGGCGGCGGAGTTTCTTCCCGAAAGCTTGCTTATGGTTTTTCTTCGGACGAAAGACTTCATATAGCAGAAGATGGGCACCGGAGGGCCAACAGGGGGCCCACGAGGTAGGGGGCGCGCCTAGGGGGGTAGGGCGCGCCCCCCACCCTCGTGCCCAGGGTGTGGGTCCCCTCTGGTATTTTTTCGCTCAGTATTTTTTATTATTTCCAAAAATAACTTCCGTGGAGTTTCAGGACTTTTGGAGTTGTGCAGAATAGGTCTCTAATATTTGCTCCTTTTCCAGCCCAGAATTCCAGCTGCCGGCATTCTCCCTCTTTATGTAAACCTTGTAAAATAAGAGAGAATAGGCATAAGTATTGTGACATAATGTGTAATAACATCCCATAATGCGATGAATATCAATATAAAAGCATGATGCAAAATGGACGTACCAGTATTTCCCTTAGTTTTTGAGAACCAAGGTATCAATCCAGTAGGAGGCCACACGCAAGTCCCTCGTACCTACACAAACAAATAAGAACCTTGCAACCAACGCGATAAAGGGGTTGTCAATCCCTTCACGGCCACTTGCAAAAGTGAGATCTGATAGAGATGATAAGATAATATTTTTGGTATTTTTATGATAAAGACTAAAAGTAAAGATTGCAAAATAAACGAAGATAGAAATAGCTAGTTGAGGAAAGATTAATATGATGGAAGATAGACCCGGGGGATATAGGTTTCACTAGTGGCTTCTCTCAAGATAGCAAAGGTATTACAGTGCGTGAACAAATTACTGTCGAGCAATTGATAGAAAAGTGCATAATTATGAGAATATCTAGGCATGATCATGTATATAGGCATCACGTCCGCAACAAGTAGACCGACTCCTGCCTGCATCTACTACTATTACTCCACACATCGACCGCTATCCAGCATGCATCCAGAGTATTAAGTTCATAAGAACAGAGTAACACATTAGGCAAGATGACATGATGTAGAGGGATAAACTCAAGCAATATGATATAAACCCCATCTTTTTATCCTCGATGGCAACAATACAATACGTGTCGTTTCCCCTACTGTCACTGGGATCGAGCACCGCATGATTGAAACCAAAGCTAAGCACTTCTCCCATTGCAAAAAAGATCAATCTAGTAGGCCAAACCAAACTGATAATTCGAAGAGACTTGCAAAGATAACCAATCATAAAGAAAAGAATTCAGAGAAGATTCAAATATTGTTCATAAATAATCTTGATCATAAACCCACAATTCATCGGATCTCGACAAACACACCGCAAAAAGAGTTACATCAAATAGATCTCCAAGAAGATCGAGGAGAACTTTGTATTGAGATCCAAAGAGAGAGAAGAAGCCATCTAGCAAATAACTATGGACCCGAAGGTCTATGGTAAACTACTCACACATCATCGGAGAGGCTATGGTGTTGATGTGGAAGCCCTCCGTGATAGATGCCCCCTTCGGCGGAGCGCCGGAAAAGGCCCCAAGATGGGATCTCACGGGTACAGAAGGTTGCGGCGGTGGAAAGAGGTTTTCGTGGTGCTCCTGGATGGTTTCGGGGTACGTAGGTATATATAGGAGGAAGAAGTAGGTCCGTGGAGCCACGAGGGACCCACGAGGGTGGAGGGCGCGCCCAGGGGGGTAGGCGCGCCCCCTGTCTCGTGGCCTCCTAGTTGATTGCTTGACGTCCACTCCAAGTCCTCTGGATCACGTTTGTTCCAAAAATCACGCTCCCTAAGGTTTCATTCCGTTTGGACTCCGTTTGATATTCCTTTTCTGCGAAACACTGAAATAGGCAAAAAAACAGCAATTTGCATTGGGCCTTGGGTTAATAGGTTAGTCCCAAAAATAATATAAAAGTGTATAATAAAGCCCATTAAACATCCAAAACAGAATATATAATAGCATGGAGCAATCCAAAATTATAGATATGTTGGAGACGTATCAAGCCCCGAGGACGAGGAGATCGACGTCGACGAGTGGAGGAGTGCCTTCCCCAACGACGGCACCGGCCCGGACCCGGCTCGCGACACACCGTACATGACGAGGAAGGATTGGCTTGACCTCTACTTCGACCGAAAGTAGTTTAGCTTAGTTTAAATTTATGTTTTATGTTCGGTTATGGAAAACTATCTATGTTTATGTTTGAATGCATGCTACTTTCGGTTGAACCTGCTTTGAACGTGATCAAATTGAAGCTTAGAACGTTAAGTTTGGGGGATCGACTAGAAAAGGCCAAAAATTGCTGGAGTATATATATATATAGGACAAATGTTTCCTACAATCAGTGGTAGTTACCACCACTTGCGTTTTGTATGTTGTATGTAGTATATATCGAAACCAAGAGTATGTACGTGTAGTATGTACTATATAACAATGTTTAGGTAGTATATATACTAATTTTTAGGTAGTATGTACCATATTTTGAGTATGCTCTTTTTCATTTACAAATACGTACGTATTTCAAAAAATAACAAAAACTATGGACTCATATGCAATTTTTTCATGTAACTTGCTTTGAAATATCTTAGATATAGTATATGAACATATTTAAAATAAAAATATAGTATATATAGTACCACATGGTAGTATATGAGATATATGGGGTAACTACCACCGGGTGGTAGGATGGATTTTCCCTATATATATATATACATAAACACTATTCTGATCACGGGATCAGAATAATATTCTGATCACAACCTGAATTGCCTGAGTAACGCGCCTGAACTTCCCTCTATACGAACCCGACCTTCGGGCTATGTTCGCAACCGTGCCCCCCCCCCCCCCCGCGAATTATTCTGGTTAGTCGTGCTCTATATGATGTTAGTGTAATCTAGAAATGTTTTTAGCAACTAAATACCGGTTTTAAATAGGAATCCCGCTCGTTGGCGGATTTTGCTCTCGGGTCGTGATAAAATTGCGTTTTTTTGCAATTTTACTGCCTGAATTGTTCGACCTAAACTTCTCCCAGTGCTAGGTTGAACTTCCACCAACATTGCCCAAATGGGGCTTGCAATATACCGTTGGAAAGCTATGGAACACCACTATCATGACCCAAGTTAAAGTTTTGGGAAAATGTAAGCGGTTTAAGAGCAGTTTTGAAAACCGTTTTTTCTTCATACAAAAAACGTGAATCGTATTTTCGATCGCATTTCTAAACCGTTTGTCGGAATGAGGCAAAAAATATGGCATTGGAAATATGCTATAAAACCGCTCCTTCCACATGTTGAAAGTTTCTCTAATTCCTTATGGTTTAAGAGTAATTTGGAAAATCATAAAATTTCACAAACCGAACAGCCGAGTTCGTATTTTCAATGTCATTCTAAACGGCTAATCCAATTGAGGCAAATGATATGGCGTTGGAAAACTTATGAAAAAGCGCTACTTTCTATTGTTGAAAGTTTTTTCTAATTTTGAATGGTTTAAAAGTAATCTAGAAAACGGTACAAGTTCTACCGGGTTCGTATTTTCGAGCTAATTTTTTAACCTTACGTCCGAATGCAGCAAATGATATGGCGTTGGAAAGCTTGAGGAAATGCGAAACTTTTTGGTATATATTGTTTCTCCTAATTCATTACAGTTTTATGTCAATTTTGAAAATGGCTCAAAATGTATTTTTGCTGAAATTTTACAAATTTTATCGAAATGGGGCAAATAATATACCGTTGAAAAGCTACGGAAAATGCGAAATTTTTTCATTTTCATGGTTTTCTCTGATTCCTAGCCGTTCTCAAGTAATTTCAAAAATGGCGGGATCATTGGTTCTGCCTTTATGGCGAAACAGATTCTTCAAAAATGCAGTGCGTGAAGAACTTGAACTTCTCGGCATGTTTACTTGAACTTCACTCTGTTTTTCACGTGCTTTTTTTGCTCGTAGCTCTCCATCCACTCACCGGAACACTCACCAGAATTAAGCAAGTGATATACCGGGGGAAAGCTGCTGTAAACACGCAACTTTCCCGTATTGATCATTTTTTCATACTCGCGACGATTTTAAAAGTTTTTCATCTGAAATCCATTCAGTGTAGTTGGTGAACTTCCTACTGTTTTCACGTTGAACTTCTGTGACGTATTTTTGTTTCTAATTTTTCTCATCCATTCGTTAGTGTTACACAAATGATATTCCTTTTGTACAAACCTCTCACAATAATTTTTTTAACTTTATCCGACCGAGGACTTGAACTTATAACAACAAAACTTTCAGTCTTTCTTTTTATTCTTTTTAATACAAAATGCACACCGTGTAGTACTTGAACTTCTGGCAGTTATCAATCTAAACTTCTCTCGGTTACATGAAAATATTTGAGTTTTGTATGAATGTTAATTTGAATTTCTTAATCTTTTTTACGAAATTTTGAATTGCTCTATTATTAAAAGTTGAACTTCTTTGTTATTTAATTTTTGAACTTCTTATTTCCATTCTTTAATAACGAGGAAAATCTGAGTTTTCTATATCATCGAACTTCTCCATCTTTTTAATATGGACTTCCTGGTTTATTTCTTAATATTTTTTATGGAATTTTGAAGCGCTCTATTATTAAAAGTTGAACTTCTTGTTATTTAATTTTTGAACTTCTTGTTTCCATTCTTTAATAACGAGGAAAATCTAAGTTTTCTATAATCATCGAAGTTCTCCATCTTTTTAATATGGACTTCCTGATTTTATTCCTTAATCTTTTTATGAATTTTGAAGCGCTCTATTATTAAAAGTTGAACTTCTTGTTATTTAATTTTTGAACTTCTTGTTTCCATTCTTTAATAATGAGAAAACCATTGTCTTTTTATTCATTTTTCCCTTATTAAACACACACCATGTAGTACATGAACTTTTTCCTTTTTATAATTTGAATTTTTTATTTTTCTTTTTGAAATCAAATTGCTCCTAAATAATAACTGAACTTCTTTGTGGAATGAGAGTTATTTTAAAACGCAAAAAACAATTTCTTTTTTGTGTTTTGAACATGGAAATACAAGGTGAACCTCTCTCGCAAGAATTTTTGAACTTCCCCGGACAGAGCACTTGAAATTCTTTCAACAAACCTTTTAATCTTTTTTCTATACTTTTATTCTCACCTGAAATGCATTCCTTGCAGTATTAAAACTTCTCATTGTTTTCACCTTGAACTTCTGTCACCTATTTTTGTTCAACCCCTCTCACAAGAATTTTTGAACTTTCTCGGGCCGAGCACTTGAACTTCTAGCAATAAAACTTTAGGCTTTGCATTTTCATTCTTTTTTAATACAAAATGCACACCGTGTAGTACGTGAACTTCTGGCATTTATCAACCTCAACTTCTGAGATCATGCGTTTTGCCTTCATCGGAAAAACAGAAGTCTCCGAAAATGCACTTCGTGAAGAGGCTAAACTTCTAGAGCAGTTCTTTTTGAACTTCACTCTATTTTTCTCGTGTTATTTGTTTACCCGTAACTCTCCAACCACTTACCCCGGAATTGAGCAAGTGATATACCGATGGAAAGCTGTTGAAAACACGCAACTTTCACGTGAAAAACAGAGAAAATATGGTTTTCAAATAAGCATCACACAATTTTTTAAGATTGAAATTGATACTATTATTTTTCCTAAAAACAGAAATAATTTGAGTTTTGTGTATACGTTCCATAATTCTAAACTTCTTGATTTTATTTATTTAATAACAAGCAAAATTTAAGTTCTGTATAAATATCGAACTTCTCTATTTTTGTAATTTGGACTTCTTGGATTATTATTTTTGTAATGGAAAAATCATAGGTTTGTAATAAAGATTGAACCTGTCCGTTATTTAAATTTAAACTTCCCGTGTTTCTTATTTAGAAATGGTAAAAATCCTTTCTTATGAATTTTTGAATTGCTCTATTTTTAAATTTTGAACTTCTTGTTTTTTTTTATTTAGAAACGTTTAAGTATTTGCTTCAAAGTTTTATGTTTTTATGAACTAATCAGTTTTTTTTGAATATCTTATGATCTGCCAATCAGGAGATTTGGATGTTGCAATTTTATTGATTTCTCAACACACCATTTCCGAACATACAAAAATTAATTTTTTCTATGAATATGGCCCTTCTATACACTAATTTCAACGGTGAAGGTTTCGGACCTCTCCATCTTTTTAATGTTAAAAGATCGAATGGTGTCTTTTTTTATAAATGGGAAAACCCATTTGTTATAACTTTTTGAAATGCACTATTTTTTTACCTTGACCTTCTTTCTTTTTTCATAATAAACATTTGAACTTCGCTGTTATTTAAATTTGAACATTTATGCCTTTTTATAAACAGGGAAATCATAGGTTTGTAATAAACATCAAACTGCCTCTTTTTTAAATTTGAACTTCTAAGTATTGTTTAGAAATGGTTAGATACACAAAACAAAATTGTGGGTTTTTCCATTTTTCTACGAAGTCACTATGTTACATCTTGTGAACTTTTGATTCTTTTTTTGTCGCGACATTCTATTCATTTTTTGCTTTTGGTGAAATGGCCTAGGCAGTCCCTATTTCTCATTTGATGAATTTTTTCTGTATGTGGTACACGTGAACTTCGGAATTTCTGAAACATGACCTTCACGTGCTATTGAAAATCAAGAAAATTATGCACAACAAAACACATACACTTCACGTGCTACATGCACGACCAACACATACACTTCCTAGAAACGGAAATAATTTAAGATTAAAAAAACCTAGGACAACAGCAGCAGCTAATCAATTACAAAAAGAGAAGCACTAGTAGCTCCGCATGGGACTAGCTTGCACCAGTGCTTCATGTTCTGATACAACACATCCACCTGCCAACGCCGTCTTGTGGTTCTACAAAAACATAAATCTTGGTCAGGCTAATGCAGTCATGATGGCACAAACTTGAAAGAAAACTCTTTTTTTTTGGTTGCATTTTTGAAGAAGGATCTGCGAAGAAACTGAAACCACAAATCAAAACACTTGTTTTTTGCACCCACATATACTATTGAACTTCAGAAAGCAATAGCAAAGCTAGAACAAAACACAACATTTTTTAACTAACAATGTGAGAGATGGTGAATAGAAGGACGTATTCACTGAACTTCTGTTTTCTGTGCAAATCGACGGATGGCATCCGCGAAGCAAAATAGCAATGAGAGATGGCTGGTCGCACGAACTGCTCGTGAGCGAGGCGGCGTGCCATATATCTTAAAAATTTATAGGAGACAAGTTTCCATATCTACAGAGATTCTCGGTAAGAGACACAAAACCAAATTCTTCGCCTCGAAATCATATATTAGACTTGTATACTATGGCCGGATGGACGAGTTCGCACCACCTGCCCGCGGCCGCATCAAACTCCATTTTCAACGTCTTCAAAAGGACAAACTCTGACGAACGAACACTGTGTGTGGTGATGGAGTGCTCGCACAGGAGGCGATAGATGGACTGCTCGCGCGTGAGGTGACGAACTTCTCACGTGGGAGGGAAGAGCAGCTGAGGTGTTGTACGGTTGGTCATTGACCAAGCATTGACTGGCAGCAGCGGCTTTGTGCTCGGACGGAGACGATATTGGGCAATTGGCATATTTCAGGCACCGTGTGGAAGCCTGTAGCCTTTCCGGGACCTTAAAGATTTGAAGATAATGCACCAAGCAACTTGTATTATCAAGTATGTTCGTAGTTCAGAGCATGGCTCATAGACTTGCGGGATTGCAATATAATTAGGCAAAGTAGACATCTTTTCAACACAACATGTGCTCTGAGCATCAACATACCGCTACTGTTATGCAACAAGTGCACACGAAACTGAAGATGAGCATAGTGGCTTGGTCGTGGAAGAAATACAGGCAGTGCTTGCGCTCAATGGCAAAGGGAGTTCTGTCCAGGCAACCAGAGAAGGTCGGGGTCGACTATGAGCAGCGACAGGGACGGCCGTAGGCTGAAGCAACACCTTCGCTTCCCTCGCTAGAGCCTGGACCCTCCGTTGTGGCTAGCCTCCGACAGAGGCGGCGGACAGGGTGGCGGCTGTGGAGGTGTGATGTCCCCGCCGGAGTTTGGAGGGGCGAGGCGTTGCCCATGTAGCAGAAGGCGGAGGGGAACAAGTAGCACGGAGGGAGGCCGGCCCTCCTGGGGGATCAGAGGGTTGCGAGGGGGAGAACCCGGCAAGCTGGGACCAGGCGTGGCGGCGTCACAGCAAGGAGAAGGGGCGACGGGGAAGTTCGATGAGCGGCGTTCAGGAAGGCCACACGAGAGGATGGCTAGGGGCGGCGGCCGAGAGGCCAATGGCACAAGCCGCAAGTGCCTGGACGCTTCGCCTGAAGGAGTAGGGGCGGCGCATGCGGCCGGTCGCTGGATCCCCCGTCAAGGAGGTTGGCTCCTTGGAAGCTGCGGCCGCGGAGGGTCGGTGGCGGAAGCAACCGTGCAAGATGGTTGGCAGGGTCAGTGAGCGGGTTGGATGGCGGCGGTTGAGGCCGCACAAGATGGATGGCGGCGGCTACCGCGTCGGGTGGATGTCGGCGGCCACGAGCCAGGTGGATGGCGGCACCGGCGGCCGGGAAGCAGGGCGCGGGGCAGCAGCAATGGTAGGGATGCGGCGGTGGGGTGCTTCCGGCGCGTTCGTGGCGGAGCCGAGGAAGAGGCCATGGTGGGTCGGCAGATGGGCGGCGATGGGATCGAGGAAGAATGGGGATGGGGAGGTGGTGGACCAGAGCTCATGGGGTAGGATTTTTCTTTTTCTCGCACCGCGTTCGGGAGTTTCGGGAATAACCCGATCGCCACCTATATATATATGTATATATATGGGTGCCGTGATTAGAATAGTGTTGTCCTATATATATGGGTGCCGTGATTAGAATAGTATCTATCAAATCGGAGAGTATGTGTATGTAGTATGTAGTATATAAGAATGTTTAGGTAGTCATATACTAATTTTTAGGTAGTATGCATTGTATTTTATGTATGCTCTTTTTTACGTACAGATATATACGTATTTTACAAATACAATAAAAACCATGGATCGACTCGCAATTTTTTCATATAAGTCAATTTGGAATATTTTATATATAATATATGAACATATTTATAACGATAAAGTAGTATATATATAATATCACATGGTAGTATATGAGACATGTGGGGTAACTACCCCAGGTGCCCTATCCATAGTTTTTGTTATGTTTATGAAATACGTACATATTTGTACGTAAAAAAGAGTATACTCAAAACATGGTATATACTACCTAAAAATTAGTACATACATTACCTAATCATTATTATATACTACATAGTACACGTACATACCCTCGATTTCGAAAGATACTACATACAACATACAAAACGCAAGCGGTGGTAACTACCACTGCTTGTAGGAAACATTTGTCATATATATATATATATATATATATATATATATATATATATATATATATATATCCACTAAGAGTTTTAGTCCTTTAACTTTTAAAGGATCAGCTGGAGATGGCCTTACGACTTGTTTATTTTAGTTCTTCACTATGTGATACTCTATATGTGCAAATATTTGCCGTGCAGTTCAATTTCATCAATAACAGTTTCAACAATACCACTATGAATTACGGTATTTGGTTGCTGTTAAGGATATTGCAGTTAACATGCCTTTTCTTTTTTTAACAATAACTAGTGTACTTTAGACCTGCACAATGCTAGTTTGAATGACTATTTGCTTGTTTTTAAATGTTATGCCTGATGCAGTTAACACACCTTTCCACTTCTTGTTTTGCTTAACTAGCGTGCTTAAGCTTCCACATTGAAGCTATCATTTGTAGATTATGTTGTCTACCATGGATATATTTGGTTGATGTTTAGCCTGTTGTGCTTAACATGCCTTTATATGTACTCATGCAGGACAATATTGAGAACAGTGTTGTTTTCCATCGAGGTTAGTTTCATCGCATTGCTTATATGTACTCACTGTTCAGGATATCGGTAGCTGGTACCATATAGCCTGGGGCTGATAAGGGATTAATCGTCGAATCGGACATTTCACTGAATATATCTGTAACCCATTTATCAGTAGGTTAACTAGGGCCATATTTAATATATCTGAGGCTTACATAGCAACATGCATTGTACTGAATGACTAAATATGCAATCCCAGGCTACATAGCAACAAGGAAGAGTGTTACCTTAATGTTCAAATGATGTCTAGATATACATGTAAATAAAATCTTATATAATGGGATGGAGGGAGTGTTGTACTACATCATTTTTCAATTGTTGTTTAGCTTCTAATATTAGCTTGGTGCTTTTAGGTACATATATCATTGCCAAAGTTCCACACTTCGACCCTTTCTGGGGCAATGAGATATTCATAAACCAGCATCAAGTGAGGAAACTGATAAAGATTGTTATTAAAATGGGTCCAAAGACATCAATCGAACTATTTGTTTACACTTTATGCAAGACAACAGTGAACTTCGGGATGGTAAGTAAGAACCGTGTAGCCTTCTTTTTACTGCCCGTAATGAGTTGTGTTAGAAGACAATGTCTGAATCTTTTTTCTTTTGCAATGGATCCTGAAGCAGTTTACTTAGGATTACCTCTCAAACTACATGATTGGTAGCCGGCCATCACAAGGGGTTGGACTAGAGTCTTGCATGCCTTCTGCATCCAGGAGAGCACAATAGGGTCATTCCGCTTCACCTTGTTCAGCAATCGGAATGTCTGTCGCCTCTTTCTTTACCATCTGTAATAGTACAAGTATATAACCCTGGTTCATCATTCTTTATTTGGTGCTTATGTAATTCTTAAACATATGTACCTATGGATCGAATAATGCATTGGTTGTTTGAACCTGATGGATATGAATAAAGCTATAGCCTACTTTCAAGTTTAAATTAGGTACAATTTTACATAGCAACAATTAAATTAGGGCGAAATTACGATGTGCAGGTCATTACGGCGCACAAGGTAAACAAAGCACAGCGTGTGCGATATACATCATAATCCGACACGGTTCACCGAGAGGAAACCTGTGTAACAATGCACACAGTTGCCATTTACAAAGCATGTGTGATGTCAGACACTATCACATACGGTGCGGAAAAACTAAATGTGTGTGATTGTCTACCTATCGTACACGGTTTATAATCATGAACTGTTTGTGATGTGCCAGGCATCGTAAAACTCCCGTGCCTGGAATCTACCTGGTTTTAGGTAAAACCACAAAACTCTGACTGCGATGGCAATGCGAGCACAAACGAGTAGCAAGGATGAAGCGTTTGGGATATTCGAGATATCAGAAACGGTTATATAGGGACAACTATATGCATCAAGGCTCCCTATCCCCGACGGTTTCTGGGTCGTGTGGGAAGGACCCCCTATCGCCGTCACTCACTAGGCGACGGTTCCAAATGCCGTCACGGAAAGGGGTTAAAAACCGTTTGTATAGCACCGATGCGTACCAGTGGTTATCAGTGATAATGTTGTGCGGGACACCATAACGGTGTACCATGCCAGATATAAAGTCAATCACTGGCCCTTCTTCAGCCGTTTCTACTGGTTTGGCCTCTATCCACTTAGTGAATTTATCTACCATAACCAGTAAATACTTTTTCTTGTGGCTTCCCCCTTTAAGGGGTCCGACCATATCTAGCCCCCAGACCGCAAAGGGCCAAGTGATGGGGATTGTTCGTAAGGCGGTGGGAGGCATGTGACTTTGATTGGCGAAAAGCTGACATCCTACACAACGTTGCACAAGGGCTTGTGCGTCTGCTCGGGCCGTTGGCCAGAAGAAACCTGCCCGGAAGGCCTTTCTTACAAGGGCCCGAGCTGCGGCGTGATGGCCGCCGAGACCAGCATGTATTTCAACCAAGAGCTGTCGTCCCTCCTCTTCGAAGATGCACCTTTGAAGGACTCCAGTAGTACTTTTCTTGTATAGTTCACCTCTGTGAACTTTTATAGGCTTTGGAACGTCGAACTATGCAATGGGCCTCATTTTGATCATCAGGAAGTTCCTGTCTATTGAGGTAGGCCAGGAAGGGTTCGGTCCATGGAGCTATAACTGCCATGATTTCATGGGCGGAGGGTGTTACTTCGGTACCTGAAACCCCGATGATATCCGTATTGTGTTCGGCTGCTGGGGGAGTGATCAAGTCTGGACTAGTATTTCCACTCTCATCCTGCCATACCATGGATGGCTTAAAGAGTCTTTCCACAAAGGTACTAGGTGGGACAGGGTCGCGTTTAGCACCCATTTGAGCGAGGATGTCTGCTGCCTGATTACTGTCTCGAGCAACGTGATGAAACTCGAGCCCCCCGAACCGAGCCGATATTTTTAATACGGCGTTTCGATACGCCGCCATTTTGGGATCTTTTGCATTGAACTATCCATTTATCTAGGATATTGCGAGGTTTGAATCACTGCACAGCTCGAGGCATTGTATGCCCATTGAGACAGCCATTCGGAGACCATGTAGGAGTACCTCGTATTCGACTGCATTTATTGGAGTCCATATGCATGATCTGCAGTACGTAGCGGACTGTGTCCCCTGTGGGGGATGTCAATATGACACCAGTGATGTCTACTACGCAACCTTCTTCTTGTAGACTCGTGTTGGGCCTCCAAGCGCAGAGTTTTGTAGGATAGTAGCAAATTTCCCTCAAGTGGATGACCTAAGGTTTATCAATCCTTGGGAGGCTTAGGATGAAGATGGTCTCTCACAAACAACCCGACAACCAAATAACAAAGAGTCTCTTGTGTCCCCAACACACCCAATACAATGGTAAATTGTATAGGTGCACTAGTTCGGCGAAGAGATGGTGATACAAGTGCAATATGGACGGTAGATATAGGTTTTTGTAATCTGAAAATATAAAAACAGCAAGGTAACAAGTAACAAAAGTGAGCGAAAACGGTATTGCAATGCTTGAAAACAAGCCCTAGGTTTCATACTTTCACTAGTGCAAGTTCTCTCAACAATGATAACATAATTAGATCATATAACAACCCCTCAACGTGCAACAAAGAGTCACTCCAAAGTCACTAATAGTGGAGAACAAACGAAGAGATTATTGTAGGGTACGAAACCATCTCAAAGTTATTCTTTCTGATCGATCTATTGGGTTATTCCTATAAGTGTCACAAACATCCCTAGAGTTCGTACTAAAATAACACCTTAAGACACACATCAACCAAAACCCTAATGTCACCTCGATACTCCAATGTCACCACAAGTATCCGCGAGTTTGATTATACGATATGCGTCACACAATCTCAGATTCATCTATTCAAACCAACACAAAGAACTTCAAAGAGTGCCCCAAAGTTTCTACCGGAGAGTCAAGATGAAAACGTGTGCCAACCCCTATGCATAAGTTCACAAGGTCACAGAACCCGCAAGTTGATCACCAAAACATACATCAAGTGGATCACGTGAATATCCCATTGTCACCACAGATAAGCACATGCAAGACATACATCAAGTGTTCTAAAATCCTTAAAGACTCAATCCGATAAGATAACTTCAAAGGGAAAACTCAATCCATTACAAGAAGATAGGAGGGGAGAAACATCATAAGATCCAACTATAATAGCAAAGCTCGCGGTACATCAAGATCGTGCCAAATCAAGAACACGAGAAAGAGAGATCAAACACATAGCTACTGGTACATACCCTCAGCCCCGAGGGTGAACTACTCCCTCTCGTCATGGAGAGCGCCAGGATGATGAAGATGGCCACCGGTGATGATTTCCCCCTCCGGCAGGGTGTCGGAACAGGGCCCCGATTGGTTTTTGGTGGCTACAGAGGCTTGCGGCGGCAGAACTCCTAATCTAGGTTTCTTTTCAGGGGTTTCTGTATTTACACGAATTTTTTGCATCGGTTTTCACGTCAGGGGGGTGCACGAGTCAACCACAAAGGTCGGAGCATGCTCTCGGGGGGTAGGGCGCGCCCTCTAACCTTGTGGTTGGCTCGGGACACTTCTGGCCCAACTCTTTTGCTTCGAGGGCTTCTTCTGGTCCATAAAAAATCGTTGGAAAGATTCAGCTCAATTGGACTCTGTTTGATATTCCTTTTCTACAAAACTCAAAAACAAGGAGAAAAACATAAACAGACACACTAGGTTAGTCCCAAAAATCATATAAAATAGCATATAAATTCATATAAAACATCCAAGATAGATAATATAATAGCATGGAACAATAAAAAATTATAGATATGTTGGAGACGTATCAAGCATCCCCAAGCTTAATTCCTGCTCGTCCTCGAGTAGGTAACTGATAAAAACAGAATTTTTGATGTGGAATGCTACCTAACATATTTATCCATGTAATCTTGTTTATTGTGGCATGAATGTTCAGACCCATAAGATTCAAAACAAAAGTTTAATATTGACATAAAAACAATAATACTTCAAGCATACTAACAAGACAATCATGTCTTCTCAAAATAACATGGCGAAAGAAAGCTTATCCCTACAAAATCGTATAGTCTGGCTATGCTCCATCTTCATCACACAAAATAGTCAAATCATGCACAAACCGATGACAAGCCAAGCAATTGTTTCATACTTTTGACGTTCTCAAACCTTTTCAACTTTCACGCAATACATGAGCGTGAGCCATGGACATAACACTATAGGTGGAATAGAAGGTGGTTGTGGAGAAGACAAAAAGGAGATGGTCTCACATCAACTAGGCGTATCAAGGGGCGAGGGAGATGCCCATCAATAGATATCAATGTGAGTGAGTAGGGATTGCCATGCAACGATGCACTAGAGCTATAAGTGTATGAAAGCTCAAAAACAAACTAAGTGGGTGTGCATCCAACTTGCTTGCTCATGAAGACCTAGGGCATTTTGAGGAAGCCCATCGTTGGAATATACAAGCCAAGTTCTATAATGAAAAATTCCCACTAGTATATGAAAGTGACAACATAGGAGACTCTCTATCATGAAGATCATGGTGCTACTTTGAAGCACAAGTGTGGTAAAAGGATAGTAGCATTGCCCCTTCTCTCTTTTCTCTTATTTTTTTGTTTTTTGGGCCTTCTCTTTTTTTGGCCTTTCCTTTTTTTTGCTCACATGGGACAATGCTCTAACACTACTAGGGAAAACCCCAGTAGTAGCGTTGGTTTTGAGGCTATCAGCAGCGCGTGCAGCCGCGCTACTACTACGCGCTACAGCTAACTGTTAGTAGTAGTGCAGTCTGTACCCGCGCTACTACTGTTGACTATATCAGCAGCGCTTTTCTGGAACGCGCTACTATTAATTAGCTGTAGCGATTTCCTAGCCCGCGCTACTGCTATATCTTTCGTCATTTCCCCTGGCTTCCTACCCCGTTTCAGCTTCAATAAATTGCAATTTCCAGATACTAGGTACTACTAGATATCAATTTCATAAAGCATTATAGGTACTAGGTAGTACTCCCTCGGTTCCAAATTACTCGTCGTGGTTTTAGTTCAAATTTGAACTAAAACCACGATGAGTAATTTGGAACGGAGGGAGTACTAGATAACAATTTCATATATACTCAACATGCATCCTCAAGCAGTACTAGGTGATATCGACGACGATCATCATATGTAGTTCTAGACGATGTCGACGACGATCATCATATGTAGTTCTACATGATATCGACGACGATCATCATATGTAGTTCTAGATGATATAACCACACACACATATGTAGTTCTAGATGATATCGACGACGATCATCATCCTCAAGCCTGGTCGGTGGGTGTTCCTGATAGTAATTAGGATGGCCTGTCCAACACGAAGATTCTTGCCAACGAGGAATCTCTTCCACCCAACCGAGTTTAAGTGTGTGCGATCGTCTGTGTCCTTGCGGTAAGTATAGGTGGTGATGGAGCCCCTTGCGGTAAGGCGTAGTCCAGCTGAGCCTTCTTCATCAGGCTCGATACCACAACTCACAGATAGGTTCTTTGGCAATTTCTGAATAAGAAAAACATATCAATTAATAAATAGCCTCACACATACTCTTGCAAATATGTTTCTATTAAGTATAGATTTCTACACTATCAAAAGACACAATACTACACATTTGTACTAATTAAGCATTAATTCTACTAATAAGTATGTATGGATTATCTACACATTAATAGTTCCTTGGATTCTACACTAATAAGCATGTGATCAGACTCTACACTAAAGCATATCATCGACTAGATTCCACATAGCATATCATTGGACTCTACACTAAGCATATCATCGGATTCACTAAGCATATCATCGGATAATTTGCATTTGTAAGTATAACAATAAAACATATATATATATATATATCATCAAATTACTACAGTCAGTATAACATACCATTTCATGCCGATCGACCATGGTACTTGTCAAGCGGGTCACGAATGGCACCCCGACAAAGTCATCACGTGGCGGAATTATGTCCCATAGGTTGCACACCTCCTCCTCGCTCAGCCTCATTCTTTGAGCTACGATGGCTTCATGAAGTGGGTTCTCATCATCTTCATTGAGTGGGTCCTCATTATCTTCATCATCTTCATCATCTTCGTCATCTTCATCATCTTCGTCATCTTCATCATCTCCCACCAGGTTGATATAAATGACAGCCAGCTTGGGTCTTTCTGCTCTGAAGGAGAAGCTGATCAACTCACCACCAGTAAGAAGCATGCGGGCAAGGAAACGAGCCCATCCATCTCCTCCAATCTGCGACATATTGCGTCCTTTCTCGACCTCCATAGTGTACGGCCCCCAGGAGCCTCAAATGTCACAGTGTCTCCTGTCAGCTTGTTGAATTTCAACCTCACATTGCATGGGACGATCTCTGTAAAAAAAGCAAAATGACACAATGCAGTAATGCCAACACTAAAAATAAAATAGTTGTTACATTTCATCTAATTTCTTACCGCCGCATGACGAAAACTCGGCTGGAAGTAGATGCCGAACAACTTGCCAGTTGCAAGGCTGCTGGCGCACCTTGACTTTCACAGTCGACATGGTGGTGGTGGTGGTGGCACCATTTTCCTAAAGCAATATGAGCAAAGGATTAACGATCCACTTCACAGGAAAGAAAAACAGTAGCATGTGATATTTTTGGTTCTTCTTCAGTTATATTTCATAGTGGAACCCGATCCCAAAAAGTAAACAACAAGCTCTCAATTTGATGAAGAGATTCTTCCGCGAGAAGCAATTTGATGGACAATTATAATCCTAAGATCTAGTAACATACAAGATGACAAGGTATCACCTACGAAAGCATTTCAGTGGCACCTATTGCCGAAAAAACTATTTGGCCCCTACCAAAGGTATAATCCTAAGATCTGTAATAAGCTATCTACCAAATCAAGGTACCACCTACCAAGACACATTTCATCTAATTTGGCCCCTATTACCTAAGATAACTGATTAAAAAAACAAGTGGCAAATTTAATTGGGATTAACTTAGCACTTGCAAACTAAATACTTGTATCAAAACCAATATCTAGCAGATCACGGTACCACCTACCAAAGCATTTCAACTAAATTGGCACCTACATTTTGCAAAAAATAACTTATTACAGAAAAACAAAAGCATCTAGTTATCCATATGAAATTCGTAAGCCCTCGCTGCATCTAGGTAGGGCAGCCCTCAGGGGGTGCTGTCGAGGAGGGGGGATGGCATGGTGACCTCGGTCGGGGGTGCTGACAAGGGGAAGGCTGGTGACTTTCCTATGAGAGGGGGCGACGACAGCGGCCGGCGAGGGGATCGAGGGTGGTCGGCCAAAGGCGCCCGGCCAGAGCTCGCGGGCAGCGACAGAGTGGGCGGAGAGAGGGTGGAGGAGCAGTGGAGGGGCGGCGAGAGGGGGGAGGAGCATTACCTGCGGCGGCGGTGGTGGAGGAGAAACCCTAACCGCAGCTGCCAGCGTCGGGCGGAGGGGGACGATTGAGAGATGAGCGTGCGGGGGGCCGGCCGGGCCGCGTGTTTTGTTTTGCTTTAGCAGTAGCGCGGGTACAGAGAGCGCGCTACTGCTAAGCCCAATATCAGTAGCGCTTTGTCCTAAAAAACGCTACTGCTAAGTCTAAGCATGTAAAAACATCAAATATATACATTGGTCATCATTGATCTTTTTGTGTAGAATCTAAATAGTCAACATGAATCCTCACCGTACCTGTATAGGTACAGGCGAGGATTCATATTGCAGCCACAAATCCTACACATATAGTTCAATGAAGACCAAGTGCTTGACATAGTTTGAGAAGTAACATATTTAAGATGGTAAACACCTTGTTCGCTTAGCAATATGGGACAAAACTTAATTAGTTGCAAGGGGGGTGATACTTAGCAGCAACGAGTTTTGAAGAAAAATGATGCTACTAAGAACTTTAGCAGTAGCGCGTCCAGAAGAAGGGCGCTACTACTATATCTAGACTAGAGGCAACGCCGTGGCAATTATAGTAGTAGCGCTTGTTTCACCTAGAGCGCTACTGCTACTGGGCTATTAATAGCGCGGTTTCCTGACGCTCGCTACTGCTAATTAGCAGTAGCGTTTGTTTTTAAACCACACTGTTGCTAAGATTCTGTGTATAAGGTTTTCCCTAGTAGTGTAATAATGAAGGTCATCACACTTTTATTTACATTACAACTCAAGAATTATAACTCGATACTTAGAACAAAATATGACTCTATATGAATGCCTCCGGTGGTGTACCGGGATGTGCAATGAATCAAGAGTGACATGTATGAAGGAATTATGAACGGTGGCTTTGCCACAAATACAATGTCAACTACATGATCATGCAAAGCAATATGACAATGATGGAACGTGTCATAATAAACAGAACGTTGCATGGCAATATATCTCAGAATGGCTATGGAAATGCCATAATAGGTACGTATGGTGGCTGTTTTGGGGGAGGTATATGGTGGGTGTATGGTACCGGCGAAAGTTGCGTGGTACTAGAGAGGCTAGTAATGGTGGAAGGGTGAGAGTGCGTATAATCCATGGACTCAACATTAGTCATAAAGAACTCACATACTTATTGCAAAAAATCTATTAGTCATCGAAACAAAGTACTACACGCATGCTCCTAGGGGGATAGATTGGTAGGAAAAGACCATCGCTCATCCCCGGCCGCCACTCATAAGGAAGACAATCAATAAACATCTCATGCTCCAACTTCGTTACATAACGGTTCACCATACGTGCATGCTACGTGACTCACAAACCTTAACACAAGTATTTATCAAATTCACAACTACTCACTAGCATGACTCTAATATCACCATCTTCATATCTCAAAACAATCATAAGGAATCAAACTTCTCATAGTATTCAATGCACTTTATATGAAAGTTTTTATTATAACCCTCTTGGATGCCTATCATATTAGGACTAAATCCATAACCAAAGCGAATTACCATGCTGTTTAGAGACTCTCAAAATGATATAAGTGAAACATGAGAGTTCAACAATTTCTACAAAATAAAACTACCGTCGTGCTCTAAAAAGATATAAGTGAAGCACTAGAGCAAATGACAAACTACTCCGAAAGATATAAGTGAAGATCAATGAGTAGTTAAATAATTATGTAACTATGTGAAGACTCCTTATCATAAATAAAATTTCAGATCTCAAGTACTTTATTCAAACAGCAAGCAAAACCTAATAAAAGAAAATGACGCTCCAAGCAAAACACATATCATGTGGTGGATAAAAATATTGCCCCAAGTAAAGTTACCGATGAACAAAGAGGAAAGAGGGGATGCCATCCGGGGCATCCCCAAGCTTAGGCTCTTGGTTGTCCTTGAATGTTACCTTGGGGTGCCTTGGGCATCCCAATCTTAGGCTCTTGCCACTCCTTGTTCCATAGTCCATCGAAACTTCACCCAAAACTTGAAAACTTCACAACACAAAACTCAACAGAAAACTCGTGAGCTCTGTTAGTATAATAAAACAAATCATTCACTATGGTACTGTCAAGACAAGATTCATAAATTTTCTCACATGATGCCTACTGTACCCCAAAGGCTTTACTTGGCACTTTATTGAAACAAAAGCTATAAAACATGATTACTACAGTAGCTTAATCATGTGAACACTCAAAAATAGTAGGTATAAGTATTGGGTTGTCTCCCAACAAGCGCTTTTCTTTAATGCCTTTTTAACTAGGCATGATGATTTCAATGAAGCTCACATAAAAGATAAGAATTGAAACGCAAAGGGAGCATCATGAAGCATATGACAAGCACATTTAAGTCTAACCCACTTCCTATGCATAGGGATTTTGTGAGCAAACAATTTATGGGAGCAAGAATCAACTAGCATAGGAAGGTAAAACAAGCGTAACTTCGAGATTTTCAACATATAGAGAGGAAACTTGATATTATGTCAACTCATACAAGCATATATTCCACCCTCATAATAATTTTCAGTAGCATCATGAATGAATTCAACAATATAACTATCACATAAAGCATTCTTTTCATGATCCACAAGCATAGAAATTTATTACTCTCCACATAAGCAAATTTGTTCTCATGAATAGTGGGAGTATCATACGAAACTAAAATACTATAAATTGTTTCCATATTAAAAGAATAATGTTCAGAAAAAGGGTAACCATAATTATGACAAGCTTTATAAATATAATCATCACTACTTTTTATAACATGAGTGACATCACAATAATCATCATAAGTAGCAACTTTGTCCTCATCATAATCGATTGAAACCTCTTCCAAGATAGTGGAATCATTACTAAATAAAGTCATGACCTCTCCAATTCCACTTTTATCATTAAAGATTCAACACCCTCCAAAATAGTGGGATCACTGCTTCCTAAAGTTGACACTCTTCCAAACCCACTTTCATAAATATTGCAATCATCATAAATAGGAGGCATGCTATCATCATAATATATTTGCTCATCAAAACTTGGAGGACTAAAAATATCATCTTCATTAAACATAGCATCCCCAAGCTTGGGCCTTTGCATATCACAAGCATAATCATTCTCATCATTAATAATATGGATAGCACCAATAGTATAGCAATTATTATCACAACTTTCTAAGTTGGTGCCAAAAAGATTTTCAAGATTATAACAAGTATCATTATTTTCCCAATCATAATCATCATAATGAGTAATAGGCATAAAAATAATAGGAGCAACATCATTTGGGAGGGATACCTTTTTACCTTTGCTTCTCCATCTTTTCTTTTTCTTCCTCACATCATGTTGAAGGAAATATGCCTTAGAGGCAAGAATAAAGTTGTTATTTATATTTCCTTATATCATGATAAATGTTTATTATTCATGCTATAATTGTATTAACCGGAAACTTAGTACATGTGTGAATACATAGACGAACAGAGTGTCCCTAGTATGCCTCTACTTGACTAGCTCGTTAATCAAAGATGGTTAAGTTTCCTAGCCATAGACATGTGTTGTCATTTGATCAACGTGATCACATCATTAGAGAATGATGTGATGGACAAGACCCATCTGTTAGCTTAGCATTAATGATCATTTAGTTTTATTGTTATGGCTTTCATCATGACTTATACATGTTCCTATGACTATGAGATTATGCAACTCCCGAATATCGGAGGAACACCTTGTGTACTATCAAACATGACAACGTAACTGGGTTATTATGAAGATGCTCTACAGGTGTCTCTCACTCTGTGTATCGGAGTGGTATCTCTGGGCCCTCTCGGTAATGCACATCAATATAAGCCTTGCAAGCAATGTGACTAATGAGTTAGTTGCGGGATGATGCATTACGGAACGAGTAAAGAGACCTGCCGGTAACGAGATTGAACTAGGTATGATGATATCGACGATCGAATCTCGGACAAGTAACATACCGATGACAAAGGGAACAACGTATGTTGTTATGCGGTTTGACCGATAAAGATCTTCGTAGAATATGTAGGAGCCAATATGAGCATCCGGGTTCCGCTATTGGTTATTGACCGGAGATGTGTCTCGGTCATGTCTACATAGTTCTCGAACCCGTAGGGTCCGCACGCTTAACGTTCGATGACGATTTGTATTATGAGTTATGTGATTTGATGACCGAAGTTTGTTCGGAGTTCCGGATGAGATTACAAACATGACGAGGAGTCTTGAAATGGCCGAGAGGTAAAGATTCATATATTGGAAGGCTATATTCGGACATCGGAAAGGTTCCGAGTGATTTGGGTATTTTTCGGAGTACCGGGGAGTTATGGGAATTCACCGGGAGAAGTAATGGGCCTTATTGGGCTTTACTGGAGAGATGGGAGAAGGGCCAAGAGGTGGCGCACGCCTCCCGCCTGCCCAAACCGAATTGGACAAGGGGTGGGGGCGCAGCCCCCCTTTCCTTCTCCCTCTCCCTCTCTTTCCTTCTCTCCTACTACGAATAGGAAAGGGAACCCTACTAGGACTTGGGAGTCCTAGTAGGACTCCCTATGCTTGGCGCACCCCCTAGGCCGACCGCATCCTCCCTCCCTCCTTTATATACAGGGAGGGGAGCACCCCAAGAGAACATCAAAGTTTCTCTTAGCCGTGTGCGGTGCCCCCCTCCATAGTTACACACCTCGGTCATATCGTCGTAGTGCTTAGGCGAAGCCTTGCGCCGGTAACTTCATCATCACCGTCGCCACGCCGTCGTGCTGACGGAATTCTCCCTCGGCCTCAACTAGATCAAGAGTACGAGGGACGTCACTGATCTGAATGTGTGCTAAACACGGAGGTGCCGTACGTTCGGTGCTAGGATCGGTCGGATCATGAAGACGTACGACTACATCAACCGCGTTGATAAACGCTTCCGCTTTTGGTCTACGAGGGTACGTGGACACACTCTCCCCGCTCGTTGCTATGCATCTTCTAGATAGATCTTGTGTGATCGTAGGTAATTTTTTTGAAATACTACGTTCCCCAACACATGTGTGGGTTTTATCACCCTTTTGGAGCTCCTTATTGATGAGATTGGTTGAATAAAAAGCTCCTTCTTGTTACCCGATTCATCATAAGAGAAAATAGGAGGATCTTGGGAAATCTCTTCCCCTTTATTAGTATTCTCTTCATCTTCTATTTGTTTTCTTGTCTTTAAGTAATTGGCAATATAAGGATTCTCAATGCAATTTACTGCACAATACATATAAATTTCCTCTAGATCAAAATCAAGAAATTTCTCAAGGCTATATTCTGGAATACCCTTAGTTATACGTTTCATTTCTTCATATCCTAGAAACAAACTAAGTTCATTATGATGCGCAAGGGAAATCAAGTCATCACAATTTTTGGACACGATTCGACCATGAAACAATTTGCATTGGAGATTTAAATGACCACGTTCATTGCAAAGTTCACAAGGATGGCTAAAAATATTAAACTGTTCAACACAAACATCTAGCCTCTCTTGCAACCATTTAGTTTCTAAATGCTTATGCCTCTTGCAAAATCTATCTTCCCCTTTTGGTATGTAACGACAAACTCTATGCACTCCACAAAAAATGACATGCTTATAAGGAACATTTTTATCATGACTAGTGCAATCATCATTAGTACTATGGATATTCAAAGAATTCATACTAACAACATTGCAATCATGCTCATCATTCAAAATTGTATGTCAAATATTTTATTGCATTCTTCCTCTAGCAATTGAGCACAATTATCAGAATCCTTATTTTCACGAAAGACATTAAAAAGATGAAGCATATGAGGCAAGCTCAATTCTATTTTTTTTGTAGTTTTCTTTTTATAAACTAAACTAATGACAAAATAAGAAACTAAAAGATTTGATTGCAAGATCTAAAGATATACCTTCAAGCACTAACCTCCCCGGCAACGGCGCGAGAAAAGAGCTTGATATCTAGTACATAACCTTTTTCTTGCAGACTCGTGTTGGGCCTACAAGCGCAGAGTTTTTTGGACAATAGCAAATTTCCCTCAAGTGGATGACCTAAGGTTTATCAACCCGTGGGAGGCGTAGGATGAAGATGGTCTCTCTCAAACAACCCTGCAACCAAATAACAAAGAGTCTCTTGTGTCCCCAACACACCCAATACAATGGTAAATTGTACAGGTGCACTAGTTCGGCGAAGAGATGGTGATACAAGTGCAATATGGGCGGTAGATATAGGTTTTTGTAATCTGAAAATATAAAAACAATAAGGTAACAAGTAACAAAAGTGAGCAAAAACGGTATTGCAATGCTTGAAAATAAGGCCTAGGGTTCATACTTTCACTATTGCAAGTTCTCTCGACAATGATAACATAATTAGCTCATATAATAATCCCTCAACGTGCAACAAAGAGTCACTCCAAAGTCACCAATAGCGGAGAACAAACGAAGAGATTATTGTAGGGTACGAAACCACCTCAAAGTTATTCTTTCTGATCAATCTATTAGGCTATTCCTATAAGTGTTACAAACAACCCCTAGAGTTCGTTCTAAAATAACACCTTAAGACACACATCAACCAAAACCCTAATGTCACCTAGATACTCTAATGTCACCACAAGTATCCGCGGATTTGATTATACGATATGCATCACACAATCTCAGATTCATCTATTCAAACCAACACAAAGAACTTCAAACAGTGCCCCAAAGTTTCTACCAGAGAGTCAAGACGAAAACGTGTGCTAACCCCTATGTCGGGGATATACCCCGCGGTGTAACCCGGCTGGATGTATGACCCGGCTGGATCTTGGTGACTCACTGGTGACCCGCCCGGAGCTTGGCGACTCACGGGTAACCCGCCCGATCTTGGCGACTCACGGGTAACCCGCCCGATCTTGGCGACTCATTAGTAACCCTGCGGGCGGGTCAGACGGACGACAAAGCCCAAGGCCCATTAGGCCGGTTCATATGATGGTGGGCCGGCTTAAGAGGAAAGGTATAAGGAATATTCTTCTACAAAGGAAGCAAGACTAGGACTTCACTTGTAATAGAGTAATCCTAATCTTACCAGGACTAGTCATGTAACCCGCCCTTCAACATATATAAGGAGGGGCAGGGCACCCCAAGAGGGACATAAAATAATCGCTAAGGCTAGACACAACTAAAGGGAAGCCGGCTTATGCGGCGACTCCCTCATGGGTATAATGAGACCTAGCCACAAACAACATGTAGGGCTATTACCGAATGATGTTTCCCGGGGCCCGAAGCTGTCTAAACCCTTGTCTTGTGTTGCGTCTCTCGATTCCGCTCAACCCATTTCAAGCTACCACATAGATGCGTTGGCCTCACGACTAAGTCCTTTCAACGAGGACATCTGCCGTGACAATTCCACGACAGTTGACGCTCACCGTGGGGCCCGTGCATGATGGTGTTGAGTTCTTAGAGGGAACTCTTCAGGAATCGAGAAGTTCGTGAAGAACCGACATGAAGCAACAACACGGGATAACCCGCCAGGGGATAACCTTGGACAAGAACCATTTAGGGTTGGATCGGGTGCAGACGCCACGCTGAAAAATCAATAAAGACAGAAGGGAGCAAGATCCGTCTAATCCGCTTGGCAAATTTGACAAATTTGACCTGTGGACGAAATCAAATCACAGAATGAACTGCCCGTGAAACTATTTCACGCGGCTGACCTTTTTGTGTGACGCCCGACACAAAGGCGCCACACTACATTGTGCAACGCCTCACAGATAGGCGCTACACGCCTGGCCAGCGTTGCACCCCAGACTGCCTAAAAATTGCTAAGTCATTGTGCAGAGCCTAAGAGCTAGGCGCTGCATTGGTGGTTGCACTACAAAATGAAGCAACCACTGGTGCAACGCCTAGAAGCTAGGCGCTACACTGTATAGTGTGGCGCCTAGCTCTCAGGCGCTGCACACTGACTTAGTAATTTTCGGATCACACAGGTGCGACGCTGGCCAGGCGTGCAGCGCCTATCGGTGAGGCGTTGCACAGTGTAGTGTGGCGCCTTCGTGTCGGGCGTCACACAAAAAGGTCAGCCACGTAAAATAGTTTCACGGACAGTTCATTCTGTGATTTGATTTCGTCCATAGGTCAAATTTGTCAATTTTTCCAATCCGCTTGGCCGCAAGTTTCGCCGACATCAAACAAGATTTTTTCAGCTACGGCTAAACCGAAGCAGTCAGCCGAGACCAGTATGATTTTTCATCGTACCGCAGTCAGATTGCGTGTCGTCGATCACGCAAACAACCAAAGACGGTCAACGCGTGCATACATAATTATCCAATATTCGTACACCTGCTCTGGCCGTACACACGCGCATCACCCCAGAGCAAATCTTTCCTGCTGCTGCTCTTCAGGCGTAAGGACCAAAGCAATCGGTACAGACTAGTAATAGTGCTACTCCAATTCCTATTACAAGACGTGAAGCAACTAAAACAATAATTCGGATTTTTTAAAGAAAAGAGAAAAATCCCGTGATGCGATCTGCGGTCTCGGTGACTACATCAAGGTATTAAAGTGAGTCAAAAGTACTACTAGGAAAAGATACAGCTATTGCTACTACTTTGCTCAAGCCTGGGAAATTCTTCCCTTACGTGGAGAAAGATGGATTCCATCATGCGAGATGTTAAGTGCCACATACGGCCAAAAGCCCACGACCTGGAAGCAGATACAACTACGATCCGGAAGCAGATACAACTACGGCCGGAAGTGTAAACAGGGTCGACCCGGTCTCGTCGCGCTGCTTTCCTTCGCCGGCGTCGCTTCTGGGTCGCCTCCGAGCTGCGCGCCCGGACCGGGTTGTCATTCCGGCCGGCTCCGGCGCGCCTCGCCGTCTTGCTGCCTCTACTCAACTCTACCGCAACTGCCTCCGGGTCGCCGCGCCCCGACGGTCGCTTTAGCCGCTGCAAGCCACCGCTGGCCAGAGCTGCTGCTGTTCACCTTCGCAGAAGTCGTCATGACCCTCTGCCATCTCCGCTTGTCCGCTGACCCGCCACCGAGATGCCGACCCAATATTCCATGCTGTGACGACCCAGAAAGCTAGCCACGTATTTTCTAGTAAATATGTCATTTTTTTTGCCGCATGGGCGTTGACTAATCCAAAGTGCAATGGTATACCGCACTGCTGATGATATACCATCAGAAAATGAAGCTCCGCTGATGGTGAGAAGTGCTCTGACCTCCGTGCCAGTAGCCGTTCCGTCCGCGCGCCTGTTGCACAATAAGCTAGTTTAGCTAGCATGACAAGTTTCAGGTTTCAGACTTTGCACCGTAGTAGTTTTTCAGTTAGCGATTCAGTTAGATTTTCCCGTCAGGTTGTTAGTAGTTTCCGCGAGACGCAGCTCGTGCGATCCGTGGAGCGATTGTATGGAGGCCGTGGACTGAGTGCTCGATCGTGGGATGGCACGATCCGGTAGGAGCGCCAGAGCCGCGGCATGATCTTGTTAAGTTCAGAAATAAAAGGAAGAAGAAGCAGAAAAGCAGCATGCAAGCTCGCTATGCAAAACCTCTCTCTCGCGAATTGATTCAGAGTGCTTCGAGGGGAACAAGGGGTATCAGAGCCATGTTGAGGTCGCCGGCGAGCGGCGGAGAGCAGTCGCACGGGGATATGGTGGTGCAGCAGGTGGTTCAGCCGGCGCCGTCCAGCGGCGCGCTCCCAATGCTGACGCGCACCAACTACCCCGAATGGTCGCTGCTGATGAAGGTGTATCTTCAGGCCCACGGCTGGTGGCGGGCTGTGTCGCACGACGACACCCCCTACCACGACGAGTGCAACGCCATGAGCGTCATCCTCCGTAGTCTGCCCACAGATGTGCTGCTCACCGTGGGAGAGAAGGAGAACGCCAAGGAGGCATGGGATGCCATCACCACGCAACGCCTCGGCGCCACGCGGGTGCGCGAGGCCAACGCACAGAAGCTCCGGTGCGACTTCGAGAGCATCGCCTTACGCGACGGAGAAACCATCGACGACTTCTTCCTCCGTCTTTCCGGCATCGTCTCCGGCTTGCGCGCGCTCGGGGACACCCTAGAGGAATCTAAGGTAGTTTCCAAGCTTCTTCGTGTCGTGGCGCAACAGTTCGCACAGGTGGCGATCGCGATCGAGACGCTGCTGGACATCAGCACGCTCTCCCTGGACGAGGTCACCGGCAGGCTGCGTGTCGTGCAAGAACGCTCGACGACACGCAGAGCGGTGGCAGCAGTCAGGGCGGGCGCTTGCTCCTCACCCGGGAGGAGTGGCAGGCCCGCCTACACTCCGGCGATCAGGGCCCTCCTCCAGGCGGCAGCAAGAATCACCGTAAGGGCGGTGGCCGTGTCCGTGGCGGCGGCCGAGGAGGCGGACGCGGTGGCAGACGCGGTGGTGACTACCCCGACAAGAGCACCGGGGACAAGAAAAAGTGCCGCTACTGCGGCATCAACCGCCACCGGGCCCGCGAATGCAGGAAGAAGAAGAGGGAGGAGGAGGCCCTCCTCGCACAGGCCGACGAAGAGGCCGATCCTCAGATGCTGCTCGCCGAGGTGGTCGAGCTCGTGCACCCTATCAAGACGGGGTCGCCAGCCGATGGTCGTCGCAACCCACCGCAGGCCGCTGTCTTCCTCAACGAGGAGCAGTCCAGCGTCGCTCCAGCCGCAGGGGACGCCGCCCCGGACCCGGTGTGGTACCTGGACACTGGCGCGTCCAACCACATGACCGGCGACCGCGCGGCCTTCACCGAGCTCGACAACACGATCACCGGATCCGTGCGGTTCGGAGACGGGTCGGTGGTCCAGATCGAAGGGCGCGACACCGTCGCGTTGGCCATCGAGGGGGGAGCGCAACACGCCCTCATGGATGTGTACTACATCCCCAGGCTCAAGAGCAGTGTGGTGAGCCTCGGACAGCTCGACGAGAATGGCTGCGACATCAACGTCCACCACGGCGTCCTCTCCGTCCACGACCGTCGCGGCGCTCTAATTGTCAAGGTAAAGCGATCTCCAAATCGCCTGTACAAATTGCACATTCACCCCGTGCGCCCAATCTGTCTCGGTGCGCGCACGGACAGCGTGTCATGGCGCTGGCACGCCCGCTTCGGCCACCTGCACATCAACGCTCTATAGAGGATGGCACGGGGAGGAATGGTGTGAGGGCTGCTAGGCATTGAGCACTCTGGAGAGCTCTGCCAGGCGTGCCTCACCGACAAGCAGCGCCGGGCGCCGTTTCCCCAGACGGCCAAGTACAGAGCGGAGGCACCGCTCGACCTCGTCCACGCGGACCTCTGCGGGGCGATCACGCCAGCGACACCTGGAGGACGGCGCTACTTCCTGCTCCTCGTGGACGACCACAGCCGCTACATGTGGCTCACCCTGCTGACAAGCAAAGACGAGGCCGCGGCAACGATCAATGGATTCCAGGCGCATGCTGAGACGGAGGCACGGTGTAAGCTGGGCACACTGCTGACGGACCGCGATGGAGAGTTCACGTCCACGGCGCTGGCGGAGCACTTCGCGTCCACCTAAGTCCAGCGCCACCTGACTGCGCCTTACTCACCGCAGCAGAACGGCGTGGTCGAGAGGTGCAACCAGACGGTGATGGGCATGGCAAGGAGCATGATGAAGGCCAAGGGCATGCCGGACTACTTCTGGGGAGAGGCGGTGACCACGGCCGTCTACCTCCTGAACCGAGCGTTCATGCGCAGCGTGGACGGAGCGACTCCGTACAAGGCATGGCACGACAGGAAGCCTGAGATGAGCCACCTGCGCGTCTTCGGGTGCGTGGCGCACGTCAAGAGCGCACGCCCCTTTCTCAAGAAGCTGGATGATTGGAGCACTCCCATGGTGCTCATCGGGTACGAGCCCGGCTCCAAGGCGTACAGGGTGTACAACCCGGCGACGCGTCGGGTGCACGTGTCCCGCGACATCGTGTTTGACGAGAGCGCGAGCTGGGACTGGAGCAACGAGACGGCGGGCGCAGGCGGCTCCTTCGTCGTCGACTTTTCGACATATGGTGGACCTCTGGAGGACGTGGTCACGCCGGCGAGAACCCCTGCTCCGCCGTCACCCGAACCTGCCAGCGGGGGGGGGGGAGGGGGGGCTGGATCAAGCACGCCTACATCGTCACGCGCCGTTTCCGATGCCGGGACAGAGAACTCGCCTGCAGCAGGCAGCGCGTCCCCTGCCACTCCAGTCTGGCAGGATGTGCAGTTCGCAACGCCGCCGCCTCATGACGCGGACATGTTCGACGACGCAGACGACCCCGACGCCGTCCACCGTTTTCGCCGCCTGGACAATGTGCTTGACCCTGGTGCGGCGCAAGGCGGGAGGACGGAGCATCTGCTCCTGCTACCTGAGGGGGAGCCGGCGACGTTCGCAGAAGCAGAGCCCCATGCGGCGTGGCGAGTAGCGATGATCGAAGAGATGTCGTGCATTGAGTCTAACGAGACCTGGTCTCTCTATGATCTGCCTGCAGGTCACCGACCCATCGGCCTGAAGTGGGTCTTCAAGGAGAAGAGGAACGCTGCCGGTGAGGTGATCAAACACAAGACTCGCCTGGTGGCGAAGGGTTTTGTGCAGCGCGCCGGCATCGATTTTGAAGAAGTCTTCGCACCGGTGGCCCGCCTCGACTCCGTGCGCGTGTTGCTCGCCGCAGCCGCACAGGAGGGGTGGGAGGTGCACCACCTGGACGTCAAATCGGCCTTCCTCAACGGCGAACTTGAGGAGGAGGTGTATGTGGTGCAGCCCCCGGATTCGAGCACGCCGGCGCGACGAGCAAGGTGCTCCGGCTGCACAAAGCGCTCTATGGACTGCGTCAGGCACCAAGGGCGTGGTACGCGAAGCTCGACAGCAGCCTCAACGCTCTCGGCTTCGAGAAAATGCCCATCCGAGAACGCAGTGTACACGCGCACTGGCCACGGCGGCCTGCTCCTGGTGGGCGTGTACGTGGACGACTTGATCATCACCGGAGAGTCCACGGCGGCGATCGCTGAGTTCAAGAAGGAGGTGATGGCGCTCTTCAAGATGAGCAATCTGGGGCTACTGAGCTACTACCTCGGCATCGAGGTGGACCAGAGGTCGGGCCAGATCGTCATCGCGCAGTCCTCGTATGCCGGCAAGCTGTTGGAGAAGGCCGGCATGGCCGACTGTCACCCCGTGGCCACGCTGATGCAGCAGCGCCTCAAGCTCAGGCAGGAGGGGGCCGGCGAGCCCGTGGATGCCACATACTACAGGGAGCGTGGTGGGGAGCCTACGCTACCTCACCCATACGCAACCTGACATCACCTACGCCGTCGGGTATGTCAGCAGGTTCATGGAGGCACCGACGAGTGAGCATTGGGCCGCTGTGAAGCAGCTTCTCAGGTACATCGCCGGCACACGGCAGCTGGGGTGTTGCTATGCCCGGCAGGTGCGCGACGCAGAGCTCATCGGCTACAGCGACTCGGATCTCGGGGGAGACCTGGATGATCGCAAGAGCACCAGCGGCACCATCTTCTTCCTCGGAGGCAGTCCGGTGTCATGGCAGTCAGCCAAGCAGAAGATCGTCGCACTCTCCTCGTGTGAAGTGGAGTACGTCGCCGCGGCTAGAGCTGCCTGTCAGGGCATCTGGCTCAGGCGGCTGATCAGAGAATTGCTTGGGCGTGACGACGGCGCCACCAGGCTCTGCATTGACAACAAGTCAGCAATCGCGCTGAGCAAAAACCCTGTCTTCCACGACAGGAGCAAACACATCGAGCTGCGCTACCATTTCATCCATCAGTGCGTCGAGGACGACAACATCAACGTTCAGTATGTACGGACTGGCGATCAGCTTGCTGACATCCTCACGAAAGCGCTCGGACGAACTCAGTTGCAGGAGATGCGCGATCGCTTGGGGGTCATCAGGTATCAGCCAACCTAGCTTAGGGGGAGTTTGTTGCACAATAAGCTAGTTTAGCTAGCATGACAAGTTTCAGGTTTCAGACTTTGCACCGTAGTAGTTTTTCAGTTAGCGATTCAGTTAGATTTTCCCGTCAGGTTGTTAGTAGCTTCTGCGAGACGCAGCTTGTGCGATCCGTGGAGCGATTGTAGGGAGGCCGTGGACTGAGTGCTCGATCGTGGGATGGCACGATCCGGTAGGAGCGCCAGAGCCGCAGCACGATCTTGTTAAGTTCAGAAATAAAAGGAAGAAGAAGCAGAAAAGCAGCATGCAAGTTCGTTGTGCAAAACCTCTCTCTCGCGAGTTAATCCAGAGTGCTTCGAGGGGAACAGCGCCCGCCTCTGAGTCGCCTTGCACCGGCCCCGCCGGGCTGTGTCAAACCGGCTACCCGCCTCTGTCGCTGCTGGCGGGTCACCGCCATCTACAAACCGCTACAGCAAAAGGGCAGCCACCCTGTCGACCCTGTGGGCATACCCCTGTCTCTGCTACACATCGCCCCGAGCCGCTGGCTGTCCCTGCCTCACATCGAACTGAGCCGCCAGCCGCCTCGCCTCAAGTCGCCCTCACTGCATTGCCTTGCCGCCGTGGGAGGCCGCCGCCGCTTGTCTCCGCCGCGAGCCGCCTCAACTAACACTTCTACCGCGCTGCCGAGTCACCGTCACCGTCGCGCTTGTGACTCAGAGCCGCCGTGTCACCTCTCCTTTGAGCAATAGTTCAAGGCCGAGGTGATTTGAGTTTATGGCTATTGCTGCCACTTCCCAGTGGCAGAGCATCATCTATCAAACAAAGTTGCCGCTGCTACTCCATGTCAAGTCAGAAGGTTCCAAGTCCCAAGGAAATCAATAATAGCTGCTTTGTGACGTGTGGACTTGAACTTCCAAGTTGATTTGAGTTTCTGTTTTTTACAGCAAGATCACATTAACTTTCACCCAAGTCTGCCCAAAGGTCTTACTTGGCACTTTATTGAAACAAAAGCTATAAAACATGATTAATACAGTAGATTAATCATGTGAACACACAAAAACAGTAAGGATAAATATTGGGTTGTCTCCCAACAAACGCTTTTCTTTAATGCCTTTTAGCTAGGCATGATGATTTCAATGATGCTCACATAAAAGATAAGAATTGAAACATAAAGAGAGCATCATGAAGAATATGACTAGCACAATTGATTCTAACCAACTTCCTATGCCTAGGGATTTTGTGAACACATAATTTTTAGGAACAAGAATCAACTAGCATAGGAAGGCAAAACAAGTATAACTTCAAAACTTTAAGCACATAGAGAGGAAACTTGATATTATTGCAACTCCTACAAGCATATATTCCTCCCTCATAATAATTTTCAGTAGCATCATGAATGAATTCAACAATATAACCATCACATAAAGCATTCTTTTCATGATCTACAAGCATAGAAATTTTTCTACTCTCCACATAAGCAAAATTCTTCTCATTCGGAATAGTGGGAACACTAATTCCTAAAGTTGGCACTCTTCCAAACCCACTTTAGATGATAGTATTATTCATACTCCAAAAGATATACGTGAAGTTCATGGAGCATTCTACAATTAATATAGAGTAACCAATATCCAAGCTCAATATATATAAGTGAAGCACACGAAGCATTCTATAAAACCATACCCAAAAGATTTAAGTGAAGCACAAGGAGCATTCTATAAGGTCATACTCAAAAGAAATAAGTGAAGCACATGGATCATTCTATAAATTGATGAAGAGATATCTCATACTAGCATGGTTCTTAAAGGAACAACAAAAACACAAAGGACACAAATCATGTGAACAAAAACAAAAACCCAGGTATACCGGTATTTGTTGAAGAAGAAAGATGGGATGCCAACCGGGGCATCCCCAAGCTTAGATGCTTGAGTATCCTTTGAAATATTTACTTGGGGTGCCTTGGGCATCCCCAAGCTTGAACTCTTTCCTCTCTTTGTTCTTCTCATATTGATAACTCCTCGATCTTTGAACACTTCATCCACACAGAACTTTAACAAAAACTTTGTGAGATTCGTTAGTATAACAAAGCAAATCACTACTATAAGTATTGTTGCAAACCAATTCATATTTTGTTTTTGCATTATAGCTACTGTAATATAACTTTTCCATGGCTTAATCCACTGATAGAAATCGATAGTTTCATCAAAACAAGCAAGCAATGCATCAAAAAGAGAATCTATCTTAAACAGGACAGTCTCTGTAGTAATCTGAACATTCACCATACTTCTGATACTTAAAAAATTCTTCCAAAACAGGACAGTCTGTAACCCCTCCGAGATTGGATCTGTCTCTCTGTCTCTCTCTGTTCTGCGTTCTGTTCTGCTGCCCTTTCACTGTTTCTTTTATATCCGGAGATCCGTAACTCCGATTGGGTTGAATCTTTCGCCCAGATTTTTCTCATAAAATTAGCTTTCTTGCGGCAAAAGAAGAGCGTCAACCGCCTTACGGGGTGCCCACGAGTGTCCAGGGCGCGCCTGCCCCCTGCCTTGTGGCCCCCTCGGGCACCATCTCGTGTTGATTTTACTTCCCAAAATCATAAATATTCCAAAATAATTCTCCGTCCGTTTTTACCCCGTTTGGACTCCGTTTGATATTGGGTTTCTGCGAAACATAAAACATGCAACAAACAGGAACTGGCACTGGGCACTGGATCAATATGTTAGTCCCAAAAATAATATAAAAAGTCGCCAAAAGTATATGAAAGTTGAATAATATTGGCATGGAACAATCAAAAATTATAGATACGACAGAGACGTATCAGCATCCCCAAGCTTAATTCCTGCTCGTCCTCGAGTAGGTAAATGATAAAAAAGATAATTTTTGATGTGGAATGCTACCTAGCATAATCTTGATCATATGTCTAATCATGGCATGAATATTAAGACACGAATGATTCAAAGCAATAGTCTATCATTTGACATAAAAACAATAATACTTTGAGCGTACCAATAAAGCAATCATGTCTTTTCAAAACAACATGGGCAAAGAAAGTTATCCCTACAAAATCATATAGTCTGGCTATGCTCTATCTTCATCACACAAAGTATTTAATCATGCACAACCCCGATGACAAGCCAAGCAATTGTTTCATACTTTAGTAATCTCAAACTTTTTCAACTTTCACGCAATACATGAGCGTGAGCCATGGACATAGCACAATAGGTGGAATTGTAGCGACCAGACCTCAAACAGTCTGTGCTGCTGTGCACCAGTGTCATCCCTGGATCAGTAATGCTGACACGCACAGTACAAATGGAGGATTTATAACAGAGTAGCAATCACACACTTATTACAACGAATATCTCAAAAGAGAAATAAGTATGATAAATATGGCTTAAGGCCATCTAATACGATAACAACGGAAGACTTGGAAGATAAGTGAGTCCATCAACTCCAACGGCATCACTGAGTATAAGACCACGACCTAAGGCACCTTACTCGTCGTCTGAAAAGTCTGCAACATGAAATGTTGCATCCCGAAAACGGGTCAGCACATGGAATATGCTGGCAATGTAACACATAGAGAGTAATGAACATAATAATGCTATACTACATGCATATATAGCTGGTAGAAGGCTCTATGGTTACAGTTTTGCCAAAAGCCAATTTTTCCCTACTGCAAAGGAATAAATTTTATTTAACTATCATGGTGGTTGTGAAACATTGAGAATGGTTGACAGCATCCTCAATCCCAATTAAGTAATCATCATTAACCCAACAAAATTAATTAAAGTAACATGTTGAGATTCACATGAAAATCCAGATACTAGATACTCAAGATGTCCATAACCGGGGACACGGCTAACCATGATTAGTTTATACACTCTGCAGAGGTTTGTGCACTTTTCCCCACAAGACTCGATCTCCTCCGTTGGGATTCTCGTACTTCATGGTGTTTGAGAAACGGATGGCCGAGACACAGTCTTTCAGAAGCGTTAACTCTCTACTCCGGGTAGACAATACCACCTACAACCCCTACATCTGCTAGTCTACCTCTTCAAGAGGTCACACAACTTAATCAACTATGCTAGAGCCCATAATAGCTTGTGGCTGCACACGGAAGTTTCTAGCATGAATAATCTCATGATCCCTTTGAGCCTGGGTGGCGGTCCTTAGAAAAACAGGCAATCCTGGAATACCCAGGTACCTCAATCCACCCAGATGTGTGTTTTAGTTGCCACCTTAAGTAAACCATTAGTTAACAATCTCACATCTATCATGGATACACTCACCCAATCCACGTCTACTAGCATAGCATAACAATATAAGCAAACGTAGAAGTAACTCCCAAAGGTTGGAATAATAAGTAGGTAATAGGTACTACCTCAACTACTTCCCAATACCCACAATTTAATTAGATCCTAATCATGCAATGTTTGAGGATTGGTCTAATGCATTAAAACTGGGTAGTAAAAAGGTATGATCAAAGTGTTACTTGCCTTGCTGATGATCCGTGAAACTTAGAGATTCGAAGTAGCAAGCGCCGCACTCCGGGTACTCTATCGCAAACAAACAAGCATACAATAAGCACTCATCTAATGCACAGGTAAAACTCAAATAAAAGATCTAACCAGAAAGTTCAACTTAAGAACTCCGGTTTGCAAAAAGTAACAAATCGAATGAAGCAACGAAAGTCAAACGGCGAAAGAAACAAGCTTCGTTTACTAATATGAATCTAGGTCAATTTTTACAGTAGCAAAAACTTGTTTGAGTTGGTTAAACGGAAAGAGAATTTTGAGACGAAACTCTAGGCGCTTGAATCGCCTGATTCCGATAAACGAGCTAAAAGATAAACCAGAACGAAAATCTGATCAGAAATCGCGATCTGGAATAATCGCGGAAAATCCAACGAAAAATAAAACTGACGAATAGTTAAACGAACGGACGTTCGTTAACAGCGACTAACCGACAAACACGTTCGTTAAAACGAACGGATCGGTGAACGTTCACTAATAATTAAACCCAAAAAAATCGTTCTATATAAAAAAATAAACCTAGGGTTTTGAAAAAAATAAACCGAGCGGTTTTTTAAAGAAAAAACCGGATGGTCGGTGGCGGCTGCGGCTATACCTCCGGTGAGGGATTCCGGCGGGGCTCGGGGGTGCGGTGGGGTGCGGCGGGGCTCGTCGAGGCGACGGGCGACGACGGGAGGCGGCGGGGCGGGTCGGGGTGAGGTGGGGTAGAGGCGGCGGGGTCGGGGGGGTATTTAAGGAGGGGAGGGGGTGCCGTGGGGAAGGGGGCAAGGCGGTGGCGGCGTCGTGTCCTGGAGGGACACGGGCGGCGGCGGGAGTCCATCTCCAGGTCGGGGATGACTTGGGGTGGGCTGCTGGGCCGCGCGGCTGGGCTTCGGCCCAGTCGGTGCTCGGGCGAATTTTTTTTAAATAATTCCGCCGAACTAAAAAAATCGTCGAAAAAAATAAAAATCCAAAAATGCCAAAACAAATTTTCACTGTCTAATTAAAATAATTAGAACGAGATGAACATTTTCTTGGCCCAAAAATGCAGTTTTTTGAAAACGTGCAATTTTTCTAATGCAATTAAAATTGCAAATAAAATCCGAATAAAATCAAATATTTGATTTTAATATTTTTCCTCCAATATTTCAATTATTTTGGAGAAGTCATATTTTCTCCTCTCATTTATTTTAATTACGAAATATTTTTCGGAGAGAAAAATAATTAAAACCAAAAATCCTCGTTTTATTATTTGATAAAAATCAAATATGAAAACCGGGAAAATCCCCAACTCTCTCCGAGGGTCCTTGAGTTGCTTAGGATTTTTCGAGGATTTGCCAAAATGCAATAAAATATGCTATGCAATGATGATCTAATGTATAACATTCCAAATTGAAAATTTGGGATGTTACAAACCTACCCCCTTAAGATGAATCTCGCCCTCGAGATTCGGGTTGGCTAGAAAATAGGTGAGAGTGGTTCTTCCGTAGATCTTCCTCTCGCTCCTAGGTGGCTTCATCTTCAGTGTGGTGACTCCACTGAACTTTGCAGAACTTGATAACCTTCTGCGAGTGACTCGGCTGGCATACTCGAGAATCTTGACTGGTTTCTCCTCATAGGTCAAATCACTTTCCAACTGAATCGCTTCCAGTGGCACTGTATCTCTCAGTGGTATCTCAGCCATCTCTGCATGGCACTTCTTCAACTGGGAAACATGAAATACATCATGAACTCCTGACAATCCTTCAGGCAATTCCAGCTTGTAAGCAACTTCTCCCATACGCTTCAAAACTTTGTATGGTCCTACAAAACGTGGCGCTAACTTTCCTTTAACTCCAAAGCGCTTCACTCCTCGAAGTGGTGATACACGAAGATAAACTCTGTCTCCGACTTCGTAAACTGTCTCCTTGCGTTTAGAATTCGCATAACTCTTCTGCCTGGTTTGGGCTACCTTGAGCCTATCGCAAATCAATTTCACTTTCTGTTCTGATTCCTTAATCAAGTCTGGTCCAAACAACTGGCGGTCTCCAACTTTGTCCCATAACAATGGTGTTCTACACCTCCTTCCGTAAGCTTCGAAAGGGGCCATCTTCAAACTGGTTTGATAACTGTTGTTGTAAGAAAACTCTGCATACGGCAAATTGTCGTCCCAACTAGATCCATAATCTAGCGCACAAGCTCTCAGCATATCTTCCAAAATCTGATTGACTCTCTCGGTCTGTCCATCTGTCTGTGGGTGAAAAGCTATACTGAATTCTAGCCTGGTTCCCAAAGTTTCATGTAATTGATTCCAAAATTTCGAAGTAAACTGGGTTCCTCTATCTGATACAATGGTCCTCGGAACTCCATGCAAACATACGATTCTGGTCATGTATATCTTTGCCAACTTAGCACTGGTGTAAGTGGTCTTCACTGGGATGAAATGAGCTACTTTCGTCAAACGATCGACTACAACCCATATTGAGTCATAGCCTGAACGAGTTCTGGGCAATCCCGTGATAAAATCCATGCCTAGTTTATCCCACTTCCATTCGGGTATCGACAATGGCTGTAGCAATCCTGCTGGCTTCTGATGCTCTGCCTTCACTCTCTGACATACATCACAAACTGCTACATACTCCGCAATATCCTTCTTCATTCCGGTCCACCAGAAAGTATCCTTCAAATCCAAATACATCTTGGTATTTCCTGGGTGAATCGAATACGGTGAATCATGGGCCTCTTGCAAGATCAACTTCCTGACCTCCAGATCATTAGGCACATAAACGCGGTCCTCAGACCATAAGGTATCGTGCTCATCCTCTCGAAATCCCTTGGCTTTTCCTTTGCTCATCCTTTCCTTTATCTCGTCAATCTCCTTGTCTGTCTTCTGAGCTTCTCTGATCTTTTCCATCAGGGTAGACTGAATCTCCAATGTTGCTAAATAGCCTCTTGGAACTATCTCCAAACATAGCTCGCGAAGATCCTCGGCTAATACTTTCGGTAACTCTCCGGTCATGAGTGTGTTGACATGGCTCTTGCGGCTCAACGCGTCTGCTACTACGTTAGCCTTTCCGGGGTGATAATGCAATCTCATATCATAATCCTTAATGAGTTCCAACCATCTCCTTTGCCTGAGATTCAACTCCTTCTGCGTGAAAATGTACTTCAAACTCTTGTGATCCGTGTACACCTCACAATGGTTTCCGATGAGAAAATGTCTCCATGTCTTCAACCCATGCACTACAGCTGCTAACTCCAGATCATGCGTGGCATAATTCTTGTCATGGGGTTTAAGTTGTCGTGAAGCATATGAAACGACTCTTCCCTCCTGCATTAGCACTGCTCCAAGTCCTCGACGTGAAGCGTCGCAATATACCTCATAATCCTTGCGTTGATCTGGCAGAATCAACACTGGTGATGTAACCAAACGTTTCTTCAACTCTTGGAAACTAGCTTCACAATCCTCAGTCCAATTGAACTTGGTGTCCTTCTTTAACAGCTCTGTCATGGGCTTAGCAATCTTCGAGAAATTCTCAATGAACCTCCGGTAGTATCCTGCAAGTCCAAGAAAACTCCGGATTTCTCCAACTGACGTGGGTGATTCCCAGCTTGTTACTGTGTCAACTTTGGCGGGGTCTACTGCTATTCCTTCTCCGGATATAACATGTCCGAGGAATCCAACTTCCTTCAACCAAAACTCACATTTGCTGAACTTGGCGTATAACTGATGTTCTCTGAGCTTCTCAAGTACCAAACGCAAATGCTCCTTATGCTCCTCTTCGTTCTTTGAGTAGACTAAAATATCATCAATGAACACCACGACGAACTTATCCAAAAACTCCATAAACACTTTGTTCATCAGGTTCATGAAATAGCAGGTGCGTTAGTCAGACCAAATGACATAACAGTATACTCATACAGCCCATACCTGGTGGTAAAAGCCGTCTTTGGTATATCCTGCTCTCGAATCTTTAACTGATGGTATCCTGATCGTAGATCGATCTTGGAAAATACCTTAGCTCCTTGTAATCGGTCAAACAGATCATTGATCATCGACAGTGGGTACTTATTTTTGATGGTCACTTCATTCAATCCACGATAATCAACAACCATCCTCAACGATCCATCTTTCTTCTCCACTAGAAGTACTGGTGATCCCCAAGGTGACGAACTTGGGCGAATATAGCCTTTATCCAGTAACTCCTTAATCTGCTTCTTAATCTCCTCCAAATCTTTTGCGGGCATCCTGTACGGTCTCTTAGATATTGGTCCTATGCCTAGCAAAAGTTCAATCAGAAACTCAATGTCTTTATCCGGTGGCATGCCTGGCAACTCTTCTGGAAATACATCGGGGAAATCCTTCACCACCGGTACTTCCTCCTGTACAACTCCTGATAATGAATTCACCTGAGTCCTCTTCGGCATATGCCGGGATACATACTTAATCCTTCTTCCTTCTGGGGTGGTAAGCAAAATTGTCTTACTGGCACAATCAATGTTCCCTCCATACTTCGATAACCAATCCATGCCTAATATCACATCCAATCCTTGCGATTCCAATACTATTAGGTTTGAGGGAAACACGTAGTTACCAATCCTTAATGGTAACCGATCACACCATAAACTAGCCATATACTCTGCTCCTGGCGAGGTTACTAACATGGGTGACCTAAGGGCTTGGGTTGGCAGTTTATACTTATCCACAAATCCCCTTGATATGTATGAATGCGATGCACCAGTATCAAAAAGAACGAGTGCAGTAAATGACTTAACCAAAAACTTACCTATTACTGCATCTGGCTGAGCTTCTACCTCCTCCACGCTAACATGGTTCACATGTCCTTTGTTGAAAGGGTTCGGCTTCTTCCCAGAGCTTCCATTGCCATTTCCATTCTGGGCTTCAGGACATTCAGTTGCATAATGTCCAGTCTTCTGGCACTTGAAACAAGTAACGTGACTTAGATCCCTCTTGGCTGGGGTAGATGGGTTATTACGGTTCTGCCCGTTGCTTCCTCCATTCCCATTACCATTCTTGGGTTCACTATGGTTGTGCGAACTACCTCCTCCATGGGTATGCTGAAACTGTCCTCCCGATTTCGGGGTAAAACGTGGCTTCTGCTGAGCTCCAGAATTGTACTTCCCTTGTCCATACTTCCTTTTTACGGTTTTCAATCTGCTGTTGCTTCCCTTCAATCATGAGTGCTCTATCTACCAACTCCTGGTAGTTGTTGAAGGTTGCTACCATCAACTGCATGCTCAGCTCATCATTCAGTCCTTCCAGAAACTTCTCCTGCTTGGCTGCATCTGTAGCAACGTCATCTGGAGCATAACGTGCTAACTTACTAAAGTCCTCCACATACTGGCCTACGGTGCGTCCTCCTTGGCGTAGGTTGCGAAACTCACGCTTCTTCATAGCCATAGCTCCTGCTGAAACATGGGCAGTATGGAAAGCTTCCTGAAACTTGTCCCATGTGACAGTGTCAATAGGGTGTGTGGCTGTGTAATTCTCCCACCATGATGCTGCGGGTCCATCAAGCTGATGTGCGGCAAAACGCACTCTCTCCGCATCTATGCATCCTGCAGTGGTCAACTCCCTTCCAACCTTGCGGAGCCAATCATCTGCAACAATCGGCTCGGTGCTGTTGGAAAACACCGGCGGATTTAGCCTCAAGAAACGGGCTAAGTGATCAATAGGTGGTGGTGGTGGGTTGTTGTTGCCTTGGTTCTGTACTAACACTTGCATCAGGGCATTCTGCTGCTGAATCAACTGAGTGATCTCCGGTGGGAAAACAAATCCGGTGTCGTGTCTCGGAGGCATCTGATAGGTTTAGAAAAGATGAGAATTTAGAATAGAATGAGGTCTAGAGAGGAAACACTACCCATATGCTCATGAGACAAACACAATCAATATCACTCAATCAAATCAAACAAGGAATACAATCGATCTAACTACCGTTACAAAAGTGGTCGAACTATACTATATACATGGGGGAATACTACTACTGATTATGGGGGTCTACTAGAAATTTTGATCGGTCGAAGACTCCATGATATCCGCTCCAGCTTCATCCACAAAATCATCTTCACTGGGGTCTGAGTCGGTGTCGTCGATGATGATGTAGTTATTCGGGCTAGTAGAATCGTCATCTTCTTCTCCTGGAGATGGGTCTCCCATGAATACTCCGATCTTCTTTATCAGGTCGTCATTCTTCTCCAACAACGTGGCGATCTCCTCCTCATATCCATCGCGCGTAGACTTGAGTTCTTCCTCCAACTCCGTGATCTTGGTCAATGCCTTCTTCAGATCTAACATGTCTGCGCACATCTGGTTCTCCTGGCGATGAATGTGTTGGTTTTGCTCCTGGATGAAAGCTGCAATTGATCCATCCTTCTTGGTGCTGATCATCTCCCATTGCTCATCTCGGCGTCCACAAATCTGATAAATAGTATCCTTAAGCTCCCTGTGGTAGACTTCTCCAATGCGTCCCATAGAGATGTGGGCTGCCATGCTCTTCCCTAAACTCCAGGTTGGTGCATCAAAGGAAAACTCTATAGGCTCGGTGACTGGCGTAAACGTCCTTCCTGGAATTTGAACTTGAATCTTCCAGTGCTCCTCTTCTGGTAGTGTGACTTTGTAAGTCCCGGTGAAGCTTGGTATTCCGATGTTCAGGTACATAGTGACTTCCTTCAGGTGTCGTCCAAAAGGTGTATCTTCATCCGGTTGCATGAACTTGTTCCTTGCATCCGCCATTCCTAAAAGAGTAGAAAGTGGAGAGGAGTCAGAAATGAGAAGAGAGTAGTGTTCTAGGGTTTAAGCTTAGTGGTCGTGTCCTACAGTCAGCGTGTGCTCTGATACCACCTTTGTAGCGACCAGACCTCAAATAGTCTGTGCTGCTGTGCACCAGTGTCATCCCTGGATCAGTAATGCTGACACGCACAGTACAAATGGAGGATTTATAACAGAGTAGCAATCACACACTTATTACAACGAATATCTCAAAAGAGAAATAAGTACGATAAATATGGCTTAAGGCCATCTAATACGATAACAGCGGAAGACTTGGAAGAATAGTGAGTCCATCAACTCCAACGGCATCACTGAGTATAAGACCACGACCTAAGGCACCTTACTCGTCGTCTGAAAAGTCTGCAACATGAAATGTTGCAGCCCGAAAACGGGTCAGCACATGGAATATGCTGGCAATGTAACACATAGAGAGTAATGAACATAATAATGCTATACTACATGCATATATAGCTGGTAGAAGGCTCTATGGTTACAGTTTTGCGAAAAGCCAATTTTTCCCTACTGCAAAGGAATAAATTTTATTTAACTATCATGGTGGTTGTGAAACATTGAGAATGGTTGACAGCATTCTCAATCCCAATTAAGTAATCATCATTAACCCAACAAAATTAATTAAAGTAACATGTTGAGATTCACATGAAAATCCAAATACTAGATACTCAAGATGTCCATAACCGGGGACACGGCTAACCATGATTAGTTTATACACTCTGCAGAGGTTTGTGCACTTTTCCCCACAAGACTCGATCTCCTCCGTTGGATTCTCGCACTTCATGGTGTTTGAGAAACGGAAGACCGAGACACAGTCTTTCAGAAGCGTTAACTCTCTACTCCGGGTAGACAGTACCACCTACAACCCCTACATCTGCTAGTCTACCTCTTCAAGAGCTCACACAACTTAATCAACTATGCTAGAGCCCATAATAGCTTGTGGCTGCACACGGAAGTTTCTAGCATGAATAATCTCATGATCCCTTTGAGCCTGGGTGGCGGTCCTTAGAAAAACAGGCAATCCTGGAATACCCAGGTACCTCAATCCACCCAGATGTGAGTTTTAGTTGCCACCTTAAGTAAACCATTAATTAACAATCTCACATCTGTCATGGATACACTCACCCAATCCACGTCTACTAGCATAGCATAGCAATATAAGCAAACGTAGAAGTAACTCCCAAAGGTTGGAATAATAAACAGGTAATAGGTACTACCTCAACTACTTCCCAATACCCACAATTTAATTAGATCCTAATCATGCAATGTTTGAGGATTGGTCTAATGCATTAAAACTGGGTAGTAAAAAGGTATGATCAAAGTGTTACTTGCCTTGCTGATGATCCGTGAAACTTAGAGATTCGAAGTAGCAAGCGGCGCACTCCAGGTACTCTATCGCAAACAAACAAGCATACAATAAGCACTCATCTAATGCACAGGTAAAACTCAAATAAAAGATCTAACCAGAAAGTTCAACTTAAGAACTCCGGTTTGCAAAAAGTAACAAATCGAACGAAGCAACGAAAGTCAAACGGCGAAAGAAACAAGCTTCGTTTACTAATCTGAATCTTGGTCAAATTTTACAGTAGAAAAAACTTGTTTGAGTTGGTCAACGGAAAGAGAATTTCGAGACGAAACTCTAGGCGCTTGAATCGCCTGATTCCGATAAACGAGCTAAAAGATAAACCAGAACGAAAATCTGATCAGAAATCGCGATCTGGAATAATCGCAGAAAATCCAACGAAAAATAAAACTGACGAACAGTTAAACGAACGGACGTTCGTTAACAGCGACTAACCGACAAACACGTTCGTTAAAACAAACGGATCGGTGAACGTTCACTAATAATTAAACCGAAAAAAACGTTCTATATAAAAAAAACCTAGGGTTTCGAAAAAAAATAAACCGAGCGGTTTTTGAAAAAAAACCGGACGGTCGGCGGCAGCTGCGGCTATACCTCCGGCGAGGGATTCCGGCGGGGCTCGGGGAGGCGACGGGCGACGACGGGAGGCGGCGGGCGGCGGCGGGGCGGGTCGGGGTGAGGTGGGGGAGAGGCGGCGGGGTCGGGGGGGTATTTAAGGAGGGGAGGGGGTGCCGTGGGGAAGGGGGCAAGGCGGGGACGACTCGGGGTGGGCTGCTGGGCCGCGCGGCTGGGCTTCGGCCCAGTCAGCGCTCGGGCGATTTTTTTTAAAATAATTCCGCCAAACTAAAAAAATCATAGAAAAAAATAAAATGCCAAAAATGCCAAAACAAATTTTCACCATCTAATTAAAATAATTAGAACGAGATGAACATTTTCTTGGCCCAAAAATGCAGTTTTTTGAAAACGTGCAATTTTTCTAATGCAATTAAAATTGCAAATAAAATCCGAATCAAATATTTGATTTTAATATTTTTCCTCCAATATTTCAATTATTTTGGAGAAGTCATATTTTCTCCTCTCATTTATTTTAATACGAAATATTTTTCGGAGAGAAAAATAATTAAAACCAAAAATCCTCGTTTTATTATTTGATAAAAATCAAATATGAAAACCGGGAAAATCCCGAACTCTCTCCGAGGGTCCTTGAGTTGCTTAGGATTTTTCGAGGATTCGCCAAAATGCAATAAAATATGCGATGCAATGATGATCTAGTGTATAACATTCCAAATTGAAAATTTGGGATGTTACAGGAATAGAATATGATGGTGGGGGTTATGTGGAGAAGACAAAAAAGGAGAAAGTCTCACATCAACTAGGCGTATCAACGTGCTATGGAGATGCCCATTAGTAGATATCAATGTGAGTGAGTAGGGATTGCCATGCAACGGATGCACTAAGAGCTATAAGTGTATGAAAGCTCAAACTGGAAACTAAGTGGGTGTGCGTCCAACTTGCTTACTCATGAAGACCTCGGGTGTTTGAGGAAACCCATCATCGGAATATACAAGCCAAGTTCTATAATGAAAATTCCCACTAGTATATGAAAGTGAAAGCATAGGATACTCTCTCTATGAAGAACATGGTGCTACTCTAAAGCACAAGTGTGGTAAAAGGATAGTAACATTGCCCCTTCTCTCTTTTTCTCTCATTTTTTTGGTGGGCTTCTTTGGCCTCTTTTTTTTTATTTGGGCTTCTTTGGCCTCTTTTATTTTTTTGTAAAGTCCGGAGTCTCATTTTGACTTATGGGGGAATCATAGTCTCCATCATCCTTTCCTCATTGGGGCAATGCTCTAATAATGATGATCATAACACTTTTATTTACTTACAACTCAATATTACAACTCGATATCTAGAACAAAGATATGACTCTATATGAATGCCTCCGGCGGTGTACCGGGATGTGCAATGATCTAGCATAGCAAAGATATCAAAAAACGGACAAGCCATGAAAATATCATGCTAGCTATCTTACGATCATGCAAAGCAATATGACAATGAATGCTCGAGTCATGTATATGATGATGATGGAAGTTGCATGGCAATATATCTCGGAATGGCTATGGAAATGCCATGATAGGTAGGTATGGTAGCTGTTTTGAGGAAGATATAATGAGGCTTATGTGTGATAGAGCGTATCATATCACGGGGTCTGGATGCACCGGCGAAGTTTGCACCAACTCTCGAGGTGAGAAAGGGCAATGCACGGTACTGAAGAGGCTAGCAATGATGGAAGGGTGAGAGTGCGTATAATCCATGGACTCAACATTAGTCATAAAGAACTCACATACTTATTGCAAAAATCTATTAGTCATCGAGACAAAGTACTACGCGCTTGCTCCTAGGGGGATAGATTGGTAGGAAAAGACCATCGCTCGTCCCCGACCGCCACTCATAAGGAAGACAACCAATAAATAAATCATGCTCCGACTTCATCACATAACGGTTCACCATACGTGCATGCTACGGGATCACAAACTTCAACACAAGTATTTCTACAATCCAAAACTACCCACTAGCATGACTCTAATATCACCATCTTTATATCGCAAAACTATTGCAAGGAATCAAACATATCATATTCAGTGATCTACAAGTTTTATGTAGGATTTTATGACTAACCATGTGAATGACCAGTTCCTGCCATCTCTCTAAATAGATATAAGTGAAGCAAGAGAGTTTAATTCTTTCTACAAAAGATATGACCACACTCTAACTAATATAAGTGAAGCAAAAGAGCATTCTACAAATGGCAGTTGTCTAAGTGAAGAGAAACAGGCAATCCAAACTTCAAATGATATAAGTGAAGCACATGAAGCATTCTATAAAGCCATACTCAAAAGATATAAGTGAAGTGCATAGAGCATTCTATAAATAAACCAAGGACTATCTTATACCAGCATGGTGCATAAAAGAAAAATGAAAACTAAATGCAAAAGACGCTCCAAGATTTGCACATATCGCATAAACGAAACGAATCCGAAAACATACCGATACTTGTTGAAGAAAGAGGGGATGCCTTCCAGGGCATCCCCAAGCTTAGACGCTTGAGTCTCCTTGAATATATACTTGGGGTGCCTCGGGCATCCCCAAGCTTGAGCTCTTGCCTCTCTTCCTTCTTCTCACATCGAGACCTTCTCGGTCATCGAACACTTCATCCACACAAAACTTCAACAGAAAACTCGGTAAGATCCATTAGTATAATAAAGCAAATCACCACTCTAAGTATTGTTGCAAACCAATTCATATTTTGTTTTTGCATTATGTCTACTGTAATATAGCTTTTCCATGGCTTAATCCACTGATATAAATTGATAGATTCATCAAAACAAGCAAACTATGCATCAAAAACAGAATCTGTCTAAAACAGAACAGTCTGTAATAATCTGAACATTCACCATACTTCTGATACTTGAAAACTTCTGCCAAAATTAGTAAAAATAAAAAATTTGTATAGAAAGACAGTGCAAAAAGAATCAGAACCATTTGTGTAACATCCCAAATTTTCAATTTGGAATGTTATACATTAGATTATCATTGCATATCATATTTTATTGCATTTTTGGTTGATCCTAGAAATTCTACGCAACTCAAGGACCCGCAGAGAGAGTTGGGGATTTCATTATTTTCATATTCGAATTTTTCTCAAATTTTGAAAAGAGGATCGTTTGATTTTTATTATTTTCTCTTTGAATATTTCTTTTATAAAAATAAAAGAGAGAGGATAAAATGACTTCCTCAAAATAAAGAAATATTGGAGATTTAATATTAAAATCAACTAAGATTTTTATTTGGAGTTTTATCGCTATTTTATTTGAATTAGGAAAAATATGCGTTTTTCAAAATTGCATTTTAGGCTCAAATAAATGTTCACCTTGTCCGGCTTATTTTTAGAGGATTTGGAAAATTTATTTCGGAATTTTTGGAGTCCGTTTAGTATTTTTTTTCTTTCTTTTTCTGCACGTCAGAATTATTTAAAAAAAAAGCCAAACCGACTCCGCGCCGTACCCGAGCAGGACTCCGCCCGGGGGCTTTATAAGCCGCCTCCCCGAGCCGCCGAAGCCCACCAACTGCCACCGCCGTTCGCCGACCCGCCGGAGGTAGCCGCCGCCGCCTCGGTTTTCGCGAGAGAAGCGACGTTTTTTAAAAACCTAGATCCGTTTTTTAGATCCGGTTCGGTTTATTTTTTCTCGGTTTAGTTATTTAGCGAACGCCCGTTCGTTAGTTCGTTTTAATGAACGGTTTTCACCGTTTATGCGCAGATAGCGAACGTTCGTTCGTTAGCCTGTTCGTCAGTTTTTCTTTTTCTCGGATTTTCCGCGATTATTTTCGATCGCGATTTCTGATGCGATTTTCGTTCTAGTATAACTTTTCGCTCGTTTATCAGAATCAGGCGATTCAAGCGCCTAGAGTTTCGTCTCGAAACCCTCTTTCTGTTTAACCAACTTAAACAAGATTTTGCTACTGTAAAATTTGACTTTAGTCCAGATTAGTAAACGAAGCTTGTTTCTTTCGCCGTTTGAGTTTTGTTGCTTCGTTTGATTTGATTCTTTTTGCAAACCGGAGTTCGTAAGTTGAACTTTCTTGTTAGATCTCTTATTTGAGTTTTACCCGTGCCCTTGCTTGATTGCTTATTGTATGCTTGTTTGTTTGCGATAGAGTACCCGGAGTGCGAAGCGTGCTACTACGAGTCTCTAGGTTTCGCGGATCATCAGCAAGGCAAGTAACACTTTGATCATACCTCTTTACTACCCAGTTTTATTGCATTAGATCAATCCTCAAACAATTGCATGGTTAGGATCTGAATTAAATTGTGGGTTTGGGAAGTAGATGAGGTAGTACCTATTCACCTGTTTATTATCAAACCTTGGGAGTTACTTCTACGTTGCTTATATTGCTATGCTATGCTCGTAGACGTGGATTGGGTTTGAGTGTATTCATGACAGATGTGAGTATTGTTAATTAATGGTTAACTTAAGGTGGCAACTTTAATACACATCTGGGTGGATTGAGGCACCTGGGGAATTCCAGTGATTGCCTGTATTTTTGGAAATCCCGGGGTACCGTGTGATTCTCCTATGGACTGCCACCCAGGCTCAAAGGGATCATAAGATTATTCATGCTAGAAACTTCCGTGTGCAGCCACATGCCATTATGGGCTCTGGCATAGTTGAGTAAGTTGTGGGAAACCTTTCCATGATGGGCTAGCAGATGTAGGGGATTGTAGGTGTACGGCCTATCTATCGGTTAAGGGGACCTCTTCGGAAAGACTGTGTCTCGGTCATCCGTTTCTCAAACATTATGTAGTGCGAGAAATCCAACGGAGGAGATCGAGTCTTGTGTGGAAAAGTGCACAAACCTCTGCAGAGTGTACAAACTAATCATGGTTAGCCGTGTCCCCGGTTATGGACATCTTGAGTATCTGGTTCTTGGATTATCATGTGGATCTCATCACTCTTAATTATAAATTTGATTGGGTTATTGATTATTTTTAATTGGGATTGAGATGGGGTTTACCATTCTCAATGTTTAACAACCACCATGATAGTTAAATAAAATATATTCCTTTGTTGTAGGGAAAAATTGGCTTTTCACAAAACATATTAACCATACAGCCTCCACCAACCAAATATGCATGTAGTGATAGCATTGTTCTGTTCATTACTCTTCTGTGTTACATTGCCATCATATTCCATGTGCTGACCCGTTTTCGGGCTGCAACGTATCATGTTGCGGACTTTTCAGACGACGAGTAAGGAGCCTTAGGTCGTGGTCTTTCACTCAGTGATGCCGTTGGAGTTGATGGACTCACTTTGTCTTCCAAGCCTTCCGATGTTATCGTATTAGATGGCCTTTAGCCATATTTATTGTAATAAGTTCTCTTTTGAGACATTCGATGTAATAAGTGTGTGATTGCTACTCTGTTATAAATCCTTCAAGTACTGTGCGTGTCAGCATTACCGATCCAGGGATGACACTGATGCACAGAGATCAGACTGTTTGAGGTCTGGTCGCTACAAAGATGGTATCAGAGCACACGTTGACTGTAGGACACGACCACTAAGCTAAAGCCCTAGATGACTACTCTCTTCTCATTTCTGACTCCTCTCCATTTTCTACTCTTTAGGATGGCGGATGCAAGGATCAAGTTCACGCAACTAGATGAAGACACCCCTTTTGGACGCCACTTGAAGGAAGTTACTAGGTACCTGAACATTGGAATACCAAGCTTCACAGGGACTTACAACGCCACTTTACCAGAAGAGGAGCGCTGGATGATTCAAGTTCAAGTTCCAGGAAGGACGTTCACGCCAGTCACTGAGCCATAGAGTTTTCTTTTGATGCACCAACCTGGAGTCCAGGAAAGAGTATGGCAGCTCACATTACCATGGGACGCGTTGGAGAAGTTTACCACAATGATCTCAAGGACACTATCTACCAGATTTGTGGGCGCCGAGATGAGCAATGGGAGATGATCAGCACCAGGAAGGATAGATCGATTGCAGCTTTCATCCAGGAGTTAAACCAGCACATCTGACGCCAGGAGAACCAGATGTGCGCAGGCATGACAGATTTGAAGAAGGCGATGACAAGGATCACGGAACTGGAGGAAGAACTCAAGGCTACACGCGAAGATTATATGGAGGAAATCGTCGTATTAGTGGAGAAGAATGACGACCTGACAAGGAAGCTAGGAGTTTTCATGGGAGACCCCGCGCCAGGAGGATAAGTTGACAGTTCCACTTGCCCGGAGAACTACATCATCATCGATGACACTGACTCGGACCCTGACGATAGCGATGATGACTATGTTGATAAAGCTGGAGCAGATATCATGGAGTCTTCGACCGAGCAATTTTTCTAGTCGACCACCATATTAGTAGTAGTATTCCACCATGTATATAGTATAGTCCAAGCACTTTTGTAACGATAGTTCTAGACCGATTGTATGCCATTGTTTGATTGATTGAGTGATATGTTTGTGTTTGTCTCATGTGCATATGGGTAGTGTTTTCCCCCTAGACCTCATTCTATTCTGTTTTCTCATCTTTTCTAAACCCAGCAGATGCCTCCGAGACGCGACAATGGATTTGCTTTCCCACCGGAGCTCACTCAGTTGATCCAGCAGCAGAATGCATTGATGCAGATACTAGTCCAGAATCAGAACCAGGGAACAACAACAACAACAACCCACCACCACCACCAGTTGATCACTTAGCCCATTTTCTTAGGCTGAATCCGCCGGTGTTCTCCAGTAGCACCGAGCCGATTGTTGCAGATGATTGGCTCCGCAAGATTGAAAGGGAGTTGACTACTGCAGGATGCACAGATGCGGAGAGAGTGCGTTTTGCCGCACATCAACTTGATGGACCCGCAACATCATGGTGGGAGAATTTCATAGTCACTTACCCCATTGACGCTGTGACATGGGACCAGTTCCAGCAGGCTTTTCGCACTACCCATGTACCAGCAGGAGCTATGGCCATGAAGAAGCATGAGTTTCGCAACTTACGCCAAGGAGGGCGCACTGTTGGTCATTATGCGGATGAATTTAGCAAGCTAGCACGTTATGCCCCAGATGACGTCGCTACAGATGCAGCTAAGAAGGAGAAGTTTCTGGAAGGACTGAATGATGAGCTGAGCATGCAGTTGATGGTGGCAAATTTCAATAACTACCAGGAGTTGGTGGATAGAGCTCTCATGCTTGAAGGGAAGCATCAGCAGATTGACAGCCGCAAGAGGAAGTATGGACAAGGGAAGTATAATTCTGTAGCCCAGCAGAGACCCCGTTTCACCCGAACTCGGGAGGACTTGTTCATAACCATGGAGGCCACACTCATAATGGAGGAAGTTCGCACAACCATAGTGGTTCCAAGAACGGTAATGGTAATGGAGGAAGTAGCGGACAGAACCGTTCCAACCCAGCAACACCCGCCAAGAAAGATCTAAGCCACGTTACTTGCTACAAGTGCCAGAAGACCGGACATTACGCCAATGAATGTCCTGAAGCCAAGAACGGAAATGGCAATGGAAGCTCTGGGAAGAAGCCCAACCCTTTCAACAGGGGACAAGTGAACCACGTTAACGTGGAGGAGGTTGAAGCCCAGCTAGATGCAGTAATAGGTAAGTTTTTGGTTAAGTCCTTTACTGCAGCAGTCGTACTTTTTGATACTGGTGCATCGCATTCATACATATCAAGGGGATTTGTGGATAAGTATAAGTTGCCCACTAGAGTTCTTAAGACACCCTTGCTAGTAACCTCACCTAGAGCAGAGTATATGGCAAGCCATGGATGTTTTCAGATGCCATTGACCATAGGTAGGCATGTTTTCCCCTCAGATCTGATAATTTTGGAGTCGCAAGGTTTGGATGTGATTCTGGGTATGGATTGGCTATCTATGTATGGAGGAAACATCGATTGCGCCAGTAAGACGATTTTGCTCACCACCCCAGAAGGAAGAAGAATCAAGTATGTATCCCGGCATGTGCCGAATAGGACTCATGTAAATTCCTTATCAGGAGTTGTACAGGAGGAAGTACCAGTGGTGAAGGATTTTCCGGATGTATTTCCAGAAGAGTGCCAGGCATGCCACCGGATAGAGACATTGAGTTTTTAATTGAGCTTTTGCCAGGCACAGGGCCAATATCTAAGAGACCGTACAGAATGTCCGCAAAGGATTTGGAGGAAATTAAGAAGCAAATTAAGGAGTTACTGGATAAAGGTTATATACGCCCAAGTTCGTCACCTTGGGGATCACCAGTACTTCTAGTGGAGAAGAAGGATGGACCGTTAAGGATGGTTGTTGATTATCGAGGATTGAATGAAGTGACGATCAAGAACAAGTACCCACTGCCGATGATCAATGATTTGTTTGACCAGCTGCAAGGAGCTAAAGTGTTTTCCAAGATCGATTTGCGATCAGGGTATCACCAGCTAAAGATTCGAGAGCAGGATATACCTAAGACAACTTTTACCACGAGGTACGGGCTATATGAGTATACCGTTATGTCATTTGGCCTGACTAACGCACCTGCCTATTTTATGAACATGATGAACAAGGTGTTTATGGAGTTTTTGGATAAGTTCGTCGTGGTGTTCATTGATGATATACTGGTCTACTCGAAGAATGAAGAAGAACATAAGGAGCACTTGCGTTTGGTACTTGGGAAGCTCAGAGAACATCAGTTATACGCCAAGTTCAGCAAGTGTGAGTTTTGGCTGAAGGAAATTGGATTCCTTGGACATGTTATATCCGGAGAAGGAATAGCGGTAGACCCCACGAAGGTTGTCACTGTGACAAATTGGGAGTCACCCACGACAGTTGGAGAGATTCGGAGTTTTCTTGGACTCGCAGGATACTACCGGAGGTTCATTGAGAATTTCTCAAAGATTGCAAAGCCTATGACGGAGTTGTTGAAGAAGGACACCAAATTCAAATGGACTGAGGAATGTGAGGTCAGTTTTCAGGAGTTGAAGAGACGCTTGGTTACATCACCAGTGTTGATTCTACCAGATCAACGCAAGGATTATGAAGTGTATTCCGACGCTTCTCATCGAGGACTTGGAGCCGTACTTATGCAGGAGGGAAGAGTTGTTTCATATGCCTCACGACAGCTTAAACCCCATGAGTTAAATTATGCTACGCATGATTTGGAGTTAGCAGCCGTAGTGCATGCATTGAAGACATGAGACATTTTCTCATCGGAAACCATTGTGAGGTATACACGGATCACAAGAGTTTGAAGTATATCTTCACGCAGAAGGAGTGAATCTCAGGCAGAGGAGATGGTTAGAGCTCATTAAGGATTATGATATGAGATTGCATTATCATCCCGGAAAGGCTAACGTAGTAGCCGATGCGTTGAGCCGCAAAAGTCATGTCAACACACTCATGACCGAAGAATTACCCAAGGAGTTGGCAGAAGACCTTCGCGAGCTATGTTTGGAGATAGTTCCGAGAGGATATGTAGCAGCTTTGGAGATTCAATCTACTTTAATGGATAAGATCAGAGAAGCTCAGAAGACGGACAAGGAGATAGCCGAAATAAAGGAAAGAATGAGTAAAGGAAAGGCTAAAGGATTTCGTGAGGATGAGCACGATACCTTATGGTTTGAGGACCGTGTATATGTGCCAAATGATCAGGAGATCAGGAAGTTGATTCTGCAAGAGGCCCATGATTCGCCATATTCGATTCACCCAGGAAATACCAAGATGTATCTGGATTTGAAGGATAGTTTCTGGTGGACCGGAATGAAGAAGGATATTGCAGAGTATGTAGCAGTTTGTGATGTATGTCAGAAAGTGAAGGCAGAGCATCAGAAGCCAGCAGGATTGCTACAGCCATTGCCGATACCCGAATGGAAGTGGGATAAGTTAGGCATGGACTTTATCACGGGATTACCCAGGACTCGTTCAGGCTATGACTCGATATGGGTTGTAGTCGATCGTTTGACGAAAGTAGCTCATTTCATCCCAGTGAAGACCACTTACACCAGTGCTAAGTTGGCAAAGATATACATGACCAGGATCATATGTCTACATGGAGTTCCGAGGACCATTGTATCAGATAGAGGAACCCAGTTTACTTCAAAGTTTTGGAATCAGTTGCATGAAACTTTGGGAACCAGGCTAGAGTTCAATACAGCTTTTCACCCGCAGACAGATGGACAGACTGAGAGGGTCAATCAGATTCTGGAGGACATGTTGAGAGCTTGTGCGCTAGACTATGTATCTAGTTGGGACGATAATTTGCCGTATGCAGAGTTCTCTTACAACAACAGTTATGAAGCCAGTTTGAAGATGGCCCCTTTCGAAGCATTGTACGGAAGGAGGTGCAGAACACCGTTGTTGTGGGACGAAGTTGGAGACCGAGAGTTGTTTGGACCAGATTTGATTAAAGAGTCTGAAGAGAAGGTTAAGCTGATTCGCGATAGACTCAAGGTAGCCCACTCCAGGCAGAAGAGCTATGCGGATTCTAAATGCAAGGAGATAGTTTACGAAGTTGGAGACAGAGTGTATCTTCGTGTATCTCCACTTCGAGGAGTAAAGTGCTTTGGAGTTAAGGGAAAGTTAGCGCCACGTTTTGTGGGACCGTACAAAGTTTTGGAACGTATGGGAGAAGTTGCTTACAAGTTGGAATTACCCGAAGGATTGTCAGGAGTTCATGATGTTTCCACGTTTCTCAGTTGAAGAAGTGCCACGCAGAGATGGCTGATATTCCTCTGAGAGATACAGTGCCGCTGGAAGCGATACAGTTGGATAGCGATTTGACCTATGAGGAGAAGCTAGTCAAGATACTCGAGTTTGCTAGCCGAGTCACACGCAGCAAAGTAATCAAGTTCTGCAAAGTTCAGTGGAGTCACCATACAGAAGATGAAGCCACCTGGGAGCGAGAGGAAGACCTACGGAAAGATCACCCACACCTATTTTCTAGACAACCCGAATCTCGAGGGCGAGATTCATCTTAAGGGGGGTAGGTTTGTAACATCCCAAATTTTCAATTTGGAATGTTATACATTAGATCATCATTGCATATCATATTTTATTGCATTTTTGGTTGATCCTAGAAATTCTATGCAACTCAAGGACCCGCGGAGAGAGTTGGGGATTTCATTATTTTCATATTCGAATTTTTCTCGAATTTTGAAAATAGGATCGTTTGATTTTTATTATTTTCTCTTCGAATATTTCTTTTATAAAAATAAAATAGAGAGGATAAAATGACTTCCTCAAAATAAAGAAATATCAGAGATTTAATATTAAAATCAAATAAGATTTTTATTTGGAGTTTTATCGCTATTTTATTTGAATTAGGAAAAATATGCGTTTTTCAAAATTGCATTTTAGGCCCAAATAAATCTTCACCTTGTCCGGCCTATTTTTAGAAGACGGGGAAAATTTATTTCGGGATTTTTGGAGTCCGTTTAGTATTTTTTTCTTTCTTTTTCTGCACGTTGGAATTATTTAAAAAAAAGTCAAACCGACTCCAGGCCGTACCCAAGCGGGACTCCGCCCGGGGGGCTTTATAAGCCGCCCCCCCGAGCCACCGAAGCCCACCAGCCGCCGCCCGCCGCTGCCGCCGCCGCCGTTCGCCGACCCGCCGGAGGTAGCCGCCGCCGCCTTGGTTTTCGCGAGAGAACCGACGTTTTTTTCTAAACCTAGATCCGTTTTTTAGATCCGGTTCGGTTTATTTTTTTATCGGTTTAGTTATTTAGCGAACGCCCGTTCGTTAGTTCGTTTTAACAAATGGTTTTCACCGTTTAGCCGCAGACAGCGAACGTTCGTTCGTTAGCCTGTTCGTCAGTTTTTCTTTTTCTCGGATTTTCCGCGATTATTTTCGATCGCGATTTCTGATCCGATTTTCGTTCTAGTATAACTTTTCGCTCGTTTATTAGAATCAGGCGATTCAAGCGCCTAGAGTTTCGTCTCGAAACCCTCTTTCTGTTTAACCAACTTAAACAAGATTTTGTTACTGTAAACTTTGACTTTAGTCCAGATTAGTAAACGAAGCTTGTTTTCTTTCGCCGTTTGAGTTTTGTTGCTTCGTTTGATTTGATTCTTTTTGCAAACCGGAGTTCTTAAGTTGAACTTTCTGGTTAGATCTCTTATTTGAGTTACCTGTGCCCTTGCTTGATTGCTTATTTGTATGCTTGTTTGTTTGCGATAGAGTACCCGGAGTGCGAAGCGTGCTACTATGAGTCTCTAGGTTTCGCGGATCATCAGCAAGGCAAGTAACACTTTGATCATACTTCTTTACTACCCAGTTTTATTGCATTAGATCAATCCTCAAACAATTGCATGGTTAGGATCTGAATTAAATTGTGGGTTTGGGAAGTAGTTGAGGTAGTACCTATTCACCTGTTTATTATCAAACCTATGGGAGTTACTTCTACGTTGCTTATATTGCTATGCTATGCTCGTAGACGTGGATTGGGTTTTGAGAGTATTTCATGATAGATGTGAGTATTGTTAAATAATGGTTAACTTAAGTTGGCAACTTTAATACACATCTGGGTGGATTGAGGCACCTGGGAAATTCCAGTGATTGCCTGTATTTTTTGGAAATCCCGGGGTACCGTGTGATTCTCCTATGGACAGCCACCCAGGCTCAAAGGGATCCTAAGATTATTCATGCTAGAAACTTCCGTGTGCAGCCACATGCCATTATGGGCTCTAGTATAGTTGAGTAAGTTGTGGGAAACCTTTCCATGATGGGCTAGCAGATGTAGGGGATTGTAGGTGTACCGGCCTATCTATCGGTTAAGGGGACCTCTTCGGAAATACTGTGTCTCGGTCATCCGTTTCTCAAACATTATGTAGTGCGAGAAATCCAATGGAGGAGATCGAGTCTTGTGGGGAAAAGTGCACAAACCTCTGCAGAGTGTACAAACTAATCATGGTTAGCCGTGTCCCCGGTTATGGACATCTTGAGTATCTGGTTCTTGGATTATCATGTGGATCTCATCTCTCTTAATTATATAATTTGATTGGGTTAATGATTATTTTTAATTGGGATTGAGATGGGGTTTACCATTCTCAATGTTTAACAACCACCATGATAGTTAAATAAAATATATTCCTTTGTTGTAGGAAAAAAATTGGCTTTTCGTAAAACAGATCAACCATACAGCCTCCACCAGCCAAATATGCATGTAGTGATAGCATTATTCTGTTCATTACTCTTCTGTGTTACATTGCCAGCATATTTCCTGTGCTGACCCGTTTTCGGGCTTCAACGTTGAAAGAACATGCGGTGCCCCCATGTTTGGTTTTGGTAATTGATGACAATCTCTATGGACTAATGGTTGCCTTGAGTTATATTTGAAGGATTTGTCCATAGGCATTTCTTGAAGTCCATGTGTTGGTTTCAAGGAGTTTATGTGGTGACCAAGGTGTTATTAAGGAATTATCCAAAGATTGGTCATGTGAGAGTAGAGCTTATTGCAAGCATGTCTTGAAGAAGAAGATTGTGTGATCATTCATGTTTACCTTCAAGACATCATCCAAATGAAGAGAGTTGGAAAGAGTCAAGGTTGATCAAGACTAAGTCAAGAGTGAATCAAGTTGATCAACACACAAAGCGCACAAGATGTACCGAGAGGGATCAAGCGATCCCATGGTGTGGTAAGCATTGTCAATTACGCTTTGTGTACTAACCCATGATCTTCGTGAGAGTTCTTTGTGGGGTTAGGTTGCGGTGTGCAAGTTCAAGTGAAGCATCATGAAGAGATCAAATGCTTGAAGCTTGCCGTCCATTGTGGCGACAATGGACTTGTGAAGATGTTGCGGTGTGCAAGTTCAAGTGAAGCATCATGAAGAGATCAAATGCTTGAAGCTTGCCGTCCATTGTGGTGACAATGGACTTGTGAAGATGTGCGGAAGAGTGGCTCACCCATAGTGGAGTATGGGGGAGCAATCAACTAGTCTTCATCGAGCCAACACAACCAAGAAAGGTGGTCCAACTTGAGGGAGTCAAGATCGTCATCATCTAGCTCAAGTGGACCATGTGCAAGGCAAAGGTTTGCTCTTGATAGGTTTTCTATTTTACCGGTCTCATGATGGTAGTTGGGAGACCGGGTTATAGGATTGATTGCCGTACTATCAAGGGGGGCTCTCGATGAGTAGCTTGATCGTATCGTTCATAGAGAGCTCAAACCATTGCATCCTTGCATCATCTTTGTTGGTTCTTGTTTGGTTCTTCTCTTTGTGAGTTTTGGAGCTTATGGTCATCTTGATGACAAGCTCGAGTTCATCGAAAACGGAGTTCACTCGCATCTTCTATGATGTTTTCGATGTTGGAGGTTATGCCGGTTCTTCTCGGTTGGAGGTTTCACTCCTCTATTTGTTGGCATACCTCCCCTGCCTCTTCTTACTATAACAAGCTTGAGTTTGCTCAATTCAACAAGCTTGAGTTTGCTCAATTCGGAGCTCATATGCAGAAGTTATGGCAGATTTGGTTTCCTAGCGGTAGTACCGCGGGCCGGAGCGGTAGTACCGCTTGGGTGCTACAAGCGGTAGTACCGCTCTAGAGCGGTAGTACCGCTCCAGAGCGGTAGTACCGCTCCAGAGCGGTAGTACCGCTGGTGGCCCCAGCCGTAGTACCGCTACGGTCTCGTACTAGTACCGCCTCGATTGGAGGGGTCTTTTTCGTGTCGGGTTTTACGGTACTAGCCGCGGCAGTGGGGGCCGTAGTACCGCTCGTATGCGGTAGTACCGCCCTGCCACCGCGGTAGTACCGCTCTGGGCTCAGCGGCAGTACCGCGAGGGGGAGCGGTAGTACCGCTTATAGGGGCAAGCGGTAGTACCGCTCTGTGCGGGGCTGAAGTGGGGGTAACGGTTGGATTGTTCTCCCCACTATATAAGGAGGTCTTCTTCCCCAATGAACTTTATCCTTTGAGCTCGTGTTCTTCCCCCATTGTTGACCTTCTTCGAGCTTGCTAACTCTCAATCCCTCCATGGATTCTTGCTATTTTTTGAGGGAAAAGAGAGAGGAGATCTAGATCCACATTTCCACCAATCACTTTCTCCTCTTTGTGAGGGGAACCCCTTGGATCTAGATCTTGGAGTTCTTGGTGTTCTCCTTCTTGTTCTTCCTCTCATTTTCCTCCCTAGCATTAGTTGCTTCGGTGGGATTTGAGAGAGAAGGACTTGGGCACTCCGTGTGCCCTTGCCATTGCATTTGGTGCATCGGTTTGAGTTCTCCACGGTGATACGTGGAAGTTACAAGTTGAGAAGCTTATTACTCTTGGGTGCTTGGTGCCCTTGAGCTTGTTCCTCTTGGGTGCTTGGGCGCCCTAGACGGTTGGTGGTGTTTGGAGCTCAATCATTGTGGTGTAAAGCTCCGGGCAAGCGTCGGGGTCTCCAATTAGGTTGTGGAGATCGCCCCGAGCAATTTGACGGGTTCCGGTGACCGCCCCCAAGGGTTGCCAAAGTGTACGGGTTCGGTGACCGCCCCCAAGGGTTGCCATTTGTACGGGTTCGGTGACCGCCCTCAAGGGTCCCTTAGTGGAATCACGGCATCTTGCATTGTGCGAGGGCGTGAGGAGATTACGGTGGCCCTAGTGGCTTCTTGGGGAGCATTGTGCCTCCACACCGCTGCAAACGGAGATTAGCATCCGCAAGGGTGTGAACTTCGGGATACATCGGCGTCTCCGCGTGTCTCGGTTATCTCTTACCCGAACCCTTTACTTATGCACTTTACTTTGTGATAGCCATATTGTTTCTTGTCATATATCTTGCTATCACTTAGTTGTTTATCTTGCTTAGCATAAGTTGTTGGTGCACATAGGTGAGCCTAGTTGTTGTAGGTTTTGTGCTTGTCAAATTAACCGCTAGGTTTATTCCGCATTTGTTCAAGCCTAAACCGTAATTATTTTAAAGCGCCTATTCACCCCCCCTCTAGGCGACATCCACGATCTTTCAAACGTATCATGTTGCAGACTTTTCAGACGACGAGTAAGGAGCCTTAGGTCGTGGTCTTTCACTCAGTGATGCCGTTGGAGTCGATGGACTCACTTTGTCTTCCAAGCCTTCCGTTGTTATCGTATTAGATGGCCTTAAGCCATATTTATTGTAATAAGTTCTCTTTTGAGACATTCGATGTAATAAGTGTGTGATTGCTACTTTGTTATAAATCCTTCAAGTACTGTGCGTGTCAGCATTAATGATCCAGGGATGACACTGATGCACAAAGATCAGACTGTTTGAGGTCTGGTCGCTACAATTTGACGTTCCAGTAAAAAAGGTAAAATCGCGCACTACAGCCAAAGTTCCTGTCCTGCACCGCACAAACCAACAAGCATTGTAAACATCCTAAAGGCAAACCTTAGCACATTATTTTTATAATACAATGGAATTGTACAAGGGGATAATTATTTTTGTTGAAAAGTTTCTGTAATTAAGATTCACAATGTTTCCATGGGCATTTACAAAGTTCAAGGCTAGCTCCCACTTTAACAATGCTCGTCTTTCTCACTTTCACTTTCTTTTTCGAAAAAGTTTTAGGTTCCCCTCTTTATTTTTTTGTTTTTAATCTATATGAAAGCACTCAACAGAAATAAATGACTCTGTAAAACTTCCGGGTTGTCTCCCTGGCAGCGCTTTCTTTAAAGCCATTAAGCTAGGCATATAGTGCTCAAGTAATGGATCCACCCGGATCCCAAGGTATATCAAATCCAATTTTAATTACCAATGATTTGGCATTTAGTAATGAGCACAAAGCAACATATATCAAGCAATGACGAAGTCTAACTCTCTTCCTATGCATCGGCATGTCATAAAAGAACAATTCATGCACACATAGTAAAGGCCAATGCATAGTATAAACAGTTTCTTGCAATTTTTTTCATGTTGGAAACATAGAGAGGTGGAGATATAGTTCCTCTCTCATAATAAATGCAAGTAGGAGCAGCAAGAACATGCATATTATATTCATCAAAATCATCATGTGCAACGGTATAAGGCAACCCATCAATATAATCCTTAATAAGGGTAAACTTCTCCGATATAGTGTAGTTGGGAGAATTCAAAAAGATAATAGGACTATCATGCGTGGGTGCAATAGCAACAATTTCATCTTTAACATAAGGAACTATAGCAAGTTCATCTCCATAAGCATCATTCATATTAGCATCATGGCCACAAGCATAGCAAGCATCATCAAAAAGGGATATTTCAAGAGAATCAACGGGATCTTAACAGTCATCATAGCAATCATCCTTCGGTAAGCACGAAGAGAAATTAAACAATGTATGAGTTGAAGAGTTACTCTCATCAGAAGGTGGGCACGGGTAGATAATCCGCTCTTCCTCCTTTTGTTCTTCGCTCTCCTCCTCATCTTTTTCATCTAATGAGCTTACAATTTCATCAATTTGTTCTTCCATAGATTCCTGCAAAATATTAGTCTCTTCTTGGACAGCGGAGACTTTCTCAATAAATGCATCAATATCGGAATTGTATTCATAATTCTCATAGCAATATTTCAATATAGCAAAATTTTCAGGCCTATAAACATCATCATCAAAAGCTTCATATTTTTCAAACAAATATTCAATTTCATAAGCACCCTTAAAAGCAACAAATTCTTCTATTTGTTCCACATCATAGTAATCATATATACCATTAGCATAAGAAGCTAAGGTTTCATTATCATTAAATTTGCATGAAAAGGGAAGGTGTGGAGCCTTCATCCTAGAGCAACAAGTGTAATCATATCTCAAGCAAAGTTGCCGAGCATACCAATGCAACATATGAATTTGATCCCATAATATTTTCCCTTTTTGAGTCAAGCGATAATCCCTAAAGTATTCACGTTGATCCAATGTGTCTCCCATAACATAATTGAATGGGGTTTTCTCAGGATTATCAAAGTAGTACATAATATCTTTCACATAACCAACATCGAGGGTTTTAGGAGGTTCCCCATCTCCATGAGTAGCAAGTACACCTAATTTCTTTGGTATTTCGTGTTCCATATCCATAACTAAAGATAGAGAACAACTAAGAACAACAAATAAAAATTACTTACTGATAAAGTAAACAAGCACACACGAGAATATTCACCCCACGCTATTGCTCCCCGGCAACGGCGCCAGAAAAAGGTCTTGATAACCCACAAGTATAGGGGATCAATTGTAGCCTCTTTCGATAAGTAAGAGTGTCGAACCCAACGAGGAGCTAAAGGTAGAACAGATATTCCCTCAAGTTCTATTGACCACCGATACAACTCTACGCACGCTTAACGTTCGCTTTACCTAGAACAAGTATGAAACTAGAAGTATTTTGTAGGTGTTTTCGAATAGGTTTGCAAGATAATAAAGAGCACGTAAATAAAAGCTAGGGGCTGTTTAGATGAAGACACAATTAAGTTAGTTTTAGTAGAGAGGTTTTTGTCACGAGAAAGTTATTTGTCCCTATGCAATCGATAACTAGACCGGTAATCATTATTGCAATTTTATTTGAGGGAGAGGCATAAGCTAACATACTTTCTCTACTTGGATCATATGCACTTATGATTGGAACTCTAGCAAGCATCCGCAACTACTAAAGATCATTAAGGTAAAACCCAACCATAGCATTAAAGTATCAAGTCCCCTTTATCCCATACGCAAACAACCTACTTACTCGGGTCTGTGCTTCTGTCACTCACGCCACCCACCATAAGCAAATCATGAACATATTGCAAACCCTACAGCGGGAATCCCTCACGCTTGGGCGACACGGAGAGCACCATAGGACAGCACCAATAATAAAACATGCAACTCAAACCAATCTTGATCATCAAATAACCCATAGGACAAAATGGATCTACTCAAACATCATAGTATAGCCATACATCATTGGGAAATAATATATAGTGTTGAGCACCATGTTTAAGTAGAGAGTACAGCGGGTAAAAGAGGGGTTACACCGCTGCGTAGAGGGGGGAAGAGTTGGTGATGATGGCGGTGACGTTGTTGATGTAGATGGCGGTGATGATGATGGCCCCGGCGATGTTCCGGCGCCACCGAAAGAGAGGGGGAGAGGGCCCCCTTCTTCTTCTTCTTCTTCCTTGACCTCCTCCCTAGATGGGAGAAGGGTTTCCCCTCTGGTCCTTGGTCTCCATGGCATAGGAGGGGTGAGAGCCCCTCCGAGATTGGATCTGTCTCTCTGTCTCTCTCTGTTCTGCGTTCCGTTCTGCTGCCCTTTCACCGTTTCTTTTATATCCGGGGATCCGTAACTCCGATTGGGTTGAATCTTTCGCCCAGATTTTTCTCATAAAATTAGCTTTCTTGCGGCAAAAGAAGAGTGTCAACCGCCTTATGGGGTGCCCACGAGGGTCCAGGGCGCGCCTGCCCCCTTGCCTCGTGGCCCCCTCGGGCACCGTCTCGCGTTGATTTTACTTCCCAAAAATCATAAATATTCCAAAATAATTCTCCGTCCGTTTTTATCCCGTTTGGACTCAGTTTGATATTGGGTTTCTGCGAAACATAAAACATGCAAGAAACAGGAACTGGCACTGGGCACTGGATCAATATGTTAGTCCCAAAAATTATATAAAAAGTTGCCAAAAGTATATGAAAGTTGAATAATATTGGCATGGAACAATCAAAAATTATAGATACGACGGAGATGTATCAGGGGTGGGCGCGCCCCCACCCTCGTGGACGCCCCGGGACTCTCCTGGCCCAACTCTTTTACACCGGGGTCTTCTTTTGGTCCATAAAAAATATCAAAAATTGGCACATCAATTGGACTCCGTTTGATATTCCTTTTCTGTAAAACTCAAAAACAAGGAAAAAACAGAAACTGGCACTGGGCACTAGCTTAATAGATTAGTCCCAAAAATCATATAAAATAGCATATAAATGCATATAAAACATCCAAGGTTGATAATATAATAGCATGAATACTTCATAAATTATAGACACGTTGGAGACGTATCAGCCGTCCCTCTCTGCCTCGCCCTCCGCCAGCCACGGGCGACGTGGCTCACGGAGCACCTCCACCACCTCTGCATCAAGACGGCGCCTTGGCACCAAGGCAAGCGACTCCGCGGCGTGACCCACCGCGTCCGGCGCCCGCGCGTGAAGAAAGAAGTTGTCAAGAAGTTCCTCGACCGCAAGAGAATGCTCCGCCACTCCTCGCACCACCGCGCCAGGATCACTTGCTGCGGCAAGGCCCCGCACTGCTTGTCGTGGCGATGCGTGAGCACCAAGACCAAGCTCCACCTCCAAGGCGGGCCCCGGTAACCATGGCCGGCTGCCGCGCCTTCACCCCTGAGCTGCGTAGCGTCGCCTGGCCGGGCAAGTTCAAGCCAGATCTGCCTACTCGCTACGACGGCACCCCCGACCCCGTGGATTTCTTGCAGCTCTACGAACTGAGCATCGAAGCGACCAACAGCGATGAGAAAGTCATGGCGAACTGGTTTCCCATGGCTCTCAAGGATGTCGCCCGCTCCTGGCTCCTGAACCTGCCCCCAAGCTCGATCTCCTCCTGGGATGAGATGCGCAATCGTTTCGTTGCCGACTTCTAGGGCACTCGCGACTGCCCGCCGGCCGCGGGTGACCTGCGCCGCGTCAAGCAACAACCAGGAGAGACCCTCCAGAAGTACATCCAGCGCTTCAACAACGTCCGCCTCAAGATCCCCAAGGTGACGGACGAGGCCATCATCTCCGCATTCTCTGTTGGCGTCCGCGATGTCAAGATGAAGGAAGAGCTCGCTATCCATGAGGAGCTGTGCACGTCTCTGGAGTTGTTCAACCTGGCGACTGATGACCCACAAGTATAGGGGATCTATCGTAGTCCTTTCGATAAGTAAGAGTGTCAAACCCAACGAGGAGCAGAAGGAAATGATAAGCGGTTTTTAGCAAGGTATTCTGTGCAAGTACTGAAATAAGTGGTAACAGATAGTTTTGTGATAGGATAATTTGTAACGAGCAACAAGTAACAAAAGTAAATAAAGTGCAGCAAGGTGGCCCAATCCTTTTTGTGGCAAAGGACAAGCCTGGACAAACTCTTATATAGAGAAAAGCGCTCCCGAGGACACATGGGAATTATCGTCAAGCTAGTTTTCATCACGTTCATATGATTCGCGCTCGGTACTTTGATAATTTGATATGTGGGTGGACCGGTGCTTGGGTGCTGTTCTCACTTGAACAAGCATCCCACTTATGATTAACCTCTATTGCAAGCATCCGAAACTACAACAAAAGTATTAAGGTAAACCTAACCATAGCATGAAACATATGGATCCAAATCAGCCCCTTACGAAGCAACGCATAAACTAGGGTTTAAGCTTCTGTCACTCTAGCAACCCATCATCTACTTATTACTTCCCAATGCCTTCCTCTAGGCCCAAATAATGGTGAAGTGTTATGTAGTCGACGCTCACATAACACCACTAGAGGATAGACAACATACATCTCATCAAAATATCGAACGAATACCAAATTCACATGACTACTAATAGCAAGACTTCTCCCATGTCCTCAGGAACAAACGTAACTACTCAAAAAGCATATTCATGTTCATAATCAGAGGGGTATTAATATGCATATAGGATCTGAACATATGATCTTCCACCAAATAAACCAACTAGCATCAACTACAAGGAGTAATCAACACTACTAGCAACCTACTAGTACCAATCCCAGACTATGAGACAAGAATTGTATACAAGAGATGAACTAGGGTTTTAAGAGGAGATGGTGCTGGTGAAGATGTTGATGGAGATTGCCCTCTCCCGATGAGAGGAGAGTTGGTGATGACGATGGCGATGATTTCCCACTCCCGGAGGGAAGTGTCCCCGGCAGAACAGCTCTGCCGGAGCCCTAGATTGGTTCCGCCAAGGTTCCGCCTCGTGGCGGCGGAGTCTCGTCCCGAAAGGTTGCTTATGATTTTTCCCTTGATGAAAGACTTCATATAGCAGAAGATGGCCACCGGAGAGCCAACAGGGGGCCCACGAGGCAGGGGGCGCGCCCTGGGGGGTAGGGCGCGCCCCCCACCCTCGTGGCCAAGTGGGGCCCCCTCCGACGTACTTCTTCCGCTCAATATTTTTTATTATTTCCAAAAATAACTTTCATGGAGTTTCAGGACTTTTGGAGTGGTGTAAAATAGGTCTCTAATATTTGCTCCTTTTCCAGCCCAGAATTCCAGCTACCGGCATTCTCCCTCCTTATGTAAACCTTGTAAAATACGAGAAAATAGGCATAAGTATTATGACATAACGTGTAATAACAGCCCATAATGCAATAAATATCGATATAAAAGCATGATGCAAAATGGACATATAAACTCCCCCAAGCTTAGACCTCGCTTGTCCTCAAGCGGAAGTCGATAACGATAAATATGTCCACATGTTTAGAGGTAGAGGTGTCGATAAAATAAAATACGGACATGAGGGCATCATGATTATTCTCATAACAGCAACATATATGGATATTGTCATATGATTTCTTATGCTCAAGTAATAATCTATTCACAATGCCAAGTATGAATCAGAAACTTTATTGAGAACCAACAAACTATAATCTCAGTCATTGAAGCAATTGCAATTTATCATAACATCAGAAAGAGTCTATGTCAGAGCTTTCTAGCAAGTCCACATACTCAACTATCATTTAGTCTTTCATAATTGCTAACACTCACGCAATACTTGTGGTTACGGAGTTTTAATCGGACACAGAGAAAGATAGGGGCTTATAGTTTCGCCTCCCAACGTTTTACCTCAAGGGTAATGTCAACAATAATAATTCATGCTAACCCATATCCAATTAGATATATGTATCAGGATCTTTCCAACACCCTGTGCTTGCCAAAGGATAAAATGTAAAAAGGAAAGGTGAAGATCACCATGACTCTTGTATAAGGTAGAAGATAATAATAAAAGATAGGCCCTTCGTAGAGGGAAGCAGAGGTTGCCATGCGCTTTCAGGGTTGGATGCACAAAATCTTAATGTGAAAGAACGCCACTTTATATTGCCCCTTGTGATATGAACCTTTATTATGCAGTCCGTCGCTTTTATTTCTTCCACATCACAAGATCGTATAAAGCTTATTTCCTCCACACCAATCAATCATACATATTTAGAGAGCAATTTTTATTACTTGCACCGATGACAACTTACTTGAAGGATCTTACTCAATCCATAGGTAGGTATGGTGGACTCTCATGGCAAAACTGGTTTAAGGGTATTTGGAAGCACAAGTAGTATCTCTACTTGGTGCAAAGAATTTGGCTAGCATGAGGGGGAAAGGCAAGCTCAACATGTTGGATGATCCATGACAATATACTTTATCTCAGATATAAGAAAACATAACTCATTACGTTGTCTTCCTCGTCCAACATCAACTCTTTAGCATGTCATATTTTAATGAGTGCTCCCAATCATAAAAGATGTCCAAGATAGTATATTTATATGTGAAACCTCTCTTTCCTTATTACTTCCTATTAATTGCAACGATGACCAAAGCTATGCTTGTCAACTCTCAACAATTTTTAATCATCATACTCTTTCTATGTGAAGTCATTACTCTCGATAAGATCAATATGATCTCTTTGTTTCTTTTTATTCTTTTCTCTTTTCTTTTATTCACTCAAGATCATAGCAAGATAATCAAGCCCTTCACTTAACACTAATCTTTATTATATAGCCCACGGACTCGATTACATAAAGAGATCATAAAGCAAAACTCAAAACTAGATCATACCAAAACTTTATTCTACTATATCAAGATACTACTAATAGGATCGAACTAAGAAAAACGGTAAAGATAGGAGTGTGATGGTGATACGATAACGGGGCATCTCCCCCAAGCTTGGCAGTTGCCAAGGGGAGTGCCCATACCCATGTGATTATGTCTCCTTCTTTGGTGATGGTGTAATATTCTTGGCGATGATGCCCCTCAGCATACGATTCTCCTCCTCCAGCTTATTGACTTGCTGCTTGAGGTCCATTATTTCCTTACGAAGCTTTCCTGTAACAGCTAAAGCTCCTTGCACCCAAGAGTGTTGCATAGCTGTAGGAGAACAAGCGACACTCTTCTTCATATTTTCATAAGAAAGAAATCTAACATTGGAAGGGATAACCGAGTTTGGAATGCCTGAGCTCTGTAGTTCTCCCATCGCGAACCCAGCTCGGAAGCGATAAGTGACTTCTTGATCCTCCATGGCATCTATCCTCATTAAATCAGCCTCCATCTCTTCCTCCGTTGCTGGCCCAAAGTGGTCAGCATCGCTGTTTGTCCTTGGTTCCGATGCCGGATGAGACACCCGGCTCTCCCCAACTGACTCTTGAGAAGACATCTTGCTTTAATCTACAGCAGCAACAGCTCGAAACAAGAACATAGAATATTTGCGTGATACAGGAGTCAAAACCTTCGGGAGGTTATATAATGAATTTTTACCGACCAAAATACGTATCGTGCAAGAAAACGGAGTCCGGAAGGCACACGAGGTGCCCACGAGGTAGGGGGCACACCCAGTAGGGTAGGGCGCGCCCTCCACCCTCGTGGAGCCCTCGTGTCCTTCCCGGACTGCTTCTTATTTTTCTATTTTTCTAAATATTCCAAAACGGAGAAATATTGCCTTAAAAACTGTTTTGGAGTCGGTTTACTTACCGTACCACATACCTATTCTTTTTCGGAGTCTGAAACGTTCCGGAAAGTGTCCCTTATGTATAATGTTTGATTCTTTGACCGTTCACCACCTTCGGATTGGTGCCTTCGAAGTTGTTGATTTTTATGGCACCGGAACGATAGACCTCCTCGATAGCGTAGGGGCCTTCCCATTTAGAGAGAAGTTTTCCTGCAAGATATCTTAAACGAGAGTTGTATAGCAATACATAATCACCTACATTGAACTCACGCTTTTGTATCCTTTTGTCATGCCATCTTTTAACTTTTCCTTTAAACAACTTGGCATTTTCATAAGCTTGGGTTCTCCATTCATCAAGTGAGCTAATATCAAATAACCTCTTCTCACCGGCAAGTTTGAAATCATAGTTGAACTCTTTAATAGCCCAATAAGCCTTATGTTCTAGTTCGAGAGGTAAGTGACATGCTTTTCCATAAACCATTTTATACGGAGACATACCCATAGGATTTTTATATGCAGTTCTATAGGCCCATAATGCATCATCAAGTTTCTTGGACCAATTCTTTCTAGACCTATTGACAATCTTTTGCAAAATTAATTTGAGCTCTCTATTACTCAATTCTACTTGACCACTAGACCGTGGGTGATAAGGAGATGCAATTCTATGGTTAACATCATACTTAGCAAGCATTTTACAGAAAGCACCATGAATAAAATGTGAACCACCATCAGTCATTAAATATCTAGGGACTCCAAACCTCAGAAAAATAACTTCTTTAAGCATTTTAATAGAAGTGTTATGATCAGCACTACTAGTTGGAATAGCTTCTACCCACTTAGTAACGTAATCAACAGCAACTAAAATATGCGTGTAACCATTAGAGGCAGGAAAAGGTCCCATATAATCAAAGCCCCAAACATCAAATGGTTCAATAACGAGTGAATAGTTCATAGGCATTTCTTGACGTCTACTAATATTACCGATTCTTTGACATTCATCACAACATAAGACAAACTTACGGGCATCCTTGAAGAGAGTAGGCCAATAAAAACCGGATTGCAATACCTTATGTGCAGTTCTATCTCCAGCGTGGTGTCCTCCATAAGCTTCGGAGTGACACTTGCGTAGGATTTTTTCCTGTTCATGCTCAGGTACACAACCTCTAATAACACCATCTACTCCTTCTTTATAAAGATGTGGGTCATCCCAAAATTAATGTCTCAAATCATAGAAAAACTTTTTCTTTTGCTAGTATGTGAAACTAGGTGGTATAAATTTAGCAACGATGTAATTGGCATAATCAGCATACCATGGAGCAGTACGAGAAGCATTTATTACATTTAATTGCTCATCAGGAAAGCTATCATCAATAGGTAGTGGGTCATCAAGAATATTTTCTAACCTAGACATGTTGTCTGCAACGGGGTTCTCAGCTCCCTTTCTATCAACCATATGCGAATCAAATTCTTGTAGCAAGAGAACCCATCTAATGAGTCTAGGTTTAGCATCTTTCTTTTCCATAAGATATTTAATAGCAGCATGATCCGTGTGAATAGTTACTTTAGAATCAAGAATATAAGGTCTGAACTTATCACAGGCAAATACAACTGCTAAGAATTCTTTTTCGGTAGTAGCATAATTTCTCTGAGCATTGTCTAGAGTTTTACTAGCATATTGAATTAAATTTAATTTCTTATCAACTCTTTGCCCTAGAACAGCACCTACAGCATAATCACTAGCATCACACATAATTTCAAAGGGTAAATTCCAATCAGGTGGCTGAACAATAGGTGTAGAGATCAATGCTTTCTTAAGTATTTCAAATGCTTCTACACAATCATCATCAAAGACAAATGGTATATCTTTTTGTAATAAATTAGTCAGAGGCCGAGAAATTTTTGAGAAGTCCTTAATGAACCTCCTATAAAATCCGGCATGACCAAGTAAACTTATTATACCTTTGATGTCCTTGGGACATGGCATCTTTTCAATAGCATCAACCTTGGCTTTATCAACCTCAATACCTGTTTCAGAGACTTTATGCCCCAAGACAATACCTTCATTAACCATAAAGTGGTTTCCCAATTCAAGACAAGATTAGTTTCTTCACATCTCTGCAAAACTCGATCAAGGTTGCTCAAGCAATCATCAAAAGAGGATCCGTAGACGGAGAAATCGTCCATGAAGACCTCGCAAATCTTTTCACAAAAGTCAGAGAATATAGCCATCATGCATCTTTGAAAGGTAGCAGGTGCATTACATAAACCAAAAGGCATACGTCTATAAGCAAAAGTACCAAAAGGGCAAGTAAAAGTAGTCTTTGATTGATCATTGGCTGACACAGGTATTTGAGAGAAACCAGAATAACCATCTAGAAAGCAAAAATGTGTATGTTTGCATAATCTTTCTAGCATTTGATCGATAAAAGGTAAGGGGTAATGATCCTTTTTAGTAGCCTTATTTAATTTGCGGAAATCAATTACCATCCTATAACCTGTAATAATTCTTTACGGAATCAATTCATCTTTATCATTAGGAACGACGGTAATACCTCCCTTCTTAGGGACACAATGGACAGGACTTACCCACTGACTATCAGCAACGGGATAAATTATACCTGCCTCAAGGAGCTTTAGTATTTACTTTCTTACCACTTGTTTCATCTTAGGATTCAGCCTTCGTTGATGATCATGAACTGGTTTGGCATCTTCTTCCAAATTTATTTTATGTTGACATAGTGTGGGACTAATGCCCTTAAGATCATCAAGAGTATATCCAATAGCAGCTCGGTGCTTCTTCAGAGTTTTCAATAATCTCTCTTCTTCATGCTCTGAAAGGTTAGCACTAATAATAACAGGATATATCTTTTTCTCATCAAGATAAGCATATTTAAGAGTATCAGGCAACGGTTTAAGCTCAAACACGGGATCACCCTTGGGTGGAGGAGGATCCCCTAGGATTTCAACAGGCAAATTGTGTTTCGGGATAGGTTCCTGTTTAAAGAATACTTCATCTATTTCCCTTCTTTCATTCATGAACATATCATTTTCATGGTCTAGCAAATATTGTTCTAAAGGATCACTAGGAGGTACGACAATAGAAGCAAGACCAATAATTTCATCCTTACTAGGTAATTCTTCTTCACGGTGTTGTCTACTGAATTTAGAGAAATTAAACTCATGAGACATATCACCCAAACCAATAGTAACAACATTCTTTTCGCAGTCTATCCTAGCATTGACTGTGTTCAAGAAGGGTCTACCAAATATTATGGGACAAAAGCTATCTTGTGGGGAGCCAAGAACAAGAAAATCAGTAGGATATTTAGTTTTCCCACACAAGACTTCAACATCTCTTACAATTCCCATTGGTGAAATAGTATCTCTATTAGCAAGTTTAATTGTGACATCAATATCTTCTATCTCAACAGGTGCAATATCATGCATAATTTCTTTGTATAAGTCGTAAGGTATTGCACTAACACTAGCACCCATATCACACAAGCCATGATAACAATGATCTCCTATTTTAACAGAAATAACATGCATGCCTACCACAGGTCTATGTTTATCTTTAGCACAAGGTTTGGCAATTCTAGCAGTTTCACCGCAGAAATAAATAACATGCCCATCAATATTATCAGCCAAGAGATCTTTAACAATAGCAATATTAGGTTCAACTTTAACTTGCTCAGGAGGTGTATAAGTTCTAATATTGCTTTTACGAACCACAGTTGAAGCTTTAGCATGATCTTTTATTCTAACAGGGAAAGGTGGTTTCTCAACATAAGAAGTAGGAACAACAGGATCATTATAAGTGATAGTCTTTTCTTCAACTTTAATAGGTGCAGCTACTTTTACTTCTATGGGAGGATGATATTTAAACCACTTCTCCTTGGGGAGATCAACATAAGTAGCAAAAGATTCACAGAAAGAAGCTACTATCTCAGAGTCAAGTCCATATTTAGTGCTAAATTTACGGAAAACATCGGTATCCATAAAAGATTTAACACAATCAAACTTAGGTGTCATACCTGACTCCTTACCTTCGTCGAGATCCCAATCTTCAGAGTTGCGTTTAATTCTATCCAATAAACTCCATTTGAATTCAATAGTCTTCATCATAAAAGAGCCAGCACAAGAAGTATCGAGCATGGTGCGATTGTTATCAGAAAGCCGAGCATAATAACTTTGAATAATTATTTCTCTTGAGAGCTCATGATTGGGGCATGAATATAACATTGATTTAAGCCTCCCCCAAGCTTGAGCGATGCTTTCTCCTTCGCGAGGCCAAAAATTATATATATAATTGCGATCACGATGAACAAGATGCATAGGATAAAACTTCTGATGAAATTCCAATTTCAATCGTTTGTAGTTCCATGACCCCGTATCATCACATAGCCTATACCATGTCGATGCATCTCCCTTCAAAGATAAAGGGAAGACCTTCTTCTTAACAACATCATCGGGTATACCTGCAAGCTTAAATAATCCACAAACTTCATCCACATAGATTAGGTGCTCATCAGGATGCTTTGTTCCATCTCCTGCAAAAGGATTAGCTAGCAGTTTTTCTAACATACCCGAAGGAACTTCAAAGGGAACATTTTCATTTTCAGTAGGTTCAGTAGGTTGAGGAGCAACTCTTTGCTCTACTGGTCGGGGTGAAGATACCCCGAACAAGCCCTCAGAGGATTACTTTCCATAGTCACAAGTGACAGTAAATTTCAGCACACTATATAAATTTTTCCTTACCAAATTCCACCTACCAAAGGCACTTCACTCCCCGGCAACGGCGCCAGAAAAGAGTCTTGATGACCCACAAGTATAGGGGATTTATCGTAGTCCTTTCGATAAGTAAGAGTGTCGAACCCAACGAGGAGCAGAAGGAAATGATAAGCGGTTTTCAGCAAGGTATTCTCTGCAAGTACTGAAATAAGTGGTAACAGATAGTTTTGTGATAGGATAATTTGTAACGAGCAACAAGTAACAAAAGTAAATAAAGTGCAGCAAGGTGGCCCAATCCTTTTTGTAGCAAAGGACAAGCCTGGACAAACTCTTATATAGAGAAAAGCGCTCCCGAGGACACATGGGAATTATCGTCAAGCTAGTTTTCATCACGTTCATATGATTCGCGTTCGGTACTTTGATAATTTGATATGTGGGTGGACCGGTGCTTGGGTGCTGTTCTTACTTGAACAAGCATCCCACTTATGATTAACCTCTATTGCAAGCATCCGCAACTACAACAAAAGTATTAAGGTAAACCTAACCATAGCATGAAACATATGGATCCAAATCAGCCCCTTACGAAGCAACGCATAAACTAGGGTTTAAGCTTCTGTCACTCTAGCAACCCATCATCTACTTATTACTTCCCAATGCCTCCTCTAGGCCCAAATAATGGTGAAGTGTTATGTAGTCGACGTTCACATAACACCACTAGAGGATAGACAACATACATCTCATCAAAATATCGAACGAATACCAAATTCACATGACTACTAATAGCAAGACTTCTCCCATGTCCTCAGGAACAAACGTAACTACTCACAAAGCATATTCATGTTCATAATCAGAGGGGTATTAATATGCATATAGGATCTGAACATATGATCTTCCACCAAATAAACCAACTAGCATCAACTACAAGGAGTAATGAACACTACTAGCAACCTACTAGTACCAATCCCAGACTATGAGACAAGAATTGGATACAAGAGATGAACTAGGGTTTTGAGAGGAGATGGTGCTGGTGAAGATGTTGATGGAGATTGCCCTCACCTGATGAGAGGAGCATTGGTGATGATGATGGCGATGATTTCCCCCTCCCGGAGGGAAGTGTCCCCGGCAGAACAGCTCGGCCGGAGCCCTAGATTGGTTCCGCCAAGGTTCCGCCTCGTGGCGGCGGAGTCTTGTCCCGAAAGGTTGCTTATGATTTTTCCCTTGACGAAAGACTTCATATAGCAGAAGATGGCCACCGGAGAGCCAACAGGGGGCCCACGAGGCAGGGGGGCACGCCCTAGGGGGTAGGGCGCGCCCCCACCCTCGTGGCCAGGTGGGGCCCCCTCTGACGTACTTCTTCCGCTCAATATTTTTTATTATTTCCAAAAATAACTTTTGTGGACTTTCAGGACTTTTGGAGTTGTGCAGAATAGGTCTCTAATATTTGCTCCTTTTCCAGCCCAGAATTCCAGCTACCGGCATTCTCCCTCCTTATGTAAACCTTGTAAAATAAGAGAAAATAGGCATAAGTATTGTGACATAACGTGTAATAACAGCCCATAATGCAGTAAATATCGATATAAAAGCATGATGCAAAATGGACGTATCAGCGACCAAGTGCGCAAGAGCTGAGGAGGGGCGCCTCTCCCTCCTCGAGCTCCCGGCTGCAGACCCAGAGGAGAAGAAAGCCAAGGCCAAGGACGTGAAGCGCAAGGGACCAGTCGTGCTCGTGGCGGAACCGGACACCAAGCGCGGCAGAGACCAGCCCGAGTCATCCAAGAGCAGCTGACCGTTATGCGCCATCCATAACCTGAATACCCAGAACACCAGTGACTGTCAAGAGCTCAGAGCCATTCGAGAAGGGCGATTCCGACGACGCCCCGAGCGCAGTGACCGGAGCTACGGCCGAGGAGGAGGACATGGTGGCAGACGCTGGGACGACCGTGGCCCGCGCCAGGAGTGGCGCGACCGGCCTCGTGAGGACCGCTGGCAGGATCAGCCTGGCGAGGGCGCCTCGAGGGACCAGCCTCGTGAGGACTGTCCTCAGGGCAACGCTGGCCTTCCTCCGTTGCCGCCACCACCAAGAAGGAATGACGACCACCATCAAGACGAGGGGGCTGGGGGCTTCCAGGAGCCACGTGCTATCGCCTGCATCTTGGGTGGAGCTCAAGCCCCAGCCTCGCATCGTATCTTCAAACAGTTTGCTCGTGAAGTGAATGCAGTCCTCCCCAAGCTCGAGGCCACACGCCCGCTCAGATGGTCCTAGTGCCCCATCATGTTCAATTCGGCAGATCAGCTCAAGTGCGGAGCTACCGCTGGCGCCCTCCCGATGCTTTGTTCACCAGTCATCAGCAACGTGCAAGTTACCAAGACCCTCATCGACGGTGGCGCAGGGCTCAACGTCCTGTCCGTCGACACGTTTGACAACCTCCAAGTGCCATATGACCAGCTTCAGCCTACCAAGCCTTTCTCAGGAGTGACCGACGGTTCCACCACACCGATAGGGCAGGTCCGCCTCCCTGTCACCTTCGGAGAACGCAAAAACTACCGCACCGAGCTCATCGACTTCGATGTCGCGCACATCCGTCTGCCGTACAATGCCATCCTCGGGTACCCAGCCCTGGCCAAGTTCATTGCGGTGACCCATCACGGCTACAATGTCCTCAAGATGCCGGGAAGCGGGGGAATCATCACAGTCCCATGCAAAGAAAGAGATGCGGTGTGCTCCCTCGAGCGTGCCTTCCAAGCTGCAGCAATCAACTACCTCGACAGCAAGGGTGAGCGCCCTCCTGAGGCCAACCCCAAGAAGAAGAAGCAGCTGCACCACGCGGGGTCTCAGGCGAGTGGTGCCTCGTCAGGATCGGCGCCCTCACCTGGGGCGCCTCCCTCCATCACATAGGAAAGCGCGCCCAGCACCCCTCTCGGGCAGGGCTCGGGGGCTCTCTTCTGGAGGGCCTCAGACTTTGCCAACATCACGAGGGAGGCGCTCGGCACCACTTGGAGGCGTGCTTCACGGCACGTTTCCCTCAGGAGGACACAGGGCAAGGAGCGCCCACCGTTCAGGAGTTCATCACCAAGACCACTTAGGAGCTACAAGGCGCAAGGGCCATGCGCGGCGGCCGCCGCTCACCAGGCGCAGCTCCCCATCCAGGCGAGGATGCCGGGCTGCGCATCTGCGTCAACGTCCCAGGGCTCAACAGGGCCGCCTCTCAGGAGCTTTTCTGGCCTTCGCGCGTGGGATGCTGCGAGGGCCCACCCCACAGCTACGTTCGCATGCCTTTTGGCCTGCCGAGCATGGTGACCGCCTATCAGTGCAATATGCAGAGCATCCTGGCGGCTCAGGAAGCCAGGCACCATGCCGTGCTGACGAAAATGGAGACAGTCCTCAAGGAACCACCTGAGCCCCCTGAGCCTCCCGAGGCTCAGGGCCCCGGTGGCTCGTGAGGAGCAATCCCTTCGCCGCGTACCTTCAGCTGCCCCAACTCTCCTTCATCAACAGAACCAGGTGACATTTTCCAAGTTTATTTAGCTGGGAGCGCCCCCAGGGCTGCATCATTCCCAGGCCGCGTGGGTCCGTCCCTGTGGTATGTATCCCTTTTATGTCTTTAGCTTACCTTGTTGGGGGCGCCCCTCGGGCTGCATCATCCCCAAGCCGCTCGGGCCTAACCCAATGGCATGTATCTCCCATGCATTTACTTAAGCCAGTATGCTTTCCATGCTAAATCTACCTATGATTATTACCTGCTCAATCGCCACCCACTGTGGGAACCGCGCGCCGGCCGTTTTTCTTCAGGATCCTTTGCGTGGGTAGGATAAGCACGGCGTCTGTGCTCGGGCCCATCCCTGCAGCGTCGATAAATCCAGTGGCTGAGCTCTGTCTGGCGGGCCGGCCGCGTTCACGTCACCTCCTGGGGCCATTGGTGCTTGACCCTCTCACGCGATAACCTCAGGAGATTCGTTCGGCACAGGTTGTCTGACCACCTTGCAGGACCAGCACAGCGAACAAGAACCAAGACCAGGCGCAACCCGCCTTGAGGTAGGGCCTCGTGAGTCCCGCGCTGGCTCACGAGTGCCCAGATACACCTCGTCTAGCCCTGCGGTGCAAGCCACGTGTCAGGGCGGGGCTGTACACGCCCCGGGGGCTCTCCGTAGAGGGAGCCCCCCTCCCACGCACAAGTGGAAGCACCATGCTCCGCGCTGGCCGTCGACACTGCCGAGGAGCGGCTATGCCCATGCACAAGCGGAAGCACTATGCTCCACGCTGGTGATAAACAACTGAGGGCGGCCGCACGGCCGTACCAACCTCAGGGAGCCCCAGAGCTCAGTGTCCGGCCTCACCGCAACGCCTCCCCTTGGGAGAGCCGTGCGAGGGGGCTGGGCACGGGGGCTGCGCTCGGGTCACACCCAAGCGTACGCCACCCAACCAGGTCTCCCCGACCTGGTCATCGCGCGCCCCTCCCGAGGCGGGCCTCGGCGAGGGCAAAGGTATGGTGATTGTTTGCATGTCAAGGGGGACTCCTGAGCATCACAACTCAGGAGCCTAACTGGTCACGTAGCCCCTCACTCCTTGGTCCGTCCTGGTCTCCGGTCGGCCCAACGGCGGTTGAGGTATGCGCGGGGCCGGGCCCTGCCGACGTAGAACATTAACCTATCCTCGCGTATTCTCCCTATAAGTTGTTCGCGCTTCAAGGGGGACTCCTGAGCATCGCAACTCAGGAGCCTAACTGGTCACGTAGCCCCTCACTCCTTGGTTTGTCCTGGTCTCCGGTCGGCCCAACGGTGGTTGAGGTATGCGCGGGGCCAGGCTCTGCCGACGCAAAACACGAAGCAAATAGGAAGAAAAATCGCAAAATCTCGAAGCAAATATTACAAGACATATTGTTCTCACAATATCAAACGAAAGTTTAACGCCTCCACGAGGCCTGATGCATGCTGCAAGAATGAAACAGGAAAGCAGCCGCAGGTCACCCCTGGACACCGCCATCACCCACAAGAGGTGCTCCTTCCTTGGTAGCATCGCCTTCACCTGCACCGTCGGCCAAAGGCGCGAGAGCGAAGCCGCAGAACTTCTTCAGCGGGGTCTCCACCTGGCCCTTCACGGCGGCGGCAGCAGCCGCACAACGCTCCTCATCTACAGGCTCCAGCAGCTCGTCAAGGCGGGCGGAGGGATTGCGAAGGTAAAGGTGGCTGAAGACCCGCGTAAGCGCGGCCGAGGAAAGGACGCGTGCCTCATCCTCTGCCATGGGGCCGATGCCGGCCACGACCTCCTCAAGCGCGTCGACCAAGTAGGGAAGAAGCTTGGCAGGGCCGTCCTCATCGGTTGAAAGTGGCCTCTCCAAGCCCTTCTCGTAGAGCGCCTTCAACGCCACGCGAGACCTCTTCTTGAGAAGCGCGAAGGCCTCGCGGTCTTCGGCCAGGACCTTTGCCTGGACGTCAAGGTCGACCTCCTTCGCCTTCACCTTTCGCTCCAGCTCCTCCAGCCGGTCGCGCTCCGCGGCCTGCGCCTTCGCAAACTCCCCCAGCTCGGCGTCGCGGTCCCTAGCGGTGTCCTCCCGGGCCCTCATCTCCTCCTCCTTCGCCTGGCGGCCACGGGTTTCTTCGGCGTGCTGGTCACGCAGACTCTTCAGCTTGTCCTCCAGCACCCGGCAGCAGTCGCGAGCTGCCTTGGCGTCCTTCAGCGCCGCCTCACAATCGGCCGCAACTTGTGCGGTGGCCCGCTTCTCCTCCTCGGAGGCCGTCGCGGCCTGGTTCAGTGTCGCTCGAACTGCCGAGTCGGAGTGAAGCCAGCCAGAGGCCAGCTCCAGGCGCCCGGCTACCAGGCGCGGGTCCGCACCCAGGAGGTCTTCCCGCAGCTGGGCCATCTCCGAAAGGACACGCTCCAAGATGGTGGAGGAAGCAGAAGAATTTGGGGCCAGAGGCGCTGCAGGAGGAGGAGGCGACGTCGTTACCAGAGCCTGGGAGATCAAGGGCTCCAGAGCCTTGGGACCTCATCAGCCGAGCCGGGCATCGGCACTTCCAGAGCCAGCGGGGCCACGGGGGCTGACTCCTCCCGTCGATGCTCCTCTTGGCCTCGCAAGGGCGACCGGGCAGGGGAGGTGCTAGCGCTGTCGCCTCCTTTCTCCGCAGAAGGGGGCATGACTGCTGCATCCTCCTTCCTTTTCTTCGCTGAAGACATCGGCCTGATCAACCAAGGATGAACGTCAGAAAAATAGCAACTACAAGCAGGAACAAGACGAAGCTCGAAGCACTTACTAATCCACCACGACATAGTCCACCTTCCGCTTGGGGAGCCTGAAACCTGAAAGCTTCGAAGCCTAAGGAGAGGGCACACGGGCTTTGGGAGCAGAAGATGGCGCAGCGGAGGGGCCGGAGGTGGCTCCAGGCGGTGTCAAGGCAGAGGCAGCATCTCGAGAGACCAGCGACGATCTGCCCCTTGTCCAGATGAGGGGCAGCTCCCTCTCCTCCTGGCGGGCGTCGATCTCGGCGTCGTCTGGCAGGGCGCGGAGGATGTCGGCCTTGCTCAAGGGAGAAGTCTCCCCCATTTCCTCGGGGTCGCCTCCGAGTCCACCTCCTCTTCTTCCTCCCCACGGGACTCGTCAGAGGACAGCTCCACCGGCTTCGGCGCCACAGGGCCTCTAGAGGGCATGGGCGGCACCAGCCCGCGCGCGTCAATGGTCGGCCTGGAGACCACGATTGGCTCCCAGTCCTTGCGGTGGAACAAAGGAACGAAGGCGCTCAGCGGGTACTCCTGGTTGTCCCCAACCAAGAGGCGCAGGACAGTAGTCGGCTCATCGTCAGGAAGGGCCTCCAGCCTCAGGCGAACCTTGTCTTCTTCATCTCCAAGCCTCCACAAAGGGCGCGCACGCGCCTGAAGTGGAGCAACGCGCAACATCAAGAATTCCCTCAGGAGCATGGCCCCCGTCAGTTTGGCCGCCTTCGCGTTGCCCGGCTTCAAGTCGGTTTTCATCTGCTCCAACACCGACGACGCCCGCTCGTCAGTGAGCTCTGCACGGGACCACTCCTTGTCAGACTGGGGAGCCTCCGTCGGCAGTGCCAAGCGCGGGTGGACGCACTTGGCGCCCATCATGACCCATTTGGCCTGGAGGTTGTCGACCTTCTTCCCGGTGTTCGAGATCGAGTTGGCCTTGCCGGATGCGATGAAATTGGCGCACCCAGAGACGTGGCCCTCGCTGACGCGAAGGAAGAAGAAGTGGCGCAGAAGAGCCACGGACGGCATCACACCCAGATACGCCTCGCAATAGTAGGCAAAGATGGACAGGAGGAGGATGGAGTTGGGATGAAGATGCAGCACGTACAGCCCGTAGTGGTCGAGGACCTCATAGAAGAAGTCAGAGAAGGGGGGAACCAACCCGGCGGGCATGCTGCTCGTGAAGAAGGGGAAGAAGGTGCTTCCCTCAGGCTCCGGAACGTCGGAGGCAAGCCGGAGCATCGTCTTCCCCCTCTCGTTGCTCTCCCCCGCCGTCAGCAAGCGCGTGGCGGCTAGGCTCTTCTCCGTGACGTTGGGTGCATCAAGAGCTGGCTCGTACCAAGCCGGCGCCGAGGAGGACTTGACCTTGCGCGGCGCCATTGGTCGCAGATGCGGAGCAAGGTTGGAGCAGATCTGGAGGTTTCGGCAGCAAGGAGCGAGAAAGGGGATCTGGAGTAAGGCGAAGGGGAACAGTGAAGGCAAGCATTGTCCGCACCAGCCTTTTGTCAAGACGGGCAGTTGCCAAGGCAGCGTGGGGAAGCGGAGACGCCCACGTCCAATCAACCGCCATGCGTCGACCGAGGCCGCAGGCTTTGGGGGCCCACGGCGCTCCGCACTTGACCTTTGGCTTCGCCTCGAAGCCAAGCCCGAGCGCGCCTTGGGCCTGGGGGCTACTGTCGTCGTTCTGGGAACGGGGGTCCCCAGACTTGCTTACCTGCGGCCCACGGCGTGGCTGTGCAAGCAGGCCTGTACGGCCCATCTTCATCAACAAGGCATTCAAGACCCTCGGGAGGGGCCAAGCCTCGCGAGGCGGACGACACAAGACCTCCTCAGGAGTGGCCTCGCCAGGCAGGCTCACGAGGGGTGGAGAGATCAAGGCAAGGCAAACCTCGCGAGATCCTCGTGACGTGAGCCATGACGATCGAGACCAGGCGGGCGCCAGCACGCGCAACGTCCATGTTTCCTCTTTGGTGCTAAGGAGGAAAGCGCATGCGCGGAGTACCGAGGCATCAAGAAAAGGTTTCCATATCGGTGCAACGAGACCAAGACCAGCGGGATGGCAAGATGGAGGTCACCATGGAGCCCAAGGCGGCGTCACCACCAGAGCCTTTTGCAGGCGAAGACCGCTTTTGTCAGGATAAGCTGTACTAGCTGTCCCCTTTCAAATTGGCCGTTGTTGGCTCCCTTCCCGCTCAATATTTGGGGAGAGGACCAGGTCCTCTATAAATAGGGCTAGCCACCACAGTAGGAGGGACATAACTTGTATGGAACTGATACAGAGGCATCTCGCCTAATCCTTAGCCACACACCGAGCACAAGAACACCTCAACCTCAGGAGGCTGTTCTCCCCCCTGTACTGTTCATCATCAGCCCAAGAGGCAATCCACCACCACCACCACACTAGAGTAGGGTATTACACCACAACGGTGGCCCGAACCACTATAAATCTTGTGTCCCTTGTGTTGTGAGTTCGTCGAGTCCGTTCTTGAGATCTTAGCTAGTTAGGACGCGGATCGGTAGGGAGGAAACCTTCGTGCGCACCCTAGTGTTCGAACCTTAAGGGTTTTGCCGGAACCCGTGATCCGACAGGTGTATCAGACATGGGATTTGGAAAGTTGCTGGTAATGATAAAGAATATGCTTCCAAAGGACAACGAATTGCCCGAGAGTTCATACGAAGCAAAGAAGGTTGTCTGCCCTCTAGGGTTAGAGGTGCAGAAGATACATGCATGCCCTAATGACTGCATCCTCTACCGCGGTGAGTACGAGGATTTGAATGCGTGCCCGATATGCAGTGCATTGCGCTATAAGATCAGCTGCGATGACCCTGGTGATGTCGAGGGCGAGCGCCCCAGGAAAAAGATTCCTGCCAAGGTGATGTGGTATGCTCCTATAACACGGTTGAAACGTTTCTTCCAAAAAAAGAGCATGCCAAGGCGATGCGATGGCACAGAGAAGACCGTAAGAAATACGGAAAGTTGAGAGGGCCTGCTGACAGGTCGCAGTGGAGAAAAATCGAGAGAAAGTACAGGGAGGAGTTTGCAGGTGACGCAAGGAACGTATGGTTTGGTCTAAGCGCAGATGGCATTAATCCTTTTGGGGAGCAGAGCGGCAACCATAGCACATGTCCTGTGACTCTATGTATGTATAACCTTCCTCCTTGGTTGTGCATGAAGCGGAAGTTCATTATGATGCCAGTGCTCATCCAAGGCCCTAAGCAACCCGGCAACGAAATTGATGTGTACCTAAGGCCATTAGTTGAAGAACTCTTACAGTTGTGGAATGGAACAGGTGTACGTGCGTGGGATGAGCACGGACAGGAAGAATTTGACCTAAAGGCGTTGTTGTTCGTGACCATCAATGATTGTCCTGCTCTCAATAACCTTTCAGGACAGACAAACAAGGGATACCGCGCATGCATGCACTGTTTGGATGATACCGACAGTATATATTTGGATAATTGTAGGAAGAATGTGTACCTGGGACATCGTCGATTTCTTCCGAGCAGGCATCCTGTAAGAAAGAAAGGCAAGCATTTCAATGGTGAGGCGGATCACCGGACGAAGCCTCGCCACCGTACTGGTGCTGATGTACATGATATGGTCAAGGATTTGAAGGTAGTCTTTTGGAAAGGGTCCTGGCGGACAACCTGTTCCGAATGACGCTGACGGACGCGCATCCATGTGGAAGAAGAAATCTATATTTTGGGACCTGCCCTATTGGAAAGACCTAGAGGTCCGCTCCGCAATCGACGCGATGCACGTGACGAAGAATCTTTGTGTGACCCTGCTTGGCTTCTTGGGCGTGTATGGGAAGACAAAAGATACACCGGAGGTACGGGAGGACCAGCAACGTATGCACGGAAAAGACGACATACATCAGGGTCATGCCAGCTACACTTTTACCAAAGAAGAGAAGGAAATCTTCTTTGAATGCCTGCTCGGTATTAAGGTACTGTCTGGCTTCTCGTCGAATATAAAGGGAATAATAAATATGGCAGAGAAAAAGTTCCAGAACCTAAAGTCTCATGACTGCCACGTGATTATGACGCAACTGCTTCCGGTTGCATTGAGGGGGCTTCTACCGAAAAACGTTCTATTAGCCATTGTGAAGCTATGTGCATTCCTCAATGCAATCTCTCAGAAGGTAATCGATCCAGAAATCATACCAATGTTAGAGAATGATTTGGTGCAATGTCTTGTCAGTTTCGAGTTAGTGTTCCCACCATCCTTTTTCAACATCATGATGCACGTCCTAGTTCACCTATGCGAAGAGATTAATGTTTTGGGTCCTGTATTTCTACACAATATGTTCCCATTTGAGAGTCATGGGAGTCTTAAAGAAATATGTTCATAACCGTGCTAGGCCAGAAGGAAGCATCTCCAAGGGCCATGAAAATGAGGAGGTCATTGAGTTTTGTATTGACTTTATTCCTGACCTTAAGCCGATTGGTGTTCCTGAATCGCGGCATAAGGGCAGACTGGATGGAAAAGGCACGCTAGGAGGGGATCAAATAATATGTATGGAAGGACATTCTCTCACTCAAGCACACTACACAGTTCTACAGAATTCCGCCTTGGTGGCTCCGTATATGGACGAACACAAGAATTTTCTCCGCTCCAAACACCCGGAGCGGTCTGATGACTAGATTACACGTGAACAAACGGGGACTTTCGTCGGCTGGTTGCAGACACGTGCCATGCATGACGCCACTATTGAAGATGACCTTTACTTGCTTTCCCAGTTACCATCTTCGAATATAATGACTTTCAAAGGGTACGAGATAAATGGGAATACATTTTACACGATCACCCAAGATAAGAAGAGCACCAACCAAAACAGGTGTGTCCGCTTTGATGCGGCAACCAAGACGGGAAAGGAAACATATTATGGTTTCATAGAGGACATATGGGAACTTGACTATGGACGTGGTTTGAAGGTCCCTTTGTTTCGGCGCAAATGGGTCAATATGACACGAGGCGGGGTAACGGAATACCCGCAGTACGGAATGACAATAGTGGATCTCAACAATCTTGTGTATGCAGACAAACCATTCGTCCTACCCAATGATGTGGCATAGGTTTTCTATGTGAAGGACATGTCTACCAAGCCGAGAAAAAGAAAAGATAAGGAAGCAAATGCATCATAGGATGAGCCAAAGCGCCACATAGTTCTTTTTGGGAAGAGAAACATCGTGGGAGTGGATGACAAGACAGACATGTCAGAAGATTATGATTTTTTTTGATGAAATTGGTCCATTCACAGAGAATATTGACCCGAGCATCCAGTTAAATGATGAAGATTTTCCATGGTTACGGCGCAAAGGGACACACGCGAAGAAAAAGTTTCACACCCAAAGATCTGGGATGTGATCGGCTTCACTATCATCACTTTCTTCTGTGTTTCACACCCAGGAGGGAATCTCTGTAATAGTTGGACGATGATTGATGTTTTTTTAGTTTCTTATAATTTTAGTTATAGAAATTTAGAATTTGTATATAAGATATCACAATCCAATAATTTAAAAAATGTTACATTTGCATATAGTATTTGTTTTCGACGATGCCTGGCCCGCATCCTCGCCGTCGACCCGTTCGCGACGACGTCCTACTTCAGAGGATCCATGCCCGGGACTGGGCTCCGCTGGACTGGCACTGGGAGGTGCTACCTTCAGGGGCGCGCCGCTTGGTGAGGAACCTGGCCCCGGGTCCCGTCGTCGACCCTGATCTCCTTTGGTGGCGTTCGCGTGGGCCACATTCGATGCAGAGGGAGCCGGCCCCGCCGAAGGTGGTGCGTCGCCGTGTCAGGGAGGAGGACGAGCACGTCCATCGCTACATGGCTGCTATGGACGTCAGGTTCTCCAATACCTGGCAGGTTTGGGCAGATGACCGGAGATATGATCCTGTGATGGTTCCTTCTCTTTGGGTGTCCACCGCCCGCGCCTCAGGAACCGTGAGTGGCCTAGATTCTTCTGTAGTATTCGATCTTTATTAGCTAGCTAGCTAGTGATGTATTCGATATATAATATTCGAGACGATGTATTTGAGATTATATATATTGTTAGAGACGATGTATTCGAGATAATATATTATTCGAGATGATGTATTCGAGATTATATATTATTCGAGATGATGCATATTATGTACTTTGATTTAGTTTTTCCTTATTGATTGCATCCATGCATTGTAATTTGAATACTAAATTGTTTTATATTTCTTCTAGATTAGTTAAATAAAAGCTATGGCGGACAATGCTGGCAGAGAGGGAGAAGAGGCCCTGTTCGAGATCATACGCAGCCCTCGCAGGCGAGATGATCAGAATGAAGAAGATGACGGCTCCCAATATCTGAACAATACCGGGGAGGGTGATGATATGATATTCGATCTCGACGACCGAATTGATGAAGTCATGAACTATGATTATGATGAAGCCGACAATATTGATCTTGAAATAATAGAGACCGGTGAGGTATATTTATATAAGCAGGCATCTGGTGATCATCACATGTTTTTTTGATTTGAAGATATATTAGCGAATTGATCTTTCTTCTTTCAGCCCTCCGGATCGAGCAAATCTGCTTCTACAGGCAGCATGACAAAGCGAGGCCCTGGCAAATAGTTGAAGGAGGGTGTAAAGTACAACATCGATGCCATCAAAGCTAATGGCGAACCAAGCACGCCTAAGAACATTGCGAACAAGTTCATTCGTCAGTGCGGAGTTCTTGTGAAAGACAAACTCCCGATCTCCATTCAAGAATGGAGAGAGCCAGCAAAGAAACGTCCAGATCTTACTTTTGTCGACGACAGAGCATAATCTCTGCTTTGGGAAAAACTAATGGAACATTTCACCCTACCAGATCATTTCACGGATGCAGATGTGCAGAAAGTCAAGGACGCTGCTCTTAGGAAGATGGCAATTGCATTCAACACCCACAAGAAAATTGTATGGAGAGACTACGTCAAAGGAGGAAAGAAGACTCCAGAATTCAAGGGAACACTGGAGAAGCAAAGAGAACACTGGCCCGATTTTGTGAAATTCAAGGAATCAGAATTATGTAAGGAACAGTCGAGAAAAAATAAGGCCAATGCCGCAAAAAGGATCAGTTCTATAGGCTGGGGCTAGGTGGCTATGCGGTGGCAATGCCTAAGTGGGATAAGTCTGAGCAAGAGATGCTGGATGCAGAGGTCACTCCAGTTACTAGGAGCTGGCCCCCCATGTGCAAGACTTGGTTCTATGCGCATGGGGGGCGTTGGACCCGAAGACAGACCTGGTTTCGAAGAAGGCAAGTGTAAAGGAGCTGAAGATAAGTTACTTCAAGCAATAGAAGATGCTCGAAAGGGGGTGTTCACGCCCAACAGAGAGAACGACGAGCTTACGCGCGCCCTGGGAAATCCTGAACACCCGGGAAGAACACGAGGCAAGGGCGTTGTTCCGTGGTATGAGGGATTTTCGGACTGAAACGCCGACTACATAAGCCATGCAAGAAGGAAGCTGGAGGAGGAGAAGAAGAGGAAGCTGGAGGAGGAGCAGAGGAAGCAGGAAGCAGAACGCCTTCAAGGCCTAGAATCAGCGCACGCGGACTTCACACTGAAATTCCAGCGGCAGCGGCAGCAGCAGCAGATCGACTCACTTAGCCAGGAAAGGGGGTCTCAGCAGCGGCAGCAGCTAGCGGATGATCCAGCATTGGATAGCACCGTCCCATCCATGCCAAGAAGCAACGTTGGTTCCGCCCCGGGCGACGCACTGCTAGATAGATACCCTGTGGATGACATCATGGAGAGCACTAACTATGAGCTACACTTCAAAATGAAGAACATATCCATGAAGGTGGCGGACGCCATTGCTCATACAAATTCCCCCGATGCAACCTTCCATTGCAACCCAATATTCGTGGCTAGAGCTTGACATTCCTGGAGGTGACGAGGAGCACACACTGGGAGAGGCCAAACATCGTATCATCCTATGGAGAAAGGATTGCATCATCTTTCGAAGGCCACCGACACCGCGTCAGCCGACTCCCTCTCGAAGTCCGCCACCGCGTCAGCAGACTCCCGCTCCTCCAAGTCCACCAATGCGTCAGGACACTCCTCCCCCTCCAAGTCCGGCACAACATCAGGCCACTCCTCATGCTTCAAGTCCGGCACAACGTCAGACCACTCCTCTTGCTTCAAGTCCGGCACAGCGTCAGACCACTCCTCCTGCTTCAAGTCCGGCACAGCGTCAGACCACTCCTCCTGCTTCAAGTCCGGCACAGCGTCAGGCCACTCATCCTACTCCAACTCAGCCACGTCAGCTGTCTCCACCGCCTCAGCAATCGGGGAAGAGAGCCGCTGCAGCTATGGTGTGTAGTGGTACGAGTCGAGGTAGTACAGGAGGTACAGGCGGAGGCAAGCGATATAAATATGGTCCAAGCCTTGCTCCTCTTCCTCAGAGGCCTTACGACATGACCAAGGAGCAAAACACAGCCATAGTGAAGGCCCAAGTGGATGCCCATTTTGGACCAAAACCGGCACCTCCGCCAAGGGAGAAAGTGCCTGAGGAAAAGATCGACCACTTTATTCGTATGGCTAGACCACCATCTCCCAAGCCTGTTGACTCAGACTATGAGCGCCAAATCAGGAAGGCATATCGAGCACGAGTACAGAAGGAGTCGAGCTCGAGCTCGAGCCAAGCAGCTGGCAAAAATGCAGGAAAACCGTTCCCCAGATGGGAGAACAGGCGGCACAATCGATCCCCCTGCTTGTTGTGCCAACACATGAGAGTACCGGCGCCCTATATATATGTGGGCAAACCGTTCCCCAGTTGGGCAATCTGGTAATAACCGAGAAGCATATAAGGCAGGCTGAAATTCTTGGTATCACTGTTGGACAACTCCTCGAGATCGAGTCCATGTCTCCGCTTAGAGAGGAGGAAATAAAACGGAAATATGTCCGCGGCCAACCTTTGGCCGAGCCCGAGGAGGTCAAGAACCTCCCAACGAGAATGTATGAATTGCATGATTGGTAGATGAAAATTACCAAGAGTTCCAATCGAGAGTCCCTCATGGTGAATGTCAAGGAAGAGCATTACTTCCATAAGCTAACTCTGTCCGTTGAGTATTCAGAACTATTCCAATTATTCAATCAAGATGCACTCGACAAATCTCTCGTCAGTTGCTATTGTCTGTAAGTGATTTCTTTCTGTAATTTAAGTCTTAAGCTAGCTTTAGTGCTCATTGATCGATCATTACCTGTAATTATCCTCACTATATTCTTTTTTGTGGTGTTTTGCAGGATGAAGATGTATGAAAGAAAAAAGCTGGACGCTATGGCATTGGGTTCATTGACCCAAATACCATTAATGAACACACATGGAAATTGTAATGGTATAAACAAGATGGAGAGAATAAAATGCTAGAGTTCTTGAAGCGCCTAAATACCAATGAAGATATACTACTTCCTTACAACTTCCTGTGAGTCACACTGTCTTGTACTACAAATTCTGTTTTTTCTTACTAGCTAGCTAGATGTTAATAATTAAGTGTATAGGGTTTAGGGTAGTTAATTAGTATTATGCACATGCCCGCTTAATTAAGTCATGCAAACGTGCGCGCATGCAGTTACCACTAGATCTTGTTAGTCATTAGAGTTGAAGAAGGAAAAGTTGAAGTACTGGACTCACTACTTAAAAAAGAAAGTGACTTCACCATCGTGAAGGGGATAGTCGACAGGTAATTTCAATCATTATTAACTATATCTCGGCCTATTTAGTTCGTCATTTCCTGATATCAACTATTTAATAACCCCTTTATTAATTTTCTTTGCCGACGGGCAGGGCTTGGGCAAAGTTCATCAAGGTGACTCCAGGCAAATGGCGACAAAAGCTGTTTTGGTATCGACCCAAGGTAAGTAATAATTAATTAGTACTAGCTAGCTACCATCTCTTTAATTCTTGTTTCAATACCATTAATTAATTATCATGCTTGACTAATTATTATCTGATTAAATTCTATTCTCGTAAAGGCCCTGAGGCAGGCGCCGGGGACTAAAGTGTGTGCATACTACGTTTGCGAGAACATTCGCATGATGGCGTCCGAAAGTAGCAAATCTGCTAGACAGCAATGGGTACGTTTGCCAGAACAGTATTCACAAATTTTACATGATTATCGATATCTAGTCACACAACTAATACACATGCATATTGATCTCCTTCTTAACAGTTTAAAGACGTGCGGGACCAGCTCCTACCAACAGAGCGCATACGAGCACTTCAAGAGGAAATAGCGGGATTTTGCTCGACCAGGTCATAGATCCAAAAGGAGAATACTATTACCCGTTACCGCCCCCATGAACCACTCCCAATTGTCATCATGCTCCGAAGGCACCAAGGTAACATGTAGGAGAAATTGTATATATACCTAATTGTATATATATATATGTACATGTGTATGTGTGAATAATGGTGGTTGTGAGACATTCGATGATATATATATATATGATTGGTTTTACGAGAAATTCTATTTTTATATATGCATAACGTGTACAATATGTAGTATCGTAAAATACCAGCAAACAAAAAAGAATTAAATGGAAAACACAAAATTACACTACAAAAAAATACACTTCCGTGATGATACGTGTTTGTCACAGTAGGTCACATTTTCTGTCATGCATGTACATCCATGACAAATTTATGACAGAATCAAGATAGTCATACCTGTGCTGTCGTAGAAGTGTTCCATGACATTACCAAAATTATCATCACGGAAGTGTCCACTTCCATGACGATAAATCGCGCGTCACAGAAGTGCTTTCGTCAAGGGTGACTGACACGTGGCATCCACCGTAACGGAACGCCGTTAAGCTATCGGGTCCAGTTTTGGATCCGATAACCCGTTAACAACCCCGACCAATGGGGATTGTCCACGTGTAAAATCATCATTGGCTGGAGGAAACACGTGTCGGCTCACCGTTGGGACAGATGTCATCCACTCATTGGACCCAAAGCGCCTATGATACGTCGACACGTGGCACGGCCCAACAGAGGCCCATATAGGTTAAAAAGGCCGGCCCAGTCAAAGGCCCGTAGTACTTACTCAGGTACTAGTGGGCCAGCCCAATAACGGCCTGCTTAATAAAGGCCCATTTACGGCCCGAAGCCAGATCTGGCCCGTTAATTGTTCGCCGAATATTTGGGCCCATTTACGGCCCGAAGCCAGATCTGGCCCGTTAATTGTTCGCCGAATATTTGGGCCCAATTACAGCCCAGTGACTTTCGGCCTGTTAGAGGCCCGATGTAGACATGGGCCCATTTCAGCCCGGTGTGACTTTCGGCCTGGGAATGGCCCGTGCTGCCCATGGGCCATATATGGTCCGACGGGACATCGGGCCCACTAACGGCCCGTGATAAAGGTGGCAACAGTTAAGCCCAACGTGACTTTGGGCCTGTTAAAGGCCTGTCGCATAATTCGGCCCGTTGATGTCTGTACTAAGCTTTCGGCCTCTTAAAGGCCCATGATATCAGTGGGCCAACTAAGGCCCGAGATATGTTTCGGCCTGGTAACTGCCCGTGATATAACTGGGCCCAAAAAGGCCCGGTCTACATTTCAGCCTGCTGAAGGCCCGTCGACGACTAGTGAAAATTGAGGCCCAATATGCATTTCGGCCTGCTAAAGGCCCATGGTTTCATCTGGGCCGTAACAGGCCAGTACAATATTCAGCCTGTTAATGGCCCAACGCTACCTGGGCCAAACTAAGCGCTGGGTCCACAAAAGGCCCAACTAAAATATAGGCCGGTGTAAGTTGTGGGCCTCGCGCAAAGTGTGAAGGCCCCAATCATTCGGGCCCAAGAAAGATGCAGGCCGGCCCAATTGTGGCCCGCTAAACACCAGGCCCGTTAGAGGCGAATGTTTCGGCCCGGTCGACTACATCTGATTTTTTTCAGATAGCGAATGATGGCAGTAACTAGTAGGAATTAAGAACAAACCTACTCTATACAATAAAGAAATTACGGCATAGTAACTAAGAATAAACCTACACTATACAATAAAGGATTTATGGTATATTACATCCACTGGGCATCGAAGTTCGCCACCAGTGATCATAAAGCGCAACGAAGAAGCAGATTACAAAAACTGGGCACCATTGCAGCGTAACAAAATAATACTGAACCGAGACCACTTCCAAGACAGTTCAAGAAAGGTTAGCCTTGCGCGGGAACTGCTGCGCAAGCTGCTGAGCAAGGCTGTGAGACCGGCCTAGCATGTCGGTCATAGCTTCCAGGTGTAGCTGTTTAGCGATGAGGTTCTCATTGGTGTTCTCCGCAATCTTTCTTAGAGATAGGACTTCAAGTCGAAGTTGAGTTGCAGAATGCCTTTCTGCTAGAACTTGGGACTGAAGAAGTCGAACTGATTCAGACAACGAATTCTGTGAGCTTGTCTGACTGCTAGTCTCAAGTAACTTGAACACTGCATCAAGACAAGACTTTGGGGTTGTCTCGCTATCTTCAAGATGTTTTGCCTTCTTTGCTGCAATATATGTTGGGTTTGTCTCACAGCCTTCAGCAGACTTGTGCATGCCATCAGGCATATCACCCTGAAACAAAGCAGAGAGATGACAGGTTTTGCACGTGTATAAACAAAGATGATAACTGTGCTGTCAATTCCATCCAATTTCAAATTAGAAAATAAAGAGTAAGTTCAAAATATCAATAGCATAATTTGGCATTGTTCATAATGCGGGGAGCTTCACCACACTACTGGATTACCATGTCAACATAACAAGCATAGATGAAGGGCAAAGAAAATCATTGTATCTATTTTGGTTAATGTGCATGGCATGTTGTTCATATCATCAGCCACATCAGTAAGATAAAACAGGAGATGACAAGGTGCAAACGTGGGCTGCTTCACCACACACTGGATTATAGATCCACAAAAACAAGCATACATATAGGGAGTATTGAGTAATGTGCATGGTATGAATAAGGAATTTGGTTTTACAAGTAAAACTTAGAACTTACGGTTCTTGCGAACATGCATTTTGGTAGAAACAGCAAACTAAACAGCAGTAAACGATAGGGAGTATGAGCAAATTAAACAGCAGTTGAGGATAAAGGCTTTAGAAGGACTGACTTACATTAACAGTTAACACCGGCTTTATAATGCCCTTCTCCATGTCAAGGGAAGGATAACTCAAGAATTTCAGCACAGAATCTTCTTCATAAGCATTGCCTGTACTCTACATTTTGTAGAGAGTAATTATAGATATGATAATACTGGAAGGGATAGAGGATAATGAAGATAAGATGCAGATTGATGCTACATAATCAACTACCAATCCCTGGAAGTACAAGCATTACAGGACAAAATGTACTGACAAGAGCAATGGGCTACACTTCTGCACTGGCATTGTCTGTGTATTCTACTTTTTGGTAAGATTAAATATAGATCTGATCTTTTTTAGTAAATGGTGGGCGAGGGAGATAAGATGCAGAATGCTACACAATGAACCAATCCCTCTTCCCATAATACAAGAGTGTTTTGAACACTGGTGTACTGTACAAAACGTTCTTATATTATGGGACGGAGGGAGTAGCTGTTAATGTAAGTACAGTGATAGACGACGTTCAGTCCTTACAAGAGGACTGCAGAGCTAAACCTCTTCAAAAGCATTGGGTTGATTCTAAATTTATGTAAGAGTCCATACGGATCTTATAATGTCCACCAAATGGACGATAACGAGGCTAACATGTGCAGTGATGCTACATAATCAAACAGCTATGAAAGTAAGTATGGTCATACAGGGCAAGAGGTACTCACAAGAGCAATGCAGTGTGCAGTATAGTTGCGAGATTCTGTGGTCCCTTGAGAACGAATGTTCTTCTGCTAACAGTTTTCGTACAAGTGAGACGTTAAGGCAAATGCAGAAATGTAGTTCAAATTGTGATGTGATATCATAGATAGTACCTTACGCTGCAGCCGAGACCAATGTGTAACAAGATTATTCCAGTCACCGTCGGATAAATGTAGCACCGGAGACTTTACAGAAATTTCGTTTAGAGGCTTGCCATCGAAGTGCGCTTGCCTCAGGTAGGAACGATACTTCATCAACGAGTGCTTGAAAAGCGCAACCAACCCTTGCTCGTCTTCACAATCCAGTTTGGTCCTCGCCTATTTAAAAGAATGAAATCTTGTGTCTTCTGTCAGCAGAAACATATGCAGTAATGACCATGAATAACATTAGTACATTACTTACGCGTAAGTTGCGGAGGAAGACTGGAAATTGTTCTGTGTCTGCGGTATAATCTTTCCATGAAGGAAAGATGCGCACAAAGTTCCTGACAACAATATAAGCTTTGTCTTCTAAACTGGGAAGAAATGGAACAGGGGTCCTATTTGCTGCAATTGGGGCTCTCTCTGGTTCGAAAAGGGATTTGGCAACTGGATTTGGTGTACTCTTTGCTGGAATGGGGGTTTTGCGTCGTAGAGCTGGTGCTATGTCAACTGGCATAATCATAATGTTTGCTGCAGTTGGGGTCTGCTGAGTTGGGGCATCAGAAATGACCAGTGTAGTAGGGCTAGAGTCTGCTAGAGTTGGGGTGTTTTGTGGGTCAGGTGATATTGCAACTACACCTAATGGGCTATTTGATTTATCAGGTGCCACTACCTTTTCCAAATACTTTGCTTGTGCTCCTCCACGATCAGCAATCGCCCTCTTCCTTTTGAACGTCTGATACACAAGAACAACATTTGAATGGATAAATATGGTATGATGACAGATGGAATATGTACTGAAAATGGATAGGCAGGCCGTATTCACATACACGATGTGTAAACTAAGCTAATGGCAGTTCAACAAAGTAGAAGCAATGCAAAGCATCAGTTGCAAGATATGTGCGACAAATATAACCTTGGAAAGTTAGAGCAAGCACCTTGATGGGTGAATAAGATAGGGCATCTTCCTCTGACTCCTCCACTAGGGAGCTACATTGACTTAGGTCTCCCTCTAGCTCAGAATCACTGTTAGGATCATATTCTGAGCATGAATCTGTAGGTGGAGAGCGTTTGCATTGCATTGCATCCAGACTTGATTTCAGTCCCTTAATGCCAAGTTTGACAGCCATGGCATTGTTCTGCTTTATTCTTTTCATGCGCGCAAGCTCATAATCATTATGATGCTGTTCAGAATCTGAGATTCATGAAAACATAAAAAGTAGTCAGATTATCTATGGAATGCATTGCGGATTCAACTCGAAGAGTGTCTCCCTATAAACCCCTGCATATGCAAAGTTCACCCCCAACCGTGCTGACCAGACCACACACAGAAATACAAACCCCTTATGTCTCTATAACAGGCAGACACACATTTCAAAACTGAAGTAGGAACATTAGAATTATATGAAATTCGTATTTGAACAAATAAACTAAGGAATTATGAGTGGCATAATGTTTAGCTTCAAGGGTGGAGTGTTGGTAGTGCGACACAAAGCAAGTAGGCAGATTGTATTCCATGTAAAAGATCGAAGCCTATGTAAAAGCTGGAAATGACACTTTCTTTCTATACAATGCAGTGTTCGTTGCCCACACATGATGGAAGAGATCACATAGAGAAATACTATTCACTCATGTCTACGGTTGCAGTATTTAGAAACAGGGTGGTCCACCCTAAAAGAATATTGACAACAAATATGACAAGGCAAGCATAGATGTAGTGAATCAATCATTTACTTGTGAGCTCACTAGGACAAGTATGCAGAATTGTAACTGCAGTAAGAGACCGTCCAAAATCTGAATCAAGAAGTTTGTCTAGCACTTATTGTTTGCAACTAATCGACGTGAATAATTGGATATTATATCGAATGAGTAAGAAAGACAAGTAAAATTTTCAACAAACCTGGCTTGCAGTAGTAATCTGGGTCAATGTCACTACGACCAACAATCCAAAATGACTAGTGTCTGTTCCTAGGGCCGGAATTTTGAAAACCCTGTGAACTTTACAGCTACTAAAGATTACCAAAATATATCTGAACCATTAAGTGTAGGTAGCACTAAGCACACAACAAACCCTAATGACAGTCCTGCCTAATGAGTAATGAATCCATTAGAAAATGGGTGATGAGGAGTGGCTGCTGAGTGTTGAGGACTTATCTCAGGATAAATCGGGTTGGCTTAGTGGGTGCTGCACGCCTGAGCCCTGAACGGACTGGGAAGGTAGGCACGGCGGCGCGCCCGGGCAGCGGTGACGCTGTTGGGCGAGCGGCTCCTGAACTCCTGTTAGTACGGCGTCTCCTCCTAGAGTCATGACGTCCGGGGACGGCAAGTCGCCAACGAGGCAGGCGGCTGGGGGCAAGTAGAGATCGGAAGCGCGCAGCAGAACAAAGGGGAATCGGGACCTGGGATGACCCAAAATCCCAGGGTGGGCCGGCCTACCGTGGGCACCCTGTAGAGATACACACCCGAGCGGCGAACATGCATTTTCGAAACTAATTTAGGAACATTTAGCTGACCAATTAAACAAATCTGTTTTAATAATATCAGATTCGTATTTGAACAAGTAGCTTGTTTAGCTTGACAGGTCGAGCAGTGCTATTATGACACAAAGCAAGTATTCTGATCGTATAGTGATCATAAAAGGGGGAAACCGGAGAAATGATATTTAGCAGCCATTGTTTGATTTGAACTAAGAACTAAATTCTAAGAGCTGAAAAGAAAGTAGAGTAACCAAGTTAAGATCTATTTTCTGGTTGAGATCAAAAAGTTGAGGAGATATGAAGTACCACCTCTCTTGCAGTGTCGTGTAGGCATCGGGGGTACGATGGTTGTCGGTGGCGTTGAAGCAGATCTGTGACGGTAGACGGGTGCATCGGGGGATAAGTCCTGGTGCGGTGGAATGAAGGTCGTGTGAGCGGCCCCGGCAAAGAGGACGACGTCGCCGATGAAGCTAGAGGATGTGATGCAAGGCTCTTGGTCCGTCGCCGTGGATGAGAAACATCCATCTCTAGCAGTGGACGACGCGGTCTTGGTAGGAGCTCCGGCATGGTGGAGGACGGTGCGATGGATGTGGTGGAGGAGGGCGGCGATGGATCTGGTGGAGGACGGCGGCGATGCATGGGGTGGCGGACGGAGGCTGGTGTGGGGATGGTGTTCTAGCGCGGACGGTGTATGAATGGAAAAGTGGAGGGAAAGGTACGGGGAACAATGTTTTTGGGATGCGCCTGTCTGAATTATGGGAAAGTTACGAACTTAGCCCCCGTTTAAAATTTGGACGTCTGGTCGGTTGGGGATACGACGGTAATCTCGCATCTCGCCAATATTTGCCCAGAGCGATTTCGGGCGAGGAGAGGGTGGTTGGCGCCCATGGTTGGCGCCCACGGTGTATGAACGGGGCTGACAGGTAGGGCGGTTGTGTCACATCTGAGTGAAGTTACAAACCTGCCCCTATTGAAAATATTTGCCTACATCAATTTCGGCCGAGTCGAGTTTGTTTTGCCGCCCACCGTGTATGAAGGGGGAAATGGAGGGAGAAACAGAGGTCTTTCGGACGAGCTTGAATCAAATGTGTTTTGCCGCCCATGTTTGGCGCCCACCGTGTCGGAATGGGCTCAGAGGCGGTCGTGTCACGTCTTATTGAAGTTACTATCCTACCCCTATTTAGAGCAGTGGAAATCGGGCCGATGGATTGTCCGTGTAATGGGTAGACAGTAATTTCCATCTCCCAAACACTTGGCTTCGGGCAGCCGACGTGGGAGTGGACATTTTGCCGCTTCTTTCGAATTTTGGGACAATAAGCATCCACGTTTACCCTGGCAACTAAATTCGAATCCATTTTGTATTCCTATACGAATCTTTATAAATCATTCTATGTGTTTTTATATATCTTCAAAAGGACGACAAAGATGTATTCCACTGTCATATATGAATATGGTTTACAAATGCCGATACTCAAATTCAGAAGCTAGAATCCAGTTTAAGGTGAATTCGAATATTTGGAACACTTCATGTCCAACTCAAATGTCACACGCAGCATAATGTGTACTCCCATTTAGATATGTACACAAGCGATGTATCAAGATTCAAATACCGAGTGAATCAACCAAGAATGTACAGAACTAACAGACATATAAACACTTATAGAGTATATGGATCAATAATATCAACTAACATACATAAGCCAGGCCGCTGTACTTTTCTTTGCTACAACAGCATCCTTTTTTTAGCCAAGCTACTACAGCATCTTGGCCCTTTCCGATGCGTGCCACTTATGGTCCATCTATACTACTATTATTGCTGAATGCACATTCAGCCCGATTGGCATATTTGTAGGTCTGGCACAGCAATCAAAATGAAATGTCTCCGAGTCTTATCAATTAATACAGACTTGTGCTCAAATAAAATTACAAACCAAAAAACAAAAACAAAAACAATTATTACATGATCTCTAAAACAAATGGTTTGATTGATTACATGAACAAACAACACAAAGGTTATTCAATGATGGAAAGAACATTTCACCTATGATTTACCAAGTGGGAATTTAATTTCCTTTTTTCCTTCAGGACCTTAACAATGTGGTCAGTCTCAGCTTGCTTCGTTTAGAAATCCACCAAATATTTAATGGTTGTCTTGAGTACTGCTACTGATTGTGCTGTTTGCTTCCTCAACATGTCAACTTCATCTCTAAGTGCAGAAGCAGAATCTCTTTCTACCACTAGTTTAGCCTCTAGAGCATCAGCAGTTGGCAATTCATAATGCACGATTGGGCCGGTGCCACTGCTGTGGGATGATACAACGTCCATGGGGACCTCGCTCTTTGATCTTGGGCTAACCTATTTTGCCATTAAAGTTCCGATTGGATTCAGAAAAGTTGAAGTTAGCAAAACATCTCAACTCGGAGTTATAATAGCAAACCAGTTAAACAAACAAGGAATTAAAGAGTTTCAATTCGATGCTGAAAAGTAGTTATTAACATCATTGTAACCCGTTGTTGCAGCAGCAAAGCAGTTAAACAAACAAGTAGCTATTTAAGTTCAGGAAAATAGGTAATTCTTAACAGTAAGTATCAAACACATAGATAGGTGCAGTCTATAATAGGACTAACAGGCTGTGGCATTATGTAATCAGTAGCAAACTAAATTAAGCCAAGCAACGGAATTGAGCAATTTTGCAATAAGTGGCTAACTAAAATTCCGAGAAGCAGGTAACTGAACTTACGCTAGTTCTTTGTACAGGCACACTGCAACTTCTTTTTCACTTAAAAGGTTGTACGAAGGAGTCCATGGCATCAATTGCTTGGATACGCAGTCCCAAAACTTCTTTCTTCCCACACTACATTGGTAAGTCGAATGGTTAATCTGGTAAGATGGTGCGTCCTTGATATGTTATATGAGGACATGTAGTCAGACTAGTTGTAGCCACACACATCACACTGGCTTTTACTGTATATTTCATGCGACTACTTTTGGCATATCGAGATCTACGCAATCTACAATAGGATGAAAAGACTGGCATCCTTCACATTATTGGCGAACTCAGTTCATAGAAACAAGCAATTCAACCATTTTATGGGTAATCAAAAGCGCCACTGGAATATTTTTCACTACCCCTATCATACATGCAAAAAGGGGCGACGCCACCATAGGGGCAGGTATGGGCGGCCGCCTCGGGTGGCTCGAAAGTGTGCACCTAGGTTGAGTCGTCCAGGTTGGCCCAGGCTAGTTTTGTTCGTCCCAACGCACGAACAGGCAATGTAAAAAATGAAGAAAAATGTTTCAATTTGGATAGGCCAGTAACATAAGTGCAAGGCATGCCCTATAGCAGGCTCGCGGCCCAAACGAGGGCCTCCCATATCGATCGACAGCAGGAAAAATCCCAATTCATCCGCTCCAGCCTCCAGTCTGGTTCGCTCCTAACCTAGCCGCCGCTGGACAGACCGACACAGCACTTTGTCGCGCCCTCGTTGGAGGGCGGTCGCCGGGTTTCAAGCGAATGGAAGGACAAGAAGATGAGGATCCAACCCTGGGTGTAGCCTGCATGGGAGGCAGCGTCGAGCTTGCGCAAACGGACAGTCGCAGCTTGCAAGAGTAGCATGCACAACGAGCAGGTACATCACATCCCTGATTATATCTAATTCAACTCTTCAATTTCTGGCCAATAGTTAAACCTGACGGTGTTGTAAAACTGCTTGTATGTAGGGAATCTATGAGAAAATGAAACAAATTTCTACTTATTTTATAACTCCCCCAATCAATACTGAACTGACTGAATCTGATGTATCTAATCAAGTTTCCGGTGCAAACATCCAAGCTCATGTTGTTCTTGAGCCTGAAGTGTCTAATGAACAGACTGCTAATGAAGGATTTGATGCAAACATTTTACATGCTCCTGGTGATGAACATATAGTGTCTAATGAGGCATCTAATGCAAGCATTTTGCAAGCTCCCATTGAAGGATTTAGTGTCTAATGATGATCTGCTATGTTGAGAGAGACATAGAGATTTGCAGGCATTGATGACAAGCAAATTATAGTGCATTTTCATGGCTTGAGGAAACGTCGAGGCCATCTACCAGAAAGTCCCCGTATCATGACAACGTAGCATAAATACTTTTCTAATCTGTTGTTTGAAACTATTGGCATACTTGTGCAGGATAGATATATTGATATGCAGTTTGCGCACTGGTTATAGGTGCAATTACACTTCGATATTTTCAGCCAGAGAACGAATAATTCAAGCAGGTACAGACCATGTTTGTAGTCCTTGTACACCATGTTGCATTTTGTGTTTTTGGTGCTTGCATCATTTAGTGTTTATAATCTGAACTACTTTGGATCATTAGCTGGTTTTCAAAGTGCATGTAGCTTCACATTTCTCAAGTTATGTTGATTTCCGGAGTGCAAGTGCCTTCGTATTTTTTAAGTTAAATGTTCACCCCTGGTAACTTGAATTCGTGGATCCGCCACTGCACACAAATCATACACGAATGCCAGTACGAATTAAAAGAAATGCAGGGAGTTACGCTAGCTCCTTGTACAGGCTCACTGCAGCTCTGCTTGCGCTTGGGATGTTCCATGTACAAGTCCATGTTACCACTTGCTTGGATGTGCAGGCCTTGTGCTCCTTGCATCCCCCTCTGCATTTTTGACACGGCGAATGGCTGATCAAATAAGAGGAATCGACCTTGCTGTTGTACCGGAGGACAGATATTTCCAAGGTTATATGGGTGTGCAGGATGTGTACCAGATCCTGTAGCGCCGTCATGCTTCGCTAAAAAATGGATTTGCTTGTTTTAGATGATATCTCCAGAAGAAATAAGAGCTAAAGTCAGAGTTGGATAGGCGTGTAAGCTAAGAGAGCAGTGAAAGGATATACAAACATCGTCGGAACAATGCACAAGGGAGTGATGTGTGGATACCTAGTTTGGGCCGGCGTTTGGGCATGCTCGCCTAGCTAGAGTGCGGGTCACTTCAGAGCCATTGAGGGTGATGCGCTGGCGTTGGCTGGCCGCGCATGGATATAGATCTTGAGTGGCAGCGGAGCACTACGATGCGGTGGACGAGACCGTTGGTGAAGCCCGAGCGGTCTTGGGGGGCGGAGGCGCGACGATGTGCTCGGTGAAGTAGCCCCGGTGAGCTGGGAGACGGCGTCGGTGAAGCGCACCTGATGCGGTGGAAGTCGGTGTCTGTGAGGCATGTCGGTTGCGGTGGCCGACGTTGTCGGTGGACCACCCGGTGCGGTGGACGAGGGCGTAGATGAGGTAGCTTCGGTGCGGTGGTGAAGCACGACCGTCGTCTTCGTCATCGTCGTTCGGCACAGAGGTGGGGAAAGAGACGAGACGAGGGGCGATTCGAACTTTGCTTGGGTTGGCGGCGAAGTAGGGATTTGAGCAATCTGGGCGCGGAAGGGGACGGTGCAGAATGTCGGGTGGTTGGTGCGACATATGCCAAGGGATGGCTTATCATTGTGGGAGCCAATAAAACGTCGCCGGTGCCTGGAAACGGGATGAGGCGAAGACATGCACGCCGGCGAATCTTACCCAGGTTCGGGGCTCTCCGAGGAGATAACACCCCTAGTCCTGCTCTGCGGGGTCTCCGCATGATCACTAGATCGATAAAAGGTAGCTACAATCGCTCCTAGGGCTGTTGAGATCAAGGGAGAAGAAGAACAAGGCTAGCTCTTGCTTCTCTCTATCTATGGTGTGTGTGCTATGCTTAGAGGGCAACTCTATGCTCAGAGGCCAACTATGCTTGGGTGCAAACCCTCTGCATGGGTGCTCCGGGGGGTTTATATAGGCCTACCCCCCGGGGGTACAATGGTAATCCGGCTGGGCTCTAGCCCCAGCCGTCAGTGTCTACGCTCGCCGGCTTCTCCGCCGGCTGCTGGGTCCCGCTGGCTGGTGGGTCCCGCCGGCTGCCGGCTACTCGGTTGACAGGCCGGCCCCACCGCATAGGGTCTTGTCGGCGGCTGCTCACTGTAGCCTCGCCTGTGATGACGAGGGCTTTGTCGAGGTAAGCGTGGCTACAGTGGGCCGCCTCGGGGGCTATCACTGTAGCCTTACCTCGTCTTGTCTCCTTAATGGGGCTCCTGCTTCGAGGAAGGGAGTAGCCGGCTTCTGGAGGCCGGCTATGCTCTTGGCCGACTGGGAAAGGCCGGGCCACCTTCACGCCTCTCTCTGGCCGAAGGGGCCCGCCGCCCGCGGGCCATACAGGAGTCGGTCGTGGGTGACGTCGAGGCCAACATGGCTACAGTGCCGAGCCGCACGGGAGACGTCCGTCCCGTACGGCCTCCTGTAGCCACGCCCGCCTCGGGCTTCGGGGGCAGTGGGCCGCACTGTGGCCACACCCCGTCACGTCGCCGTTATGTGGGAGTGGTTTGGAGTGGTTGTGGTCTTGGCCGGCTCCTAGGAGTCGGCGTCCTTCTTGGCCGGCTTCTTGGAGTCGGCCACCCCGTAGTCGTCCTGGGGAGGAGTTGGTGAGGTTGGGTCGCCTTCCGGGAGTCGGCTTTAGTGGTAGCCGGCCAGGGAAGGCGGCCCAATGCTCGGAGTGCTTGGAGGCCCGAAGGCCTGATAATTTTTTCGGAAGAACCAGGGGCAGTCGGTTAGGCTACCCGTGGCCATTTACTCCGACAGTAGTCCCCGAAGCTGATTGGGCTTCGAGGTAGAGTGGGGTTTTGAGAAGCTCGATCAGCTTCCTATCGTGACAAGCCGGCAGCTAGGAGCCGGCCTTGGTCAGGCGCGCCGCCTGAGTCGAAATCTTCTGGAGTCGGAGGGCAGGAACCCGCTGGCACGTGCACTGGGCCGCGGGCCGGCCACGGGCCGTCGGCGAGCCACGTGGCCGGAAAGCCTGCCAGCCCACGCGCGTGACGGGATGTCGCCGCAGGGAGGGGGCCCGCCACGTCCGCGCCCCGGCCCAGGCGCGGATCCTTTGTATCTCGAAACCGCCTGCATGTTCCGTGCGGCAGTTTTGGCTCGCATTTATGCGCAATAATCGCAAGACGTGGGGGGAGTGGGCGCAGTTAATCCCACGTCTCCCCCCGCGTCCGGCCTCTTCGGCCTCGTGAGGCTATAAGTAGGGGGAGGTGGAGGGCGGCAGGCCCTCGCACGCTCCTCCTACTTCCACCGTCTTCTTCCCTCGCTCGTTCTCGCGACAGCGCCTCGCCGCCGCGCTCTTCCACCGCACGCTCCTCCGCCGCCGCGCTAGCTCTCGCCATGCCTTCCCACGTAGAGCAGCTTGGCGGGGATTGGGACGGCTCCATCGTCCATGACGACCACATCGACTTCCTCCGCGACACGCGGCGGCTGCCCGGCGCGGACAAAGTGGAGGTCCGCCTCGCGCCGGCGAAGGAGATCTCGCCGAGGCCGCAGGAGGGCGAGCGGGTGGTCTTCCGCTCGCACTTCTTGTGCGGCTTCGGCCTGCCAGTGAGCGCCTTCTTCCGCTCCTGGCTCGACTTCTATCAGCTCCAGCCGCACCATCTCACCCCAAACGCGGTGGTGCTGCTGTCCGCCTTCGTCACCCTGTGCGAGGGCTACCTCGGCGTCCTCCCCACCCTTGAGCTCTGGGGGGAGTTCTTCCAGTCGAAGCTGGGCACGCGCATGCGGGGCGTGCCGGCTCAGGCTGGCGCCTTCATCGCGTCGCAGAGATCGGCCACCGACAACCCCTTCCCCGTCATCACGCTGACCCAATCGGTGAAGAAGTGGCAGAAGTCATACTTCTACGTGTGGAACATCGCTCCGCGGGGCGACTACATCAACCTGCCGGCTTACGTAGCCGGCCCACCGGCGGGCAGGCTGCCCCAGTGGTCCTTCCGGGCTGTGACGCTGTCGCAGGCAGGAAACGCCGCCATCGCCCGACTGCGGGTGATGGTCCAGTCGGAGGGCCTGACGGGGCCCGACCTCCTGGCCGCGTTCGTCACGCGCCGGGTTCTTCCGCTCCAAAGCCGGCCTCATCTGATCTGTCAGATGAGCGGCCAGCTCGATCCGAGCCGCATGTGCACCAAGGAGATGCCGCGCCACGAGGTCGCCTACATGGTGAATTACCTCGCAAACTGCCAACTCACTGAAGATTGGCAGTTCGGCAAGGAGCCGTATAGCCGAGCCAATCCTCCGCCTACGGTACGCTTCCCTTGTCTGTTTTTCTCTCTCTCTCTCAGCCTTGTGGCCGAGTATCTCTTGGCCGACTCTGACTTAGTCGGCTTGTTCTTCGTCAGAGCCCTCTGCTTCGGCCGGCCGGCGGGTCAGACGCGGAGCGTCGCTTCGTCCCCGACCGGACCGAACACGACCTGGAGGACCCCGACCTGGGGGCAGTCCATATGGACGACGCCGTCGAGCCGGCCGGTGGCCAAGCCGGCGGCGAAGCAGGTGGCTCCGGGTTCATTGCTACCTTCGACGACTGGCCGGACGAGGATGAAGCCGAAGCCGTCCCGCGCCGCCAGCCGGCATCCGGGCGCGGCGTGGGCTCCTCCGGCGCGCAGCCTGCTCGGGGTGGAGGCCAGAAGCGCCGCGCCGCCCAGGGCTTGTTCGGCAGCCGAACGAAGAAGCCCAGGGGCGGGGCGGCAGCCACCAGGCGTGAAGAGGCGGCCGCGAAGGCGGCTCGCTTCCGCAAAGTGGTGAAGCAGCCGCAGACCGTGTCGGCGTAAGCTCTCTTTCTCCGTGTATTGTCTTTCTTTCTTTTCTTTGGTGGTTCTTGAACCTTTGTCTTCTTCTTCAACGATCAGAGCTCCGCTGTCACTTGAGCGGGCGGCTGCCGGCTCCGTCGTCGAGTCGCCAAGGGGCTCTGGGAGCACCACCCGCCGCGTGGACCCCCGCGCCGACCTCCAGGAGGCGACGGAAAGGAACGCGCGGGAGGTGCGGGAGGAGGAAGAGGCACGGGAGGCGGAGGCACGGAAGGCAGCCGCCGCCCAGGCGGCTTGGGAGGAAGAGGCGGCGAAGGCGCTCGCCGAGGCCGCAGCCAAGGCCCAGGCAGAGGCTGAGGCCGTGGCAGCGGCAGGGGAGGCCTTGATGGTCACCCCCCTGCGCGTCATGGCGCCTGGGGACGTGGAGCCCTCGCCAGGGGGAGCCAGCGGTTCCCAGCTGGGGCTGGGAGGAAGCGGCGACGACATCATCATTTTGGAGAAGGGGCCGGAGCCGACCCCGCCAACTGGGGCGGCCCAAGGCGGTCGGCCTGATCCGCTGCCTGCACAGTCGGCGGAGGGCGAGCCGGCCGCGGGGGCTGAGGTGGCGGTCCGGGTTCCGCCAAGCCGGCGTGCAGGGAAGGCCGCGTCGGAGCCGCAGAAGGCCGCGTCGGAGCCACAGCCGGCCGTGGGCTCCAGCTCATCGGCCCGAGACGCGGAGGCGGCCAGCGCTACCTCGGGGTGGACGCCAGGCGGAGGGACAGCCGTGGTGAACGTCGCTGCACAAGACGTCCGGACCCGGCTCCAAAGCCAAGCCGCGGCGCTGAGGCAGTTCACCGACGAATTCCTCGCAACGCGGGCAGCCATCCGGGTTAGTATTCCCATCTTGTTCTCTCTTGTTCTTGATTTCTCTCGTGGGGGCGCGTCAGCGCACCCACTGGGTGTAGTCCCCGAGTTCCGAGCCGGCTGCTGAGCAGGCGGCTTGGAACTTCTTGGAGGTTTTGTCTTTGCTGTTTTTGTTCTCACTTCGGTCTTCTGTCCGTCTTGCAGGACTACCACAACCTCCGAGCGGCCGCCTTCAACTCCCAGGCTCGGGAGCTGACTCAGAAGACCGCCGACCTTACTGAGAGCCGAGGTATGTGACTTGATCTTTATCTCATGTGGGGGCGCGTCAGCGCACCCACTGGGTGTAGTCCCCGAGATTCGGGCCGACTGCTGAGCAGTCGGCTCGGATCTTCCTTGACAATTTCTTATTGTTCTTCTTCTTCTGCCGTCTCTGCAGCGGCCAACGCCAGTCTGAGGGCACAGCTGGGGGAGTCCCAGACTGCTCTTCGTGCCAAGGACGCCGAGCTCGCCGCCTTGCTGCAGGAGCGCGACCGCCTGGTCAAGAAGCTAGCCGACCAGGAGGAAAGCCACAAGGCGGCACTGAAGGTGTCGCAGGACCGCGAGGCCACTCTCCAGGCCGAGTTCGAGACGGAGGCGGCCGGCTGGGCAGAGGCCAGGCAGACTCTGGTCTCCGGCTATGGCCAGATCGAGGATCTGGTTGACGGTAAGCCGTCTATCTCTTCGTCCTTTCTTGCCATCTGCCACTTTGGTGATCTTCTCTTCCTTTCTTCTTCGCGCAGAGTATTTCCCTGGCTATTCGACTGCTGCCAACCAGGCCATCGAGGCCCGTCGCCAAGCGAAGAGGCAGGCCGGCTTCGAGATCTCGCCAACCGCCGGCCGCTCGCTGGAGGAACAGCTCCTGGTGATCCAGGCTCGCATCCAGCCGGCACACCGGCTGCTCCGCCGGCTTCAGCGTGCCGGGGCACAGGTCTTGGCCGCCCTCTGGCCCGTCCAAGCGGTCCCTCGCACCCCCAGTCGGACCGCCGACTGGCTGGAGGTGGCAGTCGGCCACTTCGAGGCTTGGAAGGCCTCGGCGGCTCGCTCCGGCGCCAGGCGGGCGCTGGAGTTCGTCAAGGCCTGGTATCCCGGCCTGAACCTGGAGCAGCTAGCTACCTGGCGGCAGCAAGCCGACATGGAGCTGGAGCCAGCGCGGTCGGCCATCATTCGGCGGGCTTCGGCGATCGCCGACTACACCGACACCAGTGTCTTCGCCCCCGAGGTGGACGATAATGGAGTCGCCCAGCCGGAAGATTGGTTCCCGCGACGAGGAGATTGACTCCAGCGACGAGGGCGAAGAGGAGGAGGAGGAGGGTGAAGACGCCGAGCGGGCTGGTGGAGCAGCCGGCCAGCCTCATCCTGACCGCACCTCTAGCACCACGTCGCACACGAGTGCGTCGCCTGCCGTAGGTGGTAGCCAAGCCGAGACCCGCTAGGCAGCCACTCCTTCAGCCGGCGAGGCCGCCTTCACCGACCAGCTCGGCCTTCATGTCGCGCCTTAGTCTTCTTTCTTTTGTTTTCCTATCTTGTTACTTTTGAACAATGTTTGGTTAAGTCTGCACAATTCCACCCACTGGGTGTATTCAAACTTAAGTCTGTTGCCGGCCTGTTGGCGGCTTTTATGTATATATAGTTTATGCAATTTGGCCTTTCCTTGTACCTTTTGCTTTTTTGTCCTTCTGCTTTTTCCTTTGCCGCCCTCCCTTGGTTGCCGCCTCCCCAGTCAAACAGTTGCTCTGCAATCTGTAGCCGGGGAGTGCCTAGCCGATTGGGGAGGGGGAAGTACTTTAGCTCTGCTGGACTAAAGCTAAGTTTTTTAGGAAGCCGGCCAGCCGGCTGCTTTGACAGCCGGCAGGCATATTTGGAGGCCGTCTCTTTGCTATATAGGTTAGTTGTTCCTTAGCCGTTTTTCGTGCAGGCGTCCTTTCTGTCTTCTCTCTTGCTAGTCAGACAGTCAGTTCTTTGAACTGCGACTTTCAACAAGAGAGGACTTGGGAGCCGGCGCACTACTTTTCTGACTTTAGGAAAAACTTGCGATATAGCTCAAGGCGGCCAGTCCCCGGGCCGACTAGTCGAACACGGTGCCGGACAAAAATTCGAAATGTAATAATACATTCATGGATATGACACTAGTCATTCATAGATAAACAAAGTCAGTCCCCGAGTACTGTTCGGGGGGCCTGTTGGTTTGTGCTTAATAGAAAAGGGGAGCGTGATACATACTGCTTTTCAGCTGTAAAATTGTCTTAGGAGGTTTGCGTTCCATGGTCGCTCCGACTCCTTGCCGGAGTCGTCTCTCTTGCGTGCTCTTGGTGTTTGCGCGTCGATCAAGTAGTAGGAGTCGTTGCCGAGTGCCTTGCTGACGACGAAGGGGCCTTCCCAAGGGGCCGAGAGCTTGTGCTGGCCGGCTGTTCGCTGGATCAGCCGGAGCACAAGGTCGCCCTCTTGGAAGGATCTTGGCTTGACCTTGCGGTTGTAGTAGCGGCGCAGCCCTTGCTGGTAGATGGCGGACCGGCTGAGGGCTAACAGCCGGCCTTCTTCCAGTAGGTCGACGCCGTCTTCTCTTGCTTCTTTGGCTTCCTCCTCCGTGTACATGGTGATCCGAGGCGAGTCGAACTCGATATCTGTTGGGATGACAGCCTCGGCACCGTACACAAGGAAGAATGGAGTGAAGCCGGTTGACTTGTTGGGTGTGGTGCGCTGACTCCAGAGGACAGCCGGCAGCTCTTCGAGCCAGCAGCCGGCCGATCGCTCCAGTGGTACAACCAGTCGGGGCTTGATGCCGGAGAGGATGAGTCCATTTGCTCGCTCGACCTAGCCATTTGACTGCGGGTGGGCAACGGACTCTAAGTCCAGTCGGATTCCCTGCGTCGCGCAGAAACGTGCCAGTGCACCTTTGGCGAAGTTCGTGCCGTTGTCGGTGATGATGCTGTGCGGCACGCCGTACCGAGTAGTGATGTCGGTGATGAATGTTACGGCAGTCGGCCCGTTCAGCTTCTTAATCGGCTTGGCTTCGATCCACTTTGTGAACTTGTCCACATCAACGAGTAGATGTGTCAAGCCGCCGCGTGCTGTCTTGAAAGGGCCTACCATGTCCAGTCCCCAGACGGCAAAAGGCCAGGTGAGGGGAATGGTCTTGAGTGCAGAAGCCGGCAGGTGTTGCTTGGAACTAAAAACTTGGCATCCTCTACAGTTCTTGACTATTTCTCTAGCATCCTCCAAGGCAGTCGGCCAGAAGAAACCATGCCGGAAAGCCTTGGCCACAAGGGATCTTGAGGCTGCGTGGTGGCCGCATTCGCCTTGGTGGATGTCTTTGAGGATTGCCACTCCTTTTTCTGGCTCGACGCAACGCTGGAAGACTCCAGTGACGCTGCGCTTCACAAGCTCTCTGTTGATTATTGTGTATGCTGCGGCTCGTCGTTGCACTAGTCTTGCTGAGATCTCATCAGCCGGCAGCTCTCTGCTGACTAGGAACTTGAGGATGGGCTGGGCCCATGAGGGAGCTATGACTTCTTCTTCTGTTAATGTGGCCACCATGACTCGGGTGGGTGGGTTGGGTGTTGAATTGGAGTCGGCCACCGCTTCTTGTGTCGTTGCAGTCCCCGGGCCGACTGCTGCAGTCCCCGGGCCGGGTTCTGAAGTCCCCGTGCCGGGTGCGACTACGGCAGTCCCCGGGCCAGTCGTCGAGGTCCCCGTGCCGCCTGCGGGATTTCTCGAGTCGGATCCGGCTGTTTCTGGCGCAGGCGGTACGAAGATGGAATCCGACTCTGGAGACGGTTTGATGGACGGCTTGAGGAGGCGCTGGAGGGAGACGCCAGTCGGTATGGCTTGTCGGGTGGAGCCGATCCGTGCTAGGGCATCTGCTTGGTCGTTGTCGGCCCTTGGCACGTGAAGGAACTCGCACCCTTCGAAGTATCCGCTCATCTGTTGGACGAGAAAACGGTAGCTCGCCATGTTCGCGTCCTTGGCGTCCCAGTCGCCAGATGATTGCTGGACCACTAAGTCGGAGTCGCCGTAGCACAGGATCCGGCGTATGCCAAGCTCTTTGGCTAGCCGGAGCCCATGTACGAGCGCCTCGTACTCGGCCACGTTGTTGGAGGCGGCGAAGTGGATCTGCAGCGTGTACTTGAGCTTGTCGCCTTTGGGAGAGGTGAGGACGATGCCGGCTCCCAAGTCGGCCAATGCTTGCGACTTGATGGCGGTGCGGGGTTGATAGAAAATTGTGTAGGGTGCCAAGGCAATGGCCCATTTGGCCACCCGGCCGGATGCATCCCGGCTGCCTATGATCTCGGCGAGCGGGGCAGTGCACACGACCGTGATGGGGTGCTCTTGGAAGTAGGGCTTCAATTTCTTGGCAGCGAAGTACACCCCATAGCACATCTTCTGGTAGTGCGGGTAGTTTTGCTTTGAGCTGGATAGTACTTCGCTGAGATAGTAGACCGGCCTCTGGACCAGCTGGACTCGGCCTTCCTCCGGGCGCTGGACCACAACAACAGTGCTGACGACTCGGCTAGTCGCGACGATGTAGAGGAGCATGGGCTCCTTCTCAGTCGGCGCAGCCAGGACAGGCAGAGTGGTCAACATTTTCTTCAACTCATGGAAGGCTTGGTCGGCTTGATCATTCCACTCAAAGTGAGTGGACTTCTTCATGAGTCGGTACAGGGGGAGGGCCTTCTCTCCTAGTCGGCTGATAAAACGATTCAGGGAGGCTAAGCAGCCAGTGAACTTCTGCACATCTCGCAGCTTGGTGGGAATCTCCATCCTCTCGATGGCCTTGATCTTGACGGGGTTGCACTCAATGCCGCATTCGGAGACCAGGAAGCCTAGCAGCTGGCCGGCTGGCACTCCGAACACGCACTTCTCGGGGTTGAGCCTGATCTGGAATCGGCGCAGGTTGGCAAATGTTTCTTTCAGGTCTTCCAGCAAGGTACCGCGCTTCTCTGTCTTCACCACAATGTCGTCTACGTAGACGTGGGCATTTCTGCCGAGTTGTTTCAAGAGACATTTCTGCATGCAACGCTGAAAAGTGGCACCGGCATTTCTCAAGCCGAATGTCATTGTCAGGTAGCAGAAAGCTCCAAAGGGTGTGATGAAGGCAGTCTTCAGGCGGTCAGCCGGGTCCAACTTGATCTGATGATACCCTGAGTATGCATCCAAAAAACTTAACAGCTCGCATCCGGCTGTGGAGTCTATCACTTGGTCAATCCGTGGCAGAGCAAACGGATCCTTTGGGCAGGCCTTGTTCAAACTCGTGTAGTCTATACACATACGCCACTTGTTATTCTTCTTCAGAACCAGAACTGGGTTGGCAAGCCATTCTGGAAAGAACACTTCCATGATAAAGCCGGCGGCAAGGAGCCGGGCTATCTCTTCTCCCACGATTCTTCGCTTCTCTTCTGATAGTCGGCGGAGGGGCTGCTTGACCGGCTTCGCATCATCTCGGACGTGTAGTTTGTGCTCGGCGAAATCCTTCGGGACACCCGGCATGTCCTTTGGGGACCATGCAAAGATGTCTCGATTCTCACGGAGGAAGTCGACGAGCTCGCCTTCCTATTTACTGTCCAAGTTCGCCCCAATCACAGCGAACCTCTCCGGGTTCTCCGGGTCCAGAGGTATCTTCTTCGTCTCTTTTGCAGGCTGGAAGGAGCCCTGCGCATCACAATCCTTGGGGTTGGGGGACAAGGCCGGCTGCTTGCCGGCCATGGCCACAACCCGTTCCAACATCTTCTTCTCTTCTGCCACCACGAGGGACTCGGCCAGCCGGCTGCTGGCCATGGCACACTCGATGGACTTCTTGTAGTCGTCGGCTACCGTGATGATCCCCTTCGAGCTCGGCATCTTCATCTTCAGGTAGGCGTAGTGGGGCACAGCCACGAACTTGGCCAAAGCAGGTCGGCCAAGCAGTGCATGATAGGGGCTCTCCAAATCCACTACCTCGAACCATATTGCTTCCCGGCGAAAATGATCTTTGTCTCCGAAGAGTACATCCATTTTGATCTTGCCGATTGGAGAGCAAGACAGGCCGGGTACGATACCATGGAAGACGGTGCGGCTCGGCATGAGCTGCTTCGCTTTGATGTTCAGCTTCTCCATGGTATCGCGGTACAGTATGTTGATACTGCTTCCGCCGTCTATCAGGACGCGGGAAAATCTGGCAGCTCGCCTCTCCGTCGCGAGGGTGACGTCCAAGACCATTGCATAGGAGCCAGGCGAAGGCATCACCTCTGGGTGGTCGGCCTGGCTCCAGCTGATTGGCTTTTCTGACCAGTGCATGAACTCGGCGGTGCTAGAGGCGACTGCATTCACTTCTTGGTGCTGTCGGCGGCGGCTGCGCTCGTCGTCGGCTTGACTAGTGAAGACGACGTAGGCGTCGTGCGCTTCGGGGAACTCGTCTTGGATGGCGCCGACTGCCGGCCGAGCCGCCGGCTGCTGGGGGGCTGGAGGCGGCTGGCCGGGAGGCGGAGGCGGCAACATTCCCTCACCCTTGGTGATGCGGGTGAGCCAGTGGCATTTCCGGGTTGTGTGGTTGGACGGCTTCACGCCGCTGTGGAACTTGCAGGGGGCATCGAGTGCTTGTTCGTAGGAGAATGACGGCTGCCAGGGCGGCCGGCCACCCTTCTTCTTGGGAGCGGGCCGTTCTTCGGGCTGCTCGTCTTCAACTGTGGCCACCTGCCGACTGGAGGAAGTCGGCATGGGGCCCTTGCGCTTGTGGTCGTTCTGGTAGGGGCGCCGATTAGGATCGCCAGCCGGCGTCTTGGGAGCCGGAGCAATTATTTTCCCCTAAGCGTCCACTCGGAGCTCGGTCTTCATTGAGGAGTCGGCAGTGGCGTACTTGTCGGCGGTGATCCGCAACTCGTCGAGGGTAGCCGGCTCGTCGCAGAGGAGTCGGTGCTTGAGGAGGGTGCCCTCTCGGCACCCGGCGGTGAAGTACTCGATGGCCTGGACCTCATGCACTCCCTCGCAGGAGTTGCGGAGCTCGGCCCATCGCGTGAGGTAGTCGCGGGTCGACTCGTTGGGCCCTTGGACGCAGAGGGAGAGCTGGCGAGGCTTGGGAGGCCGCTTGTAGGTGCTGGTGAAATTGCGTATGAAGACTTCGGTGAAGTCCAGCCAACTGTTGATGCTGTGGGGCTTGAGGCTGTTGTGCCATGTGCGTGCAGTGCCTTGCAGCATGAGGGGGACGTACTTCACGGCGACGCGCCGATTGCCGTTGGCTATGCTGACGGCCGTGGAGTAGTCGATGAGCCAATCTTCCGGCTTCACCGAGCCGTTGTACTTGGGCGTGTCTCTGGGGAGCAAGAACCCTTTGGGGAAGGGCTCGTCGCGGATGCGGGGGCCAAAGCATGGCGGGCCGACATCGTCTTCTTCTTCTAATGCCAAGGATCGAGCAAGGCGGTCGATCCTGTGGCAGGCGTCGTTCTCGCCGACTCCTTCTCGGCGGCCGAGTCGGTCGCCAAGAGTCGGGTGCGTGATAGGCGGCGGAGTGAGGCGTCTTTCTCTTCGAGGCGGGGGAGGAGGCGGATTTCCTTGGTGCTCTACAGCTCGAGGGCGGCCATCCGCGTCGCGCTCGATGGTGATGCGAGTCCGGCTGCGGCTGGCAGCCGGCTCCTTGTCTTTCTTCTGGTGCACGCCGCTCGCAGTCGGCGAGCGGGACGTCGCAGCGTGCTCCCTGCGCGGGGGATGACTATCAGCACGGGCGCCGGCTTCGTGCCGTTCTGCAGCCGCGTCGATCAGCTGCTGGATCCGTCTTGTCATGTAGGGGAGCTCGTCGGCTCCCAGCCCATTGAGCTCCTCTGCAGCCGCCTGAGCGGCTCGCAGATTCTCGAGCGGGGTGGCGTAGACGGGGCGATCTGCGCCCAGCATGCTGGCAACGGCTGCGCCGCGCTTCTGGACGAAGCCGGCTCGGCTCGGGCCGCTAGGCGGCGGCATGCCGAAGGTGGCGCGGTCGACTTCACGCTGGTGGGCCTCGGTGAGGCGTCTCATCGAGGCTATCTTTTGGCCCTCTACGATGAGGGCAAGGCGGCGTGCCTCCAGGGTCTCGGCGTCGGCGTCGGCCGGGATGAGGACGGAGAGGTCGTGCATCGCCGCTTGCTGAGCGTCGCGGGCATTCTCGCCCGAGTTGGAGACGTGGCTGATGACCAGCACTTCGGTGACAGCGCTGCTGCCGCTGTCAGCTCGAGGGAGGGGGTCGTCGAAGACCACCACGTCGGAGGGGTAGGCGTTAAGCGACGCGGTGTCGGAGTCGATGAGCATCGGGTCGGTGGAGCCGACAGACTCCATGTCCGCAGCAGGCTCGCTGGAGACGTGAAGTTGGTCGAGGAGGCTGACGAGGCGGCTCTCGGGGTAGTCGGTGCCTGCGTCGGACGCAGGCTCGTCGGAGATGCGAGTATCGCCGAGCAGATCGGCGAGGCGGCTCGCTGCGCAGGCGTCGTCGACGCCTTGCAGCGCGTCGAGGCAAACGCCATCGGGCGCAGTAGGCTGGCTGCGCTCGCGGGGGAGGAAGAGGGTTCCCGTCCAGAACAGGTCTCCGGACGACGGTGCACCTGGCCCCACGGTGGGCGCCAAATGTCAGGTGGTTGGTGCGACATATGCCAAGGGATGGCTTATCATTGTGGGAGCCAATAAAACGTCGCCGGTGCCTGGAAACGGGATGAGGCGAAGACATGCACGCCGGCGAATCTTACCCAGGTTCGGGGCTCTCCGAGGAGATAACACCCCTAGTCCTGCTCTGCGGGGTCTCCGCATGATCACTAGATCGATAAAAGGTAGCTACAATCGCTCCTAGGGCTGTTGAGGTCAAGGGAGAAGAAGAACAAGGCTAGCTCTTGCTTCTCTCTATCTATGGTGTGTGTGCTATGCTTAGATGGCAACTCTATGCTCAGAGGCTAACTATGCTTGGGTGCGAACCCTCTGCATGGGTGCTCCGGGGGGTTTATATAGGCCTACCCCCCGGGGGTACAATGGTAATCCGGCTGGGCTCTAGCCCCAGCCGTCAGTGTCTACGCTCGCCGGCTGCTGGGTCCCGCTGGCTGGTGGGTCCCGCTGGCTGCCGGCTACTCGGTCGACAGGCCGGCCCCACCGCATAGGGTCTTGTCGGCGGTTGCTCACTGTAGCCTTGCCTGTGATGACGAGGGCTTTGTCGAGGTAAGCGTGGCTACAGTGGGCCGCCTCGGGAGCTATCACTGTAGCCTTACCTCGTCTTGTCTCCTTAATGGGGCTCCTGCTTCGAGGAAGGGAGTAGCCGGCTTCTGGAGGCCGGCTACGCTCTTGGCCGACTGGGAAAGGCCGGGCCACCTTCACGCCTCTCTCTGGCCGAAGGGGCCCGCCGCCCGCGGGCCGTACGGGAGTCGGTCGTGGGTGACGTCGAGGCCAACATGGCTACAGTGCCGACCGCACGGGAGACGTCCGTCCCGTACGGCCTCCTGTAGCCACGCCCGCCTCGGGCTTCGGGGGTAGTGGGCCGCACTGTGGCCACACCCCGTCACGTCGCCGTTATGTGGGAGTGGTTTGGAGTGGTTGTGCTCTTGGCCGGCTCCTAGGAGTCGGCGTCCTTCTTGGCCGGCTTCTTGGAGTCGGCCACCCCGTAGTCGTCCTGGGGAGGAGATTGTGAGGCTGGGTCGCCTTCTGGGAGTCGGCTTTAGTGGTAGCCGGCCAGGGAAGGCGGCCCAATGCTCAGAGTGCTTGGAGGCCCGAAGGCCTGATAATTTTTTCGGAAGAACCAGGGGCAGTCGGTTAGGCTACCCGTGGCCATTTACTCCGACACAGAAGGAAGATTTTGCAGGGCTGGAATTGGGGCCGCCAGATATTTCAATCCGAAACGTGGAAGTGCGAACTTATTTTGTCGTCGTCCTTTTGGGGGGGGGGGGGAGTGAGGGAGGGGGGTGGGTGGCTGGGTGCTACGCGTCCGCCGACACACGCGACCACCACGACACGACCCTGGTGCGCCTACATTTGAGAATGCAAACGAATCTTCTTTCATTTGCAAACGAATCTGTATGTATTACCATGCCCGTGTTTTCCTTGCAATAATTAGTCATTCGAAACGAGATACTATAAATTAATTAATGAGGAGTTATTTGAAAAAAAATCGAAACGGTATCCACGCTAACGTGGATTAGAGTGTGTGTCACATAGCGATCTCCAATTCTAACGTGGATTTCGCATTTCACTGTATCCACGCTACTTTTTTAATACAAATTCATATGTATATGATGAGCACCATGGTAGTGAGAAAACTTTTGGATGGATTCAAACATATGACCTACAAAATAGCACAACAAATCGAGTCAATGTCAACTTTTCGAAACCTAGTATGTCACGAATTCGAAATAATTACCCATATGCATGGTCCTCAGTTCAAATCTTACAATGTACACCGAATTGAAACATCGATATTAAGTCTCGTACTATCTACATTCAAATGTTGTTTTTAGCCCCCCCCCCCGCGCACACACGCTACATACGTCCTATATCGGTCAATCTTCCTCTCCTAACCACCTTAGGAAGCTATCGGTTTCCAACACACATCCATTCTTTCTCTCCATGTTTCGATCTCTAACTCTCTCAACTACACAACCCCCTTTTTCCACTCTGTTATGAAATGTATTTACCTCACACACCCGCCATTGCACCCCATGCCGAGCTCTCTCTCTCTCCCTCTCCCTCTCACCCTCTCGCGCTAAATACATGCATTGCCTATCTAGCCCCCAACCTCTCGTGCGCACGCACGCACGTTGTCTATCTAGGTCACTCCCTCGAGACTGTCTCACTCTTTCTTCCGCACGGCGGGCCACACTCGCTCAATCTCGCTCTCTTTATCTGAGTCTCGTTTAACCTCGTTTTCTTTCACACACAAATGATATATCTCCCTGTTCGGGCCTCGATCGACACACTCTATACTCTCTCACACAGATTGTCTATCTAGGTCAGTCCATCGAAGCCGCCCCCACTCTTTCGACCTCATGGCGGGCCACGCTCGCTCTCTCTCTCTCCCTCTCTCTCTCTCTCTTTGTATGTATCGATTGACCTCGCTCTTTCTCGGACAAAAACGATATATCACCATGTTTGAGCCCAATTCGACTTATTCACATTGTATACTCTCTCACGCACATTGTCTATCTAGGTCACTCTCTCCAACCCGTCTCACTCTTTCGATCGCACGACGACCCTATGTGATCGATCGACCTTGCTTCCTCCCACGCACAAAATATATCTACACGTCTGTGACTGGATCATCTCTCAAGCTCTATCTTACAGCCCTCACCCTTGCCAAAAGCTCAATCGGACAATATCTCTCCAGAGCATATATATTTGTTCCATGAATGTCGGACCACACTCACTTTGTCTCTCTATCTATATGTCTCTCGATTGACCTCGCTTTCTCACGCCGTATCTTCCACACATTGAAGCTACCTCTCCATCCCTCGCAAAGCCGGAGCTATTTACATTGCGAGGGGCACTCCAACCTTGGATTAATTTGTGTAGGCATTTATTCCGGTCGGTTTAGATTATATTTTCGTAGCATTCGGCCCACAACTACTCGAAACACCGTTGCAACCCCCGCAACTCCCCTAGTTGATTTCCCTCTGGCTCGGTCATCGCTCTCTCGCACGTCCTTTCTCGCCTTCAACGTCGCACCATGGTATTATTGCAAAAAACTCTGTTGTTCTCTTTAATTATTATAAATAAGCTACAAAACTACACACCGATAGTCCACTTGGAATGGAACAAATTTGGACCCACAAATTAAAGTGCTACAAACTACACACCGAGGGGCCCACATGTCATGAAACAAATTTGGACCCATATACAAATTAAAAAATAAAGGACGAGGATCGAACATGCGACCAGGGCCTTCAAGCCGCACGTCAATAGGCAACATACGTAGAACAACAATGTTTGTTGTACCTCCCTTTGTTCACATAATGTTTTTATATTACCACAGCCTATTTAATTGATAACATGTAATATTATTTTTAGTACTATTCGCCTTCACTTACTGGTGGGTTCCATGTGTGCTCTCTCTCTCCTCCCCTTCTGCGTTTAGACGCACGGGCAAACACGAAGAACTCGCGGGCGATGTTGCCGTTGACCATATCTGGACGCATTCATAAGTTACGGCACCAGTTTCACGTGCTAGCAGCACTAGTCAGTGTGTACGTGCAATGCACGTTAATTTGGAAGTATATTAAGTGCATGCGGATATTAAGTTGGATATTATTTGCGTGTTATTATGTGATTAGCACTATTTTTGGCATGAAATTAACTGCACGCTAAACGTGTTGAGCGCTCGACATTGAAGCAGTCTAGGTCGTTGGATGACAAGGAATACATGTGGCTTGATGATGTTTTATATTTAATTTGATACGGTTCTAGCAGAACATTCAATCGATCAAACCATAGATTTCATTCAGTCTGACTCCAACTTTAAATTATACGACGATCGATCTAAAATAAACGGAAATGATAAACGTTCGGATTTTAAGCATGGCAATCCGAACGTTTTTCATGGCAAATTTAGATTACGCGGCGGCGGCGGGGGCGTCTTGCGGTGGGAAGCGGCTCCTCTGCCGTGCTCTGTGTGTCGTCGGGCCACTGACCGACGGCGACGGCGGCGTCTTGCGCCGTTGTTGGTGTACTCCTGGACGTTGGCCCTAGCTTCAAGGAAGGCCACAATGTTCTGGACTTCGGTCTCCAGGAGCGAGTCAACTGGCGGGAGGAGGCGACTGGCGTTGGTGCAAGGAAGCGGTCGACGGCGGCCATCCATGCCGCTGAGGGGGGCACTGGCACCCGCGCGGGGACAGGCGCTGTCAACGGCGCGGCGGAGACATTCGTGTGCACGGGCACGCACGTCAGTGCACGCGCAGGCGCATGCGCTGGCAGGTGCACGGGCACTGGCACGGGCGTGCGCGTCAGTGCACGCGCAGGCGCATGCGCTGGCAGGTGCACGGGCGCGTGAAAGTCGGCGGGGACCTCGTGGAACCCCGTGGCATCAAGCTCGGCGACAATGTGCGGCTCCCAGCCCATCAATGCCACGGGGATGGGCGCTGGCGCAGTCGGGGCGACGGGAGCCGGAACGGGAGCGGGGACAGGCGCGGCGTCTTCCCGCAAGGCCAGTTCAAGCTCGTCCCAAAGCGCCTTATGTTCTTGAGACTCCGGCTGGGTGTCTTCCTCAGGAAACTGGAAGACTAAGGGCAGACCATCGTGATGCGGCATGGCGTACGTTTAGGTCAGGCTGGTTGGAGGTAGACGACAGGAGAATCGGAGAGGAAGAGAGAAGATTGTAGCGATACCGGGTAGTGCGGGGTTGATTTTAAACTGCGGCGCCGGCGACATTAAAAGTGGGAGCAGTTGGGACGAAGGTGGGCGGCGGAGCCTGGTCAAAGGGCTCGCCTCCCGGTGAGCCTGCACAGCGGTCTGCTCGCACGCCTCCCTGTCAGCCGGCGCAGCGGTCTGCTCGCACGCCTCCCGTCGACTCACACGCTTGCTCGGACGGCACCTGCCGATGAGAAGCGGGACTCGTGGCGGCACGTAAACGCCCACGGTTTCAATAGTGAAAGCGTTCGCCTTAACGTGACAGGTCTTTGTTCCAAAATACCTTGGCTCTTCATTTGTGCAACTTGTCATAAGCAGCTTGTCTCAAATTGAAGAAAAAAATTACGAAGTAATATTTGTGCCATATCACGTGACCATGCTCAGTTTCAAGAATTTATGGTCACTTTTGGATTTTCTGAAATTTAAGATCCAGGATTCGAAACAATATCATAACCTGCATCATGCAATAAATTTTCAAGCCATACATCTGTCCTGTTGTATTTCTTAAGAAAGGATTTGGTCAAACATTTTGCTTAGTTAGACTTCAGACAAGTTATATATGCAGAGCAAAAGGAGAATCCCTCCGTACCAGTGCATTGCCTGATATAGTAACTCAAGTACTAGGCACGAACAAACGGGCTCAATTCTGTGCTCATCCTGGTGTAGTAGTAGTAGTACTAGGCAATGTAGTTGACGGGTGACCTTGGCGAGCGGCGACCGAGGGAATTGAACCGTGCTCGGCACGGTAGGTAACGTTGTCTAGTTACTTTTTTTTGAACACAACGTTGTCTAGTTACTAAAGCATCCCTCCGTTGTTCATCGGTAGTCATTATGGACCGGGGACATGAGGGGAATTTCCTAGGGCTGGAATTCTGGCCGCCAGATATTTTGACTCGAAACGCGGAGGCTCGACTGGTTGGGGTTGCCTAATGTGTGTACCACGCACGCCACCAGAAGGACACGAGCCCGGTTTTTTATTTTTTTAGGATCAACACGAGCCAAGGTCTGGCTGGTACGTCGTTGGGTCCTACCATTTGAGAATACGAAAACCTTTTAAGTTGCCGAACGAATCTATGTGTATTACAATGCCCGTATTTTCCTTGCAAATACTAATCTCAACGTGGTAATTGATTTATGACGAGTTGTTGAATTAGAGTGAGTTTGTGATATAGTGATCTCAACGTGGATTTCACATTTCATGGTATCCCTGCTAAGTTTTTCAATGCAAATTCAAATTTAAAAGATGAACAATATGGAGGTGAGAAAACTTTGTATGTATCAAGCATATGACCACACACACACACAGACACCCACACACGAACACAACAACAATCCAATAAGTATAGTGCATCTATTTTTCCAAACCATGCATGTATGACACGAATTCAAAAATACTCCTTCTGTTCCTAAATATTAGTCTTTTAGAGATTTCAACAAGCGACTACATACGGAGCAAAATGAGTGAATCTACACTCTAAAATATGTCTATATACATCCGTATGTGCCAGTCCACTTGAAATCTCTAAAAAGACTAATATTTAGGAACGAAGGGAGTAAAATGTAAGACATGCATGGTCCTCAATTCAATATTTAAAACGAACATGAAACTGAAACATGAATATTAAGTCTAGTACTACAGTACATGCAAATGTTGTGTTTAATTAGGCGGAGCTATGATTGTCGGGGGTCACCCCCTCGACCTTAGATAAAATTGTGAAGCTCTGTTTAGGGTTGTTTAGATTATATTTGTCCCCACCCTCCCAACCACCGATTGGTTGTGCACCCCCACCCCTCCTCCCCGGGAGAATATCATGTGCCCCCATACCTTAGATGCTATATGCCGATACGAGTTGCTTGGAGCTTGTAGATCTGAGATATAGCAGCTCACATGATGTCTTAATATTTTTACAGGAAACCTTGATGAGTTTGAGAATTGCACACAATTTGTACAAAAACTACTCAGATGCCCTTGGATCCCATATCCAACGACCTCGAAGCTCGTATCACCGTAGCATCTAAGATGAAGGAGGACATCATATTCTCCTGTATGTAAGAATATCATGTGCTACCACACCTTAGATGCTTTGGTGATACAAGCTCTTCGGAGCCGTTGGATTTGTGACCCAACGCCTCCTCGGTGGTTCGAATGGTTTTTTGCAGAAAAGCCCCCAAAGAGTTCGGCCACTGCTTACAAGCACAAAGACTGCTCAGATGCCATTGGATCTCAGATCAAACGACCTCGAAGCTCGTATCACCGTAGCATCCAAGCTGCGAGAGCACCTTATGTTTTCTCGCACGGGAGAATATGAGGTGCTCCCGCACCGTAGATTCTATGGTGATACGAGTTCACGGAGATCTAACGGCCCACAGTAGGAGGTTTGAATGTTTTTGCAATATACGGCTGAGAGAGTTTGGGAATTGCGCAGAAAGTACAAGTACTACGCATGTGCCATCTGATCACTGATCATACGACCTAGATGCTCATATCACCGTAGCGGGTAATTAAGCTACGGGGAGCACCTAATATGAGCAACGGGGAGCCGTTGGATCCAAGATGCAGCGGCACACACGAGGCCTGAATGTTTTATTTGCAAAAAAACCTTTGGAGAGTTTGGAAATTGCGCATAATTACAAAGACTACTCCCAAGCCATTGGATCTCACTTCCAACGGTGTAAAAACTCGTATCACCATAGCATCTAAGCTGCGGGGTGGATGTGATATTCTATGCCGCTGTCATTTTTGTTCGTAAACTTGCAAAATACGTGTAACTTGTGCCGTTACTTGTCTAACCGCGCAAAGTGTTTGTTCAAAAAAACCATCCTACACTGAAATATCGGAACAACACACGGGGGTCCCACTTGTCATTAATCAAATTTGGACCTAAAACTAACAAATCTGAAAGACGAGATTCGAACTGGCAACCTGGACTACAAAGCGTAAGTCGATAGCCTGAAACAACAACGGTTGTTGGCTTTGTCCCATAACTTGATTTTATACAGTATTACGTTGAGTAGAGTAGAGGGAGTGCCTCGTCTACACGTGCATGACCGTTGACTCACTTGCTGGTGGGTCCCAGGTCTGCGATCTCTCTCTTCTCTCCATCGTCTAACCTTTGCACAGGCACACACGAAGAGCGGCGCTAGCTTGCCGTGGTGTTATTACAACTAAAAAAAGCTTGGAAAATAGAAGAATCGCCTAGAACAAGAGACGTTGTGGCTGGTCGAGACGGAGCTAACCACACCTATCCTCCGTGCCATGTTAGCATGATGAAGCTGTGTGGCTAGTGGGGTGTTTTCGACCGACTGGCTGGGTCCCGAGGTCGAACCATAGGTACTACGTCTGATACAGTAAATTTTACACGCACATTTTTCCTCCGTGCCGAGACATGGCACACCCTACCGCGCGGTTTCGGGGTCCTCCCGGGTGGTGCACGCATATATTCTTCCTGACGTGGGACGCCCTACCGCGCGTTTTCGCCGAAGCAAGTAAATAAATGAGTCGTCAAATCACGAAAGACCACTTTTCCCGCCGAGTACATCAGTGAAGCACGGTGGCTAGCTAGTTGGGCTAGTTCGACCGATTAGCTAGGCCGCCGCCACATTTGTTTTTTCACCCCTTTTTTATCTACTTGCCGGCAGGTAAATTTAAACATCCACCGCGGCGTTGCTCTGGTGTTTGAGTGCGGCAGGATTTTTAATTTTTTGATTGACGGGAGCAGGCGCGGCAGGATTTTTAATTTTTTGATTGACGGGAGCAGGCGCGGCAGCAATTAGTCACGATGACTCCGCCTGTAAAACCCACTGCTCCCTGATGTGAGAAGTCGTCGACTGGTGTTTTACCATGGTGAAAACCAAAAGATTCCCCGCTCCTCGGCTGGCTCCCTCCGCCTTCCCGTAGATTGCATTGCCTTTCAGCCGTTTCGCCCCCTGCATCACCAACGTCGTGCGCCTCGAGAAGCAGAGGGACTTCGGTGGTGTTTAGGCGCCCTCTGCATGGGCATGTCCATGTCTCGGCGCAACATGACCGTTGGATCAAACTCAGACGGTGCAGATCAGTCACTGTAGCACAAAGCGTGTGGGTGTGTTTGGTTGCATTCTCATCTCAATATAGTGTGTAAGTCACCTTACGAAAACCAAATAATCCCAAAACACTTAGGCACGGTACATTAACTCCCTCCCCGTTTCTTGTTTTGTGACATATCAACCAATAAGAGACGTGGGCCGTGCATGCTTTCAATGACTTGAGACTAATAAACATGACATGCAGTGGTTAGTTCATTGCATGCAATGCTATTAATTAGCAAAAAGACATTAAGTTTTCTCGTTTTCCTCTCCGCCTTGGTCGCAGTGCACAACGTAAGATGACTTACACACCTAGACGGAGTAGTTGTTTCCTCTTCGTGTATTTGTGTTAACCTACTAGTGTGGACTCATGCACCCTTCATGCACTCTGCCAAACACCCAAAAGTGGGTCGAGAAGGGAACTTTTGCTCCCATCCCGTGCACCCTTCATACACCCTGCCTAACACTATTCGTGCTTCATATGGTTCATGTTTCGTGGAGTACTGTAGCACCGTACTCTCCGTGCGCTGTAGACCTAGTTCTGTTAACATTGATCTCACCGTTCATTCTCGACCGGACAGTCGAGAAAGCGGTACTATGTTACTACATTACTGTTCATATAGTTGACATGCGCACAACATCATTTGTTGTCGTCATATCTTACTACACTAGCAACAAGATTATGTAGTACTGACGTATGAACCACTGCACATGCCTAGTAGTAGGAGCACTGTGTATGTTCAAGTGGCTGCCGTGTTTCGCACTCCTCCGTCGTAAGAGTGGAAACGCTTGCTGTAATCATTTTTTTCTTCAGAAAAACAGTGGACACGCTCTACCGTGCGGATCCTCCTCCAGCCATGCACTAAATTACTCACTTTCGCCGACGTGTGGGACAGCCAGCATCGGGGTCCACCAGCCATGCACTAAATTACTCCGTAGTAGAGTGACGGTAGACTACCCCGATCGAAGCGCCGCAGTAATGCCCAATGAGCCGTCAAATCACAAAACCCCCTCCTTTCCAGCAGTAAGTTGGACGGACGAAGCAACCATCATTTCACTCTTCTCTCTCAGCTTCCTCTCTACCCAACCCTCGCTTCTCCCTCATCTTGTTCCTCATTTCTTCAAGAAAACCCCGACCTGCTTCTGCCATTGTTCTTCTCTCCCAAAGAAGGAAAGGTGAGCGCATCAATGGTGTTGATTCTGGCCAAGGCCCGGTCTTGCAACCCCGAGACTGATCCTATAACTCCCTCTCTTTTCTTCTTTTGGGTTTGTGATTATGGTTTCTTTTCTTTTATTTCTATTTGACAGTTTCTTGATGGACGCTGGAGCACCGGCCGAAGTGATGTCTATGGCTCTGGCCAAAACCGTCGAGGCTCATGGTACGAAGAAGCGCAAGCACCCCGCCGAGACTACCGCAGACAAGCTCAAAGCCATCGCCCTGTCCAAGCCCCCCTCTCCGGGATCCCTCATTAAGCAAGTCCAGGTAATATCTCTTCTTGACGATCTTTTTCTCGATCTTGATCGTGTTTTTTCATCTAACACGCAGTACTAGTACTAGTAGTACAACTTTCTGGGTGATCTTGCATGTGATTTTTGTGTGCCAAATGACGGTTCTAAATTCCTCTTTTGACCAAAACATGCGAGAGGTTGACACTGATTTCTTATAGATTACTTTCAACTACTCCCTCTGTCCCAAATTTCTTGTCTTAGATTTGTCTAGATACGGATGTATCTAATACTAAAATGTGACTTGATACATCCGTATCTAGACAAATCTAAGACAAGAATTTTGGGACGGAGGGAGTACTTTATGAACATCAATGCTACCTTTGAAGAGGGTATATTTGCCTCAGTAACTTGTGTTATGGATATTGCAAGTAATCCCTCTGCTCTCATGCCTTTGAAGACATGTTCTAGTGTCTTTGTTCACTCATTTCTGTGCGTATATGTAGTCATATATGGAGTATAATATCGAAAATCATCTTATATTTCTGAACGGAGGTAGTAATAAAATATGGTTTCTGTTTGAATTAGAACCAGGTCCGCGGTGGAGATGAAGTTCTCAAAGTCATGCCGTGTGAACTGGAAGACCTGAGGATGAGTTCTACTGCTAAACTATCCAGCTGCTGTGTCCTTGTCGCCACGTGTCCTGAACTAGTGTTTTCCTGTAGCATTGTTGTCAGGCGTGTTCTCGAGGCTGTACTTGACCACAACAATTTCCTGGCTGTGCCTTCGATTACGAAGGGTGTGGTTCTTGTAAAGCTTCCCAACAAATCTGATGCGGCCTGTCTTCATGATCATGTTTATGAGTGGAAAGACCACTCTGTTAGGTTCTCCAAGGTTGACAAGATGGTGATGGTGCATGTAGACATCTCTCACGAAGTCCATGGCCTAGTCAGTTATGCGGGGTTCATCCCGTAGGTCGGTGGCAAGAAATAGTCTGCAGAGTTTAATTAGTGCAACTTTGCTTGTCTGTAGTAAGTACTATTGTTCAGTACTTGATTTGTGTTTGTGAACCCTGTATTGTTTATTAGTACTGCCGCTTTTGGTGTGTGGTCAGTCCTGAGAACGGTCTATGTTAATGTCTGTCCACTCAATTCAGTCTGTATATTTTGAAGTATCCAGATCATCTTTTTTGTGAGGACGGTTTATCAATTATGGTTACACTCCAATATCTGTATGCATTGCAGGGTTTATCGCACCCACCAGGATTTCCAGTCCCATGGATGTTCAGTCCATACGATTTGTCACGACCTTTGGACTGTCCTGCTTGTGGGAGTAGGCGGGGCCCCTGCATGCCACCCGTAGTTGGACGATCAATCTTCTGTTTAGTACTTCAACATAGTGATTTCCTGGTAAGGATTCACTCGTGTCACATCAAGTAAATCTTATTGATTTACTGTCTAAATCTTATTGATTTAATGTCATGTTTTCTTTCTTTTCCTGCAATTTTACGATGCAGGTTTTGCCATGTGACATTCATCACAGAATAAACCGTTTGGTTTGCTCTACGATGGCTATTTTTGCAAGTTTCACTTCTTATGTCGTGTCAGTAACAAAGGCACTGTCCATCGCTTATATTACTGGAAAAAATTGGATCAGTCTGTTGTCTGAGTACAAGCTGAATCCCTATGATGAACTGCAGTTTGGTTTAACAAAAACGCCACAATTAGTCCTTCTCGCGTTTAAAAGAAATGAAGAAAAAAACTGGATCACGGTCACGAAGCCTAGTCAAGTTAGAAAGCTGATCATAGCAGACCAGACACGATCGCCGCTGTCTCGCACATCGGTACCACCTTCAGCAACGGATCGAGCACGGGCAGTTGCTCTAGCACTGACAGCGGCAGCAGCTCAGTCTGATCCAGCTGAGGATTGGGCACCGACCGCGTCTGTGGATCAGGCTGATCTACCGGAGGATCGGGCATCGACACCGGCACCAACTCTACAAGGAGCACCATCTCCGGCAGCAGCAGCGGCTTCGGCACCTGCACCAACACTTGCACTTGCATCTGCTCCGGCCCGTGCAGCGGCAACCGAACGAGCAGTTGCACCGGCAACAGACCGGGTTGCAGTTCGCACTTCATATACCAAAGTCCTTACAAAAACCGACATGTCCACCTTCTTGGTAAGCATTGGCCGCCCAAGTGTTTCATTCTTTTTTATATCCATGTTGTTTCGCATGATTCACTGTGTTGATCTAACTGTTTGGGTATGTCTTCTTGTTTGCAAACAGAGAATTCCTAGAGCAACGAGGGAGTCGTTCAACAATCCGGGCGACAGCGGCCAAGTTTCTCTTACCTTGTGCAACCTTGGTGTGAATGAACCTGCTCAATATACCGTAAGTACAAAGGATGGTTGCATGATGATTGATGCTAAAGGATGGTCAAGGTTCAAATCTAAATCATATCTTGCGGTAGGGGATGATGTCAAAATCGAACTTTCTCGGCAAGGAGAGCTGGTCCAAATCAACTTTGAAATTCTTCAGTACTGCCGAACTGATCTATCCGCCGAGAGATTTTGATGTAATACTCTGGCATGGTGAAACAAGTGTCTTGTGTGTATAAGTAGTACATCAGTATCATTGATAGAATTGCAACTCTGATTGCTGGTTAGGAACTGTCATTTGATTTCATTCCAACAGCTGCTGTGCTTTATTTAATTTTGTGTATTCGCCTTGCGACATCATCTAAAACCAACACTGTACCGACTGCTTGCAATATGAAAAGCCCTGAGGTAGAACACATGGGCCCCCAAACATGCATGCCCACCGGCCTATGGCCCAAAGTCCAGAACCATGAGCCTGTCTGAGTATTTCTCAGCTGAACCCCCATAATGCCTGTGCGTTGAACGTAACATCAAGATGCATTTGTATGAGTATTTTATCTTGTGAGAGAAAAGGATGAACGAGGGAAGGCCTTATTTGCAAATGCAGAGAGGTGTGTGGGTACCTTTTTGCAAAATTGCCATAGTTTCCTTCTTATCCGTCAAATATAGTCGGACGGCCTATATTGCAGGATGACAGGCACACCATCATCACCAACTCATCTATATCGTGTTAAAAAAACTCTGTTTTTCATAATTATATATGTTATATATATTCCCCTTGATTTTTCTTATGTATAAAGTTGTGAAGATCTTTATATTTCTTTACAGAGGGAATATCTCTCTGTCAAAAATATATTTATGTGTAATAACGAGTTACTCCTGTCTTTCTACTTCCTTGCGCTGATATGTGGGGCATCCAGCAACGGGGTCCACATGCCATATGCACCAAATTAGAGTGCACAACTGCACGGTAGACACACCCCGGTCGTAGCGCCGCATTAATGCCCAATGAGCCGTCAAATCACAAAAACCCCACCTTTCCAGCTTTAGCAGTAAGCTGGACGGACGAAGCGGCAATATTTCACTCGGCCTGAATCCCTTCTCCCTTGTCTGCTTGTTCAAGGAAAACCCCCGCTCGGCGATTGCATAGGGTTTTCTATGGAGAACCTGGTACGAATTCTTCATCCATCCCCGATAAATCCAAGTCCCTTGGTCGCGGGTACTCCTAGGATGGCAGCCGCCGCCGTTGATGCATTTTTCTTCCTACTGAATCTAGTGTGTTTCATTTGCAGTGCCCAAAGTGCGAGGACCCTACAGGTTTCTGCGCCCTCGGCGAGACGCCACACTTGTTCCTTCTCATCCTAACACAGGATTTTAAAACGCGCACAGTATGTTCCTAGAATCCTCTTTTCTATCCGGGAGGGTGGGGTTTTTTGAACATGATGTCGACTAATTTGGAAATTTGGATTGCTATATTTGGATAAAAGGTACTAGTACCATGGTCAACACTAACGTGAAGGAGGAAAGTATTTCTAGATTTGGATATAGGGAATACATTGTGTTCTCATATTATTTTTCCTGCAGTGCATTCCTTGCTCTGCCAGAACACATGTACTCAAGATGCTCGGCCTTGCCATAACTGAATACACCAGTTTAATGGTAACAGTGAAGACAAGCCATGGATATAAGTTCGAGTTGGGTTCATGAACCAAGAAGATCGCTACTTTTTTTATGGCCGAACTTGGATAAACTTTCTCAAGTGTTACGGACTGAAAGTTGGCGCACGAATGTTGATGGAAATAGCAAAACCTGGTCTCATCTTCACTGCAATCTTCCACCCCGGCGTCATTCCAGTTGTTCATCCATGTTAGTTTTGTATCTGGTTCTTGCTTGTTGCCTCGATTACTTCTTAATCCACCTATTCTGTCTAACTGATCACAATTTAACTTTAGAAGTAGCAACGAATCTCTCACGAAGATGCTACTTCTAACTAATATTTTCTTATAATTGGTGGCACATGTAGGTTTTTTCAGAGTTAAGCAGGCTGCTCGTTTGTTATTCTGTAACAACTCGGCTGTTACTGATGGCACTAAAGTTGACTGGGACGACATCCACAAGTTCCTACACTTTATTGATCGTCTTGAGGTCCTTGTGGGGCGTTTCAATGGTGGAAGGCCACGTGGGATATGTGTGCCACTGCTGCACTCGTTGAACAGGTCCAACTGTGTCGAGAAACTTATGGTACGAGCTATTTTCTGTTATATATGTTGTTCATAAACTATTGCTTATACACAGTTTTACAGTTGTGATCTTCTTGAAACAGAAACTGCCCAGTTCTATTGTTCCTATACAGATGCCTGACCATGGTCGGGTCAGACTTGCGCTTGGTCACAACATGATGTTTATGTCGACCTACTCCATTCCCCTTGGAGGTGAAAAGATACTTATTCATGGGTGGTCTCAAATAATCAAGGCCCGTCCATCTTGGAGAATAGGACAGAAGATTATGTTCCTACTTTTCCATGGATCTAAAGTGAATATCATGTTTATTGACCACATTGCGAGATGAAGCCACTTTCAGAAGGTTGTGGATGCGCGGGGTGGCGCCTGGGCCTTGTCCTGGGGCTTGGCGGCCTCACCCTTGGTTAACTGTAGGCAAAGTAGCACTATTCGAGGCGTGCTTTGTATGGTTGAACCTGTATAAGTACTCATACTGCTTTCAGCTATGGTTGTTAAGTGCCCCTGCTAGTTTCAGTTAAGGTTGTTAAGTACTCCTGCTGCTTTTACAATCTGTCGTGTTTCTTCAGTCCTGTCTTCCTCCAGCCGCCAAAACCAAACCAGCGTCGGCGGGGCCGCCTGCTTCCGCCTCCCACGGCTGGCTACGCCTCAGCGCACGCATCACCGCCCCACCGTCTCCTAAATCCTTAACGGCGACGTCTGAGGCCTCGCCGTTGTCCTCCGCGCCCTTTGGTGCGTTCGCCACGGCGCCGCCCTCTTGCGTTGTAAACATGGTGAACAAACAACAGGAATCGGCAGAAGTACGTGGAGAGGATGACATTAGGGCCCACCATGTCAGCGTATGGAAAAATAAAATGCTTCCTCCTAGTGTTTTCCTGACATCTGGGACCCACGACGTTGTGAGCGTATATAGTCAATAGACAAGAGAACAACACAAGATTGGCTGACACTTGGGACATAGCAGCTTGAGCAGTATTTTTTTTGTTATTGTTGTGACGGAGCAGGGTTTGAACTGGGCTGTGGCCCGTCTAGCCCAGGTTTATATTTTATGTTCACCATGTGACCAGGCCAGCTATTTTTTCTTTGTTAAAATGAGCCCAGTTTATTTTTTCTGAAGAATACCTAATCCAGGCCTACTTATTTTTCTACGCCCTGATGGGCTGCAACTCTTTCAAGACGCCCGCAAATCTTGAAAGTAATATGAAATGGGTTGTAAATATAAAAACAGATGACAAATTGGCAATTACTTTATAATTTCTGAATTTTTTCACATTTTCAGATTCCTATTTCACTGGGCATTAACCTAATTTAAATATATCTTCAAAGTACTTTAAATAAGGCTCGACATTTCGGTATTAAAAATAGTTTGGAACCCACAGAAATATGCAAAATTGGCCGTGGCCAACCAAAAAAAATGGACTGCAATAAATTGCATAAGAAGTCGCAATGAGCTATATATAAATTATTAAAAAAAGAGGGAATGGTCTGACTTATGGGCCTATTAAGTTGACGCGTATGCAAGATTTTTTTAGTTATTATATACATCAACAAACGATTCTAGCAGACGTAACCTTTGGATGTCAATCCAACGGCCGTCGTGTTTCTTCAATCTCTGATCTTCTTGCTCCAGCCGCTAAATCCAGCGCCGGCGGGACCGCCTGCTCCTGCCTCCCGTGCAGGCCTCACCGCCCCCCTACTACTCCCACCGCTGGCCAGGGCATCCCTCTACTCACCCACACCCCCTGTTATTCTGCGGCGACGGCAGCCTCACACCGCAGCCGAACCAGTAAACCCTCGTACTCCTCTCCGCGTGGGCATCCACTGCCGCGTCTTCCCCGGCTCCGCGTCGTCCCCTTCCTAGGCCTCGCCGTCGTCCACCGCCCTGGTGCTCTCGGCGCGGCGTGGTCAACATGGTCAAGGAACGACTTCCATCGGAAGAGTACTGTCATGGAGAGGCTGACAGCTGGGTCCACGGCCGCAGCAAGGAAGTGCCTCCTTATTACGCGCAAAATAATTATTCCTCCACCTGACAGCGGGGACCCACCGGACGGGCCACCGTATTTCGTGAAAAAACGTTTCCCCCTGACTGCTGGGACCCACCAGCTACATCTTCGCACGCAAGGAAGTGCGTCCGGGCAAAAAAACGATTGGCCCCCCTGACTGCTAGGACCCACCAGCTACATCTTCACAGGCAAGGAAGTGCCTGACAATCAGGACCCACCTGGTCGAAGCGTACGTAGCGTTGTCATTATGGTCGCGAACGTGTACGTACATACTGGTGGATGTAGAGGCGCGCACGTGTCGTAGTAGAGGCGCGCACGTAGCATGTACACATACGTACAACGGCCAGGGTGCAAGAAAGTAAATACGGCCACGTACGTACATACGGGCGGGGTCTCGAACGCCTACTCGCGCGTACGTACGGCCAGGACTCGTGTATGTGGCTGGGTCGGAACGGAGAAACAGCGTCGTCGTCGTGTTCATGGGGGGCAATGGAATGTGTCGTGTTCATCGGGAGGCAATGGAATGCATGGGAGCCAACCGGCTTGGACGGAACAACCGATGGAAACGAGGCCTGGCATACCGCAGAATGGAGGAAACGACCTTGTGTTCGACCGGCCACGTTCGAAACGGGATCCTGTTCATCGGGAGGGGTCTGGCGTATTGCAAAACGGAGGAAACGGACCTCCTACGGTTGAAACCGGGGTCCTGTTGATCGGGAGGGGTGTGGCGTACCGCAAAACGGAGGAAACTGTAACGACCAAACCTCGAAGGATTTGAGTCTCTGTGCTTACCGTGCTAGTCCCTGGATTGAACTCGCTAGCACACACAGTATAGATGAATACCAGAATAGCAAGTGCATCTTTTATTACAACGTATGATCCAGAATGTATAAAATAAAACAATCTGCATAGCACTTGGCTAGCTTTATTCAATCAAACAGCGGAAAGTAGCAGAAAATAACGATGAGTCCCATCATAGCCCACTGGCGATGCTGAGTGCAGACTCGCGACCCTAACGGTACCTTACTCTTCGTCTGAATATCCTGCAACATGAGACGTTGCAGCCATATGGGTCAATACTTTGAATGTATTGGCAAGTTACATAGGAGTAATAATATAGCAGACCTACATGTATATGCATAGTATAACAAAAGGAAGGCTTGGGGTTTATTTTTGCAGAAAGCTGATTTTGTCCACATAACTACCTAATAGTCATATTTTATTTAGTTCTTTTATTACTACAATTATATACACAAGGTTGAGTTGGCAAAATCAACTCCAACCTACCCTTTATTAAGTTGCCCAACAAATTTATTAAGTCACGTCTGTCAAGATCATCCAACAACTGTAATGGCATAGTGGCTCAAATTTACCCATAACCGGGGGCACGGCTAATCATGATTAGTTTTAATACTCTGCAGAGTTTAGTACGCTTTACCCACTGGACCCAATCCGAAGATTGAGACGAAGTCTTTCAGAAGAGGTTCCCTTAACCACCTGACGGCCACATCCCACCTACATATGCTACATCTGTCGACACTGTCTGGGCCAAGGTTCCAACAACTGATCAACTAAGCCAGAGCCCATATAGCCAGTGGCCGCACATGGAAGCTACTAGTCACTAAGTCTGTCTGATCTTTTTGAACCTGGGTGGCATTCCACTTAGGCTGCACTCTCATGGGCGCATGGCCTTAGAAAAGGTGCAAGACCCCATGATGCCTTCCCTCAACACCAAGCAATACCACTTCTGCCCAGAGGTGAGTTAAATCCTGAGTTACTACTCAATTGATATATATATATATAATCCTCACATAAACTCAATGAATACACGAACCACCCCCGTCTACAAAGCATAGCAACCTACAACTACCACGATTTGCAAAGACGGGAAGATAGCTCAACAACATAGCAAAATAATATAGTATTCCTATACATGCATATATTCATAGTGTGATATAACTACATGCATAGAAAACAGTAGGTAAAGGATGATCAACATGTAACTTGCCTTGGTTCTGGTTCAGAAAGTCACACTCTTGACAATAGCTCGCGTCGCACTCCGGACAATCTACACGTTTCACACCATTCAACAAATCAATCACCGGAACACGCAATAGAACCAAAACAAAACCAACAGCAAGAAAAACATTTCAAAAATCCAACAACAGCAGCATAACAACACCTAAAATGCACTACGGTCACAATGCAAAAAGAATCACTCGATTCTGATAAACGGTTTGAAAGTTACGACCTCCGGAAGATTTAATTTGAATTTGAACGAATTCAAATTTAAACAGTGCAAACATGAGAAATTTTGGTACTGTCATGAAGGGCTGATTTTTGTGAGTGCATAGGACAAAGAAACACCTAAATTGGATATATAGAACAAAAGATATAGCTAGTTGAAGTTAGAGTTGAAATCTAAAAATAAAACAAAAGAAAAACAGAAAACTCATGGTACTGTAGCGAACTCATGTGATGTTCCTGTAGCGAAGTGCCACGTGGCGGTTTGTGATTTGCTGAAGAGGTTCCCTGTGCGTTCGTGCTCACCTGCAGCAGAGGAAAACGGCGGCGGCTTCGGGCGTCGGCGGTGGCGACTCTCCAGCGAGGGGGAAGTGACAGGGGGATGCGGCGGTGAGTGGTGGAGGTGGTGGTGGTGTTCAACGGCGACGGGGCTCCCTTGAGCGGCGGTGGCGAGCTCCTGAACTCCGGCGTGCTCCGATGAAGTCGGGCGTCGGTGGCGGCGGCGTCCTGGTGCGCTGCAGGTTAACCCGAGGTGTCAAACCAGTGCGGCGTCGAGAGGGGGTTCGAACGGTGACAAGTGGAGCGGCCGGGCGTCCTTACGGCGGATGGATTCAGACGGTGAACGACGGCGGCGGCTGAAGCTCCTCGGTGAGATCCAATCGCCCCAACCAGGGCGTGTGGCAACGGGGAAGATCGGGACAGGGGGTGCGGGGTTTCCCTGGGGTCCTTTGCCCGCGTACGGAGGGTCGGTGGTGCACGGGGTGGCTTGGCGCGATGGATTGAGCTCGGGCTCGAGCTCCCATGTGCGTGCGTGTGTGCAGGTGTCCGGCTCGGGTTAGGGACGAACTGGGTGCCGGGCCCCGCTGGTCAGCGGCTGGAGGCGAGCGGGCGATGGGAGCTGCGGCGCGTACTGCTTCGCTGGCTGGGCCACGGTGCGGGGCCGCGGGGTTGCAGTGCTGCGGCGCTGCGCTGCGTTCCTTTTTTTAACAAAACCACAGCAGTAAATAACTAGAAATAAAACAACAGTATAAAAACTAAATAAAAATACGTAGACATACAGTCAAAATAGCCCTACAGCTATAAACTACAGGAACACTAGTTCCAACACTAATGCAATTTTCGAAAATAGTTTTTATGCAGTAGGCCACACATAGCAGCAACAAAACAGTCAAATAAATATTTTGAAGATTGCAAAAATTACCAGAACATAACAGATGAACTGGAAATAATATTATGCACATTATGAACATTTTTAAAATAGGGGAGAAGTCATGTTATCTCCACTCCAATAAATTGCCTTTTTGTTGCATAATGATTTGAATATTGCAGAAAACAAATAATGCATGGAAAAATATGAGATGCATATGAATGATCTATTAACATCCAAATTGGGAAAATTGGGATGTTACAGAAACGAACTTGTGTTGGAGCGCTACGGTCGAAACGGGGGTCCTGTTCATCGGGAGGGATCTGGCATACCGCAAAACGGGACTCCACGGGATACTGTTCATCTCCACCGTCGACCCCCTCCAGCCTCCACGGGCTACTGTTCATCCACCGTCGACCTCTTCCAGCCTCCACCTGCGACTGTTCATCCACGGGCTCCTGTTCATGCAGCCTCCACCGCGCGCTACTCCACCGGCTACTATTCAACCAGCCCTCTCCATGGGCTCCTGTTCAATCACCCCTCCACGGGCTACTGTTCATCCAGCCCTCCACCATCTACTGTTCATCCTGCCCTCCATGGGGTGGTCCTGTTCATCCTGCCCTCCACGGGGTCCTGTTCATCCAGCCCCAACCGGCTCGATCGATCAGGGGGGGGGTCTTGTTCATCCAGAGGCAACACCACGGGGTCCTATTCATCCACCCCCACCGGGAACTGTTCATCCAACCCCCCCCAGCACGCTCACTGTTCATCCAGAGGCAGCATCGATCGGCTTCAATTAGCAGCAGTAGCGAAGGAATCGCTCGATCGGGTTCAGTTAACAGCCATCGATCGATCGCTCGGTTTCAGTAACGCGTAGCCTACAGTGCAATCGCTCGGGTTCAGTTAGAGCCCAACACCCCGCACCCACGCGCGTGCGTGTACGAGAGAAACGCGCATCGCTCGGCCCCGACCACCCACCGTAACCGGGAACACCCCGATATTTTCCTCGCCCTCGCTTCTACCACGGTTTTTTCCGTCATGGACGGCCCAAAGAATGTCATGCAGCTGCGTCTCCGGCCCGCCCAGGACGAAAAGCCCATTTTCTGTCATGATTTTTTGTCATAGAAGTAGGACCCCACCACATCTATGATGATACCGTGTTTTGTCATAATTATTGTCATAGAAGTGTCATAAGTATGACATATTTTTTTTCGTTTGGCCCAAAATGTCACGGATGTGTCTTTTTTTGTAGTGTTAAAGGAAAAAGAAATCATGAAACCAAAACCCCCCAAACATTTTAGTACCGGTTGGTGTTATCAACTGGTACTAAAGGGCTCCCCGCCCCCGGCGCTGGCTCATGCCACGTGGTGGCCTTTTAGCGGCGGTTCGTGCAGAACCGGTACTAAAGGGGGGACCTTTAGTCCCCACCCTTTAGTGTTGGTTGCAGAACCGGCACTAAAGGCCCTTACGAACAGGTGCTGTAGCCCGGTTCTACACTAGTGATAGGTGTATTCACCAAAGAGAACATAGCTGTCGGTGCCCTCTTGATCGGCGCAATGCCAAAACTTATGGTCACTAGGGGGCTTCCTAATGGTATTCGAATCATAGATGTCGTTACCCTCTTAATCGGCCCAAGGCCACAAACCACTTGGGGGCTTCCTGCTCGTATTCGAAGCATAGCTATTAACACTTTTGGTCTGGCTTCCTGCTCGTATTCGAAGCATAGCCTTGTTTTTCTCTTTTTGCTTGGTTTTTTGAACGTTTTTTGGTTCATCTTGCTACCATCTTGACATATGGTTTAAAGTGAATCAGGCCATGTAGCCTCAATTCTCACAGCTCATATTTGAAGCATACCTGTGGTTTCTATTAACCCGGCCTGGCTCTAGATGATAAGTCGCCAGTCCATGATGATATTAAATACTTGGAAGTATTGGCTTCTAAGTTTTGAGTTGTCACCCTTACTGCACAGATATCATAAACCGGCAATGTTCATAAGTATCACATGTTATATGCCGCCGGATTACAAAAATTCCGGTTTACAATGAATGCGCATTAAGTCGCCATCGGCCAAGAGTCGCCAGGTATTTAACTCCGGATTATATTATTCAAATCTTGAATAGCTAACATGGCTGGATGTTTATTATGGTTATCAATAACCAGTATTATGATTGAGGTTTTCAAAGTCGCTTTAGCGCAATGGCTAGTATTTATCAATGGATATGATTTATTCTACAATGAAAGGAATAGTCCCGAGTCGCTGCAGGCTTACGACCCGGCACTTGGGGGCTACGTTATTGAAGTTCAGATTACATCAAATATGCAAGTCCCATGTCACTGCCAGCATGCACCATGAACTTGGGGGCTAATGCAAAATCATTTTTTGCTCTTCTTTATTGAAGACCCGACTCATCATATCGTAATGAGCCGGCCCTTGGGGGCTACACGTTACTGTTCAAGTCTACATGATCATACATACAAAGTCCCTGCTCATTATTGCATAATGACCCGACCCTTGGGGGCTATGCTGGTTGAAGTTTTTATGATCATAAGACAATTTCAAAGTCCCAGGTTGCTGCAAGCATGACAACCCGGCACTTGGGGGCTACATATGTGGAATATTCCGTTTTGACTAGTGACTCAGGTGAACAAACTTGGATTTCTTCAAAGTTGCAACATTTATATTGAAGCAAGTCTTAAGCTGTTACTACGCTCCCTTCTTAAGACTTGGGGGCTACAGGTGATATGAATATAATGGAGGAACATCTTCAAATTCTCAGTTTTGAGCAAAACCAGGAAAATCAATTGTGACCCGGCGTTGGCAACACTCATGACACGACATCTATAACAGTCATGACCAGGAATCATCAGTTTTTATAACCCTGTGATTTTGGAAATCATAGCTCGGCAAGTTATACATTTTCAAGCCGGCTGAATATCAATTGAATATTTGAAGACCGATATTTTTATCAAGTCAGAGCATTAAAGGCCGACTCAAATGGATTTTTTATTTACAATATTTCTTCTACAAGCAAATTGATCATGAAGCTGGTCTATTGATCCGGATTTTCTAGAAGGAAATAACAAGGACTTAAGGATGATCAGGTTCCGGGTTACATGAATATTTAGCCCGGAGCACAACCTGTCAAATTTGTTCTTGTGTTTATGTTGTAGATCAGTTTAACATGGATAAATCCAAATTAAACTGGGGGCTAATGTCGGGGATATACCCCGCGGTGTAACCCGGCTGGATGTATGACCCGGGTGGATCTTGGTGACTCACTGGTGACCCGCCCGGAGCTTGGCGACTCACGGGTAACCCGCCCGATCTTGGCGACTCATTAGTAACCCTGCGGGGGGGTCCGACGGACGACAAAGCCCAAGGCCCAGTAGGCCGATTCATATGATGGTGGGCCGGCTTAAGAGGAAAGGTATAAGGAATCCTACAAAGGAAGCAAGACTAGGACTCCACTTGTAATAGAGTAATCCAAATCCTACTAGGACTAGTCATGTAACCCGCCCCTTCAACATGTATAAGGAGGGGCAGGGCACCCCAAGAGGGACAGAAAATAATCGCTAAGGCTAGACACAACTAAAGGGGAGCCGGCTTATGCGGCGACTCCCTCATAAGTATAATGAGACCTAGCCACAAACAACATGTAGGGCTATTACCGGATGATGTTTCCCGGGGCCCGAAGCTATCTAAATCCTTGTCTTGTGTTGCGTCACTCGATTCCGCTCAACCCCTTTCAAGCTACCACATAGATGCGTTGGCCTCACGACTAAGTCCTTTCAACGAGGACATCTGCCGTGACATTTCCACGACACCCTATGCATAAGTTCACAAGGTCACAGAACCCGCAAATTGATCACCAAAACATACATCAAGTGGATCACGTGAATATCCCATTGTCACCACAGATAAGCACATGCAAGACATACATCAAGTGTCCTAAAATCCTTAAAGACGCAATCCCATAAGATAACTTCAAAGGGAAAACTCAATCCATTACAAGAAGGTAGGGGGGAGAAACATCATAAGATCCAACTATAATAGCAAAGCTCGCGGTACATCAAGATCATGCCAAATCAAGAACACAAGAAAGAGAGATCAAACACATAGCTATTGGTACATACCCTCAGCCCCGTGGGTGAACTAGTCCCTCCTCGTCATGGAGAGAGCCGGGATGATGAAGATGGCCAACGGTGATGATTTCCCCTCCGGCAGGGTGCTAGAACAGGGTCCCGATTAGTTTTTGGTGGCTACAGAGGCTTGCAGCGGTGGAACTCCTGATCTAGGTTTCTTTTCGGGGGTTTCTGTATTTATAGGAATTTTTGGCGTCAGTTTCACATCAAGGGGTCCACGAGTCAACCACAAGGTCGGAGCACGCTCCGCAGGGGGGGATAGGGCACGCCCTCCAACCTTGTGGTTGGCTCGGGACTCTTCTGCCCAAATCTTTTGCTTCGGGGGCTTCTTCTGGTCCATAAAAAATCTTCGGATAGTTTGAGCTCGATTGGACTCCGTTTGATATTCCTTTTCTGCAGAACAAGGAAAAAACAGAAACTGGCACTGGGCTCTAGGTTAATAGGTTAGTCCCAAAAATCACATAAAATAGCAGAAACATCCAAGATAGATAATATAATATCATATAACAATAAAAAATTATAGATACGTTGGAGACGTATCAACCAGCCCCTAGTGCGGCCAACATTTTAGAGTCGTCGAAGTACATGATCCAGTTGGAATATGAGCTGTACTCTTTAGGGAGCTCGGGTTCCGTCCACTCGGCGACAAAGTCAGCCAGCACCTAAGATTTGATAGCTCGGCGCGACTTGTATGTGATTTCAATTGGCAAGAACTCAATGGCCCATTTAGCTATGCGGCCAGTGGCATCCCTGTTTTTTACAATGTCATTAAGTGGTACTTTAAATGCCACCGTGATCGAACACTCTTGAAAATAGTGTCGGAGTTTGCGGGATGCCATAAAGACCGTGTAAGCTATCTTTTAATAGTGAGGGTATCGGGATTTGCATGGTGTAAGGACCGCCGTTACATATTATACTGGTTTCTGGATGGGGAATTTATGTCCCTCTTCCTCTCGCTCGATGACTAGTACGGCGCTCACCACCTGGTGAGTCGCCGATATATAGAGCAACATAGGCTCGCCAACGTTTGGGGCGGCTAGGATTGGGTTGCCTGCTAATAAGGTTTTTATTTCTTCCAATCCGGATGTAGCCGCTTCTATCCATTCGAAGTGGTCGGTGCGTCTGAGCAGTCTATAAAGAGGTAATGCTTTTTCTCCTAATCTGGAGATGAAGCGTCTCAAAGCTACCATGCACCCTGCTAGTTTTTGGACCTGTTTTAAGTCCGTTGGTATGGCCAATTGTGACAAGGCTCGGATTTTGGCTGGGTTCGCTTCAATTCCTCTATTGGAGACAATGAACCCCAGCAGCTTTCCGACTGGAACACCAAAAACACATTTTTCCGGATTAAGCCTTATGTCATATGTTCGGAGGTTATCAAATGTGAGGCGGAGATCGTCCAACAATGATTCGAAGTGTTTAGTCTTGATGACCACGTCGTCCACATATGCCTCCACTGTCTGGCAGATTTGTTTTTCCAAGCATGTTTGAATCATGGTTGGTAAGAGGCACTAGCGTTTTTAAGCCCAAAAGGCATAGTGGTAAAACAAAAAGGCCCGTACGGGGTAATGAATGCCGTTGCGGCCTTATCGGACTCCTTCATCTTAATCTGATGGTATCTGGAGTAAGCATCAAGGAAATACAATGAGTCGTGTCCCGCGGTTGCGTTAATAATTTGGTCAATGCGGGGGCAGTGGGAAAGAGTCCTTAGGGCAAGCCTTATTAAGGTCTTTGAAATCGACACAAAGGCGCCATGATTTATCCATCTTCGGCACCATAACCAAGTTGTCTAGCCAGTCCGGGTACTTGATTTCTCTAATGAAACTGGCCTCGAGTAGTTTGGCTAGCTCCTCCCCCATACCTTGTCGTTTGGGTTTAGAAAATCGCCACAGCGTTTGCTTTACTGGTTTGAATCCCTTGATTATGTTGAGGCTATGTTCGGCCAGTCTGCGTGGGATCCCGTGCATGTCTGAAGGGTGCCACGCAAAGATGTCCCAATTTTCACGCAGGAACGCTCGTAAAGCGGCATCAACCTTTGGATCCAGGTGTGCTCCAATGGATGTTGTTTTGTTGGGATCCGTCGGGTGTACTTGAAATTTAACTATTTCATCTGCCGGTTTGAAAGATGTAGATTTGGGCCTCTTATCGAGGATCACATCGTCTTTATCCACCATGGATCTCAAGGTGGTCAGTTCTTCGGCCGCAAGGGCTTCGGATAGTGCCTCGAGGGCTAAGGATGCGGTTTTGTTTTTGGCACGGAGTGGTATATCCGGATCACTGGCGATAGTGATTACTCCATTGGGCCCCGACATTTTAACCTTCATGTACCCGTAGTGGGGTATGGCTTGGAAGCGTGAGAAGGCATCCCGCTCCAAAAGGGCATGATATCCGCTGTTGAAGGGGGCCACGTGGAAGAGCAACTCGTCGGACCTGTAATTCTTAGGCATGCCGAATACTACATCGAGTTTGATTTTCCCCGAACATCGTGCTTCTCGACTGGGGATGATACCTCGGAAGGTGGTACTGCCTTCTGATACGTCTCCAACGTATCTATAAATTTTGATCTTTCCATATTATTATATTATCTGTTTTGGATGTTTAATGGGCTTTAATATGCTCATTTATATTATTTTTGGGACTAACCTATTAACCGGAGGCCCAGTGCCAGTTTCTGTTTTTTTGCCTATTTTAGAGTTTTGCAGAAAATTAATACCAAATGGAGTCCAAACGGAATGAAACCTTCGCGATGATCTTTCTTACACCGAAAGCAAACCAGAATACTTGGAGTTGAAGTCTGGAACTCCACGAGGAGGCCACGAGGCAGGCGGGCACGCCCCCACCCTCGTGGGCCCGTCATAGCTCCACCGGCGTACTTCTTTCGCCTATATATACTCTTATACCCTAGAAACATCAGGGGGAGCCACGAAACCACTTTTCCACTGCCGCAACCTTCTGTACCCGTGAGATCCCATCTTGGGGCCTTTTCCGGTGATCTGCCGGAGGGGGAATCGATCACGGAGGGCTTCTACATCAACACCATTGCCTCTCCGATGAAGCGTGAGTAATTTACCATAGACCTTCGGGTCCATAGTTATTAGCTAGATGGCTTCTTCTCTCTCTTTGATTCTCAATACAAAGTTCTCCTCTATGTTCTTGGAGATCTATTCGACGTAATACTCTTTTGCGGTGTGTTTCCCGAGTTCCGATGAATTGTGGATTTATGAACAAGTTTATCTATGAATATTATTTGGTTCTTCTCTGAATTCTTATATGCATGATTTGATATCTTTGCAAGTCTCTTCGAATTATCGGTTTAGTTTGGCCTACTAGATTGATCTTTCTTGCAATGGGAGAAGTGCTTAGCTTTGGGTTCAATCTTGCGGTGTCCTTTCCCAATGAAAGTAGGGGCAGCAAGGCACGTATTGTAATGTTGCCATCGAGGATAAAAAGATGGAGTTTATCTCATATTGCTTGAGTTTATCCCTCTACATCATGTCATCTTGCTTAATGTGTTACTCTATTCTTATGAACTTAATACTCTAGATGCATATTGGATAGTGGTCGATGTGTGGAGTAATAGTAGTAGATGCAGAACCGTTTTGGTCTACTTGACACGGACATGATGCCTATATTCATGATCATTGCCTTAGATATCTTCATAACTATCTGCTTTTCTATCAATTGCTCGGCAGTAATTTGTTCACCCACCGTAATACATGCTATACTGAGAGAAGCCACTAGTCAAACCTATGGCCCCCGGGTCTATTTTACATCATATTAGTTTCCCTTCAACTGGCCACTTTCTGTCGCCGTTCTTTTATTTTGCAATCTTTACTTTACAATCTATACAACAAAAATACCAAAAATATTTACTTTACTATCTCTATTAGATCTGACTTTTGCGAGTGACTGTGAAGGGATTGACAACCCTTTATCGTGTTGGTTGCAAGGTTCTTGATTGTTTATGTAGGTACTAGGTGACTTGTGCATTGTCTCCTACTGGATTGATACCTTGGTTCTCAAAACTGAGGAAATACTTATGCTACTTTGCTGCATCACCCTTTCCTCTTCAAGGCAAAACCAACGCATGCTCAAGAGGTAGCAAGAAGCATTTCTGGCGCCGTTGCCGGGGAGATCTACGCCAAGTCAAGACATACCAAGTACCCATCATAAACTCTTCTCCCTCGCATTACATTATTTGCCATTCCTCTCGTTTTCCTCTCCCCTACTTCTAAAAGATTTTTGAAAACCTTTGCCTTTTCTTCGCCCCTCTTCCGTTCGCCTCTTTATGCTTGCCTCTTGTGTGTTCATTCTTAGTGCGATTTGTTGTCATCATGTCTGAAACTGGGGAGGTTATCATTGAAAAAGATAGTAGTAACTATGGGGGAAACTTTGATGCTTTTGATAATCCTCATGAAGAATCTACTATTTTACACACTAAAAAGTTTCGGATTGGTAGTGGTAATATTATTGGAAAAAGAGTTATTCAAGATTTCTTTACTTGTGCTGGTGTTTTGCCCACTATGGGTGGGTCTATTCTTCATAGAACTAGTAGTCTTGCGGATGCTATATCTTTGCTCATAGTTGAACTTGAAAGACAATTTATCCACATGCATCCTTGCATACAAAGGATTTTTCTAGAATTTTCCAATATAGAGCATTCTTCTGTTAAGCGAGAGGCTACCATCTTACTTTTGCCTGCCACAAAGAAAACTTGCTGCTGAACGTAGGGAATATGAGATGAGTTTCCTCGATTCGCCATATCATTATTATGGCAATACCTAGATCTATTTTTGTTTTTATGCCTAGCTAGGGCGTTAAACAATAGCGCTTGTTGGGAGGCAACCCAATTTTATTTTTGTTCTTTGCTTTTTGCTCATGTTTAGTAATAAATAATTCATCTAGCTTCTGTTTAGATGTGGTTTTATGTTTTAATTAGTGTTTGTGCCAAGTAGAACCTTTGGGAAGACTTGGGTGAACTCTTTGCGACCTTGCTGTAAAAAACAGAAACTTTTGCGCTCACGAGATTAGCTGTCATTTTTTACTGGAGCGTGCTTTTAGGTTGATTCTTTTTGAAGATGATTAATAGAAAAATTTCTCACGTCCACCAGTTTATTTCAGAATTTTTGGAGTTACAGAAGTATTCGAATGATACAGATTGCTACAGACTATTCTGTTTTTGACAGATTCTGTTTTTCGTGTGTTGTTTGCTTATTTTGATGAATCTATGAGTAGTATCGGGGGGTATGAACCATAGATAAGTTGGATACAGTAGTTTTAACACCAATATAAATAAATAACGAGTTCATTACAGTACCTTAAGTTGGTGGTTTATTTTCTTATACTAACGGAGCTCATGAGATTTTCTGTTGAAGTTTTGTGTTGTGAAGTTTTCGAGTTTTTGGGTAAAGATTTGATGGATTTTGGAATAAGGAGTGTCAAGAGCCTAAGCTTGGGGATTCCCAAGGCAACCCAAGGTAAAATTCAAGGACAACCAAAATCCTAAGCTTGGGGATGCCCCGGAAGGCATCCCCTCTTTCGTCTTCGTCTATCGGTAACTTTACTTGAGGCTATATTTTTATTCACCACATGATATGTGTTTTGCTTGGAGCGTCTTGTATGATTTGAGTCTTTGCTTTTTAGTTTACCACAATCATCCTTTCTGTACACACCATTTTGGGAGAGACACGCATGAATCGGAATTTATTAGAATACTCTATGTGCTTCACTTATATCTTTTGAGCTAGATAATTTTTGCTCTAGTGCTTCACTTATAACTTTTTAGAGCACGGTGGTGGTTTTATTTTATAGAAATTATTGATCTCTCATGCTTCGCTTATATTATTTTGAGAGTCTTTTATAACAGCATGGTAATTTTCTTTGGTTATAAAATTAGTCCTAACATGATGGGCATCCAAGATGGGTATAATAAAAACTTTCATATAAAGTGCATTGAATACTATGAGAAGTTTGATTCTTTATGATTGTTTTGAGATATGAGGACGGTGATATTAGAGTTATGCTAGTAGAGTAGTTGTGAATTTTAGAGATACTTGTGTTAAAAGTTTGTGATTCCCGTAGCATGCACGTATGGTGAACCGTTATGTGATGATGTTGGAGCATGATTTATTTATTGATTGTCTTCCTTATGAGTGGCGGTCGGGGACGAGCGATGGTCTTTTCCTACCAATCTATCCCCCTAGGAGCAAGCGCGTAGTACTTTGTTTCGATAACTAATAGATTTTTGCAATAAGTATGTGAGTTCTTTATGACTAACGTTGAGTCCATGGATTATACGCACTCTCACCCTTCCACCATTGCTAGCTTCTCTAATACCGCGCAACTTTCGCCGGTATCATACACCCACCATATACCTTACTCGAAACAGCCACCATACCTACCTATTATGGCATTTCCATAGCCATTCCGAGATATATTGCCATGCAACTTTCCATCGTTCCATTTATTATGACACGCTCCATCATTGTCATATTGCTTTGCATGATCATGTAGTTGACATCATATTTGTGGCAAAGCCACCTTCATAATTCTTTCATACATGTCACTCTTGATTCATTGCACATCCCAGTACACCGCCGGAGGCATTCATATAGAGTCATATTTTGTTCTAAGTATCGAGTTGTAAGTAAATAAAGTGTGATGGTCATCATTATTAGAGCATTGTCCCATGTGAGGAAAGGATGATGGAGACTATGATTCCCCCACAAGTCGGGATGAGACTCCGGACAAAAAATAAAAATAAAAATGAAAAAGAGGCCATAAAAAAAGAGAAGGCTCAAAAAAACAAAACAAAAATGAGAGAAAAAGAGAGAAGGGGCAATGCTACTATCCTTTTACCACACTTGTGCTTCAAAGTAGCACCATGATCTTCATGATAGAGAGTCTCCTATGATATCATTTTCATATACTAGTGGGAATTTTTCATTATAGAACTTGGTTTGTATATTCCAATGATGGGCTTCCTCAAATTGCCCTAGTTCTTCGTGAGCATGCGAGTTGGATGCACACCCGCTTAGTTTGTTTTGTTGAGCTTTCATACACTTATAGCTGTAGTGCATCCGTTGCATGGCAATCCCTACTCACTCACATTGATATCTATTGATGGGCATCTCCATAGCCCATTGATACGCCTAGTTGATGTGAGACTATCTTCTCCTTTTTGTCTTCCCCACAACCACCATTCTATTCCACCTATAGTGCTATGTCCATGGCTCACGCTCATGTATTGCGTGGAGATTGAAAAAGTTTGTGAACATCAAAAGTATGAAACAATTGCTTGGCTTGTCATCGGGGTTGTGCGTGATTAAATACTTTGTGTGATGAAGATAGAGCATAGCCAGACTATATGATTTTGTAGGGATAACTTTCTTTGGCCATGTTATTTTGAGAAGACATGATTGCTTTGTTAGTATGCTTGAAGTATTATTATTTTTATGTCAATATTAAACTTTTGTCTTGAATCTTTCGGATCTGAACATTCATGCCACAATAAAGAAAATTACATTGATAATTATGTTAGGTAGCATTCCACAACAAAAATCATGTTTTTATCATTTACCTACTCGAGGATGAGTAGGAATTAAGCTTGGGGATGCTTGATACGTCTCAACGTATCTATAATTTTTTATTGTTCCATGCTATTATATTATCTATTTTGGATGTTTAATGGGCTTTAATATGCTCTTTTATATTATTTTTGGGACTAACCTATTAACCGGAGGCCCAGTCCCAGTTTCTGTTTCTTGCCTATTTTAGAGTTTTGCAGAAAAGGAATACCAAACGGAATGAAACCTTTGCGATGATCTTTTTTGGACCGAAAGCAAACCAGAACTCTTGAGAGAAGCTACTAGTGAATCCTATGGCCCCCGGGTCTATTTTACATCATATTAGTTTCCCTTCAACTTGCCAATTTCTGTCGCCTTCTTTTATTTTGCAATCTTTATTTTCCAATCTATACAACGAAAATACCAAAAATATTTACTTTACTATCTCTATTAGATCTCACTTTTGCGAGTGACCGTGAAGGGATTGACAACCCCTTTATCGCGTTGGTTGCAAAGTTCTTGATTGTTTGTGCAGGTACTAGGTGACTTGTGCGTTGTCTCCTACTGGATTGATACCTTGGTTCTCAAAACTGAGGGAAAAACTTACGCTACTTTGCTGCATCACCCTTTCCTCTTCAAGGGAAAACCAACGCATGCTCAAGAGGTAGCACCTTGCTCGATGCGGGTCTTGTCAATTTGCATTTTGTTGAGTGTGTCCTCGTAGCTGAGGTTAAGTCCGTTGACGCCGTCCATGAGTACTTTGGTGAGTCGAAAGCCATCCACGATCGGGTTTAAGACCAAGGCGGCTGGTGCTCGGACTGGTCGGGCCCTTGGTTCGTCGTCGGCGGTTAAAGTTATGGCTGCGTCATTCCAAGGATTTATTGCGGTTACTTGGTTGATTTGGGCGAGGTCATGAGCGCCCTTTTGCGCCGATTATTTGAAGAGAAGGTCTCAAAGGCCATAAAGACGTTCAGATCGTCATACTCCAACGAATGCTTCTCTAGAGTAATGTTGGTGAGGATAGCCTCACTACTTTTAGCTACCTGCCGGAGTAACCAGGATGCCCGCAGGCTGTGAGTTGGTTCGGTACTCGGCATCGCATGTATCTGACAGGGTTTGTCAAGGAGTTCGTCAAGAACCGTTCTGTGCCACTGAGGGGTTTGTTTTTCTTGTTGACAGGCTTATGATCGGTTGCCTCGTATGGGTGTGTACCCATTTTGCCCGTGTGGTGGACTGCTTAAAGGTAGCGGTTCCAACCGGGCGTTCTGGGCCTTCCATACGATTTCCATCGCACAGTACTGCTGTACTAAGTGTGATAATTCCATGAAGGTCTGTATGTGGCGGCGGTTGAGGGCTTTGAGAATTCCCTTGTCTGTACAATTATGATATAAAAACCAAAACTGCTTCGTCGTCGCAACAATCTTTGATCTTGTTTTTAACAAGGAATCTGGCCCAGAAGTGGTGGACCGCTTCCTGAGGTTGCTGCCGTAAATACATTAGGTCACATATGTCTGGAGGGCCTGAATTACTTGGAGAGTATTGATTGTGGTGGGTGGATGGGTTAAAGCTGAATCCTGACCCAAGGTTGAATCTGGAGCTTAAAAAATCTTTGAGGTCACCAGTTCGGGCCCGGGAAGATCCAAGTGCTTTCCGGGCTTTTTGTCCGACCCTGGGTTCGGAGGACGTGAAGCCTCGTCCGGAGGGAGGGTGTCCGGCTCGAGGGGCTCGGAGATCCAGACATAGCTGGTTTTTAACTTAGGGGAAAAAGTGTTTTTGGCTCGTTCCTCGACGACCCCTACCAGATGGGTGATCGGTGGGGACTTGATTTCCCTTTGATCGGGTTTGAGCCCGATCCGATCATAGTCTGTTGCAAGCCCCAGGGCGACGATGCGATCTAGCAACTCGTTCAAGGACGAGATGCCCGCCAGATCCATCTTTTTGGAGTGCTCGAGGCCGATGCAGAGGTGATGATTGGCGATCGTGGGGGCCACGTTGGCTTAACGGCCATGCGTGCGCCCATGGTGAAACCGCCGAGCTGGAGGACTTGTCCTGAAGTTAGGTTCCTTCCATAAGTGATATCATCATTGATGGTAAGGCGAGCCATCGACCCTTCCGTCGACAACACAACAGTACTCTCAATGAAAGCACCAATGTCGGTGTCAAAACAGGCAGATCTCGGGTAGGGGGTCCCGAACCGTGCGTCTGAGGATCGATGGTAACAGGGAACGAAGGGGACACAGTGTTTACCCAGGTTCGGGCCCTCTTAATGGAGGTAGAACCCTACTTCCTATTTGATTATATTAGATGAGTATAGGGGTTACAAGAGTTGATCTACCTCGAGATCTGATAACCCACAAGTATAGGGGATCACAACAGTTTTCGAGGGTAGAGTATTCAACCCAAATTTATTGATTCGACACAAGGGGAGCCAAAGAATATTCTCAAGTATTAGCAGCTGAGTTGTCAATTCAACCACACCTGAAAGACTTAATATCTGCATCAAAGTATTTAGTAGCAAAGTAGTATGGAAGTAATGGTAACGGTGGCAAAAGTAACAGTAGCAGTTTTTGTAGCAATCGTAACAGTGGCAACGGAAAAGTAACTAAGCAAAGATCAATATGTGAAAAGCTCGTAGGCAATGGATCAATTATGGATAATTATGTCGGATGCAATTCCTCATGAAACAGTTATAACATAGGGTGACACAGAACTAGCTCCAGTTCAATAATATAATGTAGGCATGTATTCCGAATATAGTCATACGTGCTTATGGAAAAGAACTTGCATGACATCTTTTGTCCTACCCTCCCGTGGCAGCGGGGTCCTATTAGAAACTAAGGGATATTAAGGCCTCCTTTTAATAGAGTACCAGACCAAAGCATTAACACTTAGTGAATACATGAACTCTTCAAACTACGGTCATCACCGGGAGTGGTCCCGATTATTGTCACTTCGGGGTTGCCTGATCATAACACATAGTAGGTGACTATTGACTTGCAAGATAGGATCAAGAACTCACATATATTCATGAAAACATAATAGGTTCAGATCTAAAATCATGGCACTCGGGCCCTAGTGACAAGCATTAATCATAGCAAAGTCATAGCAACATCAATCTTAGAACATAATGGATACTAGGGATCAAACCCTAACAAAACTAACTCGATTACATGATAAATCTTATCCAATCCATCACCGTCCAGCAAGCCTACGATGAGATTACTCACGCACGGCGGTGAGCATCATGAAATTGGTGATGGAGGATGGTTGATGGTTGATGATGACGATGTCGACGGATTCCCCTCTCCAGAGCCCCGAACGGACTCCAGATCAGCCCTCCCGAGGAAGATTAGGGCTTGGCGGCGGCTCCGTATCGTAAAACGCGATGAATCCTTCTCTCTGATTTTTTTCTCCCTGAAAGTGAATATATGGAGTTGGGGTTGAGGTCAGTGGAGTCCCAGGGGGCCCACGAGGCAGGGGGCGCGACCCAGGGGGGTGCCCTGCACCCTCGTGCACAGGGTGTGGGCCCCCTGATGCTGATTCTTTCGCCAATATTTTTCATTAATTCCAAAACGTGTCTCCATGGATTTTCAGGTCATTCCGAGAACTTTTATTTCTGCACAAAAATAACACATGGCAGTTCTGCTGAAAACAGCGCCACTCCGGGTTAGTTCCATTCAAATCATGCAAGTTAGAGTCCAAAGCAAGGGCAAAAGTGTTTGGAAAAGTAGATACGCTGGAGACGTATCAACTCCCACTGGTGCACGTCGGTCCTAAACAAATGGTTTAAAACCCCTTTCCGCGACGGCATTTGGGACCGTCGCCAAGTGAGTGTGGGCTATAGGGGGGTCCTTCCCACACGACCCAGAAACCATCGGGGATAGGGCCCCTACAGTACTCCTACTCGTTTCTGCTTGCATTGCCATCGCAGTTGGTATTCTGTGGTGCTACGTTTACGATGCGCGGCCCATCACAAACGGTTCACTATTATAGAACGTGTATGATGCGCGGCCCATCACAAACGGTTCACCATTAAGAAGATTAGCTAATCTTCGTACGAGTGTCGGACAGGATTACGAAACGTCGGACCATCATAACATCGTCGTACACGACAACTATCGCACACGCTATTCTGTGGTGCAACGTTTACGATGCATACTTCATCAGAAACAGTTCATGGTTGCGAATCGTGTATGATAAGGCAACTAACACAAATGTTTAGTTTGCTCACACCGTTTGTGATATTGTCTGACATCGCACACGCTTTGCAAATGGCAACTGTGTGCATGCTTGCACACGTTTCCTCTCTATGAACCATCTCGGATTATGGTGCATATCGCAAACGTTTGTGTTTTACCAACCGTGTATGCCGTAACAACCTGGAGAGCGTAATTTCACCGTAATTTAATTGCTGCTTTTCCAAATTGTACCGGATTTGGATTTGAATTTGAATGTATGCTACAGCTTTATTCATATCCATCAGGTTCAAACAACCAATGCATTATTCGATTCATAGGTACATATGTTCAAGAATTACATAAGAACCAAATAAAGAATGATGGACTAAAGTTGTATACTTGTACTATTAAAGACGGTAAAGAAGGAGGCGATATATATTCTGGTTGCTGAACAAGGTGAAGAGGAATGCCCATATTGTCCCCTCCTCCATGCAGAAGGCACGCACGACTCTAGTCCAACCCCTTGTGATGGCCGACCGCCCATTGACACGTCCATTTTGCATCACACTTTTATATCGATATTTATCACATTATGGGTTGTTATTACACGTTATGTCACATTACTTATGCCTATTCTCTCTTATTTTACAAGGTTTACATGAAGAGGGAGAATGCCGGCAGCTGGAATTCTGGGCTGGAAAAGGAGCAAATATTAGAGACCTATTTTGCACAGCTCCGAAAGTCCTGAAACTTCACGGAAGTCATTTTTGGAATTAATAAAAAATACTGGACGAAACCAGAGGGGGACCACACCCTGGCCACGAGGGTGGGAGGTGTGCCCTACCCCCTGGGCGCGCCCCCTGCCTCGTGGGCCCCCTGGTGGCCCTCCGGTGCCCATGTTCTGCTATATGAAGTCTTTCGTCCGAGGAAAAACCATAAGCAAGCTTTCGGGAAGAAACTCCGCCGCCACGAGGCGGAACCTTGGCGGAACCAATCTAGGGCTCCGGCAGAGCTGTTCTGCCAGGGAAACTTTCCTACAGGAGGGGGAAATCATCGCCATCATCATCACCAACGATCCTCTCATCAGGAGGGGGTCAATCTCCATCAACAACTTCACCAGCACCATCTCCTCTCAAACCCTAGTTCATCTCTTGTATCCAATCTTTGTTCCAAAGCCTCAGATTGGTACCTGTGGGTTACTAGTAGTGTTGATTACTCCTTGTAGTTGATGCTAGTTGGTTTATTTGGTGGAAGATCATATGTTCGGATCCATTATGCATATTAATACCCCTCTGATTATGAAAATGAAAATGCTTGGTGAGTAGTTACGTTTGTTCCTAAGGACATGGGAGAAGTCTTGCTATAAGTAGTCATGTGAATTTGGTACTCGTTCGATATTTTGATGAGATGTATGTTGTCTCTCCTCTAGTGGTGTCATGTGAACGTCGACTACATGACACTTCACCATTATTTGGGCCTAGAGGAAGGCATTGGGAAGTAATAAGTAGATGATGGGTTGCTAGAGTGACAAAAGCTTAAACCCTAGTTTATGCGTTGCTTTGTAAGGGGCTGATTTGGATCCATATGTTTCATGCTATGGTTAGGTTTACCTTGATACTTCTTTTGTAGTTGCGGATGCTTGCAATAGGAGTTAATCATAAGTGGGATGATTGTCCAAGTAAGGACAGCACCCAAGCACCAGTCCACCCACATATCAAATTATCAATGTACCGAACGCGAATCATATGAGCGTGATGAAAACTAGCTTGACGATAATTCCCATGTGTCCTCGGGAGTGCTTTTCTCTAGATAAGAGTTTGTCCAGGCTTGTCCTTTGCTACAAAAAGGATTGGGCCATCTTTCTGCACTTTATTTACACTTGTTACTTGTTACCCGTTACAAATTACCTTATCACAAAACTATCTGTTACCGATAATTTCAGTGCTTGCAGAGAATACCTTACTGAAAACTCCTTATCATTTCCTTCTGGTCCTCGTTGGGTTCGACACTCTTACTTATCGGAAGGACTATGATAGATCCCCTATACTTGTGGGTCATCAAGACTCTTTTCTGGCGCCGTTGCCGGGGAGCGAAGCGCCTTTGGTAGGTGGAATTTGGTAAGGAAAAATCTATATAGTGTGCTGAAATTTACTGTCACTTGTTACTATGGAAAGTAATCCTCTGAGGGGCTTGTTCGGGGTATCATCACCCCGACCAGTAGAGCAAAGAGTTGCTCATCAGCCTACTGAACCTACTGAAAATGTTTACTTTGAAATTCCTTCGGGTATGATAGAGAAACTGCTAGCTAATCCTTTTGTAGGAGACGGAACATTGCATCCCGATTTACACTTAATCTATGTGGATGAAGTTTGTGGATTATTTAAGCTTGTAGGTATGCCCGATGATGTTATCAAGAAGAAGGTATTCCCTTTATCTTTGAAGGGAGATGCATTGACATGGTATAGGCTATGTGATGATATGGGATCATGGAACTACAAACGATTGAAATTGGAATTTCATCAGAAGTTTTATCCTATGCATCTTGTTCCTCGTGATCGTAATTATATATATAATTTTTGGCCTCGCGAAGGATAAAGCATCGCTCAAGCTTGGGGGAGGCTTAAGTCAATGTTATATTCATGCCCCAATCATGAGCTCTCAAAAGAAATGATTATTAAACAATTTTATGCTCAGCTTTCTGACAACAATCTCTCCATGCTCGATCCTTCTTGTACTGGTTCTTTTAGGATGAAGACTATTGAATTCAGATGGGATTTATTGGAAAGAATTAAACGCAACTCTGAAGATTGGGATCTCGACGAAGGTAAGGAGTCAGGTATAACACCTAAGTTTGATTGTGTTAAATCTTTTATGGATACCGATGTTTTCCGTAAATGTAGCACTAAATATGGACTTGACTCTGAGATAGTAGCTTATTTTTGTGAATCTTTTTGCTGCTCATATTGATCTCCCTAAGGAGAAGTGGTTTAAATATCATCCTCCCATAGAAGTAAAAGTAGTTGAACCTATTAAAGTTGAAGAAAAGACTATCACTTATAATGATCCTATTGTTCCTACTGCTTATGTTGAGAAACCACCTTTCCCTGTTAGAATAAAAGATCATGCTAAAGCTTCAACTGTGGTTCGTAAGAGTAATACTAGAACTTATACACCTCCTGAGCAAATTAAGGTTGAACCTAATATTGCTATGGTTAAAGATCTCTTGGCTGATAATATTGATGGGTGTGTTATTTTTTATTTCTGTGAGGAAACTGCTAGAATTGCTAAACTTGGTGCTAAAGATAAACATAGACCTGTGGTAGGCATGCCTGTTATTTCTGTTAAAATAGGAGATCATTGTTATCATGGCTTGTGTGATATGGGTGCTAGTGCTAGTACAATACCTATTTCTTTATATCAAGAAATTATGCATGATATTGCACCTGAGATAGAAGATATCGATGTTACCATTAAGCTTGCCAATAGAGATACTATATCACCGATTGGGATTGTTAGAGATGTTGAAGTCTTGTGCGGGAAGGTTAAATATCCTGCCGATTTTCTTGTTCTTGGTTCCCCACAAGATAGCTTTTGTCCCATTATATTTGGTAGACCCTTCTTGAACACTGGTAATGCTAAGATAGACTACGAAAAGGATGTTGTTACTATTGGTTTGGGTGATATGTCTCATGAGTTTAATTTTTCTAAATTTCGTAGACAACCCCGTGAAGAGGAATTGCCTAGTAAGGATGAAATTATTGGTCTTGCTTCTATTTTCGTGCCTCCTAATGATCCTTTAGAACAATATTTGCTAGACCATGAAAATGATATGTTTATGAATGAAAGAAGGGAAATAGATGAAGTATTCTTTAAACAGGGACCTATTCTGAAACACAACTTGCCTGTTGAAATCCTAGGGGATCCTCCTCCACCCAAGGGTGATCCCGTGTATGAGCTTAAACCTTTGCCTGATACTCTTAAATATGCTTATCTTAATGACAAGAAGATATATCCTGTTATTATTAGTGCTAACCTTTCAGAGAAGGAGGAAGAAAAATTATTGAAAACTCTGAAGAAGCACCGTGCTGCTATTGGATATACTCTTGATGATCTTAAGGGCATAAGTCCCACTCTATGTCAACACAAAATAAATTTGGAGAAAGACGCCAAACCAGTTATTGATCACCAACAACGGCCAAATCCTAAGATGAAAGAAGTGGTAAGAAAGGAAATATTAAAGCTCCTTGAGGCAGGTATAATTTATCCCGTTGCTGATAGTCAGTGGGTAAGTCCTGTCCATTGTGTCCCTAAGAAGGGAGGTATTACTGTCGTTCCTAATGATAAAGATGAATTGATTCCGCAAAGAATTATTACAGGTTATAGGATGGTAATTGATTTCCGCAAATTAAATAAAGCTACTAAAAAGATCATTACCCTTTGCCTTTCATTGATCAAATGCTAGAAAGATTATCCAAATACACACATTTTTGCTTTTTAGATGGTTATTCTGGTTTCTCTCAAATACCTGTGTCAGCTGATGATCAAGCAAAGACCACTTTTACTTGCCCTTTCGGTACTTTTGCTTATAGACGTATGCCTTTTGGTTTATGTAATGCACCTGCTACCTTTCAAAAGTGCATGATGGCTATATTCTCTGACTTTTGTGAAAAGATTTGTGAGGTTTTCATGGATGATTTCTCCGTTTATGGATCCTCTTTTGATGATTGCTTGAGCAACCTTGATCGAGTTTTGCAGAGATGTGAAGAAACTAACCTTGTCTTGAATTGGGAGAAGTGCCACTTTATGGTTAATGAAGGTATTGTCTTGGGGCATAAAATTTCTGAAAGAGGCATTGAAGTTGATAAAGCTAAAGTTGATGCTAAAAGATGCCGTGTCCCAAGGACATCAAAGGTATAAGAAGTTTCCTTGGTCATGCCGGTTTTTATAGGAGGTTCATTAAGGACTTCTCAAAAATTTCTCGGCCTCTGACTAATCTATTACAAAAAGATATTCCTTTTGTCTTTGATGATGATTGTGTAGAAGCATTTGAAATACTTAAGAAAGCATTGATTTCTGCACCTATTGTTCAGCCACCTGATTGGAATTTACCCTTTGAAATTATGTGTGATGCTAGTGATTATGCTGTAGGTGCTGTTCTAGGGCAAAGAGTTGATAAGAAATTAAATGTTATTCAATATGCTAGTAAAACTCTAGACAATGCCCAGAGAAATTATGCTACTACTGAAAAGGAATTCTTAGCAGTTGTTTTTGCTTGTGATAAGTTCAGACCTTATATTGTTGATTCTAAAGTAACTATTCACACTGATCATGCTGCTATTAAATATCTTATGGAAAAGAAAGATGCTAAACCTAGACTTATTAGATGGGTTCTCTTGCTACAAGAATTTGATTTGCATATTATTGATAGAAAGGGAGCTGAGAACCCCGTTGCAGACAACTTGTCTAGGTTAGAGAATGTTCTTGATGACCCACTACCTATTGATGATAGCTTTCCTGATGAACAATTAAATGTCATAAATGCTTCTCATACTGCTCCATGGTATGCTGATTATGCTAATTACATTGTTGCTAAATTTATACCACCTAGTTTCACATACCAGCAAAAGAAAAAGTTTTTCTATGATTTGAGACATTACTTCTGGGATGACCCACATCTTTATAAAGAAGGAGTAGATGGTGTTATTAGGCGTTGTATACCTGAGCATGAACAGGAACAGATCCTACGCAAGTGTCACTCCGAAGCTTATGGAGGACATCACGCTGGAGATAGAACTGCACATAAGGTATTGCAATCCGGTTTTTATTGGCCTACTCTCTTCAAGGATGCTCGTAAGTTTGTCTTATCTTGTGATGAATGTCAAAGAATTGGTAATATTAGTAGACGTCAAGAAATGCCTATGAATTATTCACTTGTTATTGAGCCATTCGATGTTTGGGGCTTTGATTATATGGGACCTTTTCCTTCCTCTAATGGGTATACACATATTTTAGTTGCTGTTGATTACGTTACTAAGTGGGTAGAAGCTATTCCAACTAGTAATGCTGATCATAACACCTCTATTAAGATGCTTAAAGAAGTTATTTTTCCGAGGTTTGGAGTCCCTAGATATTTAATGACTCATGGTGGTTCACATTTTATTCATGGTGCTTTTCGTAAAATGCTTGCCAAGTATGATGTTAATCATAGAATTGCATCTCCTTATCACCCACAGTCTAGTGGTCAAGTAGAATTGAGTAACAGAGAGCTCAAATTAATTTTGCAAAAGACTGTTAATAGATCTAGAAAGAATTGGTCCAAGAAACTTGATGATGCATTATGGGCCTATAGAACTGCATATAAAAATCCTATGGGTATGTCTCCGTATAAAATGGTTTATGGAAAAGCATGTCACTTACCTCTCGAATTAGAACATAAGGCATATTGGGCCATTAAAGAGCTCAATTATGATTTCAAACTTGCCGGTGAGAAGAGGTTATTTGACATTAGCTCACTTGATGAATGGAGAACCCAAGCCTACGAGAATGCCAAACTGTTTAAAGAAAAAGTTAAAAGATGGCATGACAAAAGGATACAAAAGCGTGAGTTTAATATAGGTGATTATGTGTTGCTATTCAACTCTCGTTTAAGATTTTTTGCAGGAAAACTTCTCTCTAAATGGGAAGGTCCTTACGTTATCGAGGAGGTCTATCGTTCCGGTGCCATAAAGATCAACAACTTCGAAGGCACAAATCCGAAGGTGGTGAACGGTCAAAGAATCAAACATTATATCTCAAGTAATCCTATAAATGTTGAAACTAATGTTATTAAAACCGTAACCCCGGAGGAATACATAAGGGACACTTTCCAGAATGTTTCAGAATCCGAAAAGGAATAGGTATGTGGTACGGTAAGTAAACCGACTCCAAAACAGTTCTAATGGCAATTTTTCTCTGTTTTGGAATATTTAAGAAAATAGGAAAATAAGAAGCAGTCCGGGAAGGACACGAGGCTTCCATGAGGGTGGGAGGCGCGCCCCTGCTCGTGGGCACCTCGTGTACTCTCCGGACTCTGTTTTCTTGCATGATACTTCTTTTGGTCGGTAAAAATTCATTATATAATCTCCCGAAGGTTTTGACCACCGTATCACGCAATTATCCTCTGTTCTTGTTTTGATCTGTTTTCTGTCAGGGTTGTCAAGACTAGGCATCATGTCGTCCCCCTCCTCCAACAATGGTGACAACGATGCTTGGCTAATGAAGATAGAGCTGAAGAGGGAAGAACCCATGGAGATCAACAAGGAGGAAGGGATCAAAAAGGCCACGGAGGACCAAGTTCCGGCAGTAGAAGACATCCTTCAACTTGATCACAATCTTCTTGCCCCAACTGAGATCGAAGCCTTCAAGATGATTGAGTTAGCTCGTATACAAAAGAAGTATCTCACACGTGAAAATATTTTATTGAAGGAGCATATCATCGCACTCAAGGGCATTATCCGCAAATTGGAGGACCTCCTACGCTCGATGTGCGACTATCCATCATCACCTCCATCTCCTTCACCAGCAAAGGAGACATAATCACATGGGTATGGGCACTCCCCTTGGCAACTGCCAAGCTTTGGGGAGGTGCCCCGATATCGTATCACCATCACACTCCTATCTTTACCGTTTTTCCTAGTTCGATCCTTTTGGTAAAATCTTGATCTAGTAGAATAAAGTTTTAGTATGATTTAGTTTTGAGTTTTGCTTTATGATCCCTCTATGTAATCGAGTCCGTGAGCTATATATAATAAAGATTAGTGTTGAGTCAAGGGCTTGATTATTTTGCTATGATCTTGAGGGAATAAAAGAAAAGAGAAAGAATAAAAAGAAATAAAGAGATCACATTGATCTTATGGAGAGTAATGACTTCACATATAAAGAGTATGATGATTAAAAGTTGTTGAGAGTTGACAAACATAGCTTTGGTCATCGTTGCAATTAATAGGAAGTAATAAAGAAAGAGAGATTTCACATATAAATATACTATCTTGGACATCTTTTATGATTGTGATCACTCATTAAAGTATGACATGCTAAAGAGTTGATGTTGGACAAGGAAGACAACGTAATGGGTTATGTTTTCTTATATCTGAAATAAATTATATTGTCATGGATCGTCCAACATGTTGAGGTTGCCTTTCCCTCTCATGCTAGCCAATTCCTTGCACCAAGTAGAGATACTACTTGTGCTTCCAATATCCTTAAACCCAGTTTTGCCATGAGAGTCCACCATATCTACCTATGGATTGAGTAAGATCCTTCAAGTAAGTTGTCATGTTGCATGCAATAAAAATTGCTCTCTAAATATGTATGACTTATTAGTATGGAGAAAATAAGCTTTATACGATCTTGTGATGTGGAAGAAATAAAAGCGACGGACTTCATAATAAAGGTCCACATCACAAGTGGCAATATAAAGTGACGTTCTTTTGCATTAAGATTTCGTGCATCCAAGCAAAAGCACATGACAACCTCTGCTTCCCTCTGCGAAGGGCCTATATTTTACTTTTATCTTTTACCTTATGCAAGAGTCATGGTGATTTTCACCTTTCCTTTTTACATTTTATCCTTTGGCAAGCACATTGTGTTGGAAAGATCCTGATATATATATCTAATTGGATGTAAGTTAGCATGAGCTATTATTGTTGACATTACCCTTGAGGTAAAAGGTTGGGAGGCGAAACTATAAGCCCCTATCTTTGTCTGTGTCCGATTAAAACTCCATAACCACAAGTATTGCGTGAGTGTTAGCAATTGTGAAAGACTAAATGATAGTTGAGTATGTGGACTTGCTGAAAAGCTCTTATATTAACTCTTTCCAATGTTATGATAAATTGCAATTGCTTCAATGACTGAGATTATAGTTTGTTGGTTCTCAATGAAGTTTCTGATTCATACTTGACATTGTGAATAGATTATTACTTGAGCATAAGAAATCATATGACAATATCCATATATGTTTCTGTTATAAGAATGATCATGATGCCCTCATGTCCGTGTTTTATTTTATCGACACCTCTATCTCTAAACATGTGGACATATTTATCGTTATCGGCTTCCGCTTGAGGACAAGCGAGGTCTAAGCTTGGGGGAGATGATACGTCCATTTTGGATCATGCTTTTATATCGATATTTATCGCATTATGGGCTGTTATTACACGTTATGTCATAATACTTATGCCTATTCTCTCTAATTTTATAAGGTTTACATGAAGAGGGAGAATGCCGGCAGCTGGAATTCTGGGATGGAAAAGGAGCATATATTAGAGACCTATTCTGCACAGCTCCAAAAGTCCTGAAACTTAACGGAAGTCATTTTTGGAATTAATAAAAAATACTGGATGAAGAAAACACCAGAGGGGGCCACACCCTGGCCACGAGGGTGGGAGGCGCGCCCTACCCCCCTGGGCGCGCCCCCTGCCTCGTGGGCCCCCTGGTGGCCCTCCGGTGCCCATCTTCTGCTATATGAAGTCTTTCGTCCGAGAAAAACCATAAGCAAGCTTTTGGGAAGAAACTCCGCCGCCACGAGGCGGAACCTTGGCGAAACCAATCTAGGGCTCCGGCAGAGCTGTTCTGGCGGGGAAACTTCCCTCCGGGAGGGGGAAATCATCGCCATCGTCATCACCAACGATCCTCTCATCGGGAGGGGGTCAATCTCCATCAACATCTTCACCAGCACCATCTCCTCTCAAAGCCTAGTTCATCTCTTGTATCCAATCTTTGTTCCAAAGCCTCAGATTGGTACCTGTGGGTTACTAGTAGTGTTGATTACTCCTTGTAGTTGATTCTAGTTGGTTTATTTGGTGGAAGATCATATGTTCTGATCCATTATGCATATTAATACCCCTCTGATTATGAACATGAATATGCTTTGTGAGTAGTTATGTTTGTTCCTGAGGACATGGGAGAAGTCTTGCTATAAGTAGTCATGTGAATTTGGTAATCGTTCGATATTTTGATGAGATGTATGTTGTCTCTCCTCTAGTGGTGTCATGTGAACGTCGACTACATGACACTTCACCATTATTTGGGCCTAGAGGAAGGCATTGGGAAGTAATAAGTAGATGATGGGTTGCTAGAGTGACAGAAGCTTAAACCCTAGTTTATGCGTTGCTTCGTAAGGGGCTGATTTGGATCCATATGTTTCATGCTATGGTTAAGTTTACCTTAATACTTCTTTTGTAGTTGCGGATGGTTGCAATAGGAGTTAATCATAAGTGGGATGCTTGTCCAAGTAAGGACAGCACCCAAGCACCGGTCCACCCACATATCAAATTATCAAAGTACCGAACGCGAATCATATGAGCGTGATGAAAACTAGCTTGACGATAATTCCCATGTGTCCTCGGGAGCGCTTTTCTCTATATAAGAGTTTGTCTAGGCTTGTCCTTTGCTACAAAAAGGATTGGGCCATATTTCTGCACTTTATTTACACTTGTTACTCGTTACCCGTTACAAATTACCTTATCACAAAACTATCTGTTACCGATAATTTCAGTGCTTGCAGAGAATACCTTACTGAAAACTGCTTATCATTTCCTTCTGCTCCTCGTTGGGTTCGACACTCTTAGTTATCGAAAGGACTACGATAGATCCGTCATCACCCATCCTTCACAGTCTTCATGAAAACATCTAGATAATCATCATGTTCTGGTAGAAATACTTTAACCTTTGCATGCCCACCAATCCTGTAGTTTGAGAGGTAATCTTGAGTAAACTGCTTTGGCAACCACTACAAAGGAATAAGATTTCAGACATTGTCATCTAACACAACTCATTGTGGGCAGTAAAAAGAAGGCCGCAGAGTTTTTACTTACCATCCTGCAGTTCACTGTTGTATTGGATAAAGTGTAAACAAATAGTTTAATTGCCATCTTTGGACCCATTTTACTAACAATCTTTATCAGCTTCCTCACTTGATGCTGGTTCATCGATATCTCATTGCCCCATACGCAGAAAGGGTCGAAACGTGGGTCTTTACCAATGACATATGTACCTAAAAGCACCAAGTTAATATTAGAAGCTAAACAACAATTGCACAATGATGTAGTAAAACACTCTTTTATAATATGTCTATATACATCCGTATGTGGTAGTCCATTTGAAATCTCTAAAAAGACAAATATTTAGGAACGGAGGGAGTATCTTATAACATCCAATATACTCACATATTAGATGAATTGACATCTTATATTATGGGCCGGAAGGAGTTTACTTCATTCTTAAAAATTATCTGCTGCTGTATCCATGGGTTACAGTTAGTTTGAGCTAGTTTGGGCTCAAATAGCCCTAAAGTATATCTAAACATGAGGGCTAGTTTGAGCTAGTTGCATCTATAACCCACCCAAAAAACTAGTATCCAACCCAAGAGGTGCTAATTGGAGCTAGTTCTCCTAGTGCATTTATTGTCAATCTAACCCTGCCATTCAAACAACTCTTTGGATGGAGTTAGTTCAGGGTTAGTAATGAGCTAGAAACTAACTCTAACCTCTAGCTAAGTTGAGTATCCAAACAGGGCTGTGTTGTTGCTATTGCTGCTGCTGCTCTTCTACGTATATCTAGACATCATTAGAACATTAATGTAACTCTCTTCCTTATTGCTATGTAGCCTAGGATTGCATATTTAGACATTAAGTACAGTGCATGTTGCTATGTAGCCTCAGATATATTACATATGGCCCTGGTTAACCTAAGGAAAATTGGGTTGCAGATATATTCAGTTAAAAGTCCGATTCACCGATTAGTCCCTTATCAGCCGCCGGCCTATATGGTACCAGCTACGGATATCCTGAACAGTGAGCAGATATAAGCCATGGGATGAAACTAACCTCGATGGAAAATAGCAGTCGTTCCCAAAATTGTCCTGTGTAGGTACATCAAGAAGCATGTTAAGCACAACAGGCTAAACATCAACCAAAATTACACATGGCAGACAAAATAATCTCCAAAAGGTAGCTTCAGTGCAGGTTTAAGTACGCTTGTAAAGCAAAACAAGTGGAAAGGTGTGCTAACTGCAGCAGGCCTAACATTTAACAACAAGCAAACATGGTCATTCAAACTGGTATTGTGCTGGTCTAAGTACACTGGTTATGGTTAAATAAAAATGGAAAGGCGTGTTAACTACAAGATGCAACAACCAAATGTAGTCATTCATAGTGGTATTGTTGAAACTGGTATTGATGAAATTGAACTGAACAGTTCATACTTGCACATATAGAACATCACGTTGTGAATAACTGGAATAAACAAGGCATACTACGAACAACCAAAGAAAGCATTTGAAACTGAACATATTCTAACTACAAACAACCGAACAATCAAAAAACTTTAAAAGAGGCATATGCTAGCTATAACAGGCTTAACAGCAAGCAAATATATGCATCCCTATCTGTATGTTTAAAACTGGATTGATGAAATGTACTACATAGTAAATAATTGCACATATAGAGCATCACATTGTGAACAACTGAAATAAACAAATCATGGGTTTCCTCACTTGTCACAGGTGGGCTCGTTCCCGTGGGAAGAGCACGGACCCTGGATGCGCTCCATGTTGTCGCAGATGGGCTCCTTCCCCTTGGAAGAGCATGGCTGTAGGGTGCCCTCCCTGATGTCGCAGACGGGCGCTTTCCCCTTGGAAGAGCAGATGGGCTCTTTCCCCTCGGAAGAGCCGGAGAGGGTGCCCTCCTCGTGGTCGCTGTCGATGAGTTCTGACTTGGAAGCTGTGGATCCCAAGCGAGCGTTGCAGAACGTGTCCTTCAGAAATGAAAAAAGGGGCTCGATGGCGATGTAGAATGGCAAATTGTTGACAGCGAGCCAAAGGAGATCAGCGGCGGGGCCATGGATGAGATCGACGGCGGTTGAACCCAAGGGGTTGGGGGTGGGCCACTTAACCTGTGACACAGCCCGCCTCAGGCCGTCGCTGTCGATGACCTCGATGTCGTAGCTGGCGGACGAGACATGCTCGCATACTCTAGCCCGCTGCTTGAGTGCCTGCCGCCAGTAATGGTCGTCAGCTTCCTCGGCGACATCGGGAGAAGAGACCGCTATACACCTCTTTTGGGCCAGTCGCTCCTCGAGCTCCACGAGAAGCGTAGCCGGGCTTAGGCTGCGACGCTCTGCAGTGGTGGATGGGGACGGGGATGGGGATCTGTGGGAAAGGGGGTGTTTGGTAGGCGTCATCTAAGAAACTTAGGGCGGCCTGGGTATGGAGATCGATGGGTAAGCTGCACAGGCAAACCGGCAGATGTTGACAATGGAGGCCTTGGCCTTGCGGCGGCGGCGGCGGCGGGGACTTTGCTAGGGTTTCGAGCACGCGCACGCCCGAGGAGGTTTTGGTGTGTGTGTGTGTGTGTGTGTGGAGGGGGGGCGCGGGGTGTTTGAGGAAATGATGCGGGTACTGAAAATTTTCGCTACGCGGGAGTCAAACGCGGGAGTGAAATGCCGGGCTATTGAAAATTTTGATGATAGTGCATCCCACACGGTACGGAGATAACAACCGTGTGTTATCAAAAAGAAAAACCCTCGAGGCGGGCAGATATTTTCGATGCATGCGGGGATTGGGAACAAGAAACATCGCACACGGTCCGGAGATAACAACCGTGTGTTATGAAATAGAAAAACCCTTGAAGCGGGCAGATATTTTTGAGAGGGGGAGCCTCGTGGAGCCCAATGTACTGTGCGGATGTGTGCGTGACACGTGAACCGGTGTGGCACACGGTTAGTTTGAGTGAACCGTGTCTATTGCGTCATCCGACTTGTCTAATATTCATAAATTTGGTGAAAAATAACGCGGGAAAGGGTCAGAACACGAACACACTTGCATGTGGACCAAATTTATGTATCAAAAGGGTGGTTTGATTTTCAAATACCAAATGCAACTTTGATGTGGCACCTCTCTCGCAAAGCGCACAGTATTGCTTGCTCCCACCCTCTCGTGTCGGCACGAAGGGAATCCTATGCTATGAATGCATGCCCCCTCCCCCTCAACCGAGGTTCCCCTAGCAAAGTGCGAAGCAGCTAGCAGCCCCCTCCTCCCTCGTGTCGGCACAAAGGGAATCCTAAGCTATGTATGAATGCATGCCCCCCCCAACCAAGGTTCACCATAGCAAAGTGCGAAGTAGCTAGCAGCCCCCCTCCCTCGTGTCGGCACGAAGGGAATCCTAAGCTATGAATGCATGCCCCCAACCGAGGTTCACCTAGCAAAGTGTGAAGTAGAGCTAGCAGCCCCCCTCCCTCGTGTCGGCACGAAGGGATTCCTAAGCTATGAATGCATGCCCCCCAACCGAGGTTCACCTAGCAAAGTGCGAAGTAGCTAGCAGCCCCCTCCCTCGTGTCGGCAAGAAGGGAATCCTAGCTAAGCTATGAATGCATGCCCTCCCCCCCAACCGAGGTTCACCCTAGCAAAGTGCGAAGTAGCTAGCAGCCACCCCTCCCTCGTGTCGGCACGAAGGGAATCCTAAGCTATGAATGCACATGCCCCCCCCAACCGAGGTTCACCTAGCAAAGTGCGAAGTAGCTAGCAGCCCCCCCTCGTGTCGGCACGAAGGGAATCCTAAGCTATGAGCATGCCCCCTCCCCCCAACCGAGGTTCACCTAGCAAAGTGCGAAGTAGCTAGCAGCCCCCCACCCCCCTCGTGTCGCCATGAAGGGAATCCTAATTAAGCTATGAATGCATGCCCCCCCAACCGAGGTTCACCTAGCAAAGTGCGAATGTAGCAACCCCCCCCCCCCCACACACACACTTTCAGTCGGCGGGCCAGAGAGGCATATATCTCACCAAGATGGATCGTAAAACGGACCAAGAATAATCCACCTTGGTCGTACAACCTCTCTCTTGTTGTTGGTCAAAGTGATGGCCGTCCATGCGACCCCGGAGATGGGCTAGCTCGCCAATAATCACGCAAGTAGCTAGTCCCGAAGACAACCACTGCATGCGTGTGGCCCAAACATATGTATGGAGAGGTGTGTTTTTGAGTAACAATGAACAACTTTGATGTGGCACCGTGATTTCGAACTAGAAATCCCCACACTGAGTGAGGGTTAGGTTGACGATGCATATGTATGTTACACCACACTTCAAGCCAACGACGGGGATTCATATATGCATGCATGCGTGCATAGTATATGCGCTCAAACTTAATTAGGTCTGAATCTCACCATGACCTATACTACGATAACACGAACCAAAAGAAGAATCTGCCATGGTAACCTATCTTGTTGTTGGTCAAGGTGATCATGGATGTCCACGCGGGCCCACAAATATATAGGCTTGTCGCCGATAACCACGCGAGGGAGTGTATCATTCGAAGGCAACCACTACATGCATATGTATGGAGGTGATGCGTGCATGCATGTTTGAATACACAACATTGATCTGGCGCGTGTGTCAAAAATCGTACACTAGCTCCCCACACAGAGCGAGATCGGTTCATGATGGTGTCATTGTACTAGCCACTTCGATTCGATGGGAGGGATTCATGCGTACACATGCATGTGTGTGTGCTCAAAGTGTATCATGCATGTCATCCCAGAGCAAAAATAATAATCCCCTCCTAAGTCAAATTAACCTCTCTTGTTGTCAGGCAAAAAGAAGTGATGGACCAAGCGGGCCCACAGATGGAAAGCATCGATATCGCTGATAACCGCTTAAGTGGGTGCGAGAGGACAACCACCACCGCTTTGCATGTGGGCCAAACATATATATGTTGAATACCCAAAATGCACAACTTTGATGTGCCACATGCCTCAAAAACTGTAAACCATGCACCCACACAGAGCGAGGTTCATATCAATCGTACTACATATGATGGTCCCATTCCCCCCTCTTCACCGCATACTATATGCTCCTGCCGTAATATATGTACAACCCAAAAGAATCCTCATCGATGGTGAAATTAATTAACCTCTCCCGATGTAGGTCAAAGTGATGCATGCATGCATGCATCGACGATGGCCTCGTGGGCCCACAGATGGAAGCGTCACACGTGAGTGTCCTAGCTAGGATATATATGCATGTGGCCCAAAAAGGTGTTGTGTGATGTTTGAATAACCAATTTCACAATTTTGATGTGGCACATGCCTCGGTAACCAAAAAAGTCCCGACACTGAGTGAGGTGTACTTGTTCACGGACGCATACGTATAGTATATATGCTAGTCCCCTCCCACCTCTTCGACGCGTACTATATACCACCATAACACAAACAAAAAAGATTCTACCTTGCTGGTCAAATTAACCTCACTGCCGGCTGTTCGTCAAAGTGATGGACGACGACCTCGCGGGCCCACAGAAAGCGTCACACACGAGTATCGAGTGTCGTGTAGGACAACCATCGACTGCATGTGGCCAAAACATTTATGTATGAAAGGGTTGTGTAATGTTTTAAATAATGATTTCAGGACTCTGATGTGGCACCAGCTTGCCTACCAAAACGGCCAACCCACACGGAGGCTCACAACTCGTAGTGTACTGCAAGCCACCCGCCACCCCCAGACGCACACATCCACACACACACACACACCGCGAATCCACCTCAACAACGATGCATATTAAATTAATTATCCCTCGGTGAACATACATGTTACCAAAGGAGGGATGTTTTAATTTCAAAAAAATCACAGAGATCATTAAGACATTTTAGTACATTGATTGATTGATTTTCTATGTGTATAATGTGCAAAAATCAAATTTGAGCTACATGCACACGTGACAGTGCACCTAAATGGATTGCAAAAACACATGTGTCTCACTGGGTGCATGTTTACTCCCCGTGCAACAAATTTCAAACATTGAGAATCTTGATTTTTAAATTCTAGTACATCTAAAACTTATTTGAAGTTCATGAAACTTATCATGTTGTCATATGGACACCAATACAAAGTGGCATTGTACTTTTTTTGTCAAATTTGAGACCAGTTTTGATGTAATCTTTATCTAATTATAGACGGGAGATTATTAATAATTGGGAACCAATATCCCAAACGGATTATTTATTCGAGCCGTGAGCGTTAGACCAACAATGGATACGTGACATGCTTCGGTTAAGCAATAAAGCAGCAACATTAATCATCCAAATAGAAAAACAATATACGTGCCGCCGCGCGACCCATGTGGTGTGCGAGCAGGCGTGAGTTGACAGGACGCATGCGAGCAGTCCGCCGCGCAGGTAAACGGGGAGGCGTGCGTGCAGGTGTGTTAATTGAAGGAGGCGTGCTCGCTGCTCAGTGTCATCGGGAGGCGTGCGAGTAGCTGTGTGAAACTTTGGTAGGCATGCCAGCAGTCCGGTGTGCAGGCTCACAGGGAGGCGAGCCATCGGTTTGACCACCGCCCGCCTCTCTCCCACAACTCCATATTAATGGTGCGCCCGAGCGGCCGTACCCCCCATCCTCGCTACGCACATACAATCCTCTCTCTCCGCTTGCATCCTCGACGCTGCTCTTAGTCCTCAAAGCCGTCAGTGTATGAGGATGCCGCCGAAGCGCCCCATCGGAGGGAGTGGCGACGCTGGGGCTGCTAAAGCACCGGAGCATGGCGTGGAGATGGAGAAAAAGGTTGCCATCACTGCCGGCGAGTTAAAGCTGCACCCTGACGTCGTCGACGACGTCGAGCTTCCAGAGCCCGAGGCGGAGTTCCACACTGACTCCGACGACCACTCCGGCGACGACTCCGGCGACGACGGACAGCTGATTAGTCATCTATACCCATTTATGTGTCAAATAGATCATAGGGTTTCTCTGGTTACTCCTGCCTCCCCCTTTTTGGAATAGAAATCATGTGGTTATGTTCTCCCAATCCATGAAATCTGAGTAAGTTTCGTTAGATCCGTGTAGTGTATTGATTGTTTGAATGGTACATGTGATAAGTGATTAGTTGTTTCATCTGTGCAAATGATTTCTGCTAGTAATCCGACTAGGGTTAGTGTTCGTGCTAATAATTCCTAGCCAGGACTTGACAATTGATTTTGAATGACCTACATATGTTTGTGCCATTATTTTCTTCAAGATTGGTTTGAACATAGACGACTGTGCTTAAAAATCGAACCATAATCTCTGAATATGTATAAATAAATAGCCATAAATTCCTAATCCTACATCACAGCATGTAATCAGTGATTTGATACCAAATTTGTTTTACTATATGTATAGGTGTTGTCTGACGATGTGGACAGCGAGGATGAAGATGCCCAGAGGAGGTACAAGAGGCGAATCCTGAGGGAGCTTTATGCGGGAATGCATAACAGGCGTATTAGGACCTGGAACGACGACAATGGATGCCCATTTTACAACCACAAGATTCATGACGAGTATCTAAGTGTTCTGGCGCATGCAAGAGGACGGGCCGTTGGCTCCTTCAAGCAGAAGTATTCTCGCAGGGTGGCGCACGACGCGAACGCCGAGTACCTGGAGAAGCTTCAGGATCATGTCGGCTGCATGTGAGATGAGATGTGGGATGGATCGAACTATGTATGCTTGAGTATGCTTAATGACAGTTGAACTATGTACTTATGGTTGAACTATGCTTTTGTACGTGTACACTTATTATCTATGTCTGAGTATGTTAAATATTTCGCCAAAGTTTGCTAAAAATTACAACGGGGGACCAATAAACCAGGACGGAGGTAGTACGTCAATCACACACGATTCCCAAAATTGGATCCGTGTGCAATGACTATCATTTTTCTTGCTGCGTCAATCACACACGGTTCGCTCTAGCAAACCGTCGCCCCCAAAATTCTTTGTGGGACAGAAAACCCTCACCACCCAATTCAAAAAACAAAAAAGAAAACCCCCACCATCCCCACGTCATAAAAACCCTCACCCCACCCGCCACCCCCTCGGCCCCTCCGGTACGTTCCCCATTCACACCTGCACAAGCTCCTCCGCGTCTATGCCATGGCACTGCCTATCGCGGCGGTAAACACTTAGCTCGACGCCTGCCGCCGCCGCCTGCCGCCGCTGCCGGCAAAGCCCACCGCATTTTGCCACTTCCGCTTGCCGCCGCCTGTCGCCATCGACTTTCTCTTATCGCAGTTCATCTGCCTCCTTTAATCACCCAGCGGAAATCGCCGTGAATTCATTTTTATTCGAGCTGATTTGAGGGTTTTCTTTCATTCATATAATGTACAATGCGTCGATACTTTAGGACTTGGCGACTGCCGCCAGAGATTCCATCTCATCGTACCAGATAACTTGAGGACGCGTGCGGTATGTTCAATTTCACCCTAAATCGGTTGGCATGGCCTACCTTCCTGAACATATTCTAAATATTGCTACATTTGGATAAAATGTGCCACATGCACCATATACGTCAAAGGGGATTTTTCCCTCTTCTTTGTATATTAGGAAAATTAATGATGTATTGTTCTTTCGATTACTCTCATATTTCCATGACATCATGTTTACCCTATCTGTTTAATTATAGACTTTTGTCCTTCGATTTCAACTGATGTACAGTTCTTTCAATTTGGGCCCATATTTGCATGTTACCATATTTTCTTTAACAATCCTACCATTTTTTGCAGGACATCCCTCGCTATGCAACAGATTATGTAGTGCACAATTTTTTCCTTTACATACATCAAGGCTCCACGAATGTCATACCGCGCACAAACCATGGATTTACAATCGTTGATATTGTAAGACTTGATGAATGTGGGGACTCCTATTTTGGCACTGGCTTTTGGAATGAAATTGCAAAGTTTTATGTACTGAAAGCTGGCACTAAAATTGCACTGCACATAGAAGGGCCTGGTCAAGAGATATATGCTAACTTCCCCGACAAAATCATCCGTCCAGAATTTGTTCGAAGTAAGTTTTCTTTTCAACTATCTGCATATGTTGACTTACCCAGCAACGTCAAATGAATTGTGTACTATTTAAGCAACCAATTATTATTCCTTATCTTACTATATTCCTACCTAATAACTTCTAGTTACCAATACACTTTTTCTATTGCCCTGTTTTAACTAAATATTCCCTGCACTCCCATTTCTATCAGAAAGCGCCGCCGACAAGGAGACTCCGGAGGTGGAGAACGGGGCTGCCAACAAGCGGAGGCGGGGAGAGCTAGAACCGCAAGCGACTCCAGTAGGCCTCGACTTAATCAGCAGCCTCCCCGATGATATGTTGAGAGTCATCATCTTCCTCCTCCCAATCAAATATAGGGCACGGACAACCCTCCTTTCCCGGCGGTGGCGCCCCCTATGGAACTCTAGCCCTCTCGACCTCATCGACATCCATGAGCTCTGCCATGGCTATCGCAAAAGCTTGGATGCGTTCTCCAAGATCCTCGGCAGTCACCTTGGCCCAACCAAATGCCTTAAAATTGGCAAGTTTCGTTACAACGGCAAGGACCGAGCCAAGCTTGACGACTGGTTCCGATCCCCCGCCCTAGATCAGCTCGAGGAGCTCACTTTTGATGATGGGCATATGCGGTCGCTGCCAATGTCCGCACTCCGCCTCGCGCCCACGCTGCGCGTCACCAAGTTCAGGAACTGCCATTTCCCGCCACTTAATGACGCGCCCGCTCTTATTCTACCCCGACTGAACCACCTCGAGCTCGTCGCCGTCTGCCTCTCAAAGGGTGACATGGAGCGCCTGCCCCGTGGCTGTACTGCAGTCGAGTACCTTTGTCTTCAGGCAATCAATGGGTTGAGTACCTTCCACATCACCTCCATGACTCTCCTGACTATTTATGTGTGTTGCTGGTGCGGCAGGAAGACATCACAAAAGGTGGACCACGGTATGGTCATCCAGGACACACCTGCACTTGAGAGATTACTTGCAGTTGATCAAGAAGGCTCAACAAGATTCAATGTCATTTCTACGCTGAAATTGACAGTGGTGGGCTACTCGTGTGACAAATACTCCGAACTTGTCATTGGATCCACACCCGTTCAGGTACAACAACCGCCTTCTACCTCTCCTTCTACAAATTAACATTATTTCTAATTTTGAAGATGTTTGTTCGTCTGTCATTCAGAAAATGATTCCGACAAGCTTGACCCCGAAACTGCGCACAGTGAAGGTCTTGACACTAGAATCTATCGGGCCCGACCTGGAGCAAGTTGTCAGTTTCCTGAGATTCTTTCCGTGCCTGGAGAAGCTATATATCGAGGTGATGTTCCTTTCCTATTAAATGTTAACCATAAGGGAGTTCAATTTGTGACACCTTTTTCCAAGTTTTCAATGACAATGTACAACGATTTCTGAAGGTTCTTTTGGAGGAATTCAGTACATACATGCCCCCCATATTGGTTGCTTGATCCATATGGTTACAATCAATAAGCATTTCTCCTTTGGATTCATCTGTACTAGTTTTCTTAGGGAACTTTTGATCCACTCCAACCTCTTGTGAAGAAGGCTACATTTTTTAGAATGTAATCAAATGCCCATGTTAATCATGTCAGATCGAAGATGGCATGTTAGTGCATTTTATAAATCCTGCAAACCAAATAGCTAGTCCTGTAGTAATGTTCAAAACTGCATGTAGGAACTAACACGTTTTCTTCTTTTGCAGATAAGATTAGGCCCAGTGGTGGATAATGTGATACAATATAACAATCACATCGAATGCCTAGATCTGCATCTCTCAGAAATTACTTTGAACTCCAACCGAGGGACCTTACCGGAGATTATATTCGCCAGGTTCTTTCTTCTCAGAGCAAGGGTGCTGAAGGAAATGAGGTTTGCCCTACATTTATTTCACAAAAATGAATGGTCTGTTGATCAGCGCCGGCGCCTGCGGCAAAATGGAGTAGGCTCCAAAAATGCTGAATTTCATTTTGGAACTTCAGATGACAGAGTAATCGGAAGTCATCGGGTCAACCCCATACATGACTTCTCAGTGGCTGACCCCTTTGCTAAAATTGTGAGGTTTCGAAGCCAGACTTAGAAGCGGTGATATTAGTTTGAACCTCTCTGATATCCATGTTCAGCGCATCCGCGCGAGCGTTTGCAGCTGATGAGCTGAATTTCATTTCTAATATTGTGACGCCCCCGATTTGACCGTACACTAATCATGCTCGCAAATGTGTACGATCAAGATCAGGGACACATGGGAAGATATCACAACATAACTCTACAACATAAATAAGTCATACAAGCATCATAATACAAGCCAGGGGCCTCGAGGGCTCGAATACAAGTGCTCGATCATAGACGAGTCAGCAGAAGCAACAATATCTGAGTACAGACATAAGTTAAACAAGTCTGCCTTAAGAAGGCTAGCACAAAAGTAGCAACGATCGAAAAGGCAAGGCCTCCTGCCTGGGACCTCCTAACTACTCCTCGAAGCCGAACTCCATGTAGAATCATCCTCGGGATCTCTAGCTCCTGGACTCCAGCATCGGGTTGCGACAACCAGGTACAGGAAGGGGAAAAGAGAGAAAAAAAAGCAACCGTGAGTACTCATCCAAAGTACTCGCAAGCAAGGAACTACACTACATATGCATGGGTATATGTGTAAAGGGCCATATCAGTGGACTGAACTGCAGAATGCCAGAATGAGAGGGGGATAGCTAATCCTGTCGAAGACTACGCTTCTGGCCACCTCCATCTTGCAGCATGTAGAAGAGAGTAGATTGAAGTCCTCCAAGTAGCATCGCATAGCATAATCCTACCCGGCGATCCCCTCCTCGTCGCCCTGTTAGAGAGCGATCACCGGGTTGTATCTGGCACTTGGAAGGATGTATTTTATTCAGTATCCGGTTCTAGTTGTCATAAGGTCAAGGTACAACTCCGGGTCGTCCTTTTACCGAGGGACACAGCTATTCGAATAGATAAACTTCCCTGCAGGGGTGCACCACATAACCCAACACGCTCGATCCCATTTGGCCGGACACACTTTCCTAGGTCATGCCCGGCCTCGTAAGATCAACACGTCGCAGCCCCACCTAGGCTCAACAGAGAGGTCAACACGCCGGTCTAAATCCTATGCGCGCAGGGGTCTCGGCCCATCGCCCATTGCACACATGCATGTTGCGAGGGCGGCCGGAAGCAGACCTAGCCTAGCAGGCGTTCCAGTCCAATCCGGCGCGCGCCGCTCCATCGCTGACGTCAAGAAGAGCTTCGGCTGATACCACGACGCCGGGATACCCATAACTACTCCCGCGTAGATGGTTAGTGCGTATAGACCAAATGGCCAGACTCAGATCAAATACCAAGATCTCGTTAAGCGTGTTAAGTATCCGCGAACGCCGACCAGGGCCAGGCCCACCTCTCTCCTAGGTGGTCTCAACCTACCCTGTCGCTCCGCCACAAAGTAACAGTCGGGGGCCGTCAGGAACCCATGCCCACCTCTACCGGGATGGAGCCACCTGTCCTTTCAGCCCCCTCATCAGAATCACTTGCGGGTACTCCTCGAGCCGACCCGACTTTAGTCACCACATGTGTATATAATGTATATAGTATATACCCGTGATCACCTCCCAAAGTGATCACGGCCCAGTAGTATAGCATGGCAGACGGACAAGAGTGTAGGGCCACTGATGGAACACTAGCATCCTATACTAAGCAGTAGGATAGCAGGTAAGGGTAACAGCTGTAGCAACAATGACAGGCTATGCATCAGTATAGGATTAACCGAAAACAGTAACATGCTACACTACTCTAATGCAAGCAGTATAGAGAAGAATAGGCGATATCTCGTGATCAAGGGGGGGGGCTTGCCTGGTTGTTCTGGCAAGTAGGAGGGGTCGTCTTCGATGTAGTCGAACACACGAACATCGGCAGCGGTCTCGGAGTCTACCGGAAAGAAGTAACGGAGGGGGAACACAATAAATAACAGAGCAATCAAATGTAACACAAAGCAAGACGCGGTGATACGTTGTGCTAGGGGTGACCTAACGTAGGGATAGGTGATACCGGCGAAAGGGGAAACATCCGGGAAAGTATCCCCGGTGTTTCGCGTTTTCGGACAGATGAACCGGAGGTGAATGTTACAGGTTTGCTATGCTACGGATGTGTGGCGGACGAACGGGCTGCGTATCCGGATTTGTCTCGTCGTTCTGAGCAACTTTCATGTCGAAAGTATTTTCATCTGAGCTACGGTTTATTTTATATGATTTTCTAAAGTTTTAAATCATTTTAGAATTTATTTAATTTATTTAATTCAACATTATCCAGAATAGTGCCTGCTGACATCATCATGACGTCAGCAGTCAACAGGGCGTTGACTGGGTCAAACTGACGTGCGGGACCCACTTGTCATTGACTGATTAATTACTTAACTAATAGTTTAATTAGTTTAGTTATTGGATTAGTTTAATTAATCAAAAATTAATTAGATTAATTAATTGTTTTTAATATATTATTATTATTATTATTATTTTTTATTCCCTTTTTTATATCTTTTTATTTTACGTTCTGGGGGTGGGGTCCCCGTGTCAGTGGCTCAGGGGGGTGCAGCGGGCGCACTGGTGCAGGTGCTCGCACCCGACGCCATGAGAGGCGAGGGCGAGCGCGCCTGGGGCCTCGGTGGCCGGCGACAACGGGAGCAGCACCGGGCGTGGGGAGTTGCGGGGCACGCGCGCCGGCGAGACGAGCCGTGGCGGCCTTCGGCAGGCGCGGGGGAGCGCGGTAGGCGCCGGCGGCTACAGGCTGCAGGGGCCGCGAAAGACGCAGCCCCGGCGCGGCAGCACGGACAAGCAGGGCCCGAGGCCACCGCGAGCGGGCGGCAAGGCGGAGCGGGGTCGCGCGGGCAAGGCGTCGTGAGCGCAGGTGCCGGACGCGCACGGGCGTGGAGGACACGGTCGAGGCCAAGAGGGCGCGGGCCGAGAGCTACATGGGGAACGACGGGGCGGGCACGGAGCGGAGGCAGGGAAGGGGGAGGGCGATGCCCTCACCGGCGTTTGAAGAGGAGCGGGGCGGCGAGGCTCGACGTGGTCCGGTGGGGAGGGGGTCGGAGACGAGCGACGGGGACGGGGAGCGCCGACGACGGAGTCGGGTCGGCGACGAGGCGAGGCTGCGGCTCCACGCGGGCGTCGCGCGAGGGAGAGGAGAGGCGCGGAGGAGGCCGGGGGTGGCGGTGCTCGGCGCCGGCGGCGGCATCTGGGGGAGCGGCAGCGGGGCAGCATCTGAGCCCGATCCCGATTGGATCGGGGGAGAGGGAGGGGGAGAGTGGGGGCGCGAGTGGGGGGTGGTACGTGGGTTAGGGTTACGGGGGAAGAGGGGATAAGGGAGTGGGGGCGGGGTGGGCCGGCCGGCTGGGCCTTTGCCCAGTTGGGCTGGCCAGCTGGGCCACAGATGGCCCAGTGGGGGGGTTCTTCCTTTTTTTATTTTTTTATGTTCTGTTTTTTTCTTTATTCTATTACTTTTCTGTTTTACTTTTAGTTTTATAAAAATTATCACTACACTTAAATTAATACTTTTAAGTATACTATTGCCACATTAATCCTCAACCCAAATTAAAATAGTTTAATATTTTATAAAATTCAAAAGGCATTTATCTTAACATTTGAACCTCTATTTTAATTATTTTGAACACTTAAATATTTTATTAAATTTAGGTTTCTCCACCATTTTTATCTATGCAATATTTGGTTCACTCCGAACATTTTAGTTTTAATATTTGAAAACTTTTATCGTTTGCTTGATTTTGACCTTTCAATTTTGGACCGGTTTTGATCTAACGATAGATTAGCAACAGTAACGGAGGTAACGTGGCACCATTAGCGTGGGATTACTGTAGCTTAATTACCCGGGCGTCACAAATATCAGTTTGAACCTTGTAATCTTCGAATTTGAGCCATATAACTCTGGAATTTGAACCTTGTAACATTTCGAAAGATTTTGTGGTACAATCATTGAAATGGCATCGTATAAGACTCGTATATTGCTAGCACTATTTTGACCTTTATATGCAATGGTCTCAGATTTTATTAACCATTCTCGAATCAGTTTACCTTGTCGATCTCACAGCACACGATCTGTATAGCCAACTCGAATGTGATCTTCGACATTATTGCACACAGTTGGTTTCTTCCACCGTGTGCACTGTAGAGCGCAGAATTAATTATCGCACTCGAGTGTCCATCATCACCCTTCTGTGTAACTTTGACCTCATCACCCAAGGGTAAACTTATGACTGAAGTCATTCCACACACTTCGTTTTTACAAAGCTTTTTGCCAATAAACGCCCATGATTTGTCCCTCTTTTAGCCGACGCGTGGCCAAACTAGCCGGACGGGAAGCTAGCGTGGTAAGCAGCGGGGTAGCGTGGGAACAAGCTCTTCGAGCCCACGCCTGGGGTGTTGTGTTGTCAAGCGTGCACTGGATTCTGGAATCCTCCGCTATGAACGCCGTGACAAGACATGACGATTACAGGCCGGCCGGCCCCCATTTATTACAGTGGCCATTTAACCTACCCTTGTGTCTCTTCAACCTTTCGATCGCGCCCCACCATTGCAAGAAGCATACCCACCACAAGAAGTTCTTAGAGGGTATCCTGCGCGGCTCCAATGGAGCTCCGAGCGGCTGCCGACGACGAGCAGCAGTTCACCATGCGTGCCGTGGTGGACACCCACAGAAGGTTCATGGACCTCTCGGTGGTGTACACCAACGACCCAGTCTGGGCGGAGCACTCCATCCACATCATGGAGCTGTTGCTTGCCGAGGAGAAGTACAAGGTGGTCGGGTTCGACCTCGAGTACACCCGCGCTTGTGCCGGGTCTCGTCCCAAGGTCGCCATCGCCAAGATGTGCGTGCGCCACCACGTCCTCGTCTACCACTACTGCCTGGCCACAAGGCCTTGCGAGCGTTTCGCCAGGTTTGTCAACAGCCCCCACTACATGTTTGCTACGGTGGACATCACTAAGGATGTAAAGGCGCTCGAGAATTCGGGCATCGCCTGCCAGAATCTTGTCGACATACAGGGCCAATACAAGATCAGGGGCAGCAAGCAGCATGAGAAGGACTCGCTGGTTCACCTCGCCGAGGCCATCATCGACCCCTACTACAGAGACATGAAGGATTCGTGCAACAAGGACAAGCGTGCCTGGCACTCGGCCTGGATGGAGAAACTCGCAAAGCTCACATCGTGTACGCGGCCAAGGAGGCATACACGAGCTACGACATGTACAGGAGGATCGTTGACATGAGGAAGTCCTTCCTTCCCCAAAACGGCCAGGGATCCAGCCGGAAGCAGAGCAATGGCAAGCATCGTCACAACAATAAGTAGATGATTAGATCCTCGTTTCTCCTACTTTAGTATGCATGTAATTGCTTTCTTTGGTGTGTGGAAATTTTATGTGTGTAGTCACTTGTGTAATTGTATGCTTAATTTGGTTATGCAATGCTGTCTTTTTAAGTATATATGTTGATGCTGTAGACAAAGCGTAGATGTTGTGCGGACAAAGAAAATCACATCGCACACGGACTAAACAATGGAACCCATCGGTGATGTTTTCATCAATCACTCACAATTGTATACCAGCAATCGTTTTCTCACAACACACACGGCTTGTTAGCAGTAATCGTCTGTGTTGTTATCGGTCTTCGCACACGTCTCTGATTACAGACATGTTTGCCTCGTATCACACACATCTTGTCCATTTGAACCGTTTCTGTTCTCATGTCTCAACGCAAACAGTTCATCCAAGTGAACCGCATGCCGTATATCGCACACACCTTTGATCTGGCTGACCGTTTCTTTTGTGTTGCCTAATCACAAACAGTTCATCCGAGTGAACCGTATGTTGTGTATTGCACACGCCTTCATCTGGCAGCCCATTTCTTTTGCTCCTCCTCATCGCAAACAGTTCATTGAACTGAACCGTATGCCCTTCATCGCACACGCAAATAAAACCTGAACCGTGTTTGATGCATCTGTCATCGCAAATGTTTTATACATTTCTGACGGTTTTCATACAGCATCGTTTGGGATTATTGCAATGCACACAGTTCCTCGAAGGGTCTCTGATCGTAGTGTCGCATTAGCAGCATCTTGCAGTAGTGTCCCCCAAGCTTAAACCTTTGCTTGTCCTCAAGCAATTCAGTTGACAAACTGAAAGTGATAAAGAAAAACTTTTACAAACTCTGTTTGATCTTGTTGCTGCAAATATGTAAAGCCAGCATTCAAGTTTTCAGCATAGATTATGAACTAACATATTCACAATAACATTAGTTCTCATGGTTACTCATATCAATGGCATAATCAACTAGCGAGCGATAATAATAAATCTTGGATGACAACACTTTCTCAAAATAGTCATAACATGATATAACAAGATGGTATCTCGCTAGCCCTTTCTGAGACCGCAAAACATAAATGCAGAGCACCCCTGAAGATCAAGGACTGACTAGACATTGTAATTCATGGTAAAAGAGATCCAGTCATAGTCATACTCAATGTAAATTAATAGCAATGCATGTGAATGACAGCGGTGCTCTCCAACTGGTGCTTTTTAATAAGAGGATGATGACTCAACATAAAAGTAAATAGATAGGCCCTTCGCAGAGGGAAGCAGGGATTTGCAGAGGTGCCAGAGCTCGAGTTTTGAAACAGAGATAAATAATATTTTCAGTGGCATACTTTCATTGTCAACATAACAACCAAGAGATCTCGATATCTTCCATGCTACACACATTATAGGCGGTTCCCAAACAGAATGGTAAAGTTTATACTCCCCCACCACAAACAAACATCAATCCATGGATTGTCCGAAACAACGGGTGCCGTCCAACTAACAACAATCCTGGGGGAGTTTTGTTTGCAATTAATTTGATTTGATTTGAGCATGGGACTGGGCATCCCGGTTACCGGCCATTTTCTCGTGAATGATGAGCGGAGTCCACTCATCGTGAGAATAACCCACCTAGCATGGAAGATATTGACAGCCCTAGTTGATACATGAGCTATTCGAGCATACAAAACAGAATTTCATTTGAAGGTTTAGAGTTTGGCACATACAAATATACTTGGAACGGCAGGTAAATACCGCATATAGGAAGGTATGGTGGACTCATATGGAATAACTTTGGGGTTTATGGAAATGGATGCACAAGCAATATTCCCGCTTAGTACAAGTGAAGGCTAGAAAGAGACTAGGAAGCGACCAACTAGAGAGCGGCAACAGTCATGAACATGCATTAAGATTAATCAACAATGAGTGCAAGCATGAGTAGGATATAAATCACCATGAACATAAATATCGTGGAGGCTATGTTGATTTTGTTTCAACTACATGCGTGAACATGTGTCGAGTCAAGCCACTCGAATCGTTCAAAGGAGGATACCACCCTATCATACCACATCACAACTATTTTAATAGCATGTTGGCACGCAAGGTAAACCATTATAAACTCCTAGCTAATTAAGCATGGCATGAGCAACTATAATCTCTAATTGTCATTGCAAACATGCTTCATTCATAATAGGCTGAATCAGGAACGATGAACTAATCATATTTACAGAAACAAGATAGGCCGAGTTCATACCAGCTTCTCTCATCTCAATCAGTCCATCATATATCATCATTATTGCGTTTCACTTGCACGACCGAACGGTGTGGGTAATAATAATATTGCACGTGCATTGGACTAAGATGGAATCTGCAAGCATTTAATACAAGGGAGAAGACAAGGTAATATGGGCTCTTGGTTAAATAAAAAATAATGCATATGAGAGCCACTCAACATTTTCATCATGGTCTTCTCCTCTCGACCCCTAAAGAAAAGAAAAGAAATAAAACTAATTACACGGGAAAGCTCCCAACAAGCAAAAGAAGAACGAGAAATCTTTTTGGGTTTTATTTTAATTACTACTACTACAGGCATGGAAAGTAAACTAGCTAAAAGCTACAACTAATTTTTTGTTTTTTCTTAATGTTTTTCAAACACACAAGAAGAAGGCTTAGAAAAGAAAATAAACTAGCATGGATAGTACAATGAAAAAGTATGAGCACCGACAACTGGAATGAGTGTGTGAACATGAATGTAATGTCGGTGAGAAATACGTACTCCCCCAAGCTTAGGCTTTTGGCCTAAGTTGGTCTATGCCCATAGATCAAAGCTACTCTCTCCGGTGTACTAAGGAGGGTCCTCAGGGTGCCACTGGTTGGCGATCTCCTCCGGATCCCACTGATAAACAGACTGTCGATAAGGGTCAAGTGGTGGCTCAGGCTCAGGCTCTGGGACTTGAGTCAGCCTCCAATATGCATAAATTGCCTCGGGCAAGATGAGGTACGTGCCTGAAAGTATGTTAAACAAAGAGGGTGCGGGCAAGGTAATAGTCTCACTGTGAGTTTTATCAAATATCAAATTATACTTAAGCATCTTCTTCTTATTTTTAACAATAAATTCATGTGCTACCATACTCTTATAATCTAGAAAAATAGGGGGCAGCAACTTTTCCTCTTTCTCATAATGCCTAATTGGTATCTCAAAGTGTTCAGCAAGGTGTGAAGCAAAGATGCCCCCAAAGATGGGGCCCTTTGTATGTTTCAGACTTAATCGTTTAGCAACAATAGCGCCTAAGAGGAAAGTTGTATCACGAAACAAAGCATGGCGCAAAATGACAAGATCAGGAGCACTAAGATTTCCACTGTTCCCGTGACCAATTAAGCATCTACTAGCAAATATCGCAAAGTAACGTAGAACAGGAAAATGTATACTAGTAATTCTTGCATCAGAAACTTTCCTTGTTTCCCCTACAGCAATTCTATCAATAAATCCATCCACATCACTACGATGTGGTTCCTCGATGCTGCCCACAAAGGGTATCTTGCAGACCCGACAAAAATCATGGAGTGACATCTCCTTAACCTCATCAAAACTCCACTGAAGGTGGTGATTTCTTAGCATGGAAATAAAAAATTTGCACGAAAATATTAGTGAGTAGGAGATATTGTTCACGCTGGTCGTGGAGGAAGTCGGTGAGGCCTGCATTCTCAGCCAAGTAATAAAAGTCATCGTAAATTCTGGCGGCTCTCAAGAACGCATCGCAAGGCAATTCGCACGGCCGAACCTCCGCGGTGCGAGGAAGGTTGTACCTGGGCTTTTCATTCTCTTCATTCTCTTTTCCCTTCGAACCCCGGCTTGAGGAGCCTCTCAACAATCTCTTCAACATTTTCTCCCTCTTTTTCTAAAATTTGTAGTAACTCAAAATAAAAGTTAACCAAACTCAACAAGATTGATAGCAACTACTCCCACAAGTGCCTAGATGCTATATCATGCATTAGAACTACTTTGGACCATATAAATTTGACATGCAAGCTCAAGAACAGGGTCACCTTAGTAGAAAAATTTTGCAATAGATAAAGCACTACAACAAAAACTAATTGGACCATTGAAGGAGTCACATATCAAAGAACAATCCCCCAAAACAGTTTTGTAAATGGAGCTTTGAGCAAAGAGATAAAAAATGGCAGCAAGATGAGCTAGAACACGAGTTTGAGCTATGGGTGGATTTTTTCTGGAGGAAGACGCGGTGAGTGGGTGCTGGAATAAGTGGAGGGGGTCCACATGGGGCCCACGAGGTAGGGGGCTCGCCCAGGGGGGTGGGCACGCCCTGTGCCCTCGTGGCCAAATGGTGGGCCCCCTAGTGTGTTATCCGTGCCACAAATTCTTAAATATTCTGCAAAAAATAATATTTCATTTTCAGGACGTTTGGAGAACTTTTATTTTCGGGGTATTTTTATTGCGAGGATAATTCAGAAAACAGACAGAAAATACTATCTTTGGTTTATTTAATCTAAATAAGAGAAAGTAAAAGGAGAGTACAGAGAGTTGTGCTTTCTAACTTCATCCATCTCGTGCTCATCAAAAGGAATCCACTAACAAGGTTGATCAAGTCTTGTTAACAAACCCTTCGCGAATGACACGAAACTAGAGATTTTTTGAATAACACTAGGTTACCTCAACGGGGATATGCAAGTCCCCAACAATAAGAATATCATATTTCTTCTTGACAGTAGGAAGAGGGAATTCAAAACCTCCAATAGTAATCGTTGAAATTTTTCCAATAGAATTGATACTGTGGACTTGAGGTTGTTTCCTCGGAAAGTGTACCGTATGCTCATTACCATTAACATGAAAAGTGACATTGCCTTTTTTGCAGTCAATAACAGCCCCTGCAGTATTCAAAAAGGGTCTACCAAGGATAATCGACATACTATCGTCCTCGAGAATATCAAGAATAACAAAGTCCGTTAAAATAGTAACGTTTGCAACCACAACAGGCACATCCTCACAAATGCCGACAGGTATAGCAGTTGATTTATCGGCCATTTGCAAAGATATTTCTGTATGTGTCAACTTATTCAAATCAAGTCTACAATATAAAGAGAGAGGCATAACACTAACACCGGCTCCAAGATCACATAAAGCAGTTTTAACATAGTTTCTTTTAATGGAGCATGGTAAGTTGGTACTCCTAGATCTCCTAGTTTCTTTTGTATTCCACCTTTAAAAGTATAATTGGCAAGCATGGTGGATATTTCAGGTTCCGGTATCTTTCTTTTATTTGTAACAATATCTTTCATATACTTAGCATAAGGATCATTTTAAGCATATCAGTCAAACGCATCCGCAAAAAGATAGGTCTAGTCATTTCAGCAGAGCACTCAAAATCCTCATGATCCTTTTTCTTGGATGGTTTTGGAGGAAAAGGCATCGGTTTCTGAACCCATGGTTCTCTTTCTTTACCGTGCTTCCTAGCAACGAAGTCTCTCTTATCATAATGTTGATTCTTTGATTGTGGGTTATCAAGATCAACAGCAGGTTCAATCTCTACATCATTGTTATTGATAGGTTGAGCATCAACATGAACATCATCATTATCACTAGGTTCATGTTCATTACCAGATTGTGTTTCAGCATCAAAAATAGAAATATCAATGGGATTCTCAGGTGTGTCAACAACAGGTTCACTAGAATCATGCAAAGTCCTATCATTTTTCTTTTTCTTCTTCTTTGAAGGACTAGGTGCATCAACATTAGTTCTCAGAGAATCTTGCTCAACTCTCTTAGGGTGGCCCTCAGGATACAAAGGTTCCTGAGTCATTTTACCCCCTCTAGTCATAACTCTAACAACATTATCATTTTTCTTATTATTTAATTCATTGAGCAAATCATCTTGTGCTTTAAGCACTTGTTCTACCTGAGTGGTAACCATAGAAGCATGTTTACTAATAAGTTTAAAGTCACCTTTAACTCTCACTACAAAAAAATACACTTCCGTGATGATACGTCTTTGTCATAGTAGGTCATGTTTTCTGTCATGCATGTACATCCATGACAAATTTATGACAGAATCAAGATAGTCATATTGTGTTGTCGTAGAAGTGTTCCATGACATTACCAAAATTATCATCACGGAAGTGTCCACTTCCATGACGATAAATCGCGCGTCACAGAAGTGTAACGCCCACGATGTGGCTATAGCTCCCACGTGTCGAGGCACGACTTAGAGGCATAACCGCATTGTGGTTTTGTCGCAAGAAGGGTCATCTTCACACAATCACATGTAATGAACAAGAATGGGATAACGAGAGTTGCCTTACAATCGCCACTTCACACAATACATAAATTAATTCATACATCATCCAAAAACCACACATAGACCGACTACGGTCAAAACCAAATGAAAATAAGATCACCCCAAATGCTAGATCCCCGATCGTCCCAACTGGGCTCCACTACTGATCATCAGGAAAAGAAACATAGTAACGACCACGTTCCTCATCGAACTCCCACTTGAGCTCGGTTGCGTCATCTGCACTGGCATCGTCGGCACCTGCAACTGTTTTGGTAGAATCTGTGAGTCACGAGGACTCAGCAATCTCACACCCGCGAGATCAAGACTATTTAAGCTTATAGGAAAGGATGGTGTAATGAGGTGGAGCTGCAGCAGGCACTAAGCATATATGGTGGCTAACATACGCAAATGAGAGCGAGAAGAGAAGCAACGCAACGGTCGCGAAGCTAGAAATGATCAAGAAGTGATCCTGAAACTACTTACGTTCATGCATAACTCAAACCGTGTTCACTTCCCGGACTCCGCCGAGAAGAGACCATCACGGCTACACACACGGTTGATGTATTTTAATTAAGTCAAGTGACAAGTTCTCTACAACCGGACATTAACAGATTCCCATCTGCCGCATAACCGCGGGCACGGCTTTCGAAAGATAATACCCTGCAGGGGTGTCCCAACTTAGCCCATTATAAGCTCTCACGGTCAACGAAGGATAAACCTTCTCCCAGGAAGACCCGATCAGTCTCGGAATCCCGGTTTACAAGACATTTCGACAATGGTAAAACAAGACCAGCAAGACCGGCTGACTGTGCCGACAAATCCCGATAGGAGCTGCACATATCTCGTTCTCAGGGCACACCGGATGAGACAGGCTACGAGTAAAACCAGACTTCGAGTTTCCCCGAGGTGGCCCCGCAGGCGGCTCGGTTTGGACCAACACTCGAAGGAGCACTGGCCCCGGGGGGGGGTTAAAATAAAGATGACCCTCGGGCTCGCGAAAACACAAGGAAAAAGGCTTAGGTGGCAAATGGTAAAACCAAGGTTGGGCCTTGCTGGAGGAGTTTTGTTCAAGGCGAACTGTCAAGGGGGTCCCATAAATCACCCAACCGCGCAAGGAACGCAAACTCAAGGAACATAATACCGGTATGACGGAAAATAGGGCGGCAAGAGTGGAACAAAACACCAGGCATAAGGCCGAGCCTTCCACCCTTTACCAAATATATAGATGCATTAATTAAATAAGAGATATTGTGATATTCCAAAATATCCATGTTCCAACATGGAACCAACTTCAACTGCAACTAGGAACACTATAAGAAGGGCTGAGCAAAAGCGGTAACTTAGCCAAACAACGGTTTGCTAGGAAAGGATGGTTAGAGGCTTGACATGGCAATATGGGAGGCATGATATAGCAAGTGGTAGGTAGCGCAGCATGGCAATAGATCGAACAACTAGCAAAGCAAAGATAGAAGTGATTTCGAGGGTATGGTCATCTTGCCTGCAAGGTTCTCAGAGTTGTCGAAAGCTTGATCCTCGTAAGCGTACTCAACAGGTTCCTCACTCACGAACTCATCTCCCGGCTCTACCCACAGCAAGAACACAAGCAATGGAACCACAATCAATCACGGGAAATGCACAAACAACATGATGCAAACCATGAATGATGTGCGAGATATGATATGCGATGCATATGCGTGCTCCGGAAGAAAAAGGATGAACAAGGCAGTAACTTGGCAAACCAAGTATGCCACTGGAAAGATGAGATGATTTCGGTCGAAATCGATATAAAGATCACTGGAAACGGATGCACGGTTTGCAAATGGCAAGCAAAACAAGAATGAAACGAATCTGCGATTAACAACATGATAGCACTTAGAATACATCAAGTAACTATGCTACAGCATCCCAATATAGCAACAAAGCATATGGTAGTAATCTACACGAGATGCTTGACAAAAGATGAACACTGAGCTACAGCTAGATCATAATATAACAGGCTCAAACAAGCATGGCAAAAGTGCAAAAGATATCAGGTTCACAGACTTGGTGAAATTACTGGACACGGCTGAAACAGCATCAGGTAGCAATGTTCAGAGCAAGCAAACGACATGCTACAGGAACTTAACCTAGCAAAACAAGGCATGGCATGAATCTACTGAATGCATAGAACAAAAGTCCCTTACTGACCATGAGCCAAAAAGGAACAGAAGATATGATGGCAACCATGTAAACATAGCAGAAAACACATCATGGCAGAAACAGTATTATGAAGGCATCTTTGTGAGCTTGATTCACTCACCACAAAGCAATGCATGACCAAAAAAGCATACCTCCAGCGAGATGGCATGATTATGAAGCTAACCATGGCAAGATAAAATACATTACATGAAAAGATCAACTACAACAAGCTTGGCAAAATTGAATAACACGTAAACAATCTGCCAGGATCATTTTATAGCAAAAGTAGAGCAAAATTAAGACATGCTATGGCACTCCATAATTGCAAACAGGGGCATGGAAGGATAGGGCACAACTATATCTACAAAACATCCTTACTGAACATAATCAAAAGGAGCATGGATCTCTCTGTAGACACATGGATACATGGCAACAAAATAACAGCAGAAACAGACGGTGAAATTACTAAGTCCCTGAAATCAGAAACATCCCGAAGCCTAGTTTGCATGCTTGTGCTAGTCACCAAAGAGATCACAAAAATACATGGCATACACCTCCGTACAGATGGCATGGCATACATCAAAACACATGTAGAGCTCCTACTCATAAGAGGCACAAATCAATAGCAACAAAAATAACAAATCACCATGTACTGATATGTAACAGCAGTAAATATCATATAGCACTCTTGCACCAGGGATTTGGGCATCAAGATGGACTCAAACGAGCATGGCATCATGGAACAAAATGAAGAGCATATCGAGCCGAACATTTCGATATATTACATGCATGAAACGGAGCTACATGCAGAGAGTTATAATGCGATGAACAGGAGCATATGATGTAAAATACACGGGACTTGGCAAAATTTCGAGGGGGGGAAGAAGTCAACCTCCTCGCACGAGATCTGGATCGAGCCGGCTCGCCGGAGCTCGGGGAGAGGTCGCCGGAGACGGGACGGAGAGGAGGTGGAGGAGGCGCCGGCGGGGAGGAGGAAGACGGGGCGCGGCGTGGGGACGCGGCGGCGCGAGATCCGGCGAGGCGCTCGGGCGACCGGGCGGCGGCTCGCCGGCGACGATGGCGGCGGAGGGCGGCGAGGCGGGGCGACGAGGCGGCGGCGGCGAGGGAGGACGGCGGCGGCGCGCGGGCGCACTGGAGGAGGAGGCGCGGGCGGCGGCGGAGCGGGCCGGGGGGGCGCGGGCCTGGCGGGCCGGTGGCGGCGCGCGGTGGCTGGGCCACGTGGCAGCGCGGGAGAGGCCGGGCGCGGCGGCGGGTGCGTCCGGCTGCGGAGAGGGGAAGGGGACTAGGGTTTGATCTGCGAAAATTTCGGAGGGGGAGGTGTTTTTATAGGTAGAGGGAGCTAGGAGACTCCAAATGGAGTGCGGTTTTCGCCCCCACGATCGTGATCGAACGACCGAGAGCATGGAGGTGAATTAGAGGGGTTTTGGGCTGTTTGGAGGGGGTTTTGCTGCAACACACAAAAGGACTTTGCGGTTGCCCGGTTAACCGTTGGAGCATCAAACGACCTCCAAATGGAACGAAACTTGACAGGTGGTCTACCGGTGGTATAACAAGGCCACTTGACAAGACTCGGTCCATTCCGAGAACGTTCAGCACCCGCTCACGAAAAGAAACAGGAGGGGTGCGCCGGTGCACGTGGGAGTGTCGGATTGCAAAACGGACAACGGGGAAAAAGCTCGGATGCATGAGACGAACACGTATGCAAATGAGATGCACATGATGACATGATATGAGATGCATGACATGAACAAAATGCAAAAACAAAAAACAAAACCCGACCACGAAGGGAATATCATAACACATAGCCGAAAATGGCAAGAGATGGAGTTACAATTATGGAAAGTTACATCCGGGGTGTTACAACACTCCACCACTACGAGAGGATCTCGTCCCGAGATCTAGGATGGCACCGGAGAGAAACGGAAGAGGAAAAGGTAAAACAAAGTTGCTTCTTTGACAAACGAGTGAAACCAAAGAACCTTGAGAGGTTAAACAATTTTTAGAAAAGAATACAACGGAGATGAACGAGATTACAAACACTCCGTTAGAAAAGGGGAACAAGGAACATTATGAGAACCTTGTGGGTTGAAAGACATGAAACAAGGGCTTAACGAACCAAAAGAATATGAAACCACACCGATATAACGAGATAGCCAAGGAACAAGAATGACATAATTTTGACAGCACTCCGGTTGAAAAAGAGAAGGAAACTTGATAAGATGAAAAGAAATTGAAGAGATGACACCACACTCCGGTTAAATGGATAAGCAAGGAAAGAAGATGATCTTGACAAAACGAGAAGATGGGTCGAAGAGAGCGATATCACAATGCCTCCGGTAGAAATGAAAGAATACAATGAAAAGAACGGAGAAGAATGGAGTTGTTGAAAAATCAACAAAGAAAGGATATGATCTTCGTGGGATTATGGAGATATCTCAAAACTTGAGGTGAAATTTTGCCACTAACGAAAACAATTGCTTGCTTGAGATCAACGAAGAGATGAAAACTTCTCTCGCCGAGAGGATAGGAGAAAACTTGGATCATTGATGAGCACCACAATAGCAACATTCCTTAGGGAAGGCTTTAGGTGAAATATAACCCAGGATAACTCCAATGAAGAGATTGGTGGATTTGAAATATGTCATTCTTGGCAACATGGGAATCATGAAAAACGAACTCAAATTGTCAGGAATGACATAACACCACCTCAAATGCTAAGGTAGAACGAATTGCACTTCGGAATGCAAGATGAAAAATACTTGAGCTCCTCTAAAAAGAATCTCGATGAACACTTCGAGAAGGAATTAAATCCTTGATGAACCATCATGTAGAGCCTACATGAAGAACTCCGATAATAAAAGGATGATAGAAAGAAAGAGAAGTTTAAAACACCAGGTGAAGCCTTGCAGTGATAAGATGAAGCTTTGAAATGATATAACCGAGAAAACTTGGAACTCCGGAAAGAAAGATGAACAAATGACATCAAGAATTTTGATGAACCTCCGGAATAAGGAATTGAATTTACTCGATGAAACAAGAATAAGAATTACATTATGCTCATCCTTTACCAATTAATTGATGACAAGCAATGGATTTGTCATACTACTTATTCTCGTAGAAAGGATTAAGATAGATATGGCGCAAACTTGGGAAGGTCTTGATGGGACCACCGGTAGGATTTGGAAACAACGAATTAATTGATATGATAACGAAGGAATAGAAATCTTGAACGAACCACCGTAAGAATTTAAAATGAACAAGGAAAAAGATAAAGAAACATCGGGAAGAATTAGAAAATGAACGAAGATACTTGAGAGAATTTAGATACAAGTGAACGCAGATATTGCGAGCTGACTAGATAATACTTGAATGATGCAGTGGAAGAATTCGAGAACGAGAGCTGAAAGCTGAGAATGAATAATTCTGAGATGATGAGTTCCAGAGAATCAAACTGAAAAGACTCCTGAATTGCTCCGGATGGGTGAAAAGAATTCTCACACTCAAAACAATTATGAGAGGACGGCAACAAGTTAGAACCACGCATCTCTGAGAGAACGGATTAGATTGAAGAGGAACTCTTCTTCGGTCTTCAAATGTTGAGAATGATGACGAGAAACACCACCATGAATTGTTGAGATACTCCGGGATGAAAATAAGAAAGGTTGAACCAACAATGAAAAGAATTTGGAAGATCTTGAAAAAAACATCTGACTGATGATAACTCATTCTTACGTCAAACTTTGAAATGAATTTGGGAATAGCTCCGGGAAAATTAGAAGAGTCAGGTAAGATCCTGGGAAAAGACCTGTGGGTTAGGGCCCACTCAACAGATACACCGTTGAACGATTTAAAAGAGAGATTGCGTCGGTTCAATTAAATGGCTTGAATAAGGTAAGACCTCGAAATAGCTAGAAAGGATTAAGAATAGAAACATGAATCCTCTGGGATACCTTCAGCACTCCAGATAAACATGAATAGCAAGAGGTGGATGATTAAGAGGTGCACCGGCATGAGAAAACATTTGAAACGATGAAAGGATACGATCAACACCGAAAGCTTGCATTGAAACCACCGAGGAAGATAAGAGAACAAAGACTGATAAACTTGAAGCTCCGTTAGTATCTTCATGGGAAATCACCGGATAAGAACATTGACGGAAAAGAATGGAGAGACTTCCCATCTATAAGATGGATACTTGATTAAGAAATCTGAGTCCTTGAAGAAAAAGGGTGGGAGGGCGGGAAAACAAAGGCAACTTGGGCAGATGGAATGGATACCGTTGAGAAAACTTCAAATTGATCTTGCGAATGTTGGGATGACTGGATGCACTTGAAGAGAAGCACGCCGGTTGGAAAGAATTGGGATGACAATCTCAATGATCAAGAAGGATTGGTATTCACATAGAAGTATGAGAACACCGCTTAGGAAAGGTAGGGAATCAACACCTGACAATGAAGCAACTCGAATACCACAACTTAAAACAAAACAAAGGATTGGCTCGCAGAATAAGCCGGAACAAACATATGATAGAGATTTCGTCCGAAGTTTTCATGGTGGGGCCCACACGGGCTCGATCGTACAGCACCATCATGTACAAGGCAGTGCACATGACATACGAAGCGTCCCCGAGTCGGCATAGCCAAGGACTCTTTAAGACACTACGAGACCACTGTAAAACCAACCGTGGAAAGGCGGACCACTAGACGTTGAACCCCAATCTCATATCATGCATCTGTCGGAAAGATATCCTAGGAGCTACTTGAATTCCCACTTATAAACTCCCGAAACTTTCTGGTTATGCAATCAGGTGTTGGGGATACAGGGGACACAAAATATATCACCCAAACTAACAATCCCTAGATCCAGCTGTATCCATCCGTCAACACATAACCAAGAAACCTTCGGAAATCGTTTACCTCAACCTTCGAAAAGCATCCGTTATGCGAGTGATGGCAATACTCCCAAACTCCCGCCCCAGTACTGGGTGGCGTCGAGGTGATCTCACCAACAACTGCATAAAAGAGATTTTCGATGTCGGCGAAACTCAGGTATTCCAGAACTGCAACGATAAAATTGTGACGACAACACCTCGGAGCTCAACTCCCCGGGACACTTCCACAACCCCTAAATGTCAGGAGGCACCAAGAACAATGTTCTCGTCACAAAACCATCGGAACGATTCTAAGATACCCGCGTGATCCAAAAAAAATTTAGTGAAATTTGAGGAGAGAAGAGTCAAAACTTCTACGTCAGGAGGCCTCACCAGAGCGACGAAGGGACTGAGGAGTAAAAAGAATCCTACTCTCCGATATATATAATCCTAAGACTCAAAACATTTTTGTTCTAGACTCAACAACGCCAGCGATTCGATCAAGCAGGGGTCTCCTAAGTCGGGGATGGCTCTGATTACCAACTTGTAACGCCCACGATGCGGCTATAGCTCCCACGTGTCGAGGCAATACTTAGAGGCATAACCGCATTGTGGTTTTGTCGCAAGAAGGGTCATCTTCACACAATCACATGTAATGAACAAGAATGGGATAACGAGAGTTGCCTTACAATCGCCACTTCACACAATACATAAATTAATTCATACATCATCCAAAAACCACACATAGACCGACTACGGTCAAAACCAAATGAAAATAAGATCACCCCAAATGCTAGATCCCCGATCGTCCCAACTGGGCTCCACTACTGATCATCAGGAAAAGAAACATAGTAACGACCATGTTCCTCATCGAACTCCCACTTGAGCTCGGTTGCGTCATCTGCACTGGCATCGTCGGCACCTGCAACTGTTTTGGTAGAATCTGTGAGTCACGAGGAGTCAGCAATCTCACACCCGCGAGATCAAGACTATTTAAGCTTATAGGAAAGGATGGTGTAATGAGGTGAAGCTGCAGCAGGCACTAAGCATATATGGTGGCTAACATACGCAAATGAGAGCGAGAAGAGAAGCAACGCAACGGTCGCGAAACTAGAAGTGATCAAGAAGTGATCCTGAAACTACTTACGTTCATGCATAACTCAAACCGTGTTCACTTCCCGGACTCCGCCAAGAAGAGACCATCACGGCTACACACACGGTTGATGTATTTTAATTAAGTCAAGTGACAAGTTCTCTACAACCAGACATTAACAAATTCCCATCTGGCGCATAACCGCGGGCACGGCTTTCGAAAGATAATACCCTGCAGGGGTGTCCCAACTTAGCCCATTATAAGCTCTCACGGTCAACGAAGGATAAACCTTCTCCCAGGAAGACCCGATCAGTCTCGGAATCCCGGTTTACAAGACATTTCGACAATGGTAAAACAAGACCAGCAAGACCGCCCGACTGTGCCGAGAAATCCCGGTAGGAGCTGCACATATCTCGTTCTCAGGGCACATCGGATGAGACAGGCTACGAGTAAAACCAGACTTCGAGTTTCCCCGAGGTGGCCCCGCAGACGGCTCGGTTCGGACCAACACTCGAAGGAGCACTGGCCCGGGGGGGTTAAAATAAAGATGACCCTCGGGCTCGCGAAAACCCAAGGGAAAAGGCTTAGGTGGCAAATGGTAAAACCAAGGTTCGGCCTTGCTGGAGGAGTTTTATTCAAGGCGAACTGTCAAGGGGGTCCCATAAATCACCCAACCGCGTAAGGAACGCAAACTCAAGGAACATAATACCGGTATGACGGAAACTAGGGCGGCAAGAGTGGAACAAAACTCCAGGCATAAGGCCGAGCCTTCCACCCTTTACCAAATATATAGATGCATTAATTAAATAAGAGATATTGTGATATTCCAAAATATCCATGTTCCGACATGGAACCAACTTCAACTTCACCTGCAACTAGGAACGCTATAAGAAGGGCTGAGCAAAAGCGGTAACTTAGCCAAACAACGGTTTGCTAGGAAAGGATGGTTAGAGGCTTGACATGGCAATATGGGAGGCATGATATAGCAAGTGGTAGGTAGCGCAGCATGGCAATAGATCGAACAACTAGCAAAGCAAAGATAGAAGTGATTTCGAGGGTATGGTCATCTTGCCTGCAAGGTTCTCAGAGTTGTCGACCAGAAGATATGATGGCAACCATGTAAACATAGCATGTTTCGTTAACAGGTTTCAGACTTAGCAGAAAACAGATCATGGCAGAAACAGTATTATGAAGGCATCTTTGTGAGCTTGATTCACTCACCACAAAGCAATTCATGACAAAACAAGCATACCTACGGCAAGATGGCATGTTTATGAAGCTAACCATGGCTAGAACAAATACATTACATGAAAGGATCAACTACAACAAGCTTGGCAAAGTTGAATAACACGTAAACAATCTGGCAGGAACATTTTATAGCAAAAGTAGAGCAAGATTAAGACATGCTATGGCACTCCATAATTGCAAATAGGGGCATGGATGGATAGAGCACAACTATATCTACAAAACATCCTTACTGAACATAATCAAAAGGAGCATGGATCTCTCTGTAGACACATGTATAGATGGCAACAAAATAACAGGAGAAACAGAATGTGAAATTACAGTCCCTGAAATCAGAAACATCTCGAAGCCTAGTTTGCATGCTTGTGCTAGTCACCACAGAGATCACAAAAATACATGGCATACACCTCTGTACAGATGGCATGGCATACATCAAAACACATGTAGAGCTCCTACTCATAAGAGGCACACATCAATAGCAAGAAAAATAACAAATCACCAAGTACTGATAAGTAACAGCAGTAAATATCATATAGCACTCTTGCACCATGGATTTGGGCATCAAGATGGACTGAAACGAGCATGGCATAATGGAGCAAAATGAAGAGCATCTCGAGGCGAACATTTCAATATATTACACGCACGAAACGGAGCTATATGCAGAGAGTTATGATGCAATGAACAGGAGCATATAATGTAAAATACACGGGACTTGGCAAAATTTCGGGGGCGGGGGGGGAGAAGTCAACCTCCTCGCACGAGATCTGGATCAAGCCGGCTCGCCGGAGCTCGGGGAGAGGTCGCCGGAGACGGGACGGAGAGGAGGTGGAGGAGGCGCCGGCGGGGAGGAGGAAGACGGGGCGCGGCGTGGGGACGCGGCGGCGCGGGGTCCGCGAGGTGCTCGGGCGCGGGCGGCGCGCCGGGCGACCGGGCGGCGGCTCGCCGGCGACGATGCCGGCGAGGTGGGGCGACGAGGCGGCGGCGGCGAGGGAGGACGGCGGCGGCACGCGGGCGCACTGGAGGAGGAGGCGCGGGCGGCGGCGGAGCGGGCCGGGGGGGCCCCGCGCAGGCCTGGCGGGCCGGCGGCGGCGCGCGGTGGCTGGGCCACGTGGCAGCGCGGGAGAGGCCGGGCGCGGCGGCGGGTGCGTCCGGCGGCGGCGGACGCGTCCGGCTGCGGAGAGGGGAAGGGGACTAGGGTTTGATCTGCGAAAATTTTAGAGGGGGGGTGTTTTTATAGGTAGAGGGAGCTAGGAGACTCCGAATGGAGTGCGGTTTTCGCCCCCACGATCGTGATCGAAGGACCGAGAGCATGGAGGTGACTTAGAGGAGTTTTGGGCTGTTTGGAGGGGGGTTTTGCTGCAACACACAAAAGGACTTTGCGGTTGCCCGGTTAACCGTTGGAGCATCAAACGACCTCCAAATGGAACGAAACTTGACAGGTTGTCTACCGGTGGTATAACAAGGCCACTTGACAAGACTCGGTCCATTCCGAGAACATTCAGCACCCGCTCATGAAAAGAAACAAGAGGGGTGCGCCGGTGGACGTGGGAGTGTCGGATTGCAAAACGGATAACGGGGAAAAAGCTCGGATGCATGAGACGAACACGTATGCAAATGAGATGCACATGATGACATGATATGAGATGCATGACATGAACAAAATGCAAAAACGAAAAACAAAACCCGACCACGAAGGGAATATCATAACACATAGACGAAAATGGCAAGAGTTGGAGTTACAATTATGGAAAGTTACATCCGGGGTGTTACAAGAAGTGCTTTCGTCAAGGGTGACCGACACGTGGCATCCACCGTAACAGAACGCCGTTAAGCTATCGGGTCCGGTTTTGGATCCGATAACCCGTTAACAGCCCCGACCAATGGGGATTTTCCACGTGTAAAATCATCATTGGCTGGAGGAAACACGTGTCGGCTCCCCGTTGGGAGAGATGTCATCCACTCATTGGACCCAAAGCGCCTATGATACGTCGACACATGGTACGGCCCAACAGAGGCCCATTCCTGTGAAAAGGCCGGCCCGTTTGACTTGGTCAAAAGGTGGCAGGCCGGCCCACGGCAAGCCTGTTAATGACCTGTTCGCATATAGCCCATTTACAGCCCGCTAACCCAGGGCCTATTTACGGCCTATCCGAATTAGGCCCAGTAGCATCATCTGGGCCGTCAATATAATTCCAGCCCGTTTTAACTTCCGGCCCATGTATGGCCCATGACGTCTTTCGGCCCATGTATGGCCCTTAATAACCCTCGGCCCCTTAACGGCCCGTGGTAAAACTGGCCCGTAACGAACAGTGTATCACTTTATACCCATTAACGGCCCATTATTCCGTTGGGCCGTTTCCAGCCCATGTTATCTTTTGGCATTCTCAGGGCCCATTTATTCTTGGGCTCATTTCCAGCATTCTGTTACTTATGGCCCATTACTGTCATTTTCTGCTCTTGGGCCAAATTCAGCCCGTGGTTACAGTCGGCCCATTGGCGAAATGATGATTCGTCCCGTAGAAGGCCCATGGATCCTATGGCCCGTAAAAGGCCCATGAATTGTACGGCCCGTGGAAGGCCCATGGATCCTACGGCCTGTATAGAAGGCCAATGGATCCTACGGCCCGTAGAAGGCCCATGGATCATACGGCCCGCAGGAGGCCCATGGTTACAACAGTCCGTGTGTTGCCATGATTATTTTGGCCTAGTTTCCAAAAATAGGTTATTGTGGCCACTAGAAAAACACAGAAAAAGAACTGCAGTGACTACAAGCAAACAACTAAACAAGACAATAAGGAAATAAATAAGCAAGCAATTAACGCTAGCCTATTACCGCTATTACACATATTACATCCACTAGGCATCAAAGTTCGCCACCAGTGCAAATATAGGGAACAAAGCAGCATATTACATACACTGGCCGTCAAAATTGGCCACCAGTGCAAATAAACGCGGCAGCAAAAAAAGAGCATAACTGAAACAACTTCAGAAGAGCTCAAGAAACGTGGTATCCACCATGCTGGCAATAAGCTTAGCAAGCTTATTAGCTTTGTCCTGTTTGGCGCTAAAATCCTCCAACGCTTGCTGTTGCACCAGAAAGTATGCATCTGAATGCTCCAGGGACTTCTGCAGTCCTTCTGCTTCTTGTCGCAGCACAGCTGATCGATGTCTTTCAGCTTGTAGTTGAGACTCAAGAAACCGAACTGATTCAGACTGTGAGTTTGAATAGCTTGTGCAAGCAGTAGTGGCCAGTAACTTGAACACTAAACCAAGACAGGACTTTGGGGTTGTCTCACTGTCATCGAGATAGTCTTCCTTAACTGTTTTATCAGCTTTGTTGGAGACCAACAAGGATGTGTCACTATCCTGAACCTTATCTGCATTACTTCCTTTACCATTGCTTAATAAGGCACTCTTCCCCAATATTCTGTCAGCATTCTAAAAGAAGAAACAAGCAGACACATAACAGGTTTAGCATGTACTAGTATATGAAACTCATTTCGGTGAACCAGTTCATTAGTAAGGTGGACAGGATTAAACTACCGAGTCTTCTATTGCCAAGTACTAGTACATAATAAAAGCATCAAAAAAACATATATCTATGTCCTATGGTCACTGCATTGTCTTGCCAAATCAAAATGGAGACATGGTTCAAATCATATCAGTTCGAGGCAAAGCAGCAGTGAAAGAATACAAAGCGTGGGAAACTACACGACACAACAAGATTTCAGATGGGTACCACGGGTCTACATGTACAACAACACTATTTTCTCTATTGTGATGGTAGTAATGTGCATGATATGAGAAGTCAACTGTATACACAAATTGAAATTGAAATCAACAGAGCTATTGATAAGAGCAAGCCTGTTAGAGAAACATGCGTGAACATACCTGCTGTGCCATTGGAGTTTCGATTGGATCCTTCAATTTAAAAATAAGTTTGTATGAGTAAATACAGTGATACAAGAGCAAAGCAGTATGCACGATAGCAATCATAGTTAAAAAAGGCGTGCCTAGGCTCTAGGCGTTGGCGAAACGCATTGCGCATAACTACGCTTAAGCTGTGCATAAGCATGTGCTTTGGTCAGTAAAGCGCAAGGCGGTGGCAAAACACACAATTAACGCCTAGCGCTTTTTGGAACTATGATAGGAATGGAATCTTAAATTAGAACAGTTGTTCTTCAGGTTTAGGCAATTGTTCTACATGAACAGAGTACAATAAGACGCAAGAATATAGTACTTAAAAATAGAAAATAAGCTCATAGACCTTACCACATTCTTGGTTCGGGACCACTACAGAACAAGGCGTTCCCAGTCATCGCCCAGTAAATGTGTCTCAGGAGAACGTAAGGGAATTTGATGAGTTTCTTTGCCGGTGAAGTACATTTTCTTCATGTAATTGCGACACTGCCACCAAGCATTTTGGAAGATATCAGAGGTATTAGCAGAGGTTACCTCATCCTGAGTTTCCAAATCGGTCATTCTCTACAGAGAAAAATTGGAAAATTTGATGTATTATAACCATCATGGAGGTAGGATGTATGGGACAAAGCAAAGTAATTGCCATGAATAACATTACTTACACATAAATCCTGGATAAACACCTGCAACTGGCATTTTCCTTCATCTTTAGTATAATATTTCCAAGATGGGAAGATACGCACATATGATTTAACAACATCAAATGCGATAGATGCTAAACTACGACTAGCTGGTTGTGCCTCCTCCACAGGAATAGGCGTACTAACTGTGGAGTTGGGGTTCACCATGGTAGTTCTGGCCCTTTGGGCACTGGAGCTGCCTTACTAACTGCTCTTGTTTGGGAGCTCTGTGGTGGAGATGGTGCTGTGTCAACAGGAACTGGGTTACTATCTGCTGGGGTTGGGGTTAGATTGGGTGAAGCTGGTTCTCTGTCCATCGCGGTAGGGGTACAATCTGCGAGAGTTTGGGTTATGTGTGGTAGGGCTGGTTCTCATGCATGTACAACCGGGGTGCTATCTCCACCAAGAGGTAGCACTGTTTTATTTGAAGGCCGTGTTTTTAGTCCGCTAGATGTTGGCATCACCCGCTCCAACTCAAATGGCTGATAAACAGGAAACATAGTTGAATGTACAGACATTGTATGAGAGACAGATGCAATAGATAGTGTGGAAAAAAGAGGACATGAAATAGTTGACATGTATATTGTTTAACTAAAACGGATAGCATGACATAATTTCACATATATGATGTCTATCTAAACTGGATAGCATAGCATAACATAATTCAAAGATATGATGAATAAATAAAACGCCGTGCCAAGTTAGAGCATACACCTCGGTGGGGGAATAGGACTGGTCATCTGTCTCTGAATCCATCTCTGAGGAACTATCGGGACCCAACAAGAGATCTGCTTCGACAAGTTGCACTGTCTGCTCTGAAGGCCTTGTTTTCACTCCAGATTTTTCAATCTCCCACCCAAATGGCTGATTCAGAGGAAGAGTAGTTTAATGTACAAACATTGTCGACAAATGGAAATGTAATGAAGAAAAGGATGGGCAAGATATCACTCAAATATATTATGGCTGGCTAAAAGACATGAGACTGCATAATTCCCATATATGATATAGAAACTAAACAGGTGGCGACAGAACATGTCTAAACTAAGCAGATGACATATATGATGTCAAAAGTAGGCACTTCAAGGCAACATATGCATGATATGACTAACATCATCATGCCAAGGTAGAGCAAACACCTTGGGGGGTAAATAGGAGTGGTCAGTGGCGTCTGAATCCACCTCAGAACAGATATCTTCCTCTAGATTACAATCTGGAGAGGGGTGGGGAGGGTCTGCCATTGAACCCACCATGGAGCGATGTCTGCATGACATTGTATTGCCGCACAAAACTCTTCTTTTTTTTCTCTACATGTTCAACATGACTGTGTACAATATCTGACATGCATACGAAAAAAATATGGTGAGATTATGTAAGGAGAGCATGCAGAAATTTAGAGTGATGGTAACAACCAGTGGATGGATCCAAAAATAATGATAGCAGGCTAATGATTGCTTTAATTTAATAAAAAGACAGATGATGATTGCTTTACTATTTGTTTCCCACCCAAGATGAACAACATAGGCATACCCTAGGTGAACCAGATATTAGACAGAGATACTATTCATTCCTTCCTCGATATGTGCCCCACAACTAATTTAGAACTCAAGTTCGAACATTAATTTAGACCTGACTTGGAGTCCAAGAGGTGAACATGACGATAAAGTAGCAGGTAATTTTAAGCAATGCATAACATAAGCAGAATCAAAAGAGTGCGACCTCTCTTTTGGACCTGTGTACTCCTCAGGTTCATCTGCTGAGTCGATGATGGTGATGCCGTTGCGGTGGGTGCCGGCGGCAGGGAAGGAGATTTGAGGCGGCGAAAGACGGTCAGGAGTCGTGATGTCTGGTTTGGTGGATGTTTCTGTCCATGGAGCAGCTCAGGTGAGGTGGACGACGTCACGGCAGGAGCAGGACAAAACACACAAAGTTCCCTTCGACACCTACCTGCAACTGAAGTAATTCTGTAAGGGCTCATTTGGCTTGCATGATTCTAAAAACGCAGGGATAGGAAAAACACCAGAATAGGATAGGAATGCACATGGTAAACAGAGCATTTGTAAACACATGATTTCTGTCAACTTAGGTGTTTGGTTTAGAGGAATTGGAAGAGCAGAGGAATGCAAAGAAACATGGCCAAAATAAAGTGAAACCATATGAAAGTGTGTACAGTTAGAATGTTATTCTGCCACTAATGCACTTGGTCTTTTTTCATGCATAGGATTTTGAAAAGTAGGTCCAGGTGGATGTTTTGCTTCATTCCTTTCAAAAAAATGCATGAATAATTGAATAGTAGAGTGCCATTGGAAAATTCCCTATTGCTATGTTTTTCCGTCGAACCAAAATAGCCCTAATGGATCGACATGAATGTATAGTAATAAGTGATGCAACAAGTGTACAACCTCTTTGCCGTAGCCGTGCCGACCTCAGCATCATTGGGTTGGTCACTAAAGCAGTTGAGGCAGAGGTGGCTGTCGGAGGTGTAGAGGAAGATCTGAGGAATCTGTAGACGACGTCCAGGGCACTGCTCTGTTGTGATGGATCATTCTGTCGTTGGAGGAGCTCCGGTGAGCCGTAAGACGTCAAGGCTGAAGCAACACAAGACAGACATCGTGAATCTAAAGTGGGATTCTAATAACATCTCCAATAGATGATGTAAAATGGATGTAAAATTTACATCACCAAAAACCACCTGACTACAACAGATGAGGTAAAAACTTTTGACTCTGAACTTAACTGCGAAACTGAAATTTACTGTGGAATTTGAATGTTACTGTCGAAACTAAACGCAATGGTAGCAGAAAGGCACTTGACATGTAGTTTAGGGAGTACATGCAGTTCATCTTCAACCTGCACCCCCCTGAGCCGCCAGCCACCACCGGCCGAACCGCCGGCCCAGCCGCCGCCTCGCCGCCCCGAAACAACTCCCCACCGACGGTCTACCGATGCCCCGGCCAGCCCTCTAGCCCCCCGCCCCCACCCTGAACCCTAAGATAGATAGTGGGTACCTCTCCGACGAGCCCCATCCCCGCTGCGGGTGGTTCTTCCTTAACTCCGGCAAGCCCCCCCACCCCTGAAAATCGACTGACCCAAAAGTTGATTCAGTCGACTGAAGTGTAGCTAAATCGGAGCAGAGCAGCAGCACGAGCGAGGGGGAGAGCAGCGCAGCACGAGCAAGCGAGGAAGAGCCGGAGCAGTAGCAGCTGGGCGAGCGAAGCGATCGAGCGAGAGCCGGAGCAGCAGCAGCAGATCCGACTGGTATGGACGCCGCCGCTGAAGGGGCTCGCACTGGGGAGAGCCGCCGTGGAGATGTCGCCGCGGCGCCGGCTTGAAGGTAGCCGCTCCATGGGGTGCGGGATGGAGCACCGTCGGCACTGGGAGGTCGAGCTAAGGAGAAGGTGCGATGCGATGAGTGTACAACCTCTTTGGTGGCGCCGAGTAGGCCTCGGCTTCGTCCGAGGAGTCGGTGAGGATGCTGCGGTTCTGGTGGAGCAGGTTAAGGCGGCGCTGTGGGGATGGAGCAGCCGCGATAGATGCGGCGATCGTCAGAGCAGCTCCTTGGAGGTGGAGGACGGGGCGGCTGAACAGGCGGGACGACGAGATGGACGACGGATCCTCATCCGGGGAGGTGGACGAGGGACGTCGAGCTATTGCGGTGGACGACATCGTCGGGGAAGAGGCTCCGGCTGGGCAGCGGTGAGGTGGCGGACGGAAGAGGGTGGGGTTTCGCGGCTGGAGCGGAGAGGTTTTGGCAGCCTGGGATTTCGAATGGCAAAAAGGAGGCGATGGGAGGGGGTGAACCATGACTTAGGGACGCGCTTGTCTAAAATGTAGGGTGTGTTACAAAAGTACCCCCACCGATTTGAACTAGCGGCCCTTTCGGCTCAGGGTTAGAAGGGGATTTCGCGGTCGTCGGATTGGCTGCTGGAGGGAGTTTTCGCGCGCGTTGTAATTTCGGATAGCAAGGCGCGGGTTGTGAAGGCGCCAGTTTTGGGAGCACGATATCTGAATTTTCGGGATATAACAAGGCGCGGGTTGAATTTAGGGACAAGCCTAACGTGTAATATTGTATTGTACGTACCAAATCAATTCGCACTTCCTCAACCAAAAAGAAAATGAAAAAATAAAACTATTCACACACACAAAGAGAGAGTCTTGCCCCATTTTACTATAAAAATGCTATTCAAAGCTACTCCCTCTTCCATCTATATAGGGCCTAATGCGTTTTTCGATGCTAACTTTAACCAAATATTAGAGGAATAATATATGACATCACTAAAAAAAAGACACATCCGTGACATTTTGGGCCGAACGAAATTTTTTTTGTCATACATATGACACTTCTATGACGATAATTGTGACAAAACCCGGTATCATCATAGATGTGGTGGGCTCCTACTTCTATGACAAAAAATCATGACAGAAAATGGGCTTTTCGTCCTGGGCGGGCCGGAGACGCAGCTGCATGACATTCTTTGGGCCGTCCATGACGGAAAAAAAACGTGGTAGAAGCGAGGGCGAGGAAAATTTCGGGGAGTTCCCGGTTACGGTGGGAGGTCGGGGGCCGAGCGATGCGCGTTTCTCTCGTACACGTACGCGCGTGTGTGCGAGGCGTTGGCTCTAACTGAACCCGAGCGAGGCGTTGGGCTCTAACTGAACCCGAGCGATTGCACTGCAGGCTACGCGTTACTGAACCCGAGCGATCGATCGATGGCTGTTAACTGAACCCGATCGAGCGATTCCTTCGCTACTGCTGCTAACTGAAGCCGATCGATTGGATGAACAGTGAGCGTTGCGGGGGGGGGGGTTGGATGAACAGTGAGCGGTGGCGTTGCCTCTGGATGAACAGGACCCCGTGGTGTGGAGGGCTGGATGAACAGTAGACGGTGGAGGGGTGCCCGTGGAGGGGTGGTTGAACAGGACCCCGTGGTGTGGAGGGCTGGATGAACAGTAGACGGTGGAGGGGTGCCCGTGGAGGGGTGGTTGAACAGGACCCCGTGGTGTGGAGGGCTGGATGAACAGTAGACGGTGGAGGGTGGTTGAACAGTAGCCGGTGGAGTAGCGCGCGGTGGAGGCTGGATGAACAGGAGCCCGTGGAGGCTGGAGGAGGTCGACGGTAGCCCGTGGAGGCTGGAGGAGGTCGACGGTGGAGATGAACAGTATCCCGTGGAGTCCCGTTTTGCGGTACGCCACACCCCTCCCGATCAACAGGACCCCCGTTTCGACCGTAGCGCTCCAACACAAGTCTGTTTCCTCCGTTTTGCGGTACGCCACACCCCTCCCGATCAACAGGACCCCCGTTTCGACCGTAGGAGGTCCGTTTCCTCCGTTTTGCGGTACGCCACACCCCTCCCGATGAACAGGATCCCGTTTCGAACGTGGCCGGTCGAACACAAGGCCGTTTCCTCCGTTTTGCGGTACGCCAGGCCTCGTTTCCATCGCCTGTTCCGTCCAAGCCCTCCCGATGAACACGACCACGCATTCCGTTCCGACCCAGCCGGTTGGCTCCCACGCGTTCCGTTGCCTCCCGATGAACACGACGCATTCCGTTGCCTCCCCATGAACACGACGCATTCCGTTGCCTCCCCATGAACACGACGACGACGCTGTTTCTCCGTTCCGACCCAGCCATGTACACGAGCCCTGGCCGTACGTATGCGCGAGTAGGCGTTCGAGACCCTGCCCGTATGTACGTACGTGGCCGTATTTTCTTTCTTGCACCCTGGCCGCTGTACGTACGTGTACATGCTACGTGCGCGCCTCTACTACGACACGTACGCGCCTCTACTACGACACGTGCGCGCCTCTACATCGACCAGTATATATGTACGTACACGTTCGCGACCAGAATGACAACGCTACGTACGCTTCGACCAGGTGGGTCCCGACTGTCAGGCACTTCCTTGCCTGCGAAGATGTAGCTGGTGGGTCCCAGCAGTCAGGGGGGCGAATCGTTTTTTTTGCCCGGACGCACTTCCTTGCGTGCGAAGGTGTAGCTGCTGGGTCCCAGCAGTCAGGGGGGAATCGTTTTGTTTTTTTTGCCCGGACGCACTTCCTTGCGTGCGAAGATGTAGCTGGTGGGTCCCAGCAGTCAGGGGGGCGAATCGTTTTTTTCGGACGCACTTCCTTGCGTGCGAAGATGTAGCTGGTGGGTCCCAGCAGTCAGGGGGAAACGTTTTTTTCGCGAAATACGGTGGCCCGTCCGGTGGGTCCCCGCTGTCAGGTGGAGGAATAATTATTTTGCGCGTAATAAGGAGGCACTTCCTTGCTGCGGCCGTGGACCCAGCTGTCAGCCTCTCCACGTACAGTCCACGTCCGATGGAAGCCATTCCTTGACCACGTTGACCACGCCGCGCCGAGAGCACCAGGGCGGTGGACGACGGCGAGGCCTAGGAAGGGGACGACGCGGAGCCGGGGAAGACGCGGCAGTGGATGCCCACGCGTAGAGGAGTATGAGGGTTCACTCGTTCGGCTGCGGTGTGAGGCTGCCGTCGCCGCAGAATAACAGGGGGTGTGGGTGCGTAGAGGGATGGCCTGGCCAGCGGTGGGAGTAGTAGGGGGCGGTGAGGCCTCCGCGGCATCACAGCCGGCCACGGGCGGCAGGAGCAGGCGGCACGACCGGCGCTGCTTTGGGCGGCTGGAGCAAGAAGACCAGAGGTTGAAGAAGCACTACGGCCGTTGGATGGACATCGTACGGTCACTGGAGCTAGAATCGTTCATATATTGACTAAAGTTGACAAAGGCCTCCGTCCCAGTCAACTTAGTAGGCCCACAAGTCAGCCTCCCACCAAGGTGGGTCCCAGCTAGCAGGGGGTATTCATTTTTTTGTGCGTAATAAGGAGGCACTTCCGGTGGGTCCGAGCTGACAGCGGGGGGAACGTTTTTTTCGCGAAATACGGTGGCCCGTCCTGTGGGTCCCAGCAGTCAGGGGGAAACGTTTTTTTCGCGAAATACTGGTGGCCCGTCCGGTGGGTCCCTGCTGTCAGGTGGAGGAATAATTATTTTCCGCGTAATAAGGAGGCACTTCCTTGCGGCTGCCGTGGACCCAGCTGTCAGCCTCTCCACGTACAGTACTCTTCCGATGGAAGTCGGTCGTTGACCACATTGACCACGCCGCGCCGAGAGCACCACGGCGGTGGACGACGGCGAGGCCTAGGAAGGGGACGACGCGGAGCCGGGGAAGACGCGGCAGTGGAAGCCCGCGCGGAGAGGAGTACGAGGGTTCACCGGTTCGGCTGCGGTGTGAGGCTGCCGTCGCCGCAGAATAACAGGGGGTGTGGGTGAGTAGAGGGATGCCCTGGCCAGCGGTGGGAGTAGTAGGGGGCGCTGAGGCCTGCGCGGCAGCACAGCCGGCCACGGGAGGCGGGAGTAGGCGGTCCCGCCGGCGCTGCTTTGGCGGCTGGAGCAAGAAGATCAGAGATTGAAGAAACACGACGGCCGTTGGATTGACATCCAACGGTTACGTCTGCTAGAATCGTTTGTTGACGTATATAATAACTAAAAAAATCTTGCATACGCGTCAACTAAACAGGCCCACAAGTCAGACCACTCCCTCTTTTTTTAATAATTTATATATAGCTCATGGCAACTTCTTATGCAATTTATTGCAGTCGTTTTTTTGGTTGGCCAGGGCCAATTTCGCATATTTCTGTGGGTTCCAAACTATTTTTAATACCGAAATGTCGAGCCAGATTTAAAGTACTTTGAAGATATATTTAAATTAGGTTAATGCCCAGTGAAATAGGAATCTGAAAATGTGAAAAAATTCAGAAATTATAAAGTAATTGCCAATTTGTCATCTGTTTTTATATTTACAACCCATTTCATATTACTTTCAAGATTTGCAGGCGTCTTGAAAGAGTTGCAGCCCATCAGGGCGTAGAAAAATAAGTAGGCCTGGATTGGGTATTCTTCAGAAAAAATAAACTGGGCTCATTTTCACAAAGAAAAAATAGCTGGGCTGGTCACATGGTGAACATAAAATATAAGCCTGGGCTAGACGGGCCACAGCCCAGTTCAAACCCTGCTCCGTCTCAACAATACCAAACAAAAAAATACTGCTCGAGTAGCTACGTCCCAGGTGTCAGCCGATCTTGTGCTGTTCTCTTGTCTATTGACTATATACGCTCACAATGTCGTGGGTCCCAGATGTCAGGAAAACACTAGGAGGAAGCATTTTATTTTTCCATACGCTGACGTGGTGGGCCCCTACTGTCATCCTCTCCACGTACTTCTGCCGATTCCTGTTGTTTGTTGACCATGTTGACAACGCGAGAGGGCGGCGCCGCGGCGAGCGCACCAAAGCGCGCGGAGGACGTCGGCGTTAACGATTTAGGAGACGGTGGGGCGGCGATGCGTGCGCTGAGGCGCAGCCAGCCGTGGGAGGCGGAAGCAGGCGGCCCCGCCGGCGCTGGTTTGGTTTTGGCGGCTGGAGGAAGACAGGACTGAAGAAACACGACAGACTGTAAAAGCAGCAGGAGTACTTAACAACCTTAACTGAAACCAGCAGGGGCACTTAACAACCAAAGCTGAAAGCAGTATGAGTACTTATACAGGTTCAACCGTACAAAGCACGCCTCGAACAGTGCTACTTTGCCTACAGTTAACCAAGGGTGAGGCCGCCAAGCCCCAGGACAAGGCCCAGGCGCCACCCCGCGCATCCACAACCTTCTGAAAGCGGCTTCATCTCGCAACGTGGTCAATAAACAGGATATTCGCTTTAGAGCCATGGAAAAGCATGAACATAATCTTCTGTCCTATTCTCCAAGATGGACGGGCCTTCATTATTTGAGACCACCCATGAATAAGTATCTTTTCACCTCCAAGGGGAATTGAGTAGGTCGACATAAACATCATGTTGTGACCAAGCGCAAGTCTGACCCGACCATGGTCAGGCATCTGTATAGGAACAATAGAACTCGGCAGTTCCTGTTTCAAGAAGATCACAGCTGTAAAACTGTGTATAAGCAATAGTTTATGAACAACATATATAACAGAAAACAGCTCGTACCATAAGTTTCTCGACACAGTTGGACCTGTTCAACGAGTGCAGCAGTGGCACACATATCCCACGTGGCCTTCCACCATTGAAACGCCCCACAAGGACCTCAAGACGATCAATAAAGTGTAGGAACTTGTGGATGTCGATCCAGTCAACTTCAGTGCCATTAGTAACAGCCGAGTTATTACAGAGTAACAAACGAGCAGACTGCTTAACTCTGAAAAAACCTACACGTGCCACCAATTATAAGAAAATATTAGTTAGAAGTAGCATCTTCGTGAGAGATTCGTTGCTACTTCTAAAGTTAAATTGTGATTAGTTAGACAGAATAGGTGGATTAAGAAGTAATCGAGGCAACAAGCAAGAACCAGATACAAAACTAACATGGATGAACAATTGGAACGACGTCGGGGTGGAAGATCGCAGTGAAGATGAGACCAGGTTCTGCTATTTCCATCAACATTCGTGCGCCAACTTTCAGTCCGTAACACTTGAGAAAGTTTATCCAAGTTCGGCCATAAAAAAAGCAGCGATCTTCTTGGTTCATGAACCCAACTCGGAACTTATATCCATGGCTTGTCTTCACTGTGACCATTAAACTAGTGTATTCAGTTATGGCAAGGCCGAGCATCTTGAGTACATGTGTTCTGGCAGAGCAAATAATACACTGCAGGAAAAATAATATGAGAACACAGCATGTTCAAAAAAACCCCACCCTCCCGGATAGAAAAGAGGATTCTAGGAACATACTGTGCGCGTTTCAAAATGCTGTGTTAGGATGAGAAGGAACAAGTGTGGCGTCTCGCCGAGGGCGCAGAAACCTGTAGGGTACTCGCACTTTGGGCACTGCAAATGAAACACACTAGATTCAGTAGGAAGAAAAATGCATCAACGGCGGCGGCTGCCATCCTAGGATTACCTGCGACCAAGGGACTTGGATTTATCGGGGATGGATGAAGAATTCGTACCTGGTTCTCCATGAGAAAACCCTATGCAATCGCCGAGAGGGGGTTTTCTCTGAACAAGCAGACGAGGGAGAAGGGGATTCAGGCCCAGTGAAATATTGCCGCTTCGTCCGTCCAGCTTACTGCTAAAGCTGGAAAGGGGGGTTGTGATTTGACGGCTCATTGGGCATTACTGCGGCGCTACGACCGGGGTGTGTCTACCGTGAAGTTGTGCACTCTAATTTGTGCATATGGCACGTGGACCCCGTTGCCGGTTGCCCCACATATCAGCGAAAGGAAGTAGAAAGACAGGAGTAACTAGTTACACATAAATATATTTTTTGACAGAGAGATACTCCCTCTGTAAAGAAATATACAAATCTTTTATATCACAGGCTCACCTTGCCGAGAAATATACTCCCTCTGCAACGCACGGGCATTATGGGGGTTCAGCTTTTTTATGGGGGTTCAGCTGAGAATATAATACTCAGATAGGCTCACGGTTCTGGACTTTGGGCCGCAGGCCGACCCTGCATGTTTGGGGGCCCATGTGTTCTACCTCAGCGCTTTTCATATTGCAAGCGATCGGTACGGCGCTGGTTTTAGATGCTGTCGCAAGGCGAATACACAAAATTGAATAAAGCACGGCAGCTGTTGGAATGAAATCGAACGACAGTTCCTAACCAGCAATCAGAGTTGCAATTCTATCAACGATATACCATGTGATAAATAATACTGTCGTACTACTTATACACACAGGACACTTGTTTCACCATGCCAGATTATTACATCAAAATCTCTCGGAGGATAGATCAGTTCGGCAGTTGCGTGCTGCTACTGAAGAATTTCAAAGTTGATTTGGACCAGCTCTCCTTGCCGAGAAAGTTCGATTTTGACATCATCCCCTACCGCAAGATATGATTTAGATTTGAACCTTGACCATCCTTTAGCATCAATCATCATGCGACCATCCTTTGTACTTACGGTATATTGAGCAGGTTCATTCACACCAAGGCTGCGCATGGTAAGAGAAACTTGGCCGCGGTCGCCCGGATTGTTGAACGACTCCCTCGTTGCTCTAGGAATTCTCTGTTTGCAAACAAGAAGACATACCCAAACAGTTAGATCAACACAGTGAATCATGTGAAACAACATGGAAAGAAAAAAGAACGAAGCACTTGGGCGGCCAATGCTTACCAAGAAGGTGGACATGTCGGTTTTTGTAAGGACTTTGGTATATGAAGTGCGAACTGCAGCCCAGTCTGTTGCCGGTGCAACTGCACGGGCCGGAGCAGATGCAAGTGCAAGTGTTGGTGCAGGTGCCGAAGCCGCTGCTGCTGCCGGAGATGGTGCTCCTTGTAGAGCTGGTGCCGGTGTCGGAGCAGGTGCCGGTGTCGATGCCCGATCCTCCGGTAGATCAGACTGATCCGCTGACGCGGTCGGTGCCCAATCCTCAGCTGGATCAGACTGAGCTGCTGCCGCTGTCAGTGCTAGAGCAACTGCCGGTGCTCGATCTGTGCGAGACAGCGGCGATCGTGTCTGGTCTGCTATGATCAGCTTTCTAACTTGACTAGGATCCGTGACCGTGATCCAGTTTTTTTCTTCATTTCTTTTAAACGCGAGAAGGACTAATTGTGGCGTTTTTGTTAAACCAAACTGCAGTTCATCATAGGGATTCAGCTTGTACTCAGACAACAGACTGATCCAATTTTTTCCAGTAATATAAGTGATGGACAGTGCCTTCGTTACTGACACGACATAAGAAGTGAAACCTGCAAAAATAGCCATCGTAGAGCAAACCAAACGGTTTATTCTGTGATGAATGTCACATGGCAAAACCTGCATCGTAAAATTGCAGGAAAAGAAAGAAAACATGACATTAAATCAATAAGATTTAGACAGTAAATCAATAAGATTTACTTGATGTGACACGAGTGAATCCTTACCAGGAAATCACTATGTTGAAGTACTAAACAGAAGATTGATCGTCCAACTACGCGTGGCATGCAGGGGCCCCGCCTACTCCCACAAGCAGGACAGTCCAAAGGTCGTGACAAATCGTATGGACCGAACATCCATGGGACTGGAAATCCTGGTGGGTGCGATAAACCCTGCAATGCATACAGATATTGGAGTGTAACCATAATTGATAAACCGTCCTCACAAAAAATATGATCTGGATACTTCAAAATATACAGACTGAATTGAGTGGACAGACATTAACATAGACCGTTCACACACCAAAAGCGGCAGTACTAATAAACAATACAGGGTTCACAAACACAAATCAAGTACTGAACAATAGTACTTACTACAGACAAGCAAAGTTGCACTAACTAAACTCTGCAGACTATTTCTTGCCACCGACCTACGGGATGAACCCCGCATAACTGACTAGGCCATGGACTTCGTGTGAGATGTCTACATGCACCATCACCATCTTGTCAACCTTGGAGAACCTAACAGAGTGGTCTTTCCACTCATAAACATGATGATGAAGACAGGCCGCATCAGATTTGTTGGGAAGCTTTACAAGAACCACACCCTTCGTAATCGAAGGCACAGCCAGGAAATTGTTGTGGTCAAGTACAGCCTCGAGAACACGCCTGACAACAATGCTACAGGAAAACACTAGTTCAGGACACGTGGCGACAAGGACACAGCAGCTGGATAGTTCAGCAGTAGAACTCATCATCAGGTCTTCCAGTTCACACGGCATGACTTTGAGAACTTCATCTCCACCGCGGACCTGGTTCTAATTCAAACAGAAACCATATTTTATTACTACCTCCGTTCAGAAATATAAGATGATTTTCGATATTATACTCCATATATGACTACATATACGCACAGAAATGAGTGAACAAAGACACTAGAACATGTCTTCAAAGGCATGAGAGCAGAGGGATTACATGCAATATCCATAACACAAGTTACTGAGGCAAATATACCCTCTTAAAAGGTAGCATTGATGTTCATAAAGTACTCCCTCCGTCCCAAAATTCTTGTCTTAGATTTGTCTAGATACGGATGTATCAAGTCACATTTTAGTATTAGATACATCCGTATCTAGACAAATCTAAGACAAGAAATTTGGGACAGAGGGAGTAGTTGAAAGTAATCTATAAGAAATCAGTGTCAACCTCTCGCATGTTTTGGTCAAAAGAGGAATTTAGAACCGTCATTTGGCACACTAAAATCACATGCAAGATCACCCAGAAAGTTGTACTACCAGTACTAGTACTGCGTGTTAGATGAAAAAACACGATCAAGATCGAGAAAAAGATCGTCAACAAGAGACATTACCTGGACTTGCTTAATGAGGGATCCCGGAGAGGGGGGCTTGGACAGGGCGATGGCTTTGAGCTTGTCTGCGGTAGTCTCGGCGGGGTGCTTGCGCTTCTTCGTACCATGAGCCTCGACGGTTTTGGCCAGAGCCATAGACATCACGTCGGCCGGTGCTCCGGCGTCCATCCAAGAGAGGAAGCTGAGAGAGAAGAGTGAAAGGAGGAACGAGATGAGGGAGAAGCGAAGCGAGTGGGGGTTTTCTTCAAGAGAGGAAGCTGAGAGAGAAGAGTGAAATGATGGTTGCTTCGTCCGTCCAACTTACTGCTGGAAAGGAGGGGGTTTTGTGATTTGACGGCTCATTGGGCATTACTGCGGCGGTTCGATCGGGGTAGTCTACCGTCACTCTACTACGGAGTAATTTAGTGCATGGCTGGTGGACCCAGGTGCTGGCTGTCCCACACGTCGGCGAAAGTGAGTAATTTAGTGCATGGCTGGAGGAGGATCCGCACGGTAGAGCGTGTCCACTGTTTTTCTGAAGAAAAAAATGATTACAGCAAGCGTTTCCACTCTTACGACGGAGGAGTGCGAAACACGGCAGCCACTTGAACATACACAGTGCTCCTACTACTAGGCATGTGCAGTGGTTCATACGTCAGTACTACACAATCTTGTTGCTAGTGTAGTAAGATATGACGATAACAAATGATGTTGTGCGCATGTCAACTACTCCTATATGTAACATAGTACCGCTTTTTCGACTGTCCGGTCGAGAATGAACGGTGAGATCAATGTTAACAGAACTAGGTCCACAGCGCACGGAGAGTACGGTGCTACAGTACTCCACGAAACATGAACCATATGAAGCACGAATAGTGTTAGGCAGGGTGTATGAAGGGTGCACGGGATGGGAGCAAAAGTTCCCTTCTCGACCCACTTTTGGGTGTTTGGCAGAGTGCATGAAGGGTGCATGAGTCCACACTAGTAGGTTGACAAAAATACACGAAGAGGAAACAACTATATTGAGATGAGAATGCAACCAAACACACCCACACGCTTTGTGCTACAGTGACTGATCTGCACCGTCTGAGTTTGATCCAACGGTCATGTTGCGCCGAGACATGGACATGCCCATGCAGAGGGCGCCTAAACACCACCGAAGTCCCTCTGCTTCTCGAGGCGCACGACGTTGGTGATGCAGGGTGCAACCGCCCGCAGAGCCCGCTCCCGGTCGACGGGAGCCAGCTCGTCAAAGACGGCGTCCAATGGCACGAATGGATTCCGGTGACGGAGCCCTGAAAGGATTCGCCCGGCAACGGCGACGGCAGCCCGCAACCCCTCCTTGTCCAGCTCAGCCCCCACCATCGCGCGGAGACGGCTCAGCTCCTCGGAGATATAGGTGAAGAAGGAGACCAGGTCAGGAAGCCGCAGCTCGTTGAAGTCGACCGGGTGGTCGAACGGGTTTAGCCCGACGGCCGGCATCGTCGCGCTGGCACGACGGTAGGCATCGCGCAGCCGCAACACGTGCGTGGCAACTTGGTTCACCAAGTGGCTGAGGCGATCCTGGACCTCGTCACGATCGGCCCGCTCGCGCTCCAGCCGGCTCCCCTGACGGCCTATCGTATCTCCCGCTTTCTGCAGCAACGCCGCCGACGCCTCGAGCATCTTTGTGGTGGACGCCTGCCGCTTTTGAAGCTCCGTGAACTCCCGCACATAACGGAGGAGCATGGCACTCCTCTCCTCCTTGAGCTCACGGAGCTCCACGTCCTTGGCCCTGAGCTCCGCATCCTTGGCATGGAGCTCCTGTGTCAGGCGCCTCACCTCGGACTCCGTGATCTGCTGCGCCGCCATGGCACCAGGTAGAAGCAATGGGGAGAGGAAGCAAAGGGGGCGAAACGGCTGAAAGGCAATGCAATCTACGGGAAGGCGGAGGGAGCGGGGAATCTTTTGGTTTTCACCACGGTAAAACACCAGTCGACGACTTCTCACATCAGGGAGCAGTGGGTTTTTACAGGCGGAGTCATCGTGACTAATTGCTGCCGCGCCTGCTCCCGTCAATCAAAAAATTAAAAATCCTGCCGCGCCTGCTCCCGTCAATCAAAAAATTAAAAATCCTGCCGCACCCAAACACCAGAGCAACGCCGCGGTGGATATTTAAATTTACCTGCCGGCAAGTAGATAAAAAAAGGGGTGAAAAAACAAATGTGGCGGCGGCCTAGCTAATCGGTCGAACTAGCCCAACTAGCTAGCCACCGTGCTTCACTGATGTACTCGGCGGGAAAGGTGGTCTTTCGTGATTTGACGACTCATTTACTTGCTTCGGCGCTACGACCGAGGAGGACCCAGAAAACGCGCGGTAGGGCGTCCCACGTCAGGAAGAATATATGCGTGCACCACCCGGGAGGACCCCGAAACCGCGCGGTAGGGTGTGCCACGTCTCGGCACGGAGGAAAAATGTGCGTGTAAAAATATACTGTATCAGACGTAGTACCTATGGTTCGACCTCGGGACCCAGCCAGTCGGTCGAAAACACCCCACTAGCCACACAGCTTCATCATGCAAACGTGGCACGGAGGATAGATGTGGTTAGCTCCGTCTCGACCAGCCACAACGTCTCTTGTTCTAGGCGATTCTTCTATTTTCCAAGCTTTTTTTAGTTGTAATAACACCACGGCAAGCTAGCGCCGCTCTTCGTGTGTGCCCGTGCAAAGGTTAGACGATGGAGAGAAGAGAGATTGAGATCGCAGACCTGGGACCCACCAGTAAGTGAGACAACGGTCATGCACGTGTTGACGAGGCACTCCCTCTACTCTACTCAACGCAAGTACTGTATAAAATCAAGTTATGGGACAAAGCCAACAACCGTTCGTTTTTTCAGGCTATCGACTTACGCTTTGTAGTCCAGGTTGCCAGTTCGAATCTCGTCTTTCAGATTTGTTAGTTTTAGGTCCAAATTTGATTAATGACAAGTGGGACCCCCGTGTGTTGTTCCGATATTTCAGTGTAGGATGGTTTTTTTGAACAAACACTTTGCGCGGTTAGACAAGTAACGGCACGAGTTACACGTATTTTGCAAGTTTACGAACAAAAATGACAGCGGCATAGAATATCACATCCACCCCGCAGCTTAGATACTATGGTGATACGAGTTTTTACACCGTTGGAAGTGAGATCCAATGGCTTGGGAGTAGTCTTTGTAATTATGCGCAATTTCCAAACTCTCCAAAGGTTTTTTTTGCAAATAAAACATTCAGGCCTCGTGTGTGCCGCTGCATCTTCGATCCAACGGCTCCCCGGTGCTCATATTAGGTGCTCCCCGTAGCTTAATTACCCGCTACGGTGATATGAGCATCTAGGTCGTATGATCAGTGATCAGATGGCACATGCGTAGTACTTGTACTTTCTGCGCATTTCCCAAACTCTATCAGCCGTATATTGCAAAAACATTCAAACCTCCTACTGTGGGCCGTTAGATCTCAGTGAACTCGTATCACCATAGAATCTACGGTGCGGGAGCACCTCATACTCTCCCGTGCGAGAAAACATAAGGTGCTATCGCAGCTTGGATGCTACGGTGATACGAGCTTGGAGGTCGTTTGATCTGAGATCCAATGGCATCTGAGCAGTCTTTGTGCTTGTAAGCAGTGGCCGAACTCTTTTGGGGCTTTTCTGCAAAAAACCATTCGAACCACCGAGGAGGTGTTGGGTCACAAATCCAACGCCTCCGAAGAGCTTGTATCACCAAAGCATCTAAGGTGTGGTAGCACATGATATTCTTACATACAGGAGAATATGATGTCCTCCTTCATCTTAGATGCTACGGTGATACGAGCTTCGAGGTCGTTGGATATGGGATCAAAGGGCATCTAAGTAGTTTTTGTACAAATTGTGTGCAATTCTCAAACTCATCAAGGTTTCCTGCAAAAATATTAAGACACATCATGTGAGCTGCTATATCTCAGATCTACAAGCTCCAAGCAACTCGTATCGGCATATAGCATCTAAGGTATGGGGGCACATGATATTCTCCCGGGGAGGAGGGGTGGGGGTGCACAACCAATCGGTGGTTGGGAGGGTGGGGACAAATATAATCTAAACAACCCTAAACAGAGCTCCACAATTTTATCTAAGGTCGAGGGGTTGACCCCCGACAATCATAGCTCCGCCTAAACACAACATTTGCATGTACTGTAGTACTAGACTTAATATTCATGTTTCAGTTTCATGTTCATTTTAAATATTGAACTGAGGACCATGGATGTCTTACATTTTACTCCCTTCGTTCCTAAATATTAGTCTTTTTAGAGGCTTCAAATGGACTGGCACATACGGATGTATATAGACATATTTTAGAGTCTAGATTCACTCATTTTGCTCCGTATGTAGTCACTTGTTGAACTCTCTAAAAGACTAATATTTAGGAATAGAAGGAGTATTTTTGAATTCGTGTCATACATGCATGGTTTGGAAAAATAGATGCACTATACTTATTGGATTGTTGTTGTGTTCGTGCGTGTGTGTCTCTGTGTGTGTGTGTGTGGTCATATGCTTGATACATACAAAGTTTTCTCACCTCCATATTGTTCATCTTTTAAATTTGAATTTGCATTGGAAAACTTACTAGGGATACCATGAAATGTGAAATCCACGTTGAGATCACTATATCACAAACTCACTCTAATTCAACAACTCGTCATAAATCAATTACCACGTTGAGATTAGTATTTGCAAGGAAAATACGGGTATTGTAATACACATAGATTCGTTCGGCAATTTAAAAGGTTCCTTTCGTATTCTCGAATGGTAGGACCCAACGGCGTACCAGCCAGACCTTGGCTCGTGTTGATCCTAAAAAAACCGGGCTCGTGTCCTTCGGTGGCGTGCGTGGTACGCACATTAGGCAACCCCAACCAGTCGAGCCTCAGCGTTTCAAGTCGAAATATCTGGCGGCCAGAATTCCAGCCCTAGGAAATTCCCCTCATGTCCCCGGTCCATAATGACTACCGATGAACAACGGAGGGATGCTTTAGTAACTAGACAACGTTACCTACCGTGCCGAGCACGGTTCAATTCCCTCGGTCGCCGCTCGTCAAGGTCACCCGTCAACTGCATTGCCTAGTACTACTACTACTACACCAGGATGAGCACAGAATTGAGCCCGTTTGTTCGTGCCTAGTACTTGAGTTAATATATCAGGCAATGCACTGGTACGGAGGGATTATCCTTTTACTCTGCATATATAACTTGTCTGAAGTCTAACTAAGCAAAATGTTTGACCAAATCCTTTCTTAAGAAATACAACAGGACAGATGTACGGCTTGAAAATTTATTGCATGATGCAGGTTATGATATTGTTTCGAATCCTGGATCTTAAATTTCAGAAAATCCAAAAGTGAGCATAAATTCTTGAAACTAAGCATGGTCACGTGATATGGCACAAATATTACTTCGTAAGTTTTTTCTTCAATTTGAGACAAGCTGCTTATGACAAGTTGCACAAATGAAGAGCCAAGGTATTTTGGAACAAAGACCTGTCACGTTAAGGCGAACGCTTTCACTATTGAAACCGTGGGCGTTTACGTGCCGCCACGAGTCCCCGCTTCTCATCGGCAGGTGCCGTCCGAGCAAGCGTGTGAGTCGACGGGAGGCGTGCGAGCAGACCGCTGCGCCGGCTGTCAGGGAGGCGTGCGAGCAGACCGCTGTGCAGGCTCACCGGGAGGCGAGCCCTTTGACCAGGCTCCGCCGCCCACCGTCGTCCCAACTGCTCCCACTTTTAATGTCGCCGGCGCCGCAGTTTAAAATCAACCCCGCACTACCCGGTATCGCTACAATCCTCTCTCTTCCTCTCCGATTCTCCTGTCGTCTACCTCCAACTAGCCTGACCTAAACGTACGCCATGCCGCATCACGATGGTCTGCCCTTAGTGTTCCAGTTTCCTGAGGAAGACACCCAGCCGGAGTCTCAAGAACATAAGGCGCTTTGGGACGAGCTTGAACTGGCCTTGCGGGAAGACGCCGCGCCTGTCCCCGCTCCCGTTCCGGCTCCCGTCGCCCCGACTGCGCCAGCGCCCATCCCCGTGGCATTGATGGGCTGGGAGCCGCACATTGTCGCCGAGCTTGATCCCACGGGGTTCCACGAGGTCCCCGCCGACTTTCACGCGCCCGTGCACCTGCCAGCGCATGCGCCTGCGCGTGCACTGACGCGCACGCCCGTGCCGGTGCCCGTGCACCTGCCAGCGCATGCGCCTGCGCGTGCACTGACGTGCGCGCCCGTGCCGGTGCCCGTGCACACGAATGTCTCCGCCGCGCCGTTGACAGCGCCTGTCCCCGCGCGGGTGCCAGTGCCCCCCTCAGCGGCATGGATGGCCGCCGTCGACCGCTTCCTTGCACCAACGCCAGTCGCCTCCTCCCGCCAGTTGACTCGCTCCGAAGTCCAGAACATTTTGGCCTTCCTTGAAGCTAGGCCAACGTCCAGGAGTACGCCAACAACGGCGCAAGACGCCGCCGTCGCCGTCGGTCAGTGGCCCGACGACACACAGAGCACGGCAGAGGAGCCGCTTCCCACCGCGAGACGCCCCCGCCGCCGCCGCGTAATCTAAATTTGCCATGAAAAACGTTCGGATTGCCATGCTTAAAATCCGAACGTTTATCATTTCCGTTTATTTTATATCGATCGTCGTATAATTTAAAGTCGGAGTCAGACTGAACGAAATGTATGGTTTGATCGATTGAATGTTCTGCTAGAGCCGTATCAAATTAAATATAAAACGTCATCAAGCCACATGTATTCCTTGTCATCCAACGACCTAGACTGCTTCAATGTCGAGCGCTCAACACGTTTAGCGTGCAGTTAATTTCATGCCAAAAATAGTGCTAATCACATGACAACACGCAAATAATATCCTAGTAGTTAATATCCGCATGCACTTAATATACTTCCAAATTAACGTGCATTGCACGTACACACTGACTAGTGCTGCTAGTACGTGAAACTGGTGCCGTGACTTGTGAACGCGTCCAGATATGGTCAACGGCAACATCGCCCGCGAGTTCTTCCTGTTTGCCCGTGCGTCTAAACGCAGAAGGGGAGGAGAGAGAGAGAGCACACATGGAACCCACCAGTAAGTGAAGGCGAATAGTACTAAAAATAATATTACATGTTATCCATTAATTAGGCTGTGGTAATATAAAAACATTATGTGAACAAAGGGGGTACAACAAACATTGCTATTCTACGTATGTTGCCTATTGACGTGCGGCTTGAAGGCCCGGTCGCATGTTCGATCCTCGTCCTTTATTTTTTAATTTGTATATGGGTCCAAATTTGTTTCATGACATGTGGGCCCCTCGGTGTGTAGTTTGTAGCACTTTAATTTGTGGGTCGAAATTTGTTCCATTCCAAGTGGACTATCGGTGTGTAGTTTTGTAGCTTATTTATAATAATTAAAGAGAACAACATAGTTTTTTCAATAATACCATGGTGCGACGTTGAAGGCGAGAAAGGACGTGCGAGAGAGCGATGACCGAGCCAGAGGGAAATCAACTAGGGGAGTTGCGTGGGTTGCAACGGTGTTTGGAGTAGTTGTGGGCCGAATGCTACGAAAATATAATCTAAACCGACCGGAATAAATGCCTACACAAATTAATCCAAGGTTGGAGTGCCCCTCGCAATGTAAATAGCTCCGGCTTTGCGAGGGATGGAGAGGTAGTAGCTTCAACGCGTGGAAGATACGGTGTGAGAAAGCGAGGTCAATCGAGAGACATATAGATAGAGAGACAAAGTGAGTGTGGTCCGACATTCATTGAACAAATATATATGCTCTGGAGAGATATTGTCCGATTGAGCTTTTTGGCAAGGGTGAGGGCTGTAAGATAGAGCTTGAGAGATGATCCAGTCACAGACGTGTAGATATATTTTGTGCGTGGGAGGAAGCAAGGTCAACCGATCACATAGGGTCGCCGTGCGATCGAAAGAGTGAGACGGGTTGGAGAGAGTGACCTAGATAGACGATGTGCGTGAGAGAGTATACAATGTGAATAGGTCGAATTGGGCTCAAACATGGTGATATATCGTTTTTGTCCGAGAAAGAGCGAGGTCAATCGAGACATACGGAGAGAGAGAGAGAGAGAGAGAGATTGAGTGAGCGTGGCCCACCATGAGGTCGAAAGAGTGGCGGCGGCTTGGATGGACTGACCTAGATAGACAATCTGCGTGAGAGAGTATAGAGTGTGTCGATCGAGGCCCGAACAGGGAGATATATCATTTGTGTGTGAAAGAAAACGAGGTTAAACGAGACTCAGATAAAGAGAGCGAGATTGAGCGAGTGTGGCCCGCCGTGCGGAAGAAAGAGTGAGACAGTCTCGAGGGAGTGACCTAGATATACAACGTGCGTGCGTGCGCACGAGAGGTTGGGGGGCTAGATAGGCAATGCATGTATTTAGCGCGAGAGGGTGAGAGGGAGAGGGGGGAGAGAGAGAGAGCTCGGCATGGGGTGCAATGGCGGGTGTGTGAGGTAAATACATTTGGTAACAGAGTGGAAAAAGGGGTTGTGTAGTTGAGAGACTTAGAGATCGAAACATGGAGAGAAAGAATGAACGTGTGTTGGAAACCGATAGCTTCCTAAGGTGGTTAGGAGAGGAAGATTGACCGATACAGGAAGTATGTAGCGTTTGTGCGGGGGGGGGGGGGGCTAAAAACAACATTTGAATGTACATAGTACGAGACTTAATATCGATGTTTCAATTCGGTGTACATTGTAAGATTTGAACCGAGGACCAGGCATACGGGTAATTATTTCGAATTCGTGCCATACTAAGTTTCGAAAAGTTGACATTGACTCAGTTTGTTGTGCTATTTTGTAGGTCATATGTTTGAATCCATCCAAAAGTTTTCTCACTACCATGGTGTTCATCATATACATATGAATTTGTATTAAAAAGTAGCGTGGATACAGTGAAATGCGAAATCCACGTTAGAATTGGAGATCGCTACGTGACACACACTCTAATTCAAATAACTAACTACGTGACACACACTCTAATTCAAATAACTAATTATGTGACACACACTCTAATCCACGTTAGCGTGGGTACCGTTTCGATTTTTTTCAAATAACTCCTCATTAATTAATTTATAGTACTCCCTCTGTTCACTTTTATAAGACCTTGAAGACATTTCAGACAATGTGCAAAACAGTTCATTTTAAGTTGTCTGAAACGACTTACAAAAGTGAACGGATGGAGTATCTCGTTTCGAATGACTAATTATTGCAAGGAAAACACGGGCATGGTAATACATACAGATTCGTTTGCAAATGAAAGAAGATTCGTTTGCATTCTCAAATGTAGGCGCACCAGGCAGACCAGGGTCGTGTCGGGGTGGACGCTGCTTCGGTGACTTAAAGGCAACTGCCTTTGGGTGACTGACATGTGGGCCAGCCACCTGTTGGGCCCACATGTCATGGACACAAAGGCAGATGCCTTAAGGCACCGAAGCATAGTCCTGTCGGGGTGGTCGCGTGTGTCGGACGGACGCGTAGCACCCAGCCACCCACCCCCTCCCCCCCAAAAAAAGGACGACGACAATACAAGTTCGCGCTTCCATGTTTCGGATTGAAATATCTAGCGGCCCCAATTCCAGCCCTGCAAAATCTCTCTTCTCCACCGTCCCCTTCCGCGCCTAGATTGCTCAAATCCCTAATTCGCCACCAACCCTCGAATCGCCCCTCGTCTCGTCTCTTTCCCCACCGTTCCCCACCTCTGTGCCGGACGACGACGACGAAGACGACGGTCGCGCTTCACCACCGCACCGGAGCTACCTCATCTACACCCTCGTCCACCGCACGGGTGGTCCACCGACAACGTCGGCCGCCGCAACCGACGTGCCTCACAGACACCGAGTTCCACCGCATCAGGTGCGCTTCACCGACGCCGTCTCCCAGCTCACCGGGGCTACTTCACCGAGCACATCGTCGCACCTCCGCCCCCCGAGGCCGTTGGGGCTTCACCAACGGTCTCGTCCACCGCATCATAGCGCTCCGCTGCCACTCAAGATCTGCATCCGTGCGCGGCCAGCCAACGCTAGCGCATCACCCTCAACGGCTCTGAAGTGACCCGCACTCTAGCTAGGCGAGCATGCCCAAACGCCGGCCCGAACTAGGTATCCACACATCACTCCCTTGTGCACTGTTCCGACGATGTTTGGATATCCTTTCACTGCTCTCTTCGCTTACACGCCTATGCAACTCTGACTTTAACTCTTATTTCTTCTGGAGATATCATCTGAAACAAGCAATCCATTTTTTAGCGAAGCATGACGGCGCTACGGGATCTAGTACACATCCTGCACACCCGTATAACCTTGTAAGTATCTGTCCTCCGGTACAACATCAAGGTCGATTCCTCTTATTTGATCAACCATTCGCCGTGTCAAAAATGCAGAGGGGGATGCAAGGAGCACAAGGCCTGCACATCCAAGAAAGTGGTAACATGGACTTGTACATGGAACATCCCAAGAGCAAGCAGAGCTGCAGTGAGCATGTACAACGAGCTAGCGTAAGTCCCTGCATTTCATTCAATTCGTACTAGCATTCGTGTATGATTTGTGTGCAGTGGCTGATCCACGAATTCAAGTTACCAGGGGCGAACATTTAACTTAAAAAATACGAAGGCACTTGCACTCCGGAAATCAACATAACTTGAGAAATGTGAAGCTACATGCACTTTGAAAACCAGCTAATGATCCAAAGTAGTTCAGATTATAAACACTAAATGATGCAAGCACCAAAAAACACAAAATGCAACATGGTGTACAAGGACTACAAACATGGTTTGTACCTGCTTGAATTATTCGTTCTCTGGCTGAAAATATCGAAGTGTAATTGCACGTATAACCTGTGTGCAAACTGCATATCAATATATCTATCCTGCACAAGTATGGCAATAGTTTCAAACAACAGATTAGAAAAGTATTTATGCTATGTTGTCATGATACGGGGACATTCTGGTAGATGGCCTCGACGTTTCCTCAAGCTATGAAAATGCACTATAATTTGCTTGTCATCAATGCCTGCAAATCTCTATCTCTCTCAACATAGTAGATCATCATTAGACACTAAATCCTTCAATGATCTTGCAAAATGCTTGCATTAGATCCCTCATTTGACACTATATGTTCATCACCATGAGCATGTAAAATGTTTGCATCAAATCCTTCATTAGCAGTCTGTTCATTAGACACTTCAGGCTCAAGAACAACATGAGCTTGTATGTTTGCACCGGAAACTTGATTAGATACATCAGATTCAGTCAGTTCAGTATTGATTGAGGGAGTTATAAAATAAGTAGAAATTGGTTTCATTTTCTCATAGATTCCCTACATACAAGCAGTTTTACAACACCGTCAGGTATAACTATTGGCCAGAAATTGAAGAGTTGAATTAGATATAATCAGGGATGTGATGTACCTGCTCGTTGCGCATGCTACTCTTGCAAGCTGCAACTGTCCGTTTGCGCAAGCTCGATGCCATGCCCGTGCTGCCGCCGCTGCCTCCCACGCAGGCTACACCCAGGGTTGGATCTTCATCTTCTTGTCCTTCCGTTCGCTTGAAGCCCGGCGACCGCCCTCCAACGAGGGCGCGAGGAAGTGCTGTGTCAGTCTGTCCAGCGGCAGCTAGGTTAGGAGCAAACCAGACTGGAGGCTGGAGCGAATGAATTGGGATTTTTCCTACTGTCGATCAATATGGGAGGCGCTCATTTGGACCGCGAGCCTGCTATAGGGCCTGCCTTGCACTTATGTTATTGGCCCATCCAAATTGAAACATTTTTCTTCATTTTTTACATTGCCTGCTCGTGCGTTGGGACGAACAAAACTAGCGTGGGCCAACCTGGACGACTCAAACTAGGTGCACACTTTCCAGCCACCTGAGGCGGCCGCCCATACCAGCCCCTATGGTGGCGTCGCCCCTTTTGCGTGTATGATTGGATAGTGAAAAATATTCCAGTGGCGCTTTTGATTTACCCACAGAATGGTTGAATTGCTTGTTTCTATGAACTGAGTTCGCCAATAATGTGAAGGATGCCAGTATTTTCATCCTATTGTAGATTGCTTAGATCTCGATATGCCAAAAGTAATCACATGAAATATACAGTAAAAGCCAGTGTGATGTGTTTCGCTACAACTAGTCTGACTACACGTCCTCATATAACATATCAAGGACGCACCATCTTACCAGATTAACCATTTGACTTACCCATGCAGTGTGGGAAGAACGAAGTATTGGGACTGCGTATCCAAGCAATTGATGCCATGGACTCCTTCGTACAACCTTGTAAGCGAAAATTAGTTGCAGTGTGCCTGTACAAAGAACTAGCGTAAGTTCAGTTACCTGCTTCTCGGAATTTTAGTTAGCCACTTATTGCAAAATTGTTCAATTGCGTTGCTTGGCTTAATTTAGTTTGCTACTGATTACATAATGGCATAGCCTGTTAATCATATTGTAGACTGCGCCTATCTATGTGTTTGAGACTTACTGTTAAGAATTACCTGTTTGCCTTAACTTAAATATCTACTTGTTTGTTTAACTGCTTTGATGCTGCAACAGCGGGTTACAATGATGTTAATAACTACTTTTCAGCATCCAATTGAAACTCTTTAATTCCTTGTTTGTTTAACTGGTTTCCTGTTATAACTCCCAATTGAGATGTTTTGCTAACTTCAACTTTTCTGAATCCAATCGGAACTTTAATGGCAAAACAGGTTAGCCCAAGATCAAAGAGCGAGGTCCCCATGGACGTTGCATCATCCCACAGAAGTGGCATCGACCCAATCGTGCATTATGAATTGCCAACTGCTGATGCTCTAGAGGCTAAACTAGTGGTAGAAAGAGATTCTGCTTCTACACTTAGAGATGAAGTTGACATGTTGAGGAAGCAAACAGCACAATCACAAGCAGTACTCAAGACAACCATTAAATATTTGGTGGATTTCAAAACGAAGCAAGCTGAGACTGACCGAATTGTTAAGGTCCTGAAGGAAAAAAGGAAATTAAATTCCTACTTGGTAAATCATAGGTGAAATGTTCTTTTCATAGTTGAATAACCTTTGTGTTGTCTGTTCATGTCATCAATCAAACCATTTGTTTTAGAGATCATGTAATAATTTTGTTTTTGTTTTTTGGTTTGTAATTTTATTTGAGCACAAGTCTGTATTAATTGATAAGACTCGGAGACATTTCATTTGGATTGTTGTGCCAGACCTACAAATATGCCAATCGGGCTGAATGTGCAGTCAGCAATAGTAGTAGTATAGATGGACCATAAGTGGCACGCATCGGAAAGGGCCAAGATGCTGTTGTAGCCAAAAAAAAGTACAACGGCCTGGCTTATGTATGTTAGTTGATATTATTGATCCATATACTCTATAAGTGTTTATATGTCTGTTAGTTCTGTACATTCTTGGTTGATTGACTCGGTATTTGAATCTTGATACATTGCTTGTGTACATATCTAAATGGGAGTACACATTATGCTGCGTGTGACATTTGAGTTGGACATGAAGTGTTCCAAATATTCGAATTCACCTTAAACTGGATTCTAGTTTCTGCATTTGAGTATCGGCATTTGTAAACCATATTCATATATGACAGTGGAATACACCTTTGTCGTCCTTTTGAAGATATATAAAAACACATAGAATGATTTATAAAGATTCATATAGGAATACAAAATGGATTCGAATTTAGTTGCCAGGGTAAACGTGGATGCTTATTGTCCCAAAATTCGAAAGAAGCAGCAAAATGTCCACTCCCACGTCGGCTGCCCGAAGCCAAGTGTTTGGGAGATGGAAATTACTGTCTACCCATTACACGGAAAATCCATCGGCCCGATTTCCACTGCTCTAAATAGGGGTAGGTTAGTAACTTCAATTAGACGTGACACGACCGCCTCTGAGCCCATTCCGACACGGTGGGCGTCAAACATGGGCGGGAAAACTCATTTGATTCAAGCTCGTCCGAAAGACCTCTGTTTCTCCCTCCATTCCCCATTCATACACGGTGGGCGGCAAAACAAACTCAACTCGGCCGAAATCGATGTAGGCAAATATTTTCAATAGGGGCAGGTTTGTAACTTCACTCAGATGTGACACAACCGCCCTACCTGTCAGCCCCGTCCATACACCGTGGGCGCCAACCACCCTCTCCTCGCCCGAAATAGCTCTGGGCAAATATTGGCGAGATGCGAGATTACCGTCCTATCCCCAACCGAGGAGACGTCCAAATTTTAAACGGGGGCTAAGTTCGTAACTTTCCCATATTTCAGACAGGCGCGTCCCAAAAACATGGTTCCCCATACCTCTCCCTCCATTTTCCCATTCATACACCGTCCGCGCTAGAACACCCCATCCCCGCACCAGCCTCCGTCCGCCACCCCATCCATCGCCGCCGTCCTCCACCACATCCATCGCCACTGTCCTCCACCATGCCGGAGCGCCTACCAAGACCGCGTCGTCCACTGCTAGAGATGGATGTTTCTCATCCACGGCGATGGACCAATAGCCTTGCATCGCGTCCTCTCGCTTCATCGGCGCCGTCGTCCTCTTTGCCGGGGCCGCTCACACGACCTTCTCTTCCACCGCAACGGGACTTATCCCCCGATGCACCCATCTACCGTCGCAGATCTGCTTCAATGCCACCGACAGCCATCGCACCCCCGATGCCTACACGGCGCCGCAAAAGAGGTGGTACTTCATATCTCCTCAACTTTTTGATCTCAACCAGAAAATAGATCTTAACTTGGTTACTCTACTTTCTTTTCAGCTCTTAGAATTTAGTTCTTAGTTTGAAGCAAACAATGGACGCTAAATATCATTTCTCCGGTTTGCAGCTTCAAATCTGCCATGGCACAGCCATAATACGGTTTAATTGATCATGCTTAGGGTTTAATTGATCATGTTGGTTCCGTGGTGGTTTCTTTAATAGAAATCGGAGGGGAAACCCTCTTTTGCTAAAAAAATATGCTTAGAGTTTCCCCCTTTTATGACCACTATACGATCAGAATACGTGCTTCGTGTCATAATAACACTGCTCCACCCATCAAGCTAAACAAGCTTAGTTGTTCAAATACGAATCTGATATTATTAAAACAGAGTTGTTTAATTGGTCAGCTAAATGTTCCTAAATTAGTTTCCAAAATGCATGTTCGCCGCTCGGGTGTGTATCTCTACAGGGTGCCCACGGTGGGCCGGCCCACCCTGGGATTTTGGGTCGTCCCAGGCTCCGATTCCCCTCTGTTCTGCTGCGCGCTTCCGATCTCTACTCGCCCCCAGCCGCCTGCCTCGCCGGCGACTTGCCGTCCCCGGACGGCATGACTCTAGGAGGAGACGCCGGACTAACAGGAGGCTAGGAGCCGCTCGCCCAACAGCGTCACCGCTGCCCGGGCGCGCCGCCGTGCCTACCTTCCCAGTCCGTTCAGGGCTCAGGCGTGCATCACCCACCAAGCCAACCCGATTTATCCTGAGATACGTCCTCAACACTCAGCAGCCACTCCTCATCACCCATTTTCTAATTGATTCATTACTCATTAGGCAGGACTGTCATTAGGGTTTGTTGTGTGCTCAGTGCTACCTACACTTAATGGTTCAGATGTATTTCGGTAATCTTTAGTACCTCTAAATTTCACAGGGTTTTCAAAATTCCGGCCCTCGGAACAGAAACTAGTCATTTTGGATTTTTGGTCGTAGTGACATTGACCCAGATTACTACTGCAAGCCAGGTTTGTTGACAATTTTACTTGTCTTTCTTACTCATTCGATATAATATCCAATTATTCACGTCGATTAGTTGCAAACAATAAGTGCTAGACAAACTTCTTCATTCAGATTTTGGACGATGTCTTACTGCAGTTACAATTCTGCATACTTGTCCTAGTAAGCTCACAAGTAAATGATTGATTCACTACATCTATGCTTGCCTTGTCATATTTGTTGTCAATATTCTTTTAGGGTGGACCACCCTGTTTCTAAATACTGGAACCGTAGACATGAGTGAATGGTATTTCTCTATGTGATCTCTTCCATCATGTGTGGGTAACGAACACTGCATTGTATAGAAAGAAAGTGTCATTTCCAGCTTTTACATAGGTTTCGATCTTTTACATGGAATACAATCTTCCTACTTGCTTTGTGTCACACTACCAACACTCCACCCTTGAACCTAAACATTACGCCACTCATAATTGCTTAGTTTATTTGTTCAAATACGAATTTCATATGATTCTAATGTTCCTACTTCAGTTTTGAAATGTGTGCCTGCCTGTTATAGAGACATAAGGGGTTTGTATTTCTGTGTGTGGTCTGGTCAGCACGGTTGGGGAGGTGAACTTTGCATATGCAGGGGTTTATAGGGAGACACTCTCCGAGTTGAATCCGCAATGCATTCCATAGATAATCTGACTAATTTTTATGTTTTCATGAATCTCAGATTCTGAACAGCATCATAATGATTATGAGCTTGCACGCATGAAAAGAATAAAGCAGAACAATGCCATGGCTGTCAAACTTGGCATTAAGGGACTGAAATCAAGTCTCGATGCAATGCAATGCAAACGCTTCCACCTACATATTCATGCTCAGAATATGATCCTAACAGTGATTCTGAGCTAGAGGGAGACCTAAGTCAATGTAGCTCCCTAGTGGAGGAGTCAGAGGAAGATGCCCTATCTTATTCACCCATCAAGGTACTTGCTCTAACTTTCCAAGGTTACATTGCTCGCACATATCTTGCAACTGATGTTTTGCATTGCATCTACTTTGTTGAACTGCCATTAGCTTAGTTTACACATCGTGTATGTGAATACGCCCTGCCTATCCATTTTCAGTACATATTCCATCTGTCATCATACCATATTTATCCATTCAAATGTTGTTCTTGTGTATCAGACGTTCAAAAGGAAGAGGGCGATTGCTGATCGTGGAGGAGCACAAGCAAAGTATTTGGAAAAGGTAGTGTCACCTGATAAATCAAATAGCCCATTAGGTGTAGTTGCAATATCACCTGACCCACAAAATACCCCAACTCTAGCAGACTCTAGCCCTACTACACTGGTCATTTCTGATGCCCCAACTCAGCAGACCCCAACTGCAGCAAACAGTATGATTATGCCAGTTGACATAGCATCAGCTGTACGACGCAAAACCCCCATTCCAGCAAAGAGTACACCAAATCCAGTTGCCAAATCCCTTTTCGAACCAGAGAGAGCCCCAATTGCAGCAAATAGGACCCCTATTCCATTTCTTCCGATTTTAGAAGACGAAGCTTATGTTGTTGTCGGGAACTTTGTGCGCATCTTTCCTTCATGGAAAGATTATACCGCAGACACAGAAAAATTTCCAGTCTTCCTCCGCAACTTACGGGCAAGTAATGTACTAATGTTATTCATGGTCATTACTGCATATGTTTCTGCTGACAGAAGACACAAGATTTCATTCTTTTAAATAGGTGAGGAGCAAACTGGATTGTGATGACGAGCAAGGGTTGGTTGCGCTTTTCAAGCACTCGTTGATGAAGTATCGTTCCTACCTGAGGCAAGCACACTTCGATGGCAAGCCTCTGAACGAAATTTCTGTAAAGTCTCCGGTGCTACATTTATCCGACAGTGACTGGAATAATCTTATTACACATTGGTCTCGGCTGCAGCGTAAGGTACTGTCTATGATATCACATCACAATTTGAACTACATTTCTGCATTTGCCTTAATGTATCACTTGTACGAAAACTGTTAGCAGAAGAACATTCGTTCTCAAGGGACCACAGAATCTCACAACTATACTGCACACTGCATTGCTCTTGTGAGTACCTCTTGCCCTGTATGACCATACTTACTTTCATAGCTGTTTGATTATGTAGCATCACTGCACATGTTAGCCTCGTAATCGTCCATTTGGTGGACATTATAAGATCCTATGGACTCTTACATAAATTTAGAATCAACCCAATGCTTTTGAAGAGGTTTAGCTCTGCAGTCCTCTTGTAAGGACTGAACGTGGTCTGTCACTGTACTTACATTAACAGCTACTCCCTCCGTCCCATAATATAAGAACGTTTTGTACAGTACACCAGTGTTCAAAACACTCTTGTATTATGGGAAGAGGGATTGGTTCATTTTGTAGCATTCTGCATCTTATCTCCCTGACCCACCATTTACTAAAAAAGATCAGATCTATATTTAATCTTACCAACAAGTAGAATACACAGACAATGCCAGTGCAGAAGTGTAGCCCATTGCTCTTGTCAGTACATTTTGTCCTGTAAAGCTTGTACTTCCAGGGATTGGTAGTTGATTATGTAGCATCAATCTGCATCTTATCTTCATTATCCTCTATCCCTTCCAGTATTATCATATCTATAATTACTCTCTACAAAATGTAGAGTACAGGCAATGCTTATGAAGAAGATTCTGTGGTGAAATTCTTGAGTTATCCTTCCCTTGACATGGAGAAGGGCATTATAAAGCCGGTGTTAACTGTTAATGTAAGTCAGTCCTTCTAAAGCCTTTATCCTCAACTGCTGTTTAATTTGCTCATACTCCCTATCGTTTACTGCTGTTTAGTTTGCTGTTTCTACCAAAATGCATGTTCGTAAGAACCGTAAGTTCTAAGTTTTACTTGTAAAACCAAATTCCTTATTCATACCATGCACATTACTTAATACTCCCTATATGTATGCTTGTTTTTGTGGATATATAATCCAGTGTGTGGTGAAGCAGCCCACGTTTGCACCTTGTCATCTCCTGTTTTATCTTACTGATGTGGCTGATGATATGAACAACATGCCATGCACATTATCCAAAATAGATACAATGATTTTCTTTGCCCTTCATCTATGTTTGTTATGTTGACATGGTAATCCAGTAGTGTGGTGAAGCTCCTCGCATTATGAACAATGCCAAATTATGTTATTGATATTTTGAACTTACTCTTTATTTTCTAATTTGAAATTGGATAGAATTGACAGAACAGTTATCATCTTTGTTTATACACGTGCAAAACCTGTCATCTCTCTGCTTTGTTTCAGGGTGATATGCCTGATGGCATGCACAAGTCTGCTGAAGGCTGTGAGACAAACCCAACATATATTGCAGCAAACAAGGCAAAACATAGTGAGACAACCCCAAAGTCTTGTCTTGATGCAGTGTTCAAGTTACTTGAGACTAACAGTCAGACAAGCTCACAGAATTCGTTGTCTGAATCAGTTCGACTTCTTCAGTCCCAAGTTCTAGCAGAAAGGCATTCTGCAACTCAACTTCGACTTGAAGTCCTATCTCTAAGAAAGATTGCGGAGAACACCAATGAGAACCTCATCGCTAAACTGCTACACCTGGAAGCTATGACTGACATGCTAGGCCGGTCTCACAGCCTTGCTCAGCAGCTTGCGCAGCAGTTCCCCCGCAAGGCTAACCTTTCTTAAACTGTCTTGGAAGTGGTCTCGGTTCAGTATTATTTTGTTTCGCTGCAATGGTGCCCAGTTTTTGTAATCTGCTTCTTCGTTGCGCTTTATGATCACTGGTGGCGAACTTTGATGCCCAGTGGATGTAATATGTGTAATAGCCGTGATAGCCTAGCATAAGTTGCTTGCTTATTTATTTCCTTTGTTGTCTTGTTTATTTGTTTGCTTGTAGTCAGTGTAGTTCTTTTTCCGCGGTTTGCTAGTGGCTGCAATAACCTATTTTTTAAAACTAGGCCACAATAACCATGGGCTAATATTTACTGTAGTGACACTGGGCCTCCTACGGGCCGTAGAAACAGTGGGCCTTCTACGGGCCGTAGAAACAGTAGGCCTTCTACGGGCCGTAGAAACAATGGGCCTTCTACGGGCCGTATCATCAATGGGCCTTATACGGGCCGTATGATCGATTGGCCAAACATGGGCCAATAACAGGCCGCATTATGGCCGTAAATGGGCTAGAGTTGGAATCGTCCATTCATGGGCCGACCATAACGGGCCATTGTTAATAGGCCATATTTGATGACGCTATGAAAACGGCCCAATGTATTAACGGACCACAAACGGGCCGACTGTAACCACGGGCTGAATTTGGCCCACAAGCAGAAAATGATAGTAACGGGCCGTAAGTAAACGAATGCTGGAAATGAGCCCAAGAATAAATGGGCTCTGAGAAGGCCGAAAGATAACATGGGCTGGAAACGGCACAACGGAATAACGGGCCGTTAATGGGTATAAAGTGATACACTGTTCATTACGGGCTAGTTTCACCACTGGCCGTTAATGGGTGTAAAGTTATACACTGTTCATTACGGGCCAGTTTCACCACGGGCCGTTAATAGGCCAAGAGTTACATAGGGCCTCATATGGGCCGAAAGACGTCATGGGCCATACATGGGCCAGAAGTGAAAACGGGCTGGAATCATATTGGATGGCCCAGATGACGCTACTGGGCCTAATTCGGATAGGGCGTAACGGGCCTTGGGTTAGCGGGCTGTAAATGGGCTATATGCGAACAGGCCGTTAACAGGCTTTCCATGGGCCGGCCCGCCACCTTTTGACCAAGTCAAACGGGCCGGCCTTTTCACAGGAATGGGCCTCTGTTGGGCCGTGCCATGTGTCGACGTATCATAGGCGCCTTCTGTCGAATGAGTGGATGACATCTGTCCCAACGATGAGCCGACACGTGTTTCCTCCGGCCAATGAGGATTTTACAAGTGGAAAATTCCCATTGGTCAGGGCTGTTAACGGGTTATCGGATCCAAAACCCGACCCGATAGCTTAACGGCGTTCCGTTATGGTGGATGCCACGTTCGGTCACCCTTGACGAAAGCACTTATGTGACGCGCGATTTATCGTCATGGAAGTGGACACTTCCGTGATGATAATTTTGGTAATGTCATGGAACACTTCTACGACAGCACAGGTATGACTATCTTGATTCTGTCATAAATTTGTCATGGATGTACATGCATGACAAAAAACGCGACCTACTGTGACAAACACGTATCATCGTGGAAGTGTATTTTTTTTGTAGTGCATGCAACTTACACAAAGCACACCGTTAAATTCGTCTGTGAAAGGTTCTTTCAATGATATAATTTTCACATTGTGCATGTCATGTACTATTAATCTTGTCAATAGTCAAAGGCGGTCTTAAAAAACGCATTACGCCCTATATAGATGGAAGGAGGGAGTATGAATCCATGTTATGTCCAATTAAATTTTTCGCTTGCGGTATAATGCATGTAACCTACTCATACCAACATTTTAGTGCATTCCAAATGTCTATACTACCGCTGCAATTCGAACTGAATTTGAATTCGTTTCTCTATTTCAATAAGAATCTACAATCATGATTGTTGCCAACTTCAACCATCATTCGTGTATTACCTTAATAACATACCACATGATTACTATAGAGATAGATATGAACTATGTGTACTACATGAACTCGAATTTTATTTTTTGAATACACTTGATGTTGATTCCAAATAATAGTACATTTGATGTACTAACTATATATTCATAATCTAAACCATGTTCCATACGTGTACACCGTGTTTATCACACATAGTATAGTGCCCCGCCCCCTACATTATGAAGAGTATTTAGACCTGAGCTGCAAAAGCCACACATTAGCCCAAATTATGATCAATGTTCTATATATTATACGTAGTACTAGCAAGATGCCCATGCGTTCCATAGAACATCAACATGATCAAGGGGAGGCCTAATTTGCAAATATGGAGAGGGGTGTGGGTGTCTTTTTTCAAAATTGCCATAGTTTCCTTCCTATCCGTCAGATATAAATCGGACGGCGTATATTGCAGGATGGCAGGCACACCATCATCAACAACTCCGTTTTTTATAAGAGTAGAGATAAAATATATTATATGTAGTATAACATGTTCATAACCACACCATGTGTATCACCGTTATATATATTCACACATGCGTCGGTTTAAAACACTATGATAAATTCTTCAAATATCCGAATTCGCTTTTTATAATGAAGTATGATCTCTATTCGTCTTTTACACCCACACAATCCTCTTATCTTTGTAGCTAGCTAGCGCTAACTTTCTCTCGTGCATGCACACACCCGCATCCCTCTCACCCTCCCTCGGCATTCTCTAGCTCCATCGCGCAAATTCGTCTTTTCACTTTAGGTCATTCACCCACGGTGTGTGTAGGCCCCCTAGCTCCTTCTTTACGACACACATCGATCGATATGCCTCTCTAGCCAGGTGTGCCTAGCACAAAACACAAGCTTCCCCTCTTCTCTTATCACCGTCCATGCCTCACTCCCACCACTCTTTTCTCGATCTCGTACTCGCACACTCCTCCCCCCTTGAAATAGTATGACTCTCGCACCACCTCCTAGATGCATCCCTCTCTCTCTCTATCCTTCTCCCTGTGCCTCATTTGCTTCTAACACACACATGCATGTATACCGATCGATCTCCCAACATATACCTAGGTCGACTTTAACTATTCCCCCCATCGATCGACGTACCTCACAAGTTATGTCTCTCCTTTCTCTCACAAAGGATGGTTGACCTTCCTATGTAGTTATGTCTGCTTACCACAGCCATATCGCCCCCCCTCATCATTCGTGCATGCCTCCTGACCCGTCTCTCACACGCACGTGCACAGACAAGCAGCCATCCCCTCTCTTATTGATATTGCAGGCGTGCCCTCCAGTTGTCTAGCAAGCCTATCCCACCATTTGTTAGAAGCAACTCCACTACCACCCCCTCCAACACTCTAGCTCTATCTCTCTCCCAACCTGATTCCTCTCCTACACATATGCATGGATGCCGATCGATCTCCCTTAATACATGAGGTAGGCCTCTCTCCTCCTCCACACATATACCAGCCATTGTACCTCTATGGTTAATTAGGCCTCCCTCCCCCCCCCCCACACCGATAGTCGAGTGTTGTAGGTAGGTATCCATGCCACAG